>NC_067457.1:1212017-1834517 GCF_025434085.1 Hippocampus zosterae
AGTAGCTATAGGACATTCAGAGAGGGCATTACATCATTCATTCTGCAAGCGCTCAAACTTTTTTTAAAGCCAATTTGTTTTTTTCCCAATTTTGGTTCGCATTTGGCCAAAACGTTTTTAGCCAAATCTTGTGCAAAGTGCAGTATGTGGTTACATGCAATGGTCTTTCATTTTACATTAATTTGACAGTAAACAGAATGACATTCAACTGCTTCAAACACCTTCTTGCCCCCCCCCCCCCCCAAAAAAGTTAGGTCATGCATACCTTACAGCACCTCGGTACTGGGGTTTTGGGTGAAATTCCTGGAAGAACTTTTCTAACATGCATAACAGACATTTTCATCAGACCAGCTTGCCACTTATTCAACTCAATACAAACAAACTTTATTTGAGAAACGGTGGTCAAACGACAACGAAATATTTACACTTGGGTACACGTTTAAAACCCAGGAAGAACAAAATACAAAATGTGAACACTGACTTAGTCAGAATCAGAGTCAAAGTTGTAGCAAACAGGCTTCCTGGCTCTACTCGGTTTGGCCTGTGCTGCCGCAGCTTTTGGAGCTGCGGATTCCTTGTCCGAAATCTGGAAGCTTTCATCATCATCACTCCACTTCCTTCCTTTTTTCTACAAAGGGAGAGAAAGCGTCAACATGCACCAGAGTACACAGTATTGACAGTAGGACACTACCCGCCCACCCTTCAAGAAAATAAATTTAAAAAAGGCGCCCAAATTAAAACACAAACCTTGGCTCCAGTGGATATTTTGGCCATAACGCGCGACATGAGGTCCCCTGGGTCGCTGTCAGAGTCGTCACTGATCACTTGTTTGCGTTTGGGGGCAGATTTCGGCTTCTGTACTTTGGCCTCGCCCTTAGAGTCAAACGAGGGAATACTCTTGGACATGGCACTTGATGAAGGTTTGGGTTTGGACAGAGCATCCACGATGGATGGCTGCTTCACATCTGAAACAACAATTTAAGACTGCGATCGATGAGACGTTCAAAAGTGTTTTGAAGCGTTCTCGGGGAGTCTTACAACCTGCAGCTTTCTTGGATGCGACGGCTTTCTTTGGAGCAGCCCGTTTGGTCTTGGGCTGAACCAAAGCCGCTGTGGCAGCCTCCTGTTTGTCAGACTGAGCTGCTAACGATCCATAAAGGGAAAACAAAAATGTGGGAGACATTAAAACTTCCAGATGTGCATTTGTCAGGCTTACTGCACAAGAGAGCCAAAGACATTACTTACAGCTCAATTTGCTTCCAAGTTGTTTATGAGCTGTTGGTTTAGCCTTTGTCACTTTCTTCCTGTGAAAGATATTAAAAAATACGTTGGTATTGGACACAAAAATAAAAAAGACAACCAATTTTTATCCTGTGAAAGTTACATTTTTTAATATCTTGGCATTGGCTGCCCATCTTCAAAGCCCTCCTCAAAACTCACTTGTATTCTTTGGCATTCGACTCAGCATGACTTAGATTTGTTCTTGGTTTTACTGTTTGGTGCTTTCTACCGTCTTTATCACCGATTTGTTTTACTGTTTATTGTATGTTAAATTGCTCCATGTACAGCACTTTGTATGCAGCGATGGCTGTTTGAAAGTGCTCTATACAGTTGAATTGACTTGGATTAAAAAAATAAATCAAAACGACGACCACTTTCTATCGTGTCATACTCACACAGGCTCTGGTACTTTGGGAGAATCCAGGTCACTGTCCGGGTCAGGGACAAAGCTAGTGTCTTCGTCATCGCTGATGACAGCTTTTTCTTTCCGAGCGTCACTCTTCACACAGCCATCAAACTCATCATCGCTATCAAACATGGGGTACTTGATGGCAACTGAAAATAAACATAGCAGATCCGGGGATTCAGTCATGCCGGTTGTTTGTGGCAATCGATGAGCGGAATGCCACGGCTATCCACCAAAGCAACAGTTCTTAAAACGACGCCCATGCACCGGAACACAAAATAATTAGCAATAAAATATTAGCCGTGAGCCATTTTCAAACCCTCTTTAACCCCACATTGTGGAAAAATACAATATATAAATAAGTACCTGGGCTTGGATGACTGGATTCTTAAGATACAAAAAAAAAAAAAAAAAAATCCCTACTTTCGCTTTGGCCCAAATGAAAGCTCAGTTGTTTGAGGCAACATCCGAATCTGACATCTCTTCCTCTCAGAGTTGTACAGGTAAGGCAAGGCAACTTAGATAAAATAGTTGCAGCTTGAAGGCACATATAGCAAAAGTTTCCAACATGCCAATAAATCACTTTTTTTCCCGTAAATGCCTTTCACTAGTTTGACTTGTCATAAGCAAACCGATGTGAACATGATTCGCCATTTCAAAGTGTGAATTAGTCACACGTGGCCTTTCCCCCCCCCTAAAATAACGAGAGTGGCGAGGAATGACCAAAGTGCCAAGTGGGCAATGCTGATCTTCGTTTTCTAATCAAGCACTTCTGTTTGCAGTCATGCTCGAGGAAGCAGTGCACTTCAGCTAGCGGTGATGGATAAATATTCAGTTGTATTTTGATTACCGGTAAGTTACATTTAGATGTTGATGGTTTGAGTTGAAATTGTGAAAGAAAAAATCCGGTGCACATGACAAACAGCCTTTGGATTGTGATGGGGGTCTTGGGCAGAAAGATTCTCCCCCTTGAGCCAAGAAGTCAGAGATCCCGTTTGCGGGACGACCTTTAGGTTTGCGTTGAATTCTTTCTCTTGGGGCAGCAACATCCTCGACCTCCATTCCACTTTCAGACCGACTGTCACTCTCCTCCTCCTCTGATGTCTCATTCTTTTTGGACTTCTTGGCAACCGGCTTGAACTGAAGGGTGGTCTGCTTGCCCAATTTTGATCCTGCAACCAAATGCAGTATTTGACAGTGTTCCAAATGAATGAGTATCACCGTTGCCGTGGCTCTTGCTCTCCGCTTGTTTCAAACGGGATCCGATTCCAAGCATTTACTTTCACTTTTCTTCTGTAGTAGAGCAGTAATGCCGACCTTTGACTTGTGAGGTTGCTTTGGTCCTCGTTGTCAACCGTGCAGGCAGACCGTCTTCCTCCTCGTCGTCCCCAAATTCCATCTTCACATCTTCAGTCTGCAAATGCACAATTGAGAAACAATTGATTCAGAACGAGACCATCTTCCCCAAAGTCTCCCATGTCCAAATAAGAAAACAGACCTTGACATTTCTGCCTCTCTTGCGTTCTCCTTTGAGGAGGTCGGCCTTCCTGCTCGCCTCGGCTATCATGGCGCTGGTGATGCGTGGGGTGACACGGCGGCCCTGCGGCGTGGGCAGAGTTTCTGTTTTGGCCGTCAGCTTCACCGCTTTGCCTTTGGAAGTCTTTTTGACGGGCAATGTGGCAACCTCCTTCTCTTTGGCTTCAACGCGCTGGGGTGGACATCACAGTGACCAGGTGTAATTCTAAGATTTGGAGGCAAACCCTCGACGCGGCCAGCGTAAAAAAGAAAAGATGAGCGCCTACCTCCAGTTCTTCCATAAAGGCAGCAAGATCGTCTTTCCACAAGTCAGTTGCAGTCTTTTCCTTCAGTGCGTTCAACTCTGTCATCTGCAAAATAATGGTGGCAAAAGGAAAGATCAGAAAAAGAGTAAGCATATCAAAAAGAGCACACCGAGAGCAGATGTGAGTAGCTCACCTTAGCATCTCTCTGCTTGCAGAGCTCCTCCTTCTTCTCCTTGGTCAGGAACCACATGGGCATGCTGAGCAGGTAGCTGTAGTCGGGCCCACTCGTGTCCTCCTCCTCCTCCGGGGCTTCCTCCAGATCCTCCTCCGCATTCTAATGATCACGCGGGAAAGTGAGTGCAGGTGGCTGCTGACTGAATGGAAATGAGACGGAAAGAATTCCCTTCCCGAGGCCGTACCTTGTTTTCGGCCCGTTTCCAGGCTTTGACTGGGTCCGAGTCATAACCCATCTGCTGCAGCATGCGAATCAGTTCCTTCTTTGGTTTGTTCTCTATATGAAGACACTTGATATGAGCAAACCCAAACTCAAGTCACCGTGACACCTGGCATGCTGTAACTGCCACTTACCAATGACCAGGGTGCCCTGGATTTTCTCCAGGATGAAACGGGCCTGGTTGGTGAGCTTGGCACTCTCTGCCCCCAACATGCCCAAGAGCCAATCCTTTCTCAGGTTGTAGTACTTCAACCTCAACTTAAAGAAGTCTTTGAGAATTTCCTCCGCAGAATCGTACTTCTTCAGGCTGCCCACGTGGTCAAACAGAACCTGAAAGCGCCACAAGTCTAAAGGTGCTACATCCACAAAGGAATTCTTGCAGTCTCGTGATCACGACTTGCTGAATGTACCATGGAATTGCAAGTGAGAGGATTCTGCAGCTTGAAGACTTTATGGAGTCCCACGGCCTCGACCTCCCGCAGCTTGTCCTCGGTCATCTTGATCACAAAACGCACAGTGGTGTCGGTGTGGTATTCCTTATAGTCTGTGATCAGAGCCGGAACCTTCTCGCTGCCGTTCAGCATCGGCTCCAGAACGTTCTCCTTGTATGTCTGGAAGAGAGATGACACGGCGATGTTGTGATCCAAGTGAGCAACAAATTTCAATTTTATTTACGAGCCTCTCCGTTGTCGACAACGTTTTAACGGGATAATGCAATCTCTGATGCTGCAAGTAAATCCCAGGCCGATATGTACCTCGGTTTTGAAGCTCATCTTTTATTTTGAAGAAAATTGCATTGTTAATAGATTGCATGAGAAATATGTGATTTTAAAAAATGCAATGCCCATGTATATTTTTAAAATCTGTCCAACTTTTGCAGACAAAAATCTTTCAGAGGGCTGCATTTGGCCTGTGGAACTTCCAACTTTACAGCGGTGTATTAAAATATTGTGTACCTCATCTTGTGCCATCTAGTTTGTGACAGTGGTCTCAAGATTAGATTGCAACTCACCTGTGTCCAGGTTTTGACGGGCAACTCCGAGATCTCAATGGTGGTTGAGTCAATGATCGCCAGCTCTCCACAGACCATGTACTGGTTGTCTATCAGCTGATCAATGGTACCTTTGAAGCCTTTATAGTTCGGGAGCTTCGAGAAGACAAAACCAATGAGCATCGCCTTCACTCTTGGTCCACCTTTAAAGACCCGAACAGAAGGGCCTCACCATGGGTAGCATATCCTCGTTGTTCAGCAAGCGTTTAATATTGCCGACAATCTCTCGGATGTCATAGTTGGGGATTCTGCTGGCCCAGCCTGTGCCAATACCGTCAGAGCCGTTGATCAGAACGGTGGGAAGGATGGGTATGTACCACTCGGGTTCCACACGCTGGTTGTCGTCATAATTGTTCGTCAGCAGATTATCGTCGGTGGGTGGGAAAAGAAGGCGGGCCAGGGGGCTGAAGAGTTGGGAGACATTGAGCGACCGCGGATTCATTGAGCGACTTTTCAAAAAGGTAAACGTCGACTGCTGACCTGAGCATGGTGAAAATGTAACGGGGGCTGGCAGAGTCCTTGCCACCGTGCAGCCTTGTTCCAAACTGCCCAAGAGGCTGCAACAAGTTCAAGTTGTTGCTTCCCACAAAGTTCTGGGCTAATCCAATAATGGTCATCATCAGAGAAGCCTGGAAATCAACGGGGTTTGTTGTGTGAAACGCCCACTATCTTTGTTGTTGTTGTTTTTTAATGACCCATTGTGACAACAATTATGCTAAGACAAACCCAATGCTGGCCAAAGACATTTGCAGAGTACTGTACGGACAAATATGGGTCCTCTGTATGCAGACACACGAAACCAAAATTCAGAAAAGGACAGTCATGAGCAACTGCGACAGTCACCTCCCCATGATGATACGCTGACATCTCAGCCACAGAACCAGCCAACTGGGCCACCTTCACTTCCCGCTTGTCATTTCTCTTGAAGCAGCAGAACAGTACCTTCCTCTGGCCAGGCTTCAGCCCTGTCAACAAAGCAAATCAAATACATTCATCAGAGCCGTTTGCAAACTTAACGGCGTTTCTGAAACTGGCCGCGTTAACGTACCATCCACCAGGCAGGGAATGGACCTCTCGTTGTCAGAGTTGGAGAAGAGTACCAGCTCCTTGTTGACAAAGTCATTGTAGGAGAGATGCGTTGTGGACCGGCCGTACAGATACTCCTGCGGACAACGGAGCAACCCGGTAACTTCAGAGTCTTCGCCGATCAGTCCATGAAATAAAAACATTTAAATGACGCGGCAGTCAACCTCGGGCAGGTTGTGCTCCTTCCGGTGGCGTCTATTGACCATGAAATTGGTGAGCCACTCTTTGCGTTCGTCCACTTTTTTCTTGCTAAAGGCCTAGCGCAAAGAGGACAGGCGGTAGATTTGATTAATCCTCCCTTCCAAAAGAGCACTTCAAGCAATAACAATGCCATGATGCACACAGATGTGACTTACAAGGGTGATGGCTTCGTCGTCTTCTGGCCCAGAGTATTTGAATGGAATACGGTGTCTCTGCATGTCAGAGAAATACTCCTTGGCCTCCTGCGACGTGCTAGTTCCCAAACCTGATTGGACAGAAGCGGAGCAGACGGCCGATGAGGAAGAGCGGCAGAACGCAGAACAAAAACCGTGACGCAGGTCAGGCATAGAGGGAAGCTTACTTGGCTGGCTTACTACCACACAGGGGTTTGTGACAAACCTTTGTAGTATTTGATTTTCCAAGATTTGTAGTTAGACTGGCTCTCCTTCCATTCATTGAACTCTGGGATACTGTAGAATGACAGCTGGGATTTCTTGTATGATGCCTGAAGGCAGGAAACATTACTGTATTTCATTTCCAAACACGATGCCATGAGGGATCATTAGATGTGCCGCAGGCTTCTATGCTTGGGGCACCGCGTGGCGACACTGTCACACATTCAAGCGACATACTTTGATGATTGGCGTGATGAACTCTTCCAGGAAGTTGTGGCGCAGCAACGACGGCCAGTTGTGGTGGATGAAATTGATGAACAGACCTTTAATGTGGGAGCCGTCTTGATCCTGTCACAAACGTTATGCGAGTCAAGATTAGTGACACTTGCGTGGGCTTGATGGGTAAAAAAAGCGAGAGGAAGACTAAAAACAAACCTGATCCGTCATGATCATGATCTTGCCATAGCGCAAGGTCTTGAGTGAATCTGGGTCACTATAGTTCTTTTTGTACTGCAGACCAAGGATCTTGATGACGTTGTTGATCTCGGCATTCTCCATAATCTGCAAGAGAAGACGTGCAAACCGATAAGAAGGCCTTCAAATTACACCAAAGATGGGGGGGGATCAAGTGGATCTGGAAACCGCCGATCTACCCATTGATTCACATGAACACCATAATGAGATTAAGCAGCATTTCCCATACGAGTGGTAACTCATGGGACACACGACAACACGAGCGAAGCCTGACCTGTTTGTGCGAGGCCTCTCGCACGTTGAGCATTTTTCCTCTCAGAGGGAAGACGCCATAGCGATCCCTGCCGACCACACCCAGGCCAGACACGGCCAGAGTCTTGGCCGAGTCTCCCTCAGTGAGGATCAACGTGCAACCGATGGAGTTCTTGCCACCTACCAGATTGACAAAGTGATTACAGGAGCTTCACTCCACGGCCAGAGTGTTGAATTGGAAAAACAGTACCTGCATCGTTGGCGTCATCCAGCTTGGGCACCCCTTTGATTTTGGTGTGTTTGACTGCCGAGCACTTCTTGTTGAGCTGCAGCTGAGCTTTGAACTTCACCCAGTTCATGATATTTTCGACAATTCCGCAGCCGGTGGCCTGTTATGGAGATGAGTCGGCACAGTGAAAAACGCTCAGAGAGGAAGAAGTGAGCGATGCCGGCCATGCTTTACCTGTTTGATGAACTTCTCGCCGAGCGGGCACGTGGAGCCAAAGTTCTTATGTTGCAGAGTCATGTTCTCTTTGGTCTGAGAGTCAAACGTGGGGTTCTCAATCAGGCAGTTGACAAATAGCCACATGTGGTTTTTCACCTTGAATGGGGATGGAAATAAGTCATGTGATGTCAACAGCAACATCACTGTCATCTTGAGGAAGTTGTCGTTTCTTTCCCAATATGCATGCCAAGAGAGTATTTTTGAAATACTTTACATGTTTTAACCTACTCAGGAATGCATACGGAGAGAGGAAAGAAAGAGGATTTTTTTTTTTTACCTGGAATGGTTTGACCGCCACACCAGCTTTGTTCTTCTTCTTCACAACATCAATGAGCTTGCTCACTACCTGATCGGCCACGTAATCGGTGTGCCTGCCACCCTAATGTGCAGAGGACAAACATTAGCGCCCAGTTGGCAAAAGGCCCGATAGCAGTCATTTGAATTGCTGGGTTGACAACAAAGTTATAGTGCCCCGCCCCCTCTCAATTACCCTTGTAACGCATCTGAATAAGTGAATTGAGAGGGGCACCTAATCCGGTGTAAAAGTCTACCTTGGTTGTGGCAATGCTGTTGACAAAGCTGACTTGCTGGAAGCCCTTCTCGCTCACGGTGAGGCAAACCTCCCAGCGCCCATTGACAACCTCATGAACCACCGTCAGCTCATTCCCCGTCTCGCTCACTTTGTCCTTCACATACAAGTTGACGTAACTGCGGAAATCTGTAACCTGGGGCGCACAGTGGACATGGAAACTTAATAAAGGTGCAGCAGAAACATTCTCAATTGTACAAAACGTGACATTTGTTACATTCTGAATAAGGATATCTAACAATGATCAGAGGCACACAAGACAACAAGTGAACCAACAGGAAGTCTTTTGCTGTTGAAGAACACGCGGACACCCTTGGTACATCCGGCGATGTCGTAGGCCCTCCTGGTCATCAGGGCCACCGTGTCTTTATCCAGGATTCTCATCTTAAACTTGGGCAGATCAGGCCGAAAGGTGATGCAGGTGAAATCCTCTCCATCAAAGGATTTGATGGTAGCTTCCTCGGTTCTGCCCATGTTGTCGTACCACGTCTGAGGAAAGAAAAGTACTGATGTGAAGTGACAGGTGAGGGAAAGATTCAGAGCAAAAGTTCTGCCATATTTGCTCAGTACCTGTCGAAAGGTCTTCTTTGATTCTCTACAGGCTGTCTCAACAGTGAACTTGGTGCTGAAGATGTTGCACAACTTGGCACCGTAACCATTACGCCCACCTATAAATTAAAGTACAGACCACAGATGTCAAAGTTGAGGCTCAGGTGCCAAATCCAGCACCGAAAAGCATTTTATAGGCCCACCGAAGCAAATTGTGCGTCTGAAATAAAAAAATGTTTCTACAGGAGTTGGCACAATTTAAGAGTTTCAAACTTTAGTTGGTACCAGGAGAAATAAAGAAAATCCCAGAAGGGAGGGGGGGGGGACTAAAATGGTTTGGAATAATGCAATTTGCTTTTCCTGTAAGGGTGGTGGTGGGGAGGCATTAAACTGGATATTTTGTCATTCAAAAAAAATTAAGTTGGGTGATGTTTTATTTTAGGATCATGCTACCCAACCCCATATGGTAAAACAATGTGCATGACATAACTTACCAGTGACTTTCTTCTGATCGTCGTCATAGTTACTAGAGGTGAGGAGCTGTCCAAAGATGAGTGCAGGTACAAACACTTTCTCCACCTTGTGCTCCACCACTGGGATCCCCTTGCCATTATTCCATATGCTGATGGTGTTGTTTTCACTGAAAGGGGGAGGGGGAAAAAGCATAAGCCACGATAAAAACTCATTTAGGTTATGTGAATTGTATGTACTGTACATTCCCCTGCATATAACCTTCTCTGAGTAAACACCACTGAAGCATATCACACTCACACATCAATGTTGATTTTGATGCAGGACATATTCTTATCTCTCTGCTTGTTGTCCGCAGCATTTACTGGGAGGAGGAAAGGGAATCCTTGCATGAGACAACAAATAAAAGACAGTCATTTGGACTTAAGGCCATTTCAGCCGTTTGCTTACCAAGGATCTCATCAAAAATCTTGTAAAGCCCCGGTACGAACGTTACATCCCGGCAGTTCATTCCAACATCTTCGTCATACACCCACATTTGCTGAGGAAAAAAATAGCAATGGGTGGGTTCTCATGCGTCTTGTAGATCCAGTTGGCGATTTGAGTCTTACCTGGGTGACAGTCTCTACTGAGCCGATGTAAGAATCAGGTCGGAGCAAAATGTGCTCCAACTGAGTCTTCTTCTGATAGATCCTCTCCACTGGCATGCGTTGGGGATCCTTCTCCAGTGACTGGTTCTCGAAGAAATTTATCTGTTGAGGACACAATTTTAAGTCTTTTGATTTGTTTTCAGTATTTCATATGCTCATAATTGTGTATTGTACATTAAAATTGTAATCACAGGTATCCGCCCGCCCCCAATTCATTTTCGGTACAATTAGTATCCCATTGAATCATTACAGGGTTGGTTACCATTTCCCACTGTACTTTGATGCTAATAATGATGGTGGTCCCAACCGATTCCTGTCCTAAGTGAAACGCCATTTTGAGCGTTTGGGGGCGAACGCCATCTTGTAAACTGGTTCGTTGACCCCCACAAAACATGCAAATTGCAGTTCAGCTTCTTACCAAGTTCATGCGAGAGCTCCGTATACTACCACTACGTTTGTTTCTTGTTTGTTTTAACATATTAGTGAGCTTTTTTCCCCCCGTACCAATAGTCACGTAACGTTACTTGACAACTTTAGACTGCATGGTAATTAGCCCCAAGAACGTCCCAGTCCAGCAGCTCAGTGTCAGTTACCTTCAGTGGTTCAGCCATTTTCCCCTCCTTTGTCCGACAGGGATATATGGTCGGCGTTTAAAATGAACAATTTAAACCCTTGGACAATATACGCAGGTACACGATAAGAGGGTGAGCGTTACCGGAAAAGAACGGAGTGTAGTGAGTGCGACCCCCGTTTGAAAATCATAGCGTTTCAGGCGCCAGATTAAAACAGCCAATGGGTCATTGAACACGTGACAAAATCATCCAATAAGATAGTCGTAATCAACTTGGTTCAATAGCCCAATCAGCGAGAGTATTGGCCCTTTCACCCCGCCCTTAGCACCCAATGGCCAATCGACTTCGCTTATTTTACAAACGCGGTTCAAACTTTTCCTTTTTTTTCAGTACTACTTTTGTAAAATTACAGTATTTTTTAACATCTTCCAACAATGCTCTGGCCCAACTGACTCTTTTAATTTACCATTTCGACTCTATCCAGTCACTACCAAACATGTCAAAGTTGTGTCATATAATTGCAAATACAGTAGCTTCCCCAAACAAACAAAGTACCTAACAATTGTATTAAATATGTCGGGACGAGCGACTTCCTCTTCGTTTCCCCTCGAGCCATCTCTGTCACAGCAGAATGAAAATTAGTCATCTTTGTGCAAGCGAGCAATCATCCAGGGGGTTTCTTGTGTGTATTGGGAGTGTGGTGCACCTTGACAGTCTGCCAGCAGTCAATGTAAATGGAATGATGCGCTTGCCTCTTCTCCTTATCTGTCTTCCTTGCAGGTCTCTCAGCTGACCTGGACATGGTTGTGAAAGCACTGTCTGTTTCAATGAATAACATTAGTAGTGCTTTGTAAGAGAATACTGGAGGAGAGAAGTACAGTACACACACACACACTTTTGGACATAATAACAGAGACAAGGGAATATATTTTTAAAAGACCAACCCATTGTCAAAATGTAGTCTGTGTCAACATCTAATAGCCAGTCCCCTTTTGATAATTCACACCGTGTCCTTACTTTCCTCGAAGGTACAAAGCCTGACCTTTAAAGTGAACTCAAATCCCCTCGGCTATTGTGGTGAATATGCCTGAGAGACACAATATAGTGCCAGACGTGACTTTGCAGTTCTTTAAAAAGGCCAGAAGGAACACAACTTTTATATTTAATGTGCTGCCAGGCGGTCGTGAGGTGGTGGAGCGATTTTGGCGAGGCACTGGTGCTGATTGCTTGTTGTGGAACGAGAAATAGCATAGATGCTACGCACTAAATCAAATTCAAAATCAGTACTGTACAATGTACACACAAAAGCAATGGAGATGGACACTTCTCAGTCTGCCGCTGTAATAGTAGTCATTTGTAGGCAGAGGATAAATAACATATGACTGTGAGTATTGTTATTGATCTGCATAGGTTGCCATAGTTGCAACAAAAGAGGGCAGCACCTATTATGACTGGCTGGGCTTGCTTTGGAAATAAATCCGTTTGATGCGCCCATCTCTTGTGTGAGACCCAGTCAAGACACACTGCTGGAAAATAAATAAATCAAGTTGGCTAATGTATTCGCACAAACCCGGCGAGTGTTTGATCTTGTTCTGCGGACGGAGCATACACACGCCCGGGAGCGCTGGAGGAATGAAAAATGAGAATGAAGGAGGAGAAATTCATCACGGCTTTTTCATCCAGCTCCACGGCAGTGCTTAGGCACCGCGAGGGACTCTTATATGCAAATCCCCCCTTGCAAGGATTACTGTCATCTCACAGGTACGGCCTTTATCAAGAGTGCAGACTGTCCAGCCGGATCTTTAATGGTGTTCGTAAATGTCTTCTTGGCAATTAAACCTGATTAAAATACCCAACAGTGACTCAATTAAAAGGGAGTCGAGCAAACTGACAACAAATCCAAGAGCCATGCTGTCAGCTCTTTTTTGCTGAGCACAACCAGCAAACTACCTTCAATTTTTGGACAAATGCCTAAATAGATAATAAATGTTGGCAATATTATTTTGAGAAGGTATTTATAATTGTACACAAAGTACAACGTGGCACTTCATCATCCGCATTATGTCATTCTGGAGCAGCGGGAGGACGGGAGGAACCCGACGTATTGATTTTAATTCCATTACAACCTTATGAGTGGCTGCTTGGCATACTACAGGGTCAGCAGAGCTGTTTTAGTGCAATCGATCGGCTTTCCTCATCAAGAGTGTGGACACGACCTGCAGAACCTCAGGACCTGACCGCGACGAGACCACAATTCAAGTTTTATTGTTCAATGAGACTTTTCAGACACTTGTATTCTATTTGACAAAGGCCCTTTTATCAACCGCGCTGTGAAACAACAACGGCTGAGATTTTCTTTTTTTTCCTTTTAGGAAAAGGCAAACGTCTATAGATTGCCTACTTTTGAAGGAATGACGGATACAGACCATATGCATCGCTCTCTGCAGAGGATAAGTAACATATTCCTGCGAGTATTGCTCTCTTAACTGTCTCTCTGTGTTGCTCCACCGTTTGTGTGTCCCTTCCAGAAACCAATGCTATTCATCAACTTGTCTATGGCACTTTGGCTTGTTTACTAGCGTTAAGATGTCCGGGAGAAACGACGCCGTTGCGAGGGAAGTCAAGTCAGCTCACCTTCAAATCACAAGGGTTCCACAGGGGGCGTGGCCTTCGCTGTGAGGCCACCTGCTGCGTGCACGCGAGCTGCCAGGCAGCAGACTGACCGAGACGCTCCGTCCCAGAATCGCCGTGAAAGTCACGTCGTTACACGAGCGAGGGAACCCCCCCCCCCCCCCCCCCCCCCCGAGAAGCCTCCGGGGGAGCAGGGTGGAGGCGTTCGTGCTGCGTGCGCGTTGACTTATTTGCATCGCACCCATGTTGGACGTGCCCCTCTCCCGGGCGCCTCCCAGCCCGAGCGCACAGGCGCCAGCTAATATGTTGCCTCCTCTGGTTGCGTGGAAACTAAACGGGCGAGCCTTGAACTGCTGTGGAAGCATCTGCGGCGGAAAGCAACAGACAGCAAGTTGAATCGGCTTCGTGGTGTAGGAACACTGAAAGATGCGGTGGATCATGACGACGAGGGAAGGAGCGCCACAAAGGTGAGTGTATTGGACACGTCGATATTTAGTTTTAGTTTTTTTCTTCTCTTCAGATCATCATACGTACCACATGCATGAAGAGATCATCATGAATTCTATTTTTCTCCAGACAAATATAGACCACGCTGGTCCACGTAGGTTTTGTCCAATTATATCTTTCAATTAATTTCCCATTAGTGTTGCATTATGGGTAGGAACCGCAGTGAGTTGAAAGGAATTATGCTCATTTGGCATATGAAGTGGACACACGACAACAAGTGATGGATCAGCTGCATCGTCAATCATCGGCATCTGTATTTTATCAGACGATGTGTGGACGGCACGGGACACAATCGGAATGTTGCCGTGCATCCCCGGTTCAAATCACTGGAAATTGAAGCTGGCGTCCAATGAGAGCTTTGCGAGCTAAGAGCTGGAAAACAACATTACTGCCTGGCTTGATCAAATCTGATCATGTCAAGGCTCGCTCTGCCGCCTTCCCCATTGATAAACAAGCGGCGGCTGATTCAGGCTCTCATGCCCTGGACAACACCACGCGCTGGCTTCTCTGCACCATGCAACTTCAGGGTGCAAATATTTGGTGTGTAAATTCCAGGATAGCACAGAAGCGAGGCGATGCATTCAAACATGTCGTGTGAGATCATCTCTCGCAAATGATACAATTTCGCCGAATTGGGGTTTCGGCGTTTTTTTTCCTGTATCTTTCTTCGTCTGTCTATGCCAGCGATGTATTGTGAAGCCTTTGTGCTCCTCACGCGGGACACAGTATCGCTACCCACCATTGCCACCGCACTGCCCGCTACCCCGAAACGCTATTTGATACTCGCAGAGAGATCGATGACATTTTTTTTAATCTCTGTAAGTGGATTGGTGCTCATTGATCGTACATTTTGAAGGAATTAAAGATGCCCGGGTGAGCTGTGGCGCCCTCGGACGAGGCGGGCCTGCGCATCGTATGGTCGGTCTCGGTTTCCCCTCACTGGAGTTTTTTGGATGTGGGAAGGTTAGGACGGGTGTACAGAGTCCAATTTCACATAGCATCCGTGTCATGGATTGATAACTCTTAAAGCAGCGGAGCAACACGCAAACAGATAACAGTATTCCCAGGCGTATATTCTTTATCCTCTGCGGGGAAAAAATGTGAATTTCTTTGCATTCTATTCGATTGGCACGACCGTATTATCTGTTGTGGTCGAGTTCTGTATGTCGACTGCAAACGTTTGAATAGTCGTGGAGATATTCCCATTTTTGTGTCGGCATTATTCTTATCCAAAAGATATGACGTAGGATTGTCGGGTGGAAGGACAACTGTGTCAGCTCCTCTCACTTTTGCGAGTTGTTTTGTCGGAATGCTATGTGCCTCTTCTTGCTAAGTTAATGTCAGTCCGCATGTACCAAAATAGCCAAAGTGCATGGCAGGGATGCCAATTAGAAAAGCGGCGCCATGGCACCCGAGGATTCTCTCGGGTTGTTTATTTTGCGCATTTAAAAAAAAAAAAATCCTTCCACTTGCCGGGAAAAGCAACAGGAGTCCAGTTGTTTCTCAGCTGCGATGAGGGCGCAGCACCCTGTCCACCCGTTCGGACCGCCGGGAAATTGAGCAGGGGCCCCAGTGGAGTGGGATCCGACCCAGTTTGTGAAGACCACCGGTCTCAAAGTGGCGTTTTAAATCGATGATATGAAGCACGCTCGAGAGTTGCGAAAGCTGACGTGTTGTTTTGTACGTCTCAGGCTCAGCAGTCGCAGGCGCGATTGACGCGTGGCCTGGCCCCGACGCCGAGATGTCCATGTCCAGCCTGGTGCTCATGACTTTCTGCTTCCACCACGCCGCCGCCGCCTCCGCCGCCGCTTGCTCCAAACACTGCTACTGCTCGGAGAGCGACGGCGGCGGCAAGACGGTGCGCTGCAGCAATCGGCAGCTGACCGCCATCCCGCAGGACATCCCCAACGACACGCGGCGAGTCTACCTGGACTTTAACCTCTTGACCTCTATCCCGGCCAACGCCTTCGCCGGCCTGTCGCGCCTGGCAGAGCTGGACCTGTCGCACAACGACATTAGCCAGCTGCAGCCGGGCGCGTTCAGAGGCCTGAGCTCCTCGCTGCAGTTCCTTGACCTTTCCGCAAACAAGTTAGTCCATTTCACCGCGGACTCCTTCGAGGGCCTTCGGGCTCGGGCGAATTTAACCGACAATCCCTGGCATTGCGACTGCGACCTGCAGATGGCAATGCCCCGCGTGGACCTGGAGCCCGTGTCGCTGACCGGCATCGTGTGCCAGACTTCCGACCCGGAGGAAATGAGCGTTCAGGGACTGGCCTTCCTCTTGGAGCCCGACATCGACTTGTGCGTGGTGACGAAGAGGACTACAGACGTGGCCATGCTGGTGGTCATGTTTGGCTGGTTCGCCATGGTCATCTCTTATCTGGTCTACTACGTCAGGGCCAACCAGGAGGACGCCCGCAGACATTTGGAGTACCTCAAGTCATTGCCGAGCAGGCAAGCAAAGTCTGAGGAGTCTTCTACCATCAGTACTGTTGTTTAGCCACCAGGCCGGTGTTGCCCAACCCTTCCGGAGCAAAGTCAAATACTTGACATCTGGCAACGCTTATTCCCCCTCGGAGCCAAAATGTCATAAAAAAAAATTCCACCAAAAAGAGTGATGTCTCTAAATACTTGATTTGAGGATGACTGCTGAAAAAAAATGTTTCAACCGAGACGATGTGGCGCTCTAATGTTAAAAGGTTTTCAGAGCACGGCTAAAACAGTCGGGCGCGTTGAAGTCAGCACGTTTGTTCTCTTTGGCGGCGACCCGGCGCAATTGTGCAGTTCGCTGGCTGGCTATGCCGACACCTGACAACATCTGCTTTAGAGCGCCTCGTTGTTACGGCGCGGAAAAGTCATCACCAACCACTCTGGTAGGCTACGTAATCTCTTACTGATTGATGTGCTTTTTTTCAATTTCTCTCTCCAAATCATACAGATGTCACAAATCATTTGTGACTCAAAGTTTACAAATGGAATTGAATGCGCAATATCTGGGAAGCGCAGCAACGTAAATCACCAGAGTGGCTCATATCATTTTCCCAGCTCAGTCATAACCGCCCGATTGTCACTTGTGCCTGCTCGGCTGTTTGAGTGGCAAATTGGAGGGTCGCCGGGCATCCGACTTCCTCTTAACTGCCACATTGACCAAAAAGGAACAAAAAAAAGACAAAATCTCAGCGACTTGGCTGAGATTTTGGGGACCGACAATGCTGCGAAGGGACAGGGGAAGCCGGACAGACGCCGAGGGAAAAATAAAACATCACTTAGGCATAATGAGACTTTAATGAGAATATTCATAAGCGAATGACTACTCTGTATTCAAGATAGAAGAACTATGAAAAAGATGTGCCCGAGGGTACCGCACTGTGGACGTACACCCGTCTGGGGCCTCCCAAGTGTAATAAGCCGTGCTAACTGAGCTAATTGTCGGCAATACGTTTCTTTGCATGAAAACTCAAGCTGATGCAATGCAGCCCGCATGAATTATTCACCTCTCGACTGCCCATTAACACTTTTAGAAGGATGCGGTCGGATGCTTGATCGGGGGAGTAAAAGCCGTAGCGTGTTTTGGGCCAACCTGGGTTGTGATTGTATCTTGAAGGACCTTGTGATAAGCGAGGATGCGAAAGGAAACTGCAATGCACAGTGGACGATTGCGTCACCTTCACAACACGCGTCCGTACGTTTTCATTAAAAAGATGTTTGGCTACTGATGTGTTTGTCTTCTTGCGAGTATTATGGGATGCATGAACAGCAACTGTCAAAAGACACCGGACCTGCTGTTGACAGTCTGGTCTTAGATAGCTTGGACGCGGTGCACTGGTGTTGGTGTTACACCTGCAGGTGCACGCACGAGTGGGGGTGAGGGGAGGGGGGGGGGGATAAGGTGACACGTTAAACGGTGGGTTGGGAGGCCCTCTTGGCGGATTGGGTTCCAGGTGGAATTGCTTCCAGCCACCTTTGTGACACGAGGCGAGCATTAATGCGCAGGCTGATGGGCTGCGTATTCAGTGGGGCACTGTGCATTGTGTGCTGCGAGGCGGGAGCTGATCCGGTGGCACTTCATTGGTCGGAAAATTATCGCTTAGTTACGAGAAATAATGCATGTTGTATTCCACTAAACAGGCCCGGATTTCACAGAAAGTCCATTTGTGAAGAAGAAGAGACGAGATCATGATTATTTTGGTTTGGTGTCCACCCCCCTTTATTTATAGCCGAAAGGCCCTGCTGTTCTATAATATACACCCCCCTCCCAAGGGATCAGTTGAGGTTTAGCTTGCAGTACACACTTTTTCCACGAGATGGCCCCCTTGCACCAGTCAGGCCTTTTCATTTGACAATCCACTTGAGTGTGGCCCGCTGCCCATACAGTTGTCCAAGCACCCTCAAAAACAGCCCACCGTTCCATGACTTTCTTTGAACGAGAGGCCCTTCGGAAAACACTTCATGTTAAGATGGCACAGCCCGTATTTAACGGTGAGGCGTGCGTATCACCCGCGGTGAGCTGGGATTGGCTCCAGCACACCCTAATTAGGCGCTACACAAAATTGATGGCTGGATGTAGAAAACTGGCATTACTTACTGAGGTGACTTTGGATGCCGTCCTTCAGGTGGACGCCCGCAGGTCCACACCCTTGTCAGTCCCCCTCTCCACTCACCCCCCCCTCTCCATTTCCATCTTTTTGACGTCAACATTCACTGGAGGTGAAGAATATCACCAGCCTCATTAAATTAAGGAGTAGAAAGTGCCGGTAATGATTATTTTCAAATGTAGGTAGTCAAAGTAAAAAGTCGCCGGAAAAATAAGTACTCCAATGAAGTACTGTATCGATAGCTGAAAAAGCGACTTCGGTGGAACGAATTTGAACATTTATTTCCCACCGCTGATGATTCTGTGATTTTTTTTTTTTTGTGATTCACAAGACCCAAATAAGGATTTGCAAATATGCTGCGATCCAAACAAATGATATTGCTCATCCGTTTCCTAAACTGTCCCTTTCTCACAAAATTAAAAGGAACTCTGCAATCACTGCCAATGACACGCGGTCCGAGGCGAGTATTGGGAAAGCCCAGGATATCTCCACTGCTTGCCACTCATATATATACACGCGTACGTATGACATTTGGTCAATCAATCAACTGCGTACACTTGAGGTCAGTACTCGAAAGACATTTCCCCAGTCGAGGCCATGAACATCCTGATTGGTGAGTAGTGACGTCAGTGAAATGCCGCCGAACTGAATCAAACTGTTTGGGGAATTTTAATTTGAAGGCATCCGGACTTTTTTTAAGGGACATGCTAGTGTTCTCTCTCTTTTTTTAATTGTATTTATCTTTTTTAATTATTTTGTTAAACTTGAGTTTGACATGCGTTAGTGTCACATGATCTAGGAATTGGCAGCTACTCTGGCCTGGAGGGAGGAAGCAGACAGGGAAGAGCCAGAGCTCAAGCCTTGTGCTGCACCACTTTTGGCTTTCGCGTTGTTCGTGACAACATTTTTTCTTGCTGTCTCCCTGCAGTTTTCACTCTCTTCCACATGGCCAGGGTCGCGGGCGCCGCGCCTCTACCGGAGGTTTGCGCGGACATGTGCGCACTTGTTGAAGGGGCGCAATTCCAAGCGCTCGTCCGGAGGAGCCGCAGTCTAACCGAGAAGATCCTGCTCGCCATTCCCGAAGCGCACAAATCGAGCATCCACGCCGAGGTGAGGGACTCCTTACCTTTTTCTCGCCAGCGTCTTGATTATTATCGCCAAACAGGTTGTGGACCTCATTGGATTATAGCACACGCAGCGGCTGCATGGCGACTAGGCATCACTAATCAAGCTCTATGGAATCGTCGCATTGATTGAGTTCTGCTCTTGTTGATTGACATCATGAAGTCAGTTGTGGGCTTGCCCCCGCACTCCATAGACACGCATGTCAGATTCACTGAAAACTACAAACGGTTCTTAGGCGTGTGCATGTGACAGAATGGTCGTATTTGTGTATCCAGTGATGAACTGTCCATTTTCAACATTTGAGTCTCTGGGTTCAAATCTTGCTTCAGGCTGTCCTGTGTGGGAGTAAAGGATTGTTTGTCTATATGTGGCCAGCGATTGACTGGCGACTAGTTCCCAATGCACTTTGCCTCTCGCCCAAAGACAAACAATAAAAAAAAATGCTGGATGGATAATCAATTTCAAAATGTTGTTACCATTGAAATTAGGTAGGCACCGAACTTTGGAAAGCATATTTCACCAATGTTGTAACATGTCCGTTCTTTCGTTTCCTCACCACAGACTCTGAAACTGAATTCTTCCGAAAACGCCAAGCTCGGCACAATGGCGACCAACATCAACTTCCCAGCTGCTCCCGTGCTTAAAATCGCTTCGGAAAAAGTTCCGTTGGTGAGTTCATGGCCAGTGGACTCCATTTATTGTGATGATATCAGTTTTTGTTGATGGAAGAGACACCCTAATCGATTCAGAATTTGGTAGATTGTGTGAAATGAATTGAACCCCATCTGCGCAGCATTTTCCGCTCCTGGAACCACGGGATGAGACATGTTGGCGGCCATCCCTCGCGTCATTACATTTGATTGTGACTTGTCCTTTAGTGTCAAGTGTTTTTCTTGGCCGATCGGTTTCCTCAGTGAAGTAATCAAAGCCCTGTTGGTTGTTTGCACCCCCTATCAGGAGAGCAGTCTGATACACATGCACAAGGGTCTGCAACTGCACCTGGCCTTGCTGAGCACCATCTCACCTCTGCTGGAAAAATCACAGAGAGTGACTGACCTCATGAACACTGTCCGAGATCTTGCTGTTCAAATTAGCAAGGTAAATCAAACAAACGTGAGGCCTCTGCAATTCTTGAGTCACTTTGTGATCGCCAGCGGCAAGAATTTATTTTCCTGCCGACTTTTTCTTTGTACTTGTGTGTGATAACTTTTGCCATCTCTGATGATCCCTCCGCACGCCGGTCTTGGTGCAGATGCTGCGAGCTGTCCAGACAGAGTATGAGCCGCAGACAACCCCGAGCCCCGTGACCTTACACCTGCACGGCGACTTTGAGGTCCAGGTGGCCGCCCACCTGACGCTGGTGCAGCTCCAGTCCCTGGGCCAGGATATACACCGCTTGCTCCGGGGTCTGGACGCAAGCCACGAGGAGGAAACGGACAGCGACCTGCTGATGGGACTGATATAACACTGCTCACTCTTCAAAATTCTTGTTATTTTAATGTACCAGAAGTATTTATTGCTCCGCTAAGGGATTTATTTTTTTATTTGCCTATTTATTTGTATGTATTTATTTATATTGGATTGAACAGCTTGGATGACTTGTTGCATGCTGCCTTGTGTCTACACTAACCGCCACCACTTGCCTGTGTCATGACAAACTTACACCAAATACTAATCTCAAAGCTCAAATAGGAGTCTGACAATCGAGGGAATCTTATGAGACATAATGGGGCATCGTGAAATACTAAGTTCAATCAAATGTTATTTATGGAGTATTTTTGTATGAATGCCAATAGTATTTATAATCTGTCCTGCAATAAACCGTTTTCTTAATGTCTGCTTCTCTGACCGTCAATCATAATGCAGGATGTAAAAAAAGCCAATTACAAAAAAAAAAGATGGCAAAAGTACGGTAATTGGGATGTTCATCACAGTTGCGGTGACCAGTTTTCACTTATGTGAGAGATTTAAAAAAAAAAAAAAAAAAGACGCATAGCGACCTGAGGCAAAAGATCGCCAACGCCGCCGAGTACAAAGCTAAGCTAATCTACTACAGTAAAAAGGTTAAAAGGTTTTTGAAATAATTTCCACATCGTGACCAGTGACACCTGGCGTAGTTAATTCAGACAGCGACGAACTCGTGGCAGCAAGAGGGAAGGAGCTTCGTGCCTCTTTCGTCTTTCCGAGAGGAAGTGTTGTAAGCGCTTGGACGGCTGCCGGTGACCGCAAGCGTCATTCGGGGTGATGAAAAGGCCCCCTCAGAGTCATGTGATGACGTCTCTAAACATGTGATCCTGAACCCGACGCTGGGATGATGCAAACATTAAATAATGAACAGTATCAGCAAAGACAAGCCTTTTCTTTTGTTTTTTTTTTTAATGTCGTGACCAGTTACCAAAAAGTAGCAGACAAACACACAATGGGGACGTTTTACACGTCAAGTGTTAATTCATATGGAGCCGAGTTGGATTGCCCCGCCCCCTGCTCCAATTGTTGAGGGAGACAGTGCTGAAACACTGAATAATTCCTCAGTTGTTTTTCAAAAGTTATTCAACAAGATTGTTTTTTGGGGGGGGGGTTGATCCTGAAGTTTCACCCATAAGCTGAAAATCCCGAACTTTTGGCGAAAGAACCTCAAGCGTTACAAGGCAGCGATGGCTTTGGCTGCTACTCTCCTCCCCAGGGGTAGACTCAAATCAGTGACAGCCAAGACCACTTTGGGTTTGGCCAGAGCGGGCAGCTTCACCAGCTCAGCGACCTGGAGGCACAAGTGGGGGAGGGGGGATATGAACGAACGCATACAACATGTTGTGCAACACTTGAACGACCCTGAGAAATGTTTTATTTTGCGGAAGATGCCAGTTGCCCCATGAATCAGTTTTCCTGACTTTGTACATGTCCGGGCATGTACACGGCCATGTCAATTCTATGGTCATGGGCCTTTACCAGCCCCTTTTGAAAAGATGTTATGGTTGGCTTTCATCCAATTCACAGCCAACACAAAAACAATACAAATGAATGAATATCACAATTATCCATTCCAGGCTTTCTCCCCAAAAAAAGAGCGTATTGTATTGCATTGTTTGTTAGCATTAAGCTAAGCGGACTTTCCTAAGGCAAAGCTACGTGGCTGTTTTAAATACCCTTGTGTTTGAGGTTTAGTTTGACAGTAGGCGTCAAGTACGATAGACGATGGCAACGTACAAACCTGAAAACAGCCGACACCGCCACAAAGGAATTGAGAACATCTGTTCTGTCGAGTCAACGTTTGTATATTGCGAGACTTCATTCGGCTATTTTCCAGTAAGGTTTTCGACAAAAGGAGGCCCCGCCTTGGCTTCCCTCCCCATCCTGACTCACCATTGTAAAAGGCATGAACTGCAGGATGCTTCCGCGACTTCCCTGCTCCAGGCATTCCACACACTCCTCCATGAAACTATGCACAAACTGCGTGTGAGGGCCCGCCATCTTGGAGCCCAGGATGGAGGAAATGAGCAGGAACAGGTTGGCTGCGCAAAGGGAAACGGATCTCATAAATTGTCGGGGTTGAAATGACATAATCTTTTTGAAAGTAAAACGTGTCACACACACCTACTGATTGAAC
This sequence comes from Hippocampus zosterae, assembly GCF_025434085.1. Classification (NCBI taxonomy): domain Eukaryota; kingdom Metazoa; phylum Chordata; class Actinopteri; order Syngnathiformes; family Syngnathidae; genus Hippocampus; species Hippocampus zosterae. The sequence goes on from NC_067457.1 coordinate 1,235,197, forward strand.
AATCCAACACAAAAGCCGGCAGAAAATTCTGGCTTTACAAACACGGTGTTTTCATGACGGTTGCTTGATCAGCCATCTCACACAAAGTGAATATCAGATTTATGATGCAATAAATAATGCGGTGACATCGTTTTCTGTCAAAGATCTTGAATGAGTTGTACTGACCAAACAAATTATTCATGTGTGTGTGGGGGGGTGGAAGGGGAATCAATGGGGACACCTCATGATGAGTACTGTAATTCAGTGAGGACATCGCATGGGACAACGTTTCACTCCGGAAATGTTACTCATTTCAAGGAAAAGTGCTCAGCGTCTGGGAAAGGCAGATCATCTCACCCAGGACGCGGTTGAGTGGCTCTCTCATGTTGACCGTGTGCAGCTGGGAGGCAGAGAGGGAGCTGCTCATTGATCGGTCCCCTGAAATGATATCGGTGGAAGAAAATGACACATTCAGTCTGAAGTCATTTATTGAAAACGGAGCCACGGCTGAACGCGCACAGTTGAGTTCTATCTATATCGTGGCCACCATTGACAAAGCAGAGAAAGGCAAAAGGAAAGCTCAAGGCCTGGAAGGACTTCTGTGCAAAGAACCGGTGATCCTTATGCAATGTTGTGAAAGACCAGCGGGGCTTCTTTCCGCTGTGTGCTGACATTCCTAAAATAGCCTCATGAGACACATTTCAGTTTCTCATTGAGAAAACGTCACGACTAGAGTAAAGGTTTTTGGGTAGTTTGTTTTCAAGAGGCTGTACGGCGGCTACGTGAGATACGAGTTTAATCCGTTCGGTGGCCACGCTCGTATGGCGAAAGTCTTGCATCTCAAATCATCTTTCATAAAACTGGAACGCAAAGAATCAAATAGCTCGTGCTTTTTGATCATTTCATTGCCGCTTGCTTGAAGCGTTTTTAAAACGCACGCATGAGCGTGCGCTATTCATTAGCTCATCAATGGCACAGACCAGAAAGACTAAACGCTAACCATCACCTATTTATGGACTGACCTGGACTGGAAAGCGCCACAGGCTCATCCTCATTGGAGCTGAGGAGACGCATGAGCTTGGAGGGTTGCGTGTCATCCAAGGGAAAGAGGCTGCTGTAGTCCTGCGATCCCCCCAAAAAATGCACACAATTGACACACGTCACACAGCTGGCTGCCTGTACGCTGCGTTTATACCTCGATGTCTTCTCGCTGTCTTCTCCGTTGATGAGCGGAGCAGGAACCTTTGTGGTTGGATGAGTATGAGCTGAGTGCGCACCACACAGACAACCTGAGGACGCATCGGGGGTGGGTGGGTGGGGGTCAATACCAGCCCCCAAAACGACGGCAGAGCAAGGTCTTACTTGGCCAGTGCTTTGCCAGGCGGGTCGACCAGGCTGTGCCAGTGGGCGGAGTCGGTGAGCAAGTTGGGCACGATGGTGCCCAGCAAGGTCAGGGTGATTTGCTGACTGTCCAGACAGAAGATGCTGTAAAGCAACTCCACCACACGATGGGCCCACTCCTGCCGAGTTTCCTTGAGCAGCTCCTAAAATTCAAAAAAAAGTTTGTTTTGCGAGCCTAATAGCATAAGTGGCTCAGTCATTTTCAAATGCTTTCAAAAGTAAGTTTGCGAATCACTGATTTATTCATTCATTCATTCATCTTCCTAACCGCTTGATCCTCACTAGAGTCGCGGGGGGTGCTGGAGCCTATCCCAGCTGTCTCCGGGCAGTAGGCGGGGGACACCCTGAATCGGTTGCCAGCCAATCGCAGGGCACACGGAAACGAACAACCATTTGCACTCACACCTAGGGACAATTTACAGCGTCCAATCAGCTTGCCATGCATATTTTTGGAATGTGGGAGGAAACCGGAGCACCCGGAGAAAACCCACGCAGGCCCGGGGAGAACATGCAAACTCCACACAGGGAGGCCGGAGCTGGAATCGAACCCGGTACCTCTGCACTCTGATGCCGACGTGCTAACCACTGGACTACCGGGCCGCCCACACTGATTTATAGTTGTTTTTTTTTTAAATGGCCCTGAAATGGGGCCCAATAAGTAGGTTTTCATGGCCCGCCTACCTTGACCAAATTATTGGTGAACCAGAAGACGCCGCCCATGTTGAGCAGACTCTGGAAGAGATGCAGCGCTCGACTGTCCACCCAGCCTTTGCGCAGCACCAGCTGGAACTGCTTGGTGAGGGCGGCCCGGATGGGCTCTTTGGCCGGCAGCAGGTTGCGGTAGGGTATGGGCTCCTGGCCCTCCATGGGGGGCCGCAGCGTCGCCGCCGTTTGCTGGAAGACGTCGGCACACATGTGCTCCATGATGGAGCTCATGATGATCACGCTGGGGGGGGGGGGGAACAAATGAATGGAGCTTCCAATTCATTTCCACCGGGAAACACTCACAGTCGTTTATACAGTAGCTCAGAGGGGTTTATACCGTTCGCTGTAAAACTGCAGCGTGTTTTCGCCATAGAGCGGGGTGACGAGCTGGCGGATCATGGTCTGAGGCTTCTCCCTCTCGTCCCGTCCCAGCATCCTGACGTGGGCCACCAGCCACGCCACCGCGCAGATCGCCATACTGCAAACTTTGCCCTTGATGTTGTCAGTGATCTTCTGCACGCAAAGGAGGATGTCAAAAAGAGGAAGGCGAAAACGGTGAATGGAAAGAGAATGTGTGACGAAAACGCATCCGCGTGGGCTCATAGCAAAACTTCAATGGAAGAAGGAAACGGAGGCATTCATTCGACAACGCTGGGTGATGTCACGGATGACCGCACGATCACTCCTCACTTACCAAGAAGGTGATGATGCTCGCTTGAGTGAGCAAGCTAAACAATACAATTCACAGAAGAGCGGACAGACCTGCACCGCCTCCACAGAGAGCACGCCGTTCTCCCATGCATTCAAAACTTCCAAAATGGCCGCCGGGGTGCTGAGGCAGATTTCGTGCCATTTCACTTGACTGTGAGCAGAGAAATGAACAATTTAGGAGGTCAGCGACATCGGATGTGAAATACAAGTGACAATAAGGTTTATATAATACCTCAAACATATAATTTATATATATTATATATAATTTCCTCAAACACTATATCGTGGTGAATCCTTCGCGTAGATATCGTAGATTTATTATTCTACCGACAAATATTTTGGACATATTGTTTCAACTCTTCCATGTTCTTCCACAAATACAAATTTAGACTCGTGCGGCTCCACTGAAGTACAACTTTGTGGCTAAAAAAAAATGCGTTAGCCTGTCGACGGTGTTTTGTATCATGTTAGCATGAAGCTGGATGACATTGTGAGGTGGGAGGGGTGAATTATGATCTCTGTATTACAGATTTATGTCCGTCGTGGGTCCGTATTGTCGCCCCCGGTGAAAAACGGGTGCTTACTGTAATACGATCAATTATTTTCGAGCATAATGGCAAAACATAGTTGGCAACTCACACAAGCTTCATCTCAGAGGAATTGTTGAGCAGGGTCACCAGACTCTCGACTTTTCCGGGCTCAGGCCGAAAGCAGGGGTGATCCGGGTTCAGAATCTTCCCTTCCTCGGGCATACACGTTTGTAGCCATGTCTCAAAAAAGGGAGTCTCCCCTGAGGGACTGGGGTCAGAAAGGACCACCTGTTTGGGGGAGATGGAGCACAACCAGATTTAGCGGCCAGGGGCTGCCAAGTAAAATGACAATGATGCCATCTTGTGGCCGTGCACTGAAAAAACATTGGCTCGGGGACTTGTGACATCAAGTCCAGCGTGACCCAGGGCTGACCTCTGAGCCGTACGTCTGCACCACATGGCAAAGCATCAGGAAGGAGATGTCGAAGAGCAGGGCCCGGACGGAAGCGGACTTGGCTGCAGGAGCGTTGGAAAAAGCTTTCAACATCCAACACACTCAAAATCAGCAAGGCAAGGAAAGCATCGGATCGATACTGTACTTACATCCTTCACCGCTGATGTGCTTGGGAAACTCATTAAGCCTGTCAACAAAAACAACGCTGCTAACCTGCTGTGCATAATATATCAGCACCGAAATGCGAAAACCACTTAAATGCAAGCTATGATGGCAATTCCAATCAATACGGGGGGAGTCTTGACAGCGGTCTTTCATAGAAGGTGTATCTAATGAAGTGTCTGAAGCGTGTACTAACTTGATAAACTTTCGGGCGAAGGACTTGAGTTTCCCTGTGGCGGCTGCGGCCGCCAGGAGCAAATCCAAGCTCTTGCCGGACAACATGTGACCAAGGACACCCAGAAGGCCCTCCGGAGACTTGGAGTGGTCTGCATCCACCGTCTAACGGGCCACACAGAAGGTTGAAGGTTAATTGGATGACACCGCTATTCAAGTAATGGTACACCTTTTAAGATTCTATTTGAAGTCAGAAGTCAAATCGATCACGAAATGAATGAAAAGAGGAAATGCAGGCCTTTAAAAGCAGGCTTTGTTTCTAACCTTGAGAATATTGGTCACGGTGGGCTCAGCTCGGAGGATGAGGCCCGGGTTCGGTTGGATGTTAGCATTTTCCGCGGTTTTCAGTTTTGGGGAGAACTTCCTGTCGTCCGTCCTAAATCAAAGGTGCAGCGAGGTGGTGGGCGTCGGATTGGAGGATCGGAGGAGAGGTGCGAGGGAGGGAGGAGGAAAAACAAGGGATGGGATGTGTGATACTTTATGAATACATAAAAAAATATATACCAATCAACAGTTTGGAACGTGAAAACGATCGGAGAGGGACAGTGTACCGTTTGGATGTGAGGACCTCCGTGTTGGAGTCGGACAGTAGGCCGAGCTTGTTACACTCCTGGAGCAGCATGCCCAGACAGTCACAGCTAGGAGGAAAACGCTTTCTTATTAGGGATGGAGCGCCTTTAGCACAAGACTTGTGCACACTCACTTGCATCTTTGGTCAGCTTTGTCCAGCAGTGGCGTCAGTTTGAGGAGGTACTGAAAGGCAACGTTCACATCCTCCGTAAAGTCCTAGAAAATAAAATTGCAGCTTGTAAAAAAGGAGAGAGAGAGTGGCTCGTCAGTTTCCAAACATTGTTTCACCTGTCCTTTGTCACTCTGAGGGTACTTCTTCAGCCGCAGCAGAACTTGTGGAATCTTAGAAATGAAAAGATCAGGTGAGTTGAGTTTTGTAGGGCGCAAAGGGTTTTTTTTTTGTTTTTTTTTTGGCTGGAACAAAGGAGTCTAAATGCAGTCACCTTGAGGAAGGTGAAGGCAGTCCATTTCAGCTCCTCAGTGCCCTCTGGTGACTCGATGAGGCCGGTAAAACACGCCTTCCAGATTTCCAGCACAAAGAATGGACTAGGGATTCTCTGTTGAGGACAGGAGATTTTTTATGAAAGTGCTCTTGATTTAAAAAAAATAAAATAAAAATAGTGAACATTCCGGACAGCATTAAATAAATAAATAAATAAAAATTACTGGATTAGAATCAATTAATCTGAAAAAAAGGACAAAAAACAAAATTTGCATGATTAAACAATAACGTGTATGTGACCTTTAGGCGCTTTGCCCCCCCTCCAACTGAAAAATACCCTCACACCTGCATTCTCTTGATCATCATCAGCTGCTCCACCATCGGCTGCGTCTCCCCTGTCAAATTCATGGTCCCTTCCAGCATGATGAAGGTGTGGATTGACGGGAAGGAGGCGTGCAGCAGCGGGTCACACTGCACCGACAGCATCTGTGGAATGCTGAGCAAAAAAAGGGGGACGGCCATTGATTGAAGATGGCACAAAATGACACGCGAGAAGCTCCGGCGGGCTTGGTGTCAACATTTCCAAATGAAGGTGGGGAGGGCGCACCCTTTCACCAGTGACAAGCTTTCCTCTAATTGAGTCCGCAGCGAGGAGTTCGATATAGAGCCGAGGCCGTCGCTCACTTTAAGAAGAGCCTGCTCGACATTACTCCAGGATCCTTTCGGGGCGGAAAAAAAAGCCATTAAAAAAAAACTGAACATCAAAACTATGAAACATCAACAAGATCTGTCAAGCTAGGACTCTCACAAAAAAAAAAAGATTCAATTGGACAAAATTGTCCAAATGTATGGGTCACCTTGATCTTCCAGCCGAGCGATGTGCACCAGGGCTCTGTTTTTGGTGCTGCTCATGAGTTTGTGCAGCCTCTCCCAGCACTCCGTCAGACAGGCCTCGGTGCCCCCCAACGGAGCCGGTTCCCTCAGCTTCTCGCAATAGCAGGCGCAGCCCTGCAGCAGCCACACCACCACCCCAAGCAGCGCACGACACAGCCCGATGCACTCCTCGGCCTTCCCGTGGCAACTGCAATTTAAAGGAAAGTTGGAATGCTATTTGAACATTTCTTCTTCTAGTTTCCATCGAATAGTAAAGAGTTCGGGAGCGCACATGATATAGAAATGTCTTACGTGAGGCGATGGCAGAACATGTCCATGATCTCCAGGAGGGACTTGACGCACAGATCGCGAGAAAAATCATCAAACTGCGAGGAGAGAGGCGCCTTTATTGGCCTACCTGCATTTTAATATCATGTACTATGTCAAATGGAATACAGTCAACCCTCGTCCATTCGCCCATTTGCCAACTCGCATAACTCAGGGAAATTGGTACTTGGTGTAAATTGGTACTTGGTGTAAATCGTTTGCGAACTCACTTTACTTTGGAGTCAGCCAATCCGCTATGAAGCATCTCCACCGGTCGCACGTGCGCCATCAATACGCTTGAGTTGAGAATTCATAGGTAATACATTTAAACAACATTTTTTTAGGTGGAGCCGCCGCGCTTCTCAAGTTGGTGCGATTGGCGGCAGATCTTGGTGTCTAATCCCCGCAAATAGCAAAGGGTTGACTGTATTACCAGCGGCTGTTCTCGTGTTACCTTGCTAATGGCGATGAGCACACTCGAATAAGACACCATCTAAACACAGAAAGAGGGAATAATCAAACATTGCAAATTGCAAACTCATTTTTTAGGTTATCTGTCACCTGTGAATTTATGGCATATTTGAGATATGACAAGATAAGTGGGTTAGGAGATGGACCAATCAGCGCCTGCTCCATTAACGCCTCTGGAAGATACACAAAGAGGAAGAAAATACTGTAAAACATAGCACATGGTAGGTATACTGAACAATTCTATTTTTTTCAAGTTCAATCATTCATTCATTCATTCATTTTCCGAACCGCTTCATCCTCACTAGGGTCGCGGGGGGTGCTGGATCCGATCCCAGCTGTCTTCGGGCAGTAGGCAGGGGGACACTCTGAACCGGTTGCCAGCCAATCGCAGGGCGCACAGAAATGAACAACCATTCGCGCACACACTCATTCTAAAGCAGTAATGGACACCAAATAAAGAAGGAAGGAAGGAATGAAGGGAAAAGGTTGGCTGTAAGATGCATGAATAAAACTCAGGTGTGATGGAGGGAAGAAAGAAAGTCAGGAGTGAAAAATAAATATGCCATGGGGGAAAGCAACTCCGAGGGTGCCTATTTTTGCCTCATGATCCTTGCAGTCTTTAAGTAGCAATGACTGCTCTTACCTGCGAGGTTAAGATATTCCCATGTTGCTCCCTTTGGGAAATTCCTCTTGATATTAACAGCCCAATGGTAGTCACTCCAGCGCTCCTTCCAAGCCTGCAGGATGGCTTGCTTCAGGTTGACTACCTTCATTCTGGGGAGGAGAAAAAAAGCCTCGATACCAAACGCAACTTCGAGACAACCACCAATGGATGCTAATCCAGCGATAGCCGTACATTCCAATGATTTCCTTGAGGAAAAATAAGAGTCGTGGGAACCATAATACGGAAACAAATTACCGATTTAAAATACGAGTCATTTACTTGTTCCTCACCTTTAGTTATATGTGTTTATGGATTTATGAATTGGCAACATATGTCTAATTTGAACTCTGCGTCGATATTTCTCAGCATCCTTGACCAAGCGACGCCATTTTGCTTTGAGTGATGCAAGCGATCATTGGTTGAAGCTCCCGGCATCACAATACTCTCGCAGCGGATTGGCTACATCCAAAACAATAATAAAACAACCCAACCACTTGGTGTCGCTCTTAACCGCTACGTTGTAAAACTCGCAAACATACAGTCGGTAAAATTAAAACTCCCGTTGCAAATATAACAAAAAGTTCAAAACGGGATAGAACAGGTGCAGCGATCATGTGCAGCATCCCTTACTGAGTTTTTTTTAAAGCATTATAGTGGCTCGAATGAGTAGAGTTTTCAGTTGTTGGTTTTTTTCCCCCGTTTGCTGCAAATTCTCTGTTTGCAGAGTGTTCCGGTTGCTTGGGGCAGAGAAGTGGAAAGAAACTCGAATGGAGAGTGCAGGTGGTGGTATGCATGGTGAGCAGAGAGCGAGGCTAAGGTGAGGTCCTGCCACTGAAAATCATCCTGCAGGCAATCGGTCAATCATCCCACACCACACGGGTGTTCATGATTATGCAAGTACAAACATGCACAAAAAAACAACGGTCGAATGCAATTGCGGTCAAATTGCCATAGTTTACTAAATGTAAATAATTTGTAAGTATGATTTTTAATCACCCGAGATGTTTTTAATGAATCTTTTCTCCAAATGATACATGATCATGATACCAAATGATGCAAAATGTACTGCTTCGACATCCACAAGTTGTATTTGAATCAGTTGTTCTGGAATAAAGGTTCACTGTCTCTGTTTGCTCTCGGGTGTGCATCATCGTTGATAAAGGGACATTGTGCTCTATTCAGAACGGAGACACCACTGGAGGCACTTGGAGGTCCCATGAAGACAACAAAGGCGTCCATTCTGCCTGACACTGGAGACGTCCTGCTGCCAGGAGATGACCCCTGTGTCCTGGCACGGCGCAGGCAGGTAGGCCATTGCGGGCCGTTGGGCTGTTCGCAGATGTCTTATCTTATCTCTTTTCCTTCCACTGGGAGATGAATTTGAGAAGGGTACTGACAGGAGAACTCGTTAAGCCATCCCCGTGTCCATTCTCACGCTTTGGACAGATGCACTTTTGTTGATTAAAGCTTACGTCAGCACCAATGAAGCTCACGTTATATTGTTCACAGCACGCAAAGAATTGACCAAATGTGATATTTATTATTTACATATTTCCAATACATACAGTACCGATATATATATATTTTTGGCTGGCTCCATCTTTGTTAGGTGTTCTTGTTTTTTGTTTTTTTCTTCCAGTGTTAGAGGAAAGGCATGTGTATGTCTGTGTGCGCTGAACACAGCTGGCTGTTCTCTGGGAGTCGCAGAAGGGACATTCCCGTGAGATTGTAGTTCCAAAATTCACTATTGCATAATTAACATTAAAAGTCATATCTGTTTTTCGCCGAAAACTCGGCATCAATCGGATAACTGAAAGAATTTGATTCCCAAAACAGTTTTTTCCAAACGGACTCACATTACCGCGGACGTGCGGCCCACTCGGTGCATTTCTAATATTCCTAAAACGTCCGTGAAAAGCCGCGGCCGAACAAGAAATAACATTCTCTGTTATCCATCTGGATCTCCGTTTGTGGGTAGTTTATCTCAACATGCCCTTGATTGTCCGGAACCTCTCTGTGTCTAATCCTACTGTGATGCTAAACCAGCACTGTCATATCACACAGCTGCGATTAAAAGTCGTCTCATTTTCAAAGCTGACTTTTCCTCGACGGTGATCTGAAAATCTGTGACGCTATCGCACAGTTGGTGCTCATTAACGCTATTAATCCAAAAAGAAGCTGCTCTTGTCGTCACTGTCCTGTGAAGTGTTCCATCATGCGACTGGGCACAAGGCTTCAACATGGCCTCCCGTTGTATTTCCATCCTAAAACCAGATTATCATTGGTGAATAGCATTTTTTTTTTTACCTCAACCGGTACATGCGCGTGTATATGTTGGACGACCAAAACAGAATTTGATGCTCGGGGGTGGAAAAAAAAAAAAAAAAGAAGTCGCCCATTGATCTGATCGAATCCTCTTGTCGAGTTCATCTTTACCGTCCGTGGCTTCGCGGCTCGCTTGTCTGTCATCGCGATGAATGAATGAGCCTTCTTGAATAATTGCCCCGAGACCGTGGAATCATTTGGCTGCGCTGACATGAATCTTGCTCTCTACTTCAGGCACCCTTCATGGTGTGATGTATTACCGTAGCAACCATTTCAACCACTGATTAGTAGTTAGGCCGGGAACTTGCGATTAACAAAAGAAACACGCAAACAGCAAACTGTTTTTTTGGTGGACTTTATTTTATTTGAATTATTTAAGTGACTGAATGAAAATGAAAAGCCCGGTAGACAATTTACCGGGCATTTAGGAAGACTTCTACAGAGGTCAAAGTTATTTTCCAATCATCCCTTTAAGAGAAATAGCACTGTGAAATGTGCGAAATGGAACTTAAACTATCAAAAGAAAATGGAAAAATATATATATATATCGATTCCACATTTCGGCCTCTTAATGGGGAACAGTAGGCGGGGGGGACACCCAGAACCGGTTGCCAGCCAATCGCAGGCAGGCACACTCAAGATAATTAATTAAAACACTTTTTTTGTTTTGTTTTTAAAGGGCACACGTGGGCAATATCGGACAAAAAAAGTGAAGATGGTATTATTGGAAGTGAATGCAGAACTTCACCTAAAACCAGTAAATAAGTGCGATCGGGTGTGGAGAAACATCAGCATTTAAATCCTTCCCAGAAGGCAACGAGCACTTGTTCTCCCCCCCCCCCCCCCCAAAAAAAGTTCTCTTTTTATGACCGACGGGACACCTTTCTCACAGTCCTTGTATCCACGTGTAAAATGGTCTTTATTTTGCTTATTGGGGTTTCTTTCTCCCGAGCTTATTTGGTGAAGATCGTTATTTATAATACATACAGCAGCGTATTGCATCTAAAGTGCGCTATCGACCTGTCGTCATTTCTTCAGAAGTAACCGACGTTATTGGCATGCCGTTCTGTGTTTTCATATTCACAATTTTTAAAAGAAGCAGTGAGGAAACAACAAAAAAAACAAAACATTTTGAATTCACTGAATAATTTAATACCATGTAGCAATCCCCCGGCATTTTGAAAAATATGATTAATGGGAAAAAAAAGGTTTTTTTTTTGTTTGTTCTGGTTTTAGCTGTGAAAAAAAAGTCTGATTTTATTTTGTTCAGCGTATCAGTTTATGCTGAAAATGAAAGTACAAATTACATGTTAAGGTGCTTATTTGGGGTTAAGAGTTGCGATCCCCGACTCGTTTCATTGCATGTTGCATTGGAGTTCTGGCAAGTTGTTGTTTTTTTTTTCTAATCCCTTTACATAATGAATGTTGCCTTCTCACCTAATGCTGGTCGGATCACAACTTGGAATGTCCTCAGTGGCTTGCGATAATTCCCCCCCCTTTTTAAAATTTTTTTTTATGGCTCATATCATCTCAGTGCAGCAGTGCGCAAACTTGGACTGCGTCACCCAACTTCTACCTATTACATGATGCAAAGGATAAGAATATTGTGAGGAGAGAAAGGGGAAAAAAAAAGTCTTTGCTTTTCGAAACCGAGACGGCACACAAACGATAGCGGAATGAAAAAAAAAAAAAAAAAGTATTTACACCTTAAATTCAACGATGTCAGTTTGTCATCGCTCATTAGAATCGTTAAGACACGCGGAAAGTGACCGTGTGAAAAAAAAGATTCAAGTTCCCACGGAAAAGGTCTTTTTTTATGTATCTGTGTGCATTATTTCTTAATGTACTCGCACGCGTCAATGTTTTCCTATGGCACTTTGCATCGTTCCGAATTTTGTGGAGTCTCCGACAAGAGAGCCCGGAACCGAGAAGAAGCTTTCATATTTCGGACTCTCTCCGATAAGACCTTTGCTCCAGCGTCCGGCTGGCCTGCAAGCGTTCAAACTCGTGTCGGCCGTTGCGATCCGGACTGAGGTTTGCCAGCGGCATGTTCCCGCCGCCTCCGCCCTCATGCTCCTCTTCCTCTTCCTCGCGGTTGAGGAAAGCCAGCTCGTTTTCATAGCAGAAGGCGTTTGAAGCGGGGACCAGGAATTTGTTCTCCAGCATGTCCTTGGCACTGCATCGGGGGGTGGACGGCACCTCGTAGGTTTTGTGAAAGTGAGCGTAATCCACCTTGTAGAGGTTGTTCTCCTCGAACAAGACGGGCTCGAACCTGTGTCCCCAAAGGATCTCGGAGGCCAAGTAGGAACTGCGCGCCTGCGTGGTCATGGCCGTGGCTTCCACCATTCCCTCCAAGATCACCACGATCTCGAAATCGGAGGTCTCCAGGTCCTGCTTGCCGATCCCGAAAAGGGGGCTCTGCTCGTCGATCCGGTGGAGGATGGTAATGGGGGACACCAAAAAAATGCGATCCAGGCCCTTGTCGAAGCCCACGTCAATGTCGATTTGGTCCAGGGGGATGTACTCCCCTTCGTCGGTGACGCGAGGCTTGATGAGCTGCGCCCTGACGTGGGCCTCCACGATGTGGCTCTTGCGAAGGTTTCCCACCCGCCACATGAGACACAGTTTGCCGTCGCGCACGGCGACGACGGCGTTGTGGCTAAACAGCAGCGTTTGCGCCCGCTTCTTGGGCCTGGCCATTTTGGCCATGATGGCGCCGATCATGAAGCAGTCGATGATGCAGCCCACGATGGACTGGAAGACCACCATGAAGACGGCCGCCGGGCACTCCTCGGTCACGCAGCGGTAGCCGTAGCCGATGGTGGACTGCGTCTCGATGGAGAAGAGGAAGGCGGCCACGAAGCCGTTGACTTGCAGCACGCAGGGCGTGAAGTTGTCGTCTCCGGCCGGATTCTCCAGATCGCCGTGCAGCAAGGCGATGAGCCAGAAGGCCAGGCCGAAAGCCAGCCAGGAAACCACGAACACCAGGGTGAAGAGCGCCAGCATCCACCGCCAGCGGATATCCACGCACGTGGTGAAGATGTCGGCCATGTAGCGCCGCGGCTTGTCGTCCATGTTGGCAAAGCGCACGTTGCACTGGCCGTTCTTGCGGACGAAGCGGCTGCGGCACTTGCGCCGCGTGGGGATCTTGCCGTTGCCCAAACCGTTGGCGCCGTGCATGGTCGTCAGACGCAGGCCCTCTTCCTCCGACGACACGATGCTGTAGCGGTTGCTCCTCCCCACGCTCATGCCGCCGCCACCTGCGGCTGCGGGATGGAAGCGGGAAGGCCCTGCTAGCTTGATCGCTAGCGCACTTGCATCTTAGTAGGCCTTCGGCGGGAAGCTGGGAGGCATGAATCCGCTCCCTAGAAGAAGAAGGACCAAATTGTCAGCGCATTGAGCCTTTGGCTGTAGGCATACCCGAATAACAGCCACCACGCTATTCTTCTAGAAATTTGTCTCCCACCCAAATGTGACAACCAGCTGCTTAGGCGTCACAAAATGTGACAAGCTGTCATGTCTCGAGACAAAAAGTGAATGCCGCATCTATAAATTGCCCCTATTCGCTCTGTCCGGGTTGGATTTATGGCGTATCGGCCGCATGCCGCGCCCATGTGACAAATGCGGCACAAAAGCCCCCCCCCCCCCCCCCCCCACTCCGTGTTCTTTTGTGGCCCAAATTATCTGTTGTCCTTTCAGCAGAATACTTTAGTTCGGGAGTCGGCGACGCTAGCAGATGCCGCATGCTGGGACGGAGGCAGCGGGGACTCTGTTTGACCCCGTTGTGGACGACTTCACGTATTTGTCATTTTTTTTGGGGGAGGGGGGGGTTACGCGTGCGTTCCATTTCGCTCAGCCTCCCGTGCTGCTTTGCTCCGTAACCTGAATGAGGCAGGAGGCACTTCCTTTACCATGCGTTGGAATGACGACAGATGACCCCCGGACATCATGCTGGATTTGGAGCCTCGGGTCAAGGGCGGAAGCCCAAGAGGGACCGCGCCGTGCCCCCCCCCTTGGGCATAGACAGCTTTTATCGCTTGGCCGCAGCCGCTCAGTGTGCGTCTGCCTGATTCGGGCCCTGAAGACTTGACGGATCACTCATGTGCACTCCCAAATCCCTCATGGCCAGCCGGCAAAGTTTCCTGAATCTGGTGTCCTATTACCTCATTGGCAAGTGTCTCTCGCTCCAAAGGGTCGTGATAATGATTTTTATTCTTTTTTTCTTTTTTCCTCACGTGTTCCTGAAACTTCAACTATTCATGATCCGAGCAGCCCTTCACCTCCGTGCTCACTCCGTCATCGTCACGCGGCGTCGGGTGTCCGGTGTGTTGCTTGAACGAAAGCAAAAACCCGGCGGGAGTCCTCTGGAATCATTAGACGAGTACTTCTCCCAATTATTCTTCTCTCATCTCTTCAGACCACCTGTGGAGATGGCGTCAGCGGAGGTCCAACTGGCCACTTGGATTTGACCTCATGACCTCATACGTTTGACATAACGGACACCGCGACACAATAGAATGGTGGCAGAGGACACGTGGGGGAAACTGAGCTGAGCCCCCCCACCCCGCCCCCCCGAGGCCATTGTTGAAGGAAGAGCCCCGCGCTCGGGTGTCATTGGATTTTGCGATTGTGCAACTTCATCTCCTCTCAAGTGACCTGCGGGTATTTTCCTTTGGAAAGCAACACCGCTTGAACACGCGCGCCTGCCGTCCGTACGTCGAAGATGGATGTGAGCGGCTCACTATTTGACTCCTCCCCCTCCGCTGGGGGGGGTTTCATCACAGGTTGGACCCTGAGAGAGGCCCTCACGTACAACCGAGTCTACTCATGTCATTGCGGCGGCTGTTGAATTGTATCTTGTGTGTTTTTTTTTTATTTTTATTTTGCAAGTTCTTTTCCACAGCTGACTCTCCTTCAGCGCTCATTCCCACGTCCATTTGTTCAAGATCTTTATTTTGTACATTTGAAATCCTCTCCATCAGATGATTCACTCCCAATTAAAATGACCTCTCGGCAGGCTCCCAAACCCACTTGGGCCACTCGAAGCGAGTGGCGCGAACAAAGCGCAGATGAGAAAAGCGGGATGAGCTCACGAAGCCGCGTTTTGGCTCTTTCATTCGCTTCGTCCGTCGTCTCTTTTGGGCTTTGTTTATGCGGCCATGGAAGAATACGCACACGTGCGCGCACGCTCGGCTCTCAGGTGTTATACAAGTTGTTGCTTTTCATGGCTTTGAAAGAGATGAGGACCGTAAATGCTTCTGCTGGGAAGCCGTGGCTTCATTTTGCAGCTTATTTGTTTCCCTGTAAACTCGACGATTAATGACCGGGTGGTACGCCTCCGCACTCTGCCTCGAGCCACTACGAGAGCCGCAGCTTAACTTCTGCACCGGCAATGATTATAAAGTCAAATAAGAGCTATCGCAGCCCGATTTTTAATTTTTTTTTCTTTTTTCGGGTTCAACAAAGTAGCACGCAAATGGAGGCGAGGCCTCGAATAAAATTCATTCGTTCCTGGGCGATTCTTACCTTGGCTTTCATCTGTCTTCTTCTGCCAGGCTGCACGCGGGAGCCAAAGGCGCGCTGGCTGTGCTCTTGCAGCGTCGGCGTGTCAGCCGAACTGAGGCATCGCTGAACTGAGCTCTTTTGCTCTTTTGCTTCAGTCCAGTTCCTCGGTCGGGCACCACATCATCCTTAGCATCAGAAGGCTGGGGCTCCCTTTACAGGTCTTCATCCTTTGCTTGGTCGCAAGGCAGAGAATCCGCTCGGTCAATCTTGGGTGTGGGTGGGGGGGACAGTATCCAAGTATTAAAAAAAAAAAAGACTTTTATATCCAGGATCCAGCAAATGCTTCACTTGCTCGAGTCAACTTCTGCGACATGGAGACGATCCTTGACAGGAGTTCCTCACCGCTTATTAAGCCAACACGTCTCTCGATCAATCTTTGCAATCTGATCTCGTTGGACCGCCGCTCTCCCTCTCCCTCTCTCTCTCTTTCTCTCTCTCTCTTTCTATCACACTCTCCTTTCGCTCCCCCCTCCCTCGCTCTCTCTCTCCAAAGTGTCACAGAAGCTGCCATTTGCAGCCCACTTTGCTCTCCTTCTCGCTACCTGCCCCCCTCCCTCCATCCCGACCACCTTCTTTTGTTTTTTTCTCTCCCGTCCTCCCTCCATCACCAGTTGACAGCAACTTGATGCATCGCTCAGACAACGGAGGCCCGTGAAACAAAGACACATCCCACATCGAATGGAGAGTACCCGAGGACATCAACTCACGGGAACTCAAAGAGACCCCTGAAAATTTTGCCGATTGTGGGGGTTGCGCGCTGCGTGGACAACAGTAGATGACCAGGTCCTCTTTATCCCCACTCCGGACCTTGTTATGCAAGCGTGGCAGCGCGCAAATGCATGTCTGCGTCTCAATGAGAAGGTTTTGCCTCCTACGGAGATGGCTAAGTGGGAATCACTGTCGCTGCCATGGCGACGGCTATCACACATTTGGACTATTTTCAGACCAATTGTGGGGGGGGGGGGGAAGAGCGGCTGCCGGTCACAACGAAATTCAAATGGGGACTCCCGCGTTGTGATTGCGTCGAGCTCCGAAGGCGTGCGTTATCGGTTCCAAGAGCCGCGCGTTGCGAAATCAGCCCCCGCATCCACAAGAACCAGATCACGTTCTTGACATGTCCAACTCCGTCGCACTTAAATTGTGAGCCGCTGGACATCACACCTCCTTTTTTAACTGATTTTCCTTACCACTGAGTGCCGTGTAGTTTCACCGACTTGTTGGTGCGGGTGCTCAAAAGTTCACGCTTGGATGTGTGTGTGTGTGTGTGTGTGTTCTTGTACTCATGACACTGTGAGGACCGGCATGAGTTTTTAACCAGCAGAGTGGGGACATTTTGACGAAGTGAGGACATTTTGCCCGGTCCTCACTTTGACGCCCTCTAAATCAACTCCAAAGTGTCCAAAACGGGTACCCTGTGCTTTTCCCCAAAAGTCCCCAGAATGTGTCCATGTTGAGAATTTTTCGCCGGGAATTCACACTCCTTTTTGCTCCCTACTGCAGCTTCTGTCGAAATTCGGTACTGCACCAACTTCACACTTTTTGCTCTCTACTGCAGCTCGTGTCAAAATTCGTGTGTGTGTGTGTGTGTGCATGCGGCTATTTGTAGCAAGTCTTGACTCCCTGGGAGCCCATCTTCCATCTGTCCATTCCACCGAGCGCAGCCCAGAAAAATCCCAATTTTATCCCAAATTTACCAGCAGTTGACCCTTTATTACCCCCGCCGACGGCATCTCAGGAACACGCATGAAGTCTGTCTAGTCTGACCGGAGAACAACGGGTCCACGCTTCACCGAATCGCATGAGTTTCAATGTCGAGAGCTGGACAAAATATTCAATCGTGTGGCTGATATGTTGAGATGCTTTCCAAAAAAAAAAAAACGAAACTGCGTGGCCCTTTACAACATGAATTAACTAGTGGGGCATATGGTGGTTTTGTGCAAGCATATGGTCGAATGCCATTTTCTCCTTCAGCTCGAGGCTTTTTTGGAGGAAACGATACCAAGCCATTCATAAGAGTGTGATGAGATCCTGTCCTGTTTACAAGGGAACATGCCAGCGCCATGTGCCATTTTTTTTCTTTTCAGGAATTCTATTTTCATACACAAGACGCACTCTTTTGATACCTCGGCCTCTTTTACTCATTCATCGAAAGCTGGAGAACTCTGCAGTCTCAACATGGCCCACAATGTGACAGCCCCCCCGCCCCCTCCCGCAGTTTCAGCTGTACCGTGCTGTAAACACATCATTAGAGGCTCGGTTTGTGCGTTAAAAGTCAATAGCAACAAATAAACCTCCAGGCTGAAGGATTTGGGGCAAGATTGACCGTCATTTTGGATTTATAATTCTTCCAAAGGTAGACGGTTTAAGAAAGGAAAAAAAAATAAATCATTGTGGTGCCCGGCAACCATCTAATCAGCGCGGCGATCATTGGATGATTTGCAAAAGGATGGCTCTGGCACCCACACTTTGGTCGATCAGTTTGGAAGCAGTCATGGCGGCTGAGTTCTTCAAGGATTTGGGGGATTCATTTCGGAGGCATCAAGCATCGCCCCCGAGTCGTGCCCCCTGCTGAGACAATCGACCAATTCCACTTAACTGTGTCAGACAAATGTCATTTCCTCACCGCTTTACGTCTTTTTTTTTTGTCCAAAACGGAGACGTCTCTTTGCGTTTGCTCAAGCGTCCTCCCAGAGGAATGACAAAGTGCTTTTATAGACCTCGCCGCTGCTGAGTGTGCGGCTGTCCAATGAGGTGACCACTGTGCTGTGAAGGAAGTGAGAGTCTCCAAGTACAGCGGGACTTTCTCTATTTTGCAGGGGGTGGGGGGGTCACTGTGGACTTTGCAGCGGTGAATTAAAGATGGCTCCCGTGGGTAAAATGCTCCAGCTCCACCCTTAAATAACAGTCTGACTTTGGGGCTATTTCTAAGAAACCACCTTGACCGGGCCTGACTCACCGTCTCAGACGGCCTGTGGTTGATTCGTCTTGCATTCAAGCACAACTATACTCGTTCTATACACAAACGTGTAATAAATCCTCCAGTCCATTTCTCTTCCAATCAAGCCATCTAATCACATCACTCGGCTAATTAGCGGCCACTGGAGGCTATTTTTAGCATTGCGGGTGTCACCATGTTCCGACGACCACAACGTATAACGCGGGATATCTTCAGGGTATTCGCTCCGACCTCTAGACAAAAATATGATTCAGTGGCTAGATGATCAATTTCAGTTGACGAACAGGAATGAGCATGGACGTTGAATATGGACCTTCAAACAGTAGCTACTTGAAGGCCTGTCGCACGCCATGCGATGGAAAAACGGTGATCCTGTGTCGGGTCGTGAGGCCCCAAATATAAGATGGGGGCGGGGTTTCTTTTAATTGAGCCATAAAAACATGGTGCTAGTGTCAAGGAAGAAGCAGATTCCCACACAGAGAGTAACTCCAGCGTGGCATTCCTGCTCACGTTGAGTGTTTCCTTCCAAAAATGACTCATCTGCCGCTCCGGGGTCACTATTTAGGTCCAGATTATCCACCAGGATGAACACTAACTTGCCAGTGAGCCCTGATTTCACCTCGCTCTCCTTTCCTCCGTCGTCACCGTTTCCAAAATGACGCTCGGCGTCACTTGAAAGTGGATGACTCCACAGGTGAGGACACGCTTTCGACAGTGGAAGCAATTAAAGCCTCACAAGGTTCGCCTCTGATCCCTCGCCATGGAAATGCTAATGTGCCAAGCGAATTACCAACATCTTTTTGGACCCGCGGCTAAAATTAGAGCGGCACATTATAGCCTTGTCTCTCGTAACAAGGCACATTTAAAGGATGTGCCGAGGATCACACTTTTCCGACCTGCGATTATTAATTTACACCTCCCTGGCACCTCGGAGGAAGAAGCATGGCTGGATGAATGGTAGCATGTCTCGCGGTTATCTAGTTTCTTGGCACGGAGAATAAAATAGAAAAAGAAAATAGTGAATGTATGCTTATGTATGAAATGTGCAAAAATTCCAAAGCAAAAATGGCCTTGGGATGTCTGCCTGTATATGGGTGAGACTTTTGTCCTAATAACACATCACAAGAATTGTAGTCAGGCAAAATATGCAACTGCAAGTGAACACTGTGAAGCTTTTACAAATCCTGCGCTACGTTGTGGTTATTTCTTTTATTTTTTTTTCAAAGAGAAAGGGAATCTCTCCTTTAATGCCTGCAGCTCGCTATCTGGCCGCCGAACCTTTTTTCCATTTTGGCCTGATGAGGCTTTTCAATGAGGCTCCTCACTTTCACCGCGCGGTGCTGACACACACACGGCCCTCAGCTCACTGCTCGCCCTCCTCTCCGGCGCTTGCGAACCCGCCTGCCGCCTAAGGAAGATGTAAACTAAGCTAAGCCCAACGCGCCCTGCTCCATTATTCATCTGCCCCCCCTCTAATGAGTTTTCCATCCAACTTAGCGCAGTAAAAGAAACGATTGTGCTTGATCACTTTAATTGAATTGCGCTTTTGTTGGAATGCCTCCATCCGAATCCTTCCCTGTGTGTCAAGTAGTTAATAAAAAAAAAAAAAAACTACCGAATTTAATAACAGACACAACAGCAGACACAACACAACGGCCAACACAACTCGAGCACAAGCCTCTTGGTAATGTTTTTAACATGAACTTTATTGAAATACAAGAACACACGTCTAATTGGCAGCTCTGCATCTTTGATGATTCAATTTGATACCACTTTTTTAAAAAAATGATAATAAATAAATTACCAATATGGCACGGCATGATTATACACATATACTGGAAGCGTCTTAATCATGACTAACATGCATGGTCCGCGGGTACACATCAACCCCGCGAGATGTGCTTGTGACGGCACCCTCTAGACTTGCGTTCTCTGGTTCCTCGGCTCGAGCGTCAGGTCTCCTTATGTGACTCTAAATAAATTGGCTTGGCCTGCTTCCTCAGGCGCTGCTGTGCTCGCAGCTTCCTCCCTTTCTGAGTGGCCAGTCCCAGTGGCGGTAGGTAGCTCTGCCGTGAGAAAACAAACACAATCTATCACATTTTCATCTTTGTGATCCAGTGCAGGAAGGGAAAAAGGATTTTACTTACGGCCCTTGGGTAGGGGATTCTGTAATGTAGACCTGTGAGACAAAGCCAAACACTGTCTTAGAAAGACTTTTGTACTGACAAAAAAAAAAAGTGATATTCGGCTATTGGAATCTAAAATAGAAAACCAGTACTGTATAATATTGTCTTTTAAAAACAAATCAAACTATTTTTGCCGCATGTTTTGGCTTCACTTCAATTGATGTTGTGCTGTATCTTCTGGCATGTGCGCTTGGGCCACCTGGTGGACATCGAGACGCAGAGTTGGAGTTCACTACCACTGAACTCTAGTGCGCACATTTCAATTTTTTGCTCTCAACTCCAAACAAAATAGTCATTCTGATGACAGCTCGCATTTGAAAAAACTACCATGTTGAGTTACTCGTATCTCAAGGCACCATTGTATCAAGTGGATACAAAACGTGACGACACAACGGCAGTATAAACATGCCCCTTACCGATTTCTATCCTTGCTTCACATTCCTCAATACATTTCTTGATTGATTCTTGATCAGTCATCTGCAAAGGGGCAAACACAACAATCAGGGATTAGCCCAAACAACTACTGCGGCACATACGCCGGACATGTCGCTCCCACCTGCTGGTTCTGTCGGAACAAAGTGCGTGCCTCCTGAAGTATATAATTTCTCTCGGTCAGCGTGTCACTTGCCACTCCACTTTGGGCTTGCCAGGTTCGTGCAATGCGAAACACCCGCATGTAGAGCGACAACACCGTCCTGCGAGTAGAGGCCGTCATCTGTACTCACATGAGACAAACGTGACAGGACCTGCATAACAATGTGTGATATTGACAAATGTACTCCCAATACTGTATATTTGTTCATCTCTCGATGCCAGAGATGTACACTGACAGGCAGAGCAATTCAATTTTTGTCCAGTACCACCACACACATCATCACTATTTCAGTATACTGTATACAATTTTTGTGGCATTTCTGTTTGGTGTAAAATGCGTCTTGCCTCAGTAAAGATTGGGAAACGTTGCAATTATCAACTTACTGTTTTATATTGTTATGTATTAATTGAACCTGTACTTTTTTAAGGGTTGCAATTTTATCACAAATAACACAACTGACCGCAATTCCACTAATTTACGAAAGATGTCGCTAAAACATTGTTTACTACCCACCGGGCGCGCATGGCCGTTGTGAAACATGTTATGTACTGCATATTATTTGCGAAACTTAAAAATGTCATAGTTCGCGTGTTCTCTGTGCCAGTTACATTTATATTTGGTTAATTATGCTGTAGTGAGTCAGTAATTGTTTACGACCAAAAGACGAATATAGCCTTCTTCACCAGAGCGCACGAACGCTTTTTCTAATGGACACCAAATTGAATTAATGCAATTTCAAATCAAACTAAATACCGATAAATGATAGGATTACCGTTGAAAAATGAGCTTGACTGGTCCTTGTAAAGTGAAACTGCCGGAATAGGGTGACTCAAATGCTTGTCGCATGATAGTGACGTCACTAGCCAGCTCAATTTAAAACAATATGAAAAGCAGCTAAGCGAGCACTAAACAACGCGTTTACGTAAGTTAATTGGTCTTAAAGATTTTAAGGAATTGTAACTAAATATGTACTAGATTTCTCATTGATTGGTTGTGTAAAATATTTTAATAGATTCAGTGGCACAACATAATCTCTTAAGGAGCTCTTGAACGTTTCATCGACGGAACATGTCATTCATTCGTTTTTGTATTTATTATTTTATTACGGCTGTAATTCCATATTTACGATCGCTGTCGTTTCACAGAATTAAAGGATAATCGTCAGTGGCGCTGTGGTGAAGATCAGCTGTTTTGGCCGCTTGGAACAGGGAGGAAGTGATGCATCGAAATGCCCGTAAAGAAGCTCCTCCAAAAGGGGGAAGCACAAAGAAATGGACTGTCGTGTATTTTACTGTAGTTTCTCAACTCGCTTTGACATGCCAAGTGTAGTTTTAGTGGAATTACTATGACACGTCTTAAACGTTAAGCGCTCTCCTTTCTTTTTCCCTCCCGAGCTGCCACCGCTATTAGATTTTGCAAGTTTTTTTTTTGCTGTTTGCTAGCTGGGCGAGCTAATGTGAGTTAACGTGACGAATTGGTCTTCAGTTCTTTTCTGGTCGTATCGGCCAATATTTAACCTTATTTTATTATCACCGATACATACTAGATGGGATTTTTATCCGATCGCACGTCACTGGGACTTCAAAAAAGGTGAGTTGGTGACTGTCTTATTCGACACACTTAGCTTAGCTGGTTGCTAACTTTTAGTCAACCGAGGCGACATCGGTCGGGCCCCGATCGGTGACTTGATATTTTACAACTCTGCTACATCCATACCTTGATATGAATTGCTGTCGATAAGTGATGAAATTGATACTCTTCTTCTGGCAAAACTAAAACTATTACTTCATTGTTGCCAGGTAATTTCCGGATTAGTGTACCTATAAATCATGATGCGGTTACACCTAAGAAAATTCTTAACCTCAAATAACATTATGGAAAACTGACTATAGTTGGTTCTTTCCTGCACACCCTAACAGGGAGAGTTTGCCATTTTTTAAAGTACTGTAACCACAGCGCCTGAGGAAGAACAACGTACAGAGACGAGGCATGGCAGTCATCTACCAGGCACCTATGAGCCCACTCATTTCCAGTACCTCTTAATTTGTGTGTGGGGGGGGAAGCATAAAAGATATGCTTCAGCTTTACAGTTGCGTTTAGTTGTCTTAAGCACTATCTTGAACTTTGATTTATGTACACCAAATGTTTCAGCTGCATTTTTTTAATGCTTTACCCATAAAATTGAGCTGCAATATATGTTGCTCCCGTGGTTTGAAGATGATTGTTAAAACAAAAAATGCCTTTATCGCAAAGGTGTGTTGGTTGGAGTTGTGATCGGTGCACTCAAGGGGAGCTGTCTGAACATGCCCAGAGCAGCAATGCAAGTGTATCAGCTTTGCTTCCATGCTGAGCAGGATTCCCTGATCACAATGATCCGATCAAGTGTGGCCTTGCGGGATCGGAAAATAAACTTTCTAATATTTGGGCTAATATAATATGATTCACAACAATCAGTATAGGATTTCTAAAGCAGTGCCTGGAACTTGTGTATGTTTTTGTTTCTCATGACATTGGGTTCTGTCTCGTCAGCATTGCCGATATCAAGGTCATAATGATGCCGAAGCACAGAGAGCGACTGATTTGCAGCCAATGCAACGCAATGGATTGTATGTAAGTACTCCTTTGCTATCTTGGCTATGTGCTTGGGGTTTAGGCTGAACAACTGCACTGTATATACAGGAAAGCCACTTGATACATTTCCCCTCTCACACACATTTCTAACCATTGCGGGAAAAGGACATAAAGATATCAATTCGGCAGCCATTTGCATTTTCTGTTGTGCGTCCAAATGGGAGTCAGCATTTTTCACGCAGGCATAACAAATTGGAATGCTGTTTTCACTTGTTCTTTTTAAGGGTTTGACAACTGGCAGTGCAAGAACTGGATCGTGGTTTATTTGGCACAGGTAGAGGCCAACATTTTATTTTGCATGAAGGTGTATTACAAGGCATTTTTTCCTGGTTACTCTTTATCAACCAACTGTTGTTATTTGGTAGTGTTTAGTGAAAAAAAGCCATAAGTGAACAACAATTGAGCAATATCACACAAGTGGGACTCATGTTGTACTCGGACATGAGTCTCAATTTAAAATTGCAGCTGGACATAGTGCTACCAATCCACCAAAAAGTTTCAGGCCCAGGAAGTTGAGATATTCTGTGCAAAGTGTAGTCATTCCTAAGCGTAAGTGCAAAAGAGACCGCTTAGATCAGTGATTCAGTGGAATGAGTCCAGTTCATTTATATTTGACTTTCACTGCGTTTAATCTTTGAGGACTGTTTTTCCAAAAATGATTTTGATACAAATTTTATTTCATCTATGTTAACTGAATTTTAATGGCATCATTCAAGTAACGTCTTTTCCCTGTATTTAGTGACAAAAAACTCCCCAATGTTACAGGGGCTGTCCAAGAACATTAAATATACCTTTTTAGGAATAAAACGCACCCCCCCCCCCCCCCCCCGCTCTCTATTTAAAATTCTCAAACTGTCATTGTCCTAATGTTTCTGGCAATGTTTAAATGTTGTCATTTGCTCAAGGCTTGAGGGTATGTTGAGACATCCGGATGGGCCAGAGCAGAGGCGTCTAGGTGGTTCGGACGGGGACTGAAGGGAGGAGGAGGAGGAGGAGGAGGGGGGATCGACAGACGGGCGAGCCGGGAGAAAGACATGGGCCAGTGCGTCACCAAGTGCAAGAACCCGACATCCTCGCTCGGCAGCAAGAGCGGCGACAAGGAGAGTGGCTCCAAGTCCCACAAGAAAAGCAGCTGCATGGGTAGCGCCGGAGGCCACAAGGAAGAGCCCAGCGCCCCGTGCTCAAAAGCCGGCGGCGAGCTGTCCAATGGCACCAAGGCCCTGGAGGCTTGCGTGGAGACGCCCATCATCTCGGCCTTGATGGGAGAACCGCGTAAGGCGGACAGCCCGGACGGAGACGGGCTGTCCATCAAGCACATCGAGGAGCTGTTCTCCTGCTACAAGGACGAGCAGGAGGACGCCATCTTGGAAGAAGGCATGGAGAGGTTCTGCAACGACCTGTGCGTGGACCCGGCCGAGTTCCGCGTGCTTGTTCTCGCCTGGAAGTTCCAGGCGGCCACCATGTGCAAGTTTACAAGGTGAGAGGGCGCTTTGGGAAGGAGTCATGCTCGCTCGCGTTTGCTTTGACGGTAACTGGCCCCTCTCGTACACAGGAAGTGTATCCTGCCAATGTCAACGTGCGCTTCGTCTGAATAGAATAGCCTTCCGCTTGACTCACTCACTCCCCCCTCTGATTTTCAGCTTGGCTCTTTTGTTGGCAAACGCTTAAAATAATAGACACACGAACCACTGTCCACTGATACGAATGGATTTTATTCAAGTCTTATCGGAATGCCTGCCGAAACAAAAGTTTCAAACCGAGTCTTAAAACCGACTGCTGAGAAGTTAGCTCGAAAGGAAGTGCATTTCGCAATTTCTGGGAAACGCATCGAAAGGCTCTTTTACCTTTTTAGTTTTTAATCTCATGTGAGGGGGATTTCTTAAAAGGCAGTCAGCAGACCGTCGTGACCTACAGTAACTCGACTCAAATCACAGCACTTTAAAGAAAAAATGCCACAGCTATAACAAAGTGCTATACATTGGCTTGCGACAAACATAACGGATGAATAAAAATGGAAAGCAAGTCAACACTCTGGACCAGTTGGGGACGGTCTGAAGCAGTTCAGAGAAATCGACTGTTACATTTCCCGCTTGGATTAGAAAATGGCATTTAAATAGGCTGGGCATGGTGCACACTTTTGCAACCACATTATATGTCAATATTTAATTGAATACCTGATTGGTTTTTTTGTTGTTGTTGTGGAGTGGGAGTGACCCCGAACATGGCCTCCCTCTCGATCATTTCATTGCGGTGTCGTTTCGCCTTGCTTCTGTTCGAGTGACCGAGAGTTCTTGTCCCATATCTGCTCTGACCAGGAAAGAGTTTGTGGAGGGCTGCAAGGCCATTCAGGCGGACAGCCTCGAAGGCATCTGCTCGCGCTTCCCCTGCATGCTGCTGGAGGCCCAGGGTGAGGAGAACTTCAAGGACCTGTACCGCTTCACCTTCCAGTTTGGCCTGGATGCCGACGAGGGCCAGCGCTCGCTGCAGCGCGACATCGCCATCGCACTGTGGCGCCTCGTCTTCACCCAGGACATGCCCTCCATCCTGGAGCACTGGCTGGACTTCCTGGCCGAGAACCCGCCGGGCATCCGGGGCATCTCCAGGGACACGTGGAACATGTTCCTGAACTTCACGCAGGCCATCGGACCCGACCTGAGCAACTACAGCGAGGACGAGGCCTGGCCCAGCCTCTTCGACACGTTTGTCGAGTGGGAGTTGGAGCGCAGGAAAAGAGAGGAGGAACGAGCGGCCACGGCGACGCACGGCGAGGGCACGCCGACTCGGACGGAGTGTTTGCTGAGCCTGGACGGGCTCGAAACGGATGGCAGCAGAGGATCACAAACGTGGGGGGGCCACTGACCAGAAAACACGAAACGTTCGGGAGAGGAACCTTGGCTTTGAAGTGAACCGTCGGGTGAACGTTCGTAGTATCCTGTCGGGGTGGGATTCCTGCTTTGCAGTTGTTTTTTTTTAAGCGTTCTTGAAAGGGCTCTGTGAACTGACATTTTAAGCACTTCTATTTAAGTTATTGCTCTACTCCCCTTTTATTTTATTTTTTGTCTTTTTGTGAGACATTTTTACTTGCACCGTATCCGTTTGAAGGCTTTGTTCAAAAACAAAGAGCTATAACATTATTAACCCCCATTCCCTGGTTTAGAAATCACAGCGGCGCCTTGAGATACGAGGGAGAGAATTGTATTTTGTGTTCCAAACATGGTCGCAGAATACATGAAACTTGTCAAGTCAAGCCAACAGTATTTCTCGAGCACTTTCAAACAGCCATCGCTGCATACAAAGTGCTGTACACATGGAGCGATTTAACATACACAATAAACAGTAAGACGAAATGGTAATAAAGGCGGTAGAAAGCACCAAGCAGTAAAATCATGCCGAGTCGAACGCCAAAGAATACAAGCGGGTTTTGAGGAGGGCTTTAAAGTTGGGCAGCGAGGAGGCTTGCCGAATGTTCAGTGGGAGGTCATTCCAGAGAGAGGGACCAGCAACAGAAAAGGCTCCATCCCCTCTGAGCCTCAGTTGTATCTCAAGGCACCACTGTAGTCATTTGCATCTGGTAACTGCTGATTAATTTAGTCATTAAAAAAAAAAAAAAGGAAACTGGGACTAAACGTCAACCCCATTTTTGGAAATGCGAGGGTCGTCCTGATTGGTCTCGTGGTTGTAATTGCTTCTGTCTTGCGGTGCTGTGAGGATGGATTAGTTGCACTTGCCTTGCCTTGGCCACTTTTGGCAAACAGAAACATACAATTATATTCCAAGGGCATTTTCTAAATGGACAAAATTCCTTTGACACTTTGATTCACTGGAAATCCTCTTTCCAAGGTAATAGACTCATGTTTTTCCGACACCCGAGTGCGTTTGAGGTTTGCAGTGCTCCCCATCGACCTCTCACGTCTCCCCAAATATCTGTTTCCCTTCAAGAAGCAGCCAAGTGTGTAAAAACGCAATGACGCTGCCTTTTACTTGCAACCCAAACGAGCAAAGGCTACAGCAACGTCTCGGCCGATTCCCGGCCGAGATGACGCTGGCTCGATCCCGTTGCTTTTTGAAAGATGAATATTGTTTACCTCCAGGCCGTCCGGGGTTTGACAGCCTGTACACAAACGCACAACAAGTGCACATTTCGCAAAGTTGATCGGTGGAGGTTCTATTATTGCACAAAACTACGGCATGCCAGGTTGCTACGCTGTTGCTTAACTGCAAAGCTGTCTTCTCAGCCGCATTCATTCCATTGAAACCCGTCACAGAAGTAGACTTGGGTATGGAAAGCCGCGTGCGAGCGTGTTCAATATCCTTGATGGCCGGATTAAGGACCATGTAATAGTATATACTCTTTGTCCTCACTATTAAGATGATACAGCGCGCTAGTAGAACAACTGTCTTACAAGTAGTAGTCAGTCAGTCGTTCTTCTAGTGGTCTGAATTGTCTTACTGGTGAGAACACAGACTACTAGTGCATTAAGGATATTATTGCTCAAAACGGCCTTCCATACGGTGGCGTTAATGAGCGTCTGCAATTAATCCTGTCCTGTTTAGTTTACATCCACAACGGTTTTATTTCAGACCTCATTTTATCCCGTCGTTTATATAAATTGTATTGATTTCTAAATAATCAATAAACAGTGTTCAACTTCTGACTGTTGACACTGGACGTGTGCGTTTGAATTGATGTTTTTGGGGGGGCGTTTCGTCGACCTATTCGGCTCTCCCGATTGGTGGAGTGCCATCCTGGTAACCGGCCATCACAACATTGCGGACACATGAGGAAAGATCCTGCGCGTATTTCGAGAAAAGCGGCAAACGAACTGATAAACATTTGATTCTTTCTATGACCTCTACGGTAGGTTGTAGTAATAATAACTAAATTGTGACCGAAGTGTTGAGAGCTTGTGAGGGAACTCGTTTGGTTTCGCTATAAATTTGGCGGGCGCTAGCTGGCTAGCATCTATTAGCATGTGCTCTTTATGTGACTGTTGAACACCTGTTCTTTTATAAAAGATTTATTCGTAATAGTCGACTCTTTGTCATGGCTAATCTATGTCGCTGTTTCTAATTTGGCTCAATGTGATGTTTTTATTGACAGTTGAGACATTTAGCCACCGAGTTACCCGTGTGTCGTGTCCGTCATTTGATGTCACATTTTAGCCACTATCGTGTAGTTAGCAAATGTTTGTGTCCCGTTGCTAGGCAAGAACGAAACAAAAATTCAACCGAATTATGACTTGGAACCTCGGGGTGTTGTGTCCCGTCCCCCCGACCCCCATCTGTTTCCAACTGCAGCGCTCGGCAGAGGCGAGAAAAAGAAGATACGGTACCAGCTTTATATAATTCGAAGAATTCTCGACTCGGGTGGAAGATGGATGCAACCTGAAAACCAACAAGTCACACTTTGGAATCGTCGAAAAGGGGGGAAAAAGGTGTGTTTAGCCACGAATGGCGGTGTTCTGGGCGCATTTATGGCTTGTGTACGGTAACGTTATATGTCAAGTATCAAAATGGACCGTTTGAGCCTAAATCCACTTCAACAAAGAGCACACGTAACTCTGATCATCACATAGGCCTCTAATAAAGGCTTCTCTATAGTGACACATCGTGGTCGTGTTCATGGAGCACAGAAATTGTCGAACCGTGCTGAAAAGTGCATTCCGAAGATGCATGCAATGTTTCCCCACTACAGCTTCCCATTACTGTTAATGTGCGGTGGATGCAGCCCTCGTAAATGTTGAGGTCTTTCCTCATGGTGTGTCCAAGGCAAGGTCAGGCGTGGCGGTGCTGTTTTCTTTTTCTGAAGGGCCGGAACGCACCACGAGGTTATGTGGACACAGCATCTGTTTCACTGTCGGCCGCCGCACTATGGATTTTAAAAACGAGGTAGGCCACATTCGCTTGGCTTAGTGTTTCATTGAACCA
Source organism: Hippocampus zosterae (assembly GCF_025434085.1). Classification (NCBI taxonomy): domain Eukaryota; kingdom Metazoa; phylum Chordata; class Actinopteri; order Syngnathiformes; family Syngnathidae; genus Hippocampus; species Hippocampus zosterae. Next base: position 1,264,906 of record NC_067457.1, read on the forward strand.
AATCCACCGCCGGCCGCATCCTTTCTTGCTCAAGTCGGAGAGGGGGTTCTTTTTCATTTCAGCACTTGTTTTCCAGTGCTTTCCTTGAGTCTCTGAACTGATGCTATTTAACCACTATTGTGTGTTCCCCTTCCCTGCTTGGCTTGTCTTCTCCTCCCTGCTGATTGTCAGATGCAGTAGCCTGTAGTAAATCACAAGTAAGGGTCTTCGGATTTTCTTCTTTACTGCTGATGTTGCATGACGGTGCATGGATAGAAATGGATGCTCCGCCTCATGCCAGTGAAAGCAAACATCTGATTGTATTAGCGAAGTTGTCACGAAAAGAACATGTATTGGAAACCACACAGTAGTTTTACCATATATTTTTTTTTTCAATTTCACACTAGCATTTAAAAAAAAATCAAAATAGCTCATTGGATGTCTTGTAATAATGTCTTAAGTGGTCAAGGATAGATGCAGCCCATAGTCCACTTGGAATCCCTTTTGTTGAGCTAACATTAATGTGTAATATAAGCACTTTGAATTTGACACATGAGGAATTTTTTGATTGTAGTACTACTGATATGCGCGGTGTTGTCAACCAACTCATGTCAGGCTCTTGGGATATTGAAATTATTGTCCACATTTTCAGTAGGTCCTCATCTATAAAAATAACATATTTTTTTTACCCAAATATTTGACTTGGGCAGTGTGCTGTTTCTTGATTGTGGTCGCAGTGAAGTGTGGTGTGTACAGTCAAACAACTGAGGTCGGCTTTCGTGCCATGTTTGTGCATTGTGTACGTGCACTTGAAGGAGACTGAGGCATGCCAAGGAAGGAAGCTCACTGCCGCCGTTGACGACAACGCCGATGAATATTTAATCGAGCTCCAGCACAGAAACAGGTGCAGTGTGAACACGGGCTCTCAAGGGGACGCCGATTGGATTTCCCAGTGAAGACGCTTAACTCTTCCATGACTTTGAGTCCTTGATTAACACTGCGAAAACAATGATCGGCTCCTCATTTTGAGGAAGGTTACACTGGAAGTTTTCAGTGGAGCTTGTCTATGGTCCACAGGATCCTGAATCGCCTCAAAGCCAAAGGCCCCAGAGACATCGAATTGGAAAGACTTGAACAAGGCTTTTCCATTTACTTCAACGGAGCCAATGCCGAGTCCTGCAAGAGGCAGCGCAAGAGCACGAACCACAAGCCTGTCACCTCCACGCCCTTTTGGAGGACTCCGGGTTCAGCAGGTTTGTAGTTTCTGGTCAAGGAAAACCCCACAAAAATTCACTCTGGGTTTTGCTTGGCCTCAGTCTCCGATACACTTTTCAGCCACAATAACGGCGAGCGAGCATGACAAACGCAAACAAACTCACAAGCACGTTCATGCAAAAGCTGCTGCTCACGCCCTCGCACGCAGACGTCACATGCCACACCCCACCTGGCCCTGCCTCTTAAAAAAAAAGGCACATACAGTGCCCTCCATAATTATTGGCACCCCTGGTTGAGATGTGTTTTTTAGCTTCCAATTATTTTATTTTTTTTCTAAATAATATGGGACCTTAATGGAAAAAAAGAGAAAAATCCAACCTTCAATACAAGTGCATTTATTCAGTGGGGAAAAAATCCCACATAAAGAAATAATTATTTGACATCAAATCACCTGTTCCACAATTATTGGCACCCTTAACAATTCCCAGGAAATAAACATAATTGAAGCATTTCTGTCATTTCTACAGTAGTTTACAAAGTTTACCAGAGTATGTAGGAACATTTAATTAGTAATTCATCACTTCCTGTCTCCCTGGGGTATAAATATGACGTGACACCGAGGCCATTTCTCTTATCCACTCTTAAACATGGGAAAGACAAAGGAACACAGCATACAAGTGAGGCAGATGTGCGTCGACCTTCACAGGTCAGGCAGAGGCTACAAGAAGATTGCCACTCAACTGCAGCTGCCCATATCCACTGTGAGAGGAATAATTAAGAAGTTCAAAACAACTGGAACAGTGGTAAACAAGCCTGGACGAGGAGCCAAGTTTATTTTGCCACCACGCACAGTGAGGAGGATGGTAAGAGAAATCAAAAGATCTCCAAAGCTCACTGTTACAGAATTACAACAAATGGTAGCATCCTGGGGTCACAAAGTCTCCAAATCAACCATCAGGCGCTGTCTACACGCCAACAAGCTGTTTGGGAGGCATGCACGGAGAAAACCTTTCCTCACTCACAATCATAAACGCAAGCGTCTGGAGTTCGCCAAGCGGTATTGGGGCTTCAACTGGGACCGTGTGCTTTGGTCAGATGAGACCAAGATTGAGCTTTTTGGCAACAAACACTCTAAGTGGGTCTGGCGTACCACGAAAGATGCGCATGCTGAAAAGCACCTCATACCCACTGTGAAGTATGGGGGTGGGTCAGTGATGCTGTGGGGCTGTTTCGCTTCCAAAGGCCCTGGGAACCTTGTTAGGGTGCATGGCATCATGAATGCTTTGAAATACCAGGACATTTTAAATCAAAATCTGTTGCCCTCTGCCCGAAAGCTGAAGCTGGGTCGTCACTGGGTCTTTCAGCAAGACAATGACCCTAAACATATGGCCAAATCTACACAGAAATGGTTCACCAGACACAAAATCAAGCTCCTCCCATGGCCATCTCAGTCCCCTGACCTCAACCCCATTGAGAACCTGTGGGGTGAGCTGAAGAGGAGAGTACAGAGGAGAGGACCCAGGTCTCTGGATGATTTAGAGAGATTCTGCAAAGAGGAATGGCTGAAGATCCCTCTTTCTGTCTTTTCCCATCTTGTGAAACATTATAGGAGAAGATTAGGTGCTGTTTTGTTGGCAAAAGGGGGTTGTACAAAATATTAACACCAGGGGTGCTAATAATTGTGACACACATTATTTGATGTCAAATAATTATTTCTTTATGTGGGATTTTTTCCCCACTGAATAAATGCACTTGTATTGAAGGTTGGATTTTTCTCTTTTTTTCCATTAAGGTCCCATATTATTTAGAAAAAAAATAAAATAATTGGAAGCTAAAAAACACATCTCAACCAGGGGTGCCAATACTTATGGAGGGCACTGTACATTCATGCAGACACTAGAACATGTACAATATTTCCTATGCCGCACGCTCTTCATGTTCCCTTTTTCGTGCTGTGACTCATCAGCAGATGTCTGTCGACGCGCCCACCAGCTAAGTGAAGATTTGGAGCCCGGCCACAAGCGCCGGAGCCACACCGCCCCCGGAAAGGTCCAGAGGAAAGAATGGACACAGGTACTCGCTTGACACTTCTTGGTACTTTTGATCCATGTGTTTTGAAATCCAATCCTGCTATTTTCCATGTTCAAACAGGAGTCCGTCATAATCCGAACAGAGGATGGATCGAATTTGAAGATATGCCCGGAAAAGCGCTACTGTGATGATTTTGAGCCTTATGAAAGTGTAGACATGGAGGTACAATGGACACACTAAGCTTCTGAGCCCTTTTTTTTTTTAAATAATGGGAGGGGTTGTGTGTCAGCTGCAGCTGTCTGCTGAACGTTTAGCATCTCTCCATCTCTGCACCTTTCCCCAATCCAACCACACCGCCACTCGCGCAGAGCTCCGGCCCACACTCGCCTGGCGCTCCCTGCTCGCCGAGGGACAGCTGTGCGCTTTCACGCTCCTTCAGCTCCAGGCCCCACAATCAAGCGGGACAAGCGAGCGAGGAGCACAGCGAAAAGGTGCTTCTCAATCTCGAGGAAGTGAAGGTGCGTGTGTGGGGGGGGGGCGACCCTGTTCCTGTGGTTAAGTAGATTATCTATGCCTGAAGATTTTTTTCCCCCATTTGGAATCGGATCTCCTTACACCCTCTTCCTTTGTTGTTATTCCCACATCTGACTAAAAACGATATATAATGGACAGAAGTCGACACACCTGTTCAAATGTTAGTGATCTAAAAGAGTGAGAGCAGGACACATAATTTAAACTTTCGTGTTGGCACTTAAAATTAGACAAGTTTTTAAATGTAAACTATTTATTTTATTATTTTGTAACGGTGACATGCCATATTCGGCACTATGCCAGGGCACGTCTATGAACAGCAAACGTTTGTGTTCAGGTTTTACGGCGCAGCCTGGAGAACAACATGCGGCGGAGCAGCCGCGGCTCGGCGGGGGAGGAGTCCGACGAAGAGTGGGTGGAGGAGCAAATTGAGCGCGACGTGAGCACCGAGAGTCTCGACGAACTGGGACTTCCCCTGTCATCCTCCAAGTCTTCCTCCAGCCCTCGGCCCAGCAGTTCACACCATTTTGACCCAGCAAAGCTTATTGTCCTCGACTTTGGACCGGCACCTAAAGGTGAGTGTCACCGTCCACGTCGATATGTGAAATACGGTTTGTTTTTGTTTTTTTTCCGACTGCTTCATCACTGATAGTAACATGGTGGAAAAAAGTAATTCAGTAATTCACGCCAACGACACATCCTGGCTGAATTACTTTAATGCACTTTGGAGTCGGCTGTAAAGGTCCGTCCAACCAATCAGCGCACGGGAAACGGTGATGTCATGGCCTATCCTGCGAGCAGGAATTGGAATTGTTTTTAAAATGTGAAATCCAATTCTAATGTCTTTTGGAGACGGAAGTATATGCAAGCCTGAAATTCTTTTCTCCGCCTTTTTATTCCAGGTCGTAAGGTTGAGCGCTCCTTGTCTGCAAAGCGGAAGGAAAACAGTGACTCCGTCCTACCCGCCAAGCCACTGCTGGTCAAGAGCAAAACAATAGACATGCCGCCTTCAAAAGACGGCTGGGGCAGTCCGAGTAAGTCTTCTCCTTCGGCAGTTAACTTGCATCCTTTTAGACAAACGCGGGTGACTGACGCCGCAGTGGTCGACTGGCCAGACGGGCAGCGTTGGCTCAGTTCCTGCTCGACGATGCCGTGATTGACTGCCGACCTGTCCGGGATGTAGACGAGAGATCTTTCTCATGAGATGTGCCTTGGCTCAACAAAGGATGGGGAATCACTTCATAACATAAATGTGTGCGTGTTTTGAGGTCCGGCAAGTCAGGCTGAGAGGCCCCTGTCAACAGCCAGGAGGGCTTTCACTGTGGAGCAGGACCCAGACGAGGTGGCCCGTGGGGTGTGCGACGCCATCCAGAGGGAGAATAAGAGTCCGGAGCTTTTCCCTTGCAACGTGGTCAGCATCACGCAACGACACTTTTTTTGACCTTATCCCTGCTGTCACTGTAGACTAGTCACTCTACGAATGTTGATGATTTTAATCCAGTGACAGATTCGGCTGGCAAGTAAAACCCTTACCCCAAAAGCTTTGTGTGTGTGCGTGCAACTCTTCCATTCTGCTTCACTTTGCTCCAGGGCGGAGGGCAGCAGATGATGAACGGCTTAATGCATCGTAACGGCAGCGAAAAAGAGGACAGCAGTGTCACTGTGGCCATGCAGAGAATCACACTCATGGGCTCCCGGTTGGTGCAAAATAGGCACACGATGATGGCTTTTGGACTCGGGAGTCCTATCCGTGGGCAAAACGCTTCCTAGGAAGCCCTCATTGTTCGAATGGTTGACTTGCCGTAAGCGTACCTCGAAATGGAATAGTCATTGAAAAATGTTTTTAAGAGAAAACGCCTTGACGTTACGATCATGAATGAGTGTAAAGGTTGGAGTCTGAAGGAGAATTAAGCTGTATTTGTTCAAGGGAAAAAAAATGACATTTTGTTTGAATAAAAGTTGCAATCTCACAAATTGGATGAATACGGTTTTGAAGTCAAAGATAAATGAGGGACCCCTATTTGAGAATCGCGATTCCACGCTTTTTGTGGTTACCACATTTTGCAGGCCGAAAGCATGGCAGTGTACTATTTATAGAAACGACATGAAAACGGAATCTTTTCTTTCAACCTCCTGAGCACGATGATGATGACGATGATGATGATTTGAGAGAGAAGGAAGCAGAAGCCGGTCATGTTTTGTTTCAGGGAACGCCACAAACTGCTGAAAGCCTTGGAGGAGCTGGAAGCTGCACCCACCTTCAACATTCCTCAGGGTGCCAAAAGCGACTGCAGCAAACCGCCGGTCAGTCCACAAACTTCCCTTGTCAATAATGCTGAGTCAAGAGTCCCTTCGAGCGCCTTTTTTTTTTCTTCATCGCGTATGTTGTCACGGCAGCCGAGGCGCTCGTCCGAGGTCCCCCCTGCCGTGTATGTCACAATGGAGCTCCTGTCCAACTGGGGGCACGGGCTGCTGGTGGGCCTAACCGAGTTGCAGTTTTTCGGACCGGGAAACAAGAAGCTGTACGTGTCGCCGCACGACCTTGACATCAGGAACGCTGACTATCCGGGGAATCTGCCGGTGCTCGTCAACGGCAGGGCCAAGGTCAGTCTCCTGCCTCACGGATGCAAGTGATGTTCTCCATCCAAGAAAGTGGTTGGTAATTCACCGGCCACAAAATTAGGTACCCCTTTGTCATCCTTTGAGTGAGTGAGTTAGATCACAAAAACAACAAACAACAACAAAGAACCTTTAAGTAAATCGGGCCCTCTTATTCGGTGACATATTTAAAGAAATGACGCCCCCAATGTGAACGTGTAGAGAACGAATCTCGTTCACCGATTTGTTTGGCTGTGCTGCGGTGGTCTTCCAGACGACCAAGGAGCGCCACATGTGGACGTGTCCCTTCCACCCTCCCATCCAGCTCTACTTCATCATCCGGAACACGGAGCGCTCGGCAGACTTTGGAATATCGCGCATTAAAATCTGGAACTACAACAGAAGCCTCAACGTGAGTACCCGTTTTGCTTTCCCTGTCGTTGCACTGCCGCGAAGGGGATGCCCTCATCCGTATCGTTACGTCAGGGGCGCCTTTCCTTTTAAGCAGCGGCTGGCCGGACCGCCACTCAGCCTGTCCCAAATGTGGAGCACAGAGAGATTAGCCGTGAAGATTAGTGCAAGAGGAAGCGTAGGCTTGTGTCCTTTCATCCTCGCTGTTGTTCATACACACTGCCCGAAAGGTGTTGCTTTTGGGGTTTCTTTGCAAGATGAGAGACCTCCTTCAAGTGAGCGAGTGACCGTGTCGGGTAAGGAGATAAAGGGTGGGAATGTCGTCGCTTGACTTGGGTTTTCCGTGCCTCCTTTGCCAAGAGGATCAGTCGGATTTAAGATGTCGTTATCCAGAACGGCTACTTAGTGCTCGCTGCTGCGACTCAATTCGGTGCATCCGAGACGTATTCATTCATTCTGTCAAGCCCAAAGCGTGTCTATTATTCTCAGAGGTGTGTTTTGAGTCATGATTTGAAAGAGGCGAGCATTCGGTCTTGTTGTGATTGACGTTTTTGCAGCGTATACAAAGCCCTCTAAAAATAGAACTGGTTTCTGTTGCTCCAAATATGGGCTTTCTTTCTCTGAACAGGAACTTGACATCGGTGCACGCCATGTAAAGCTGTACCTCAACAGCACGCTGGTGTTTGAAGGCGAGCTGGAGCGGGGCTGCGGCAATCAGGTCTTCGACTACAGCAACACCATCGAGCTCCAGGACTTCCAAGATTCGGATTCCTTGTTTTCCAGCCCGTCATCTTCGGGAAACAATCTCCGGGGGGCCAGCCCCCAGCGACACGATGACGGCGGCGCGCACCAGCACCTCACTTCTGCCCTGCCGTCATCGGATGCGTCAAGCCAAGCCACGATGAACGCTCAGGAGAGCTCGCACGCCCCTCTTCCACCCATCGCCGCTCGGCGCTCCTCCGCGCAAAGAAACTCTTTTGAGGAGGCCGCCCCCATGGCGCAGACGGTCACCGTGCAGCCGCCCTCCTCGCGGATGACCCCCCAGTGGCTGCAGCCCCTGAAGAGAGCCGCCCCGGAGGGCTGCGAGGCCGGCAGGGAGCGGCCGCGCTGGCTGGTGCCCCAGCCGGCGCCCGCCGGCGAGCCCAAATCGCCATCCTCTGCCTCGTCGTCGTCGTTGCTCCCGGAGCTGCCGTGTAACCCCGGTCGGGTGTGCAGGGGAGGGGAGAGGGCGCCCAACGGGGCACAGCGGAAGGCCGAATCTCTGGACCTCAGCTGCGACCTGCTCGACGAGCTCGGAGAGCAGAAGCATGAGCGGCCCTTCAGTGGACGAAGGAGCTCCTTAAGGAATAGGCAGACGGAGGAAATCAAACACATGAAATCAAATCCAGGTGGGGACGCTCATTAGGACCATCCGGGTCCGTTTTTGGACACAGGTGGAGGTCTTGAAATAATACCGCTTGATTCTCCAGTCCAGTACTGGCACAGGTCTCATTTTGATGTTTTCTGCAGAGGCGACCGTGTCAGTCAGCGCCAGCAGGAGGCAGCGGACCCCGAGGCCATTGGGGCACAGCCACCGGGACGACACCCTCATGGAATCGTGGGACTCCCTCACCAAGTTCAACCAGTGCCAACGAGGCCGCATCTCCAACATGGGCTTCGAAGGCGACATATTTGACGACTTCCAGCAGCAGCAGCAGCAGCACGGCCGCGGCTCCCCCGCGGCCCCCGTCAGCCCCTCGGCCGGCCCGCCTTGCTCAGCCTCGGCCGCCCGGGGGCTGCCGTACGAGGGCCCGGACGGGGATTCTTTAATGGAGCAGGAGGAAGAGTTTGAAATCCCGGTGCTCCCCAAGGGCCAAAGGTTGCTCATCAACATTCGCTCCACCTGGGGGGACCGCCACTACGTGGGCCTCAACGGCCTGGAAGTGTTCAGCTCCAGCGGAGAGCCCGTCCGACCCGCTCACATCAGCGCCGACCCCCCCGACATCAACATCCTGCCCGCGTACGGCAAGGACCCCCGCGTGGTCACCAACCTGACGGACGGTGTTCATCGCACGCAGGATGACATGCATCTCTGGCTCGCCCCGTTCACGCCGGGTCGGAGCCACACCATCTTTCTGGACTTCGGACACGCCTACCACGTCGCCATGATACGTGTGTGGAATTACAACAAGTCGCGCATCCACTCCTTTCGGGGAGTCAAGGAGGTGGAGATGATGCTCGATGGGAGGTGCATCTTCAGGGGCGAGATTGCCAAAGCTTCCGGGACTCTTTCGGGAGGTATTGGAGAATTTTGTTCTCCTTTTGTGTGTGTCTTCCTTGTGTGTGTGTGTGTTCGCAGCCAACATTTTGTTCCGTTGCATTTTTCAGTGGGCAACATTCATTCGCCATAAATTGAGTCAGGCGCTTGGTCACGTGAGAAATTTGGGCTTTAGATGTTTTTCTTGATTGACTGATTTGACCTTCTCGGAACTCAGGGCTGGATCAATTCGGGGACACTATTCTGTTCACGACCGACGATGACATCCTGGAGGCCATGTCCCGTTTTGACGAAACCTTCCTCGGTGACAGCCAAGGATCGGAGAATCCGGTGCATGAGGAGGAGCTGCGTAGGCCGCGCACTGCAGACGGCGAGGGAGAGGAAAGACCTTTCACGCAGGCCGGCTTCCGAGAGGAGGACCTCACCGTAAGTTCACCGGCTTTAAACGGCTCGACAATGATCATGTAAGAAACTCTTTTCCATGACGGAACAATAAATATAAAAAATCGTACTTTTCCCACAATTCTACATTTTGCGCACATGAAAATCACTCTCCGTTGTTTTTGGCGCTGCAAGAAACGATGATGTGAGCTATCAAACATCCGTGCATGCAACTTTTCTCAACAGTTGAAACTTCACCTCAACGCCGGCGCGAGCCAGTTGGAGAACATGGAGCAGATTCCTGGGACGTACACTGGAAAGTGTGAGCGCATCTTTGAAACATTTCTGCTCCGTCCTCCCAAATTCAGCGTTTATCCTGACCGCGCCTCGCTTTCAAACCCCGATCAGGCCTCCGTCTGGAGCTGGCATCCACATGGGGCGATTCGCACCACATGGGCCTGACGGGACTGGAGGTGGTCGGGAAAGATGGGGAGGCCTTACCTTTGGAACTCGGTGTCATGGCCGCCTCAGCCGGGGGCCTTCATGATCTGCCCCGATACGAACATGACCCGCGCACCCTCGATAAGTATGTCCATTGATTCTGTGGGAATGCTCAAGACCCCGCTTGGTTATCTGAGGACCGCATCATAATTTAACACTTTCAACATAACTACCCCGTGCAGCCCTAGATGGCCTCACCCTAAACATTCCTGACCTTTTTAAATTGATTGCCGGCCATGATTAGAACCTTCTTGATCCTACCACAAAAAAAACGGCGCGTCATTTCTTCGCAGACTCATCGATGGCCACAACATCACCACAGATGAGCGACACATGTGGCTAATCCCTTTTTCCTACGGAGAGCCTCACACAGTGAGCATCGCCTTCCCCCAGGCGCAGACGGTCGCCGGGCTCCGCATCTGGAACTACAACAAGTCGGCCGAGGACTCGTACAGTGGGGTGGGACCCTGTCGGCGTTTGCGGCGGTGCACCTCGTGCCATGAAGCTCATGATGAATTCAATGTCACCCCAAAAATGTTTCCCCCTTAGGTGAAGGTGATCCACGTGATCATGGACGACGTGGCCGTCTCCCCGGTGGAGGGCTTCCTTATCAGGAAAGGCCCGGGCAATTGTCACTTTGACTTTGCCCAAGAGATCCTCTTCGTGGACTACCTCCAGACGCCCGCCGACGGCAAGAGTGCTGAGGAGCACCCCAACAAGTACAAACACGTCCGCGCGTCTCCGCGTTCTGGTGGGTGCGGTGCCTTTACGCCATGCGCTTGTGTCCACTTCAGGCGAGGCGCAAAGAAAGCCGAACAAGCCAGCATGGATTACGAAGCTCCCATCATGCCTTGTGGATGTATCCTTTGTGCGGATGGATGCAAAGCTTGTGCGAGAATTGCCTTCTTCGTGCGCTGTGTTCCTTAATAATATTTTTGTTTTTACCCGCCAGTCATCTTTCAGCTGCAGCTGTTAACCACCTGGGGAGACTCTTACTACATCGGCCTCAACGGCCTCGAGTTCTACAACCAGAATCATGAAAAGATCAGCCTCAGTGACAATAGTATCCTTTTGCCCCGTGGAGTGCAAATAATGTCAAATGCACCGCCAAACCCCCCCCCCCCCCCCTTGCAAAACAGTTCTCTGGCGTTTGTTTGTTCATTCTCAGTCAGGAGGCATCAGCCTGCCAGACGTAGTCGATTCGCGTCCGTCTGCTTGCCCAACACGCGTTGAAAAAGGAAAGCCCATTAATTGCGTGTTCCTCAACGTCTGCCAGACATCGCCGCTTTCCCAGACAGCGTCAACGTACTTGACAACGTGAGCGGCGACGTGAGGACTCCAGATAAATTAATAGACGGCGTCAACAGCACGCAGGATGGAAGACACATGTGGCTGGCTCCAGTGCTCCCGGGACTGGTGAGGGTGCAGTTAGAAGGAAAGAGAACAATTGAAAGATTGGACTTTTTTTTTTATTTTTTTTGCTAATAAAGCTATTTTTTCTTTTGCATGCAGGTGAACCGCGTGTACGTCATCTTTGATCAGCCGGTGACCGTATCCATGATTAAACTGTGGAACTACTCCAAGACCCCGCAGAGAGGAGTTAAGGAATTTGGGGTGAGCCTCCTCCATATTTCATATGTTGGTACAGCATCCATTTTTTTTCTCTCCACATTTTGAGTTTATTTTTAATAAATACAGAAGAGACAACTCCGAGCTTCATGTTACAGCAACAAAAGTTCTGTGCTCGCATGTGTGTGTGTGGGTAGCTGCTCGTGGATGACCTCCTGGTCTACAACGGCATCCTGGACAGCGTGAGCCACGTGAGCCGCGGCATTCTGCCCACGTGCGAAGTGGTGGTGCCGTACCACACCATCCTTTTCACCGACAACGCGTACATTGCACACCGCGAAAGGAACACCGTCATCAGGTAAGACGCCATCTGAGGGCCTTTGTGCGACATCTTGTGTGACATCTTGTCACATTTTGTACCAAGAGTGGTGCTGCATATAGAGGCCCCCGCTTGGAAAAGAGCAGCACTAAAATTAGCTGTTTTCTGCGGAGGATAAAGGAAATACGCCTTTAAATGAGCAAACTTTCGGAAGCTGTGCGTTTGAATTGAATATAATGTGTAATTTTCCACATCAGCCCTCATGGCAGCCGGCGCCACAAACAGTGAGTAATGCTTTAGAGCGCCCCGTTGTGGTCACTCCTCACATTGAAGATTGCCCCAGTGTCCCCCTCACCTGGTTGTCTCCCACTCTTACCGCGCATTGAATGTGTGATTTCCCCCACCACCTCTGCCCTCGAGTTTCCCGTTAGCCTCATTATTTTGTCGAACCTCCCCCCCCCCCCCCCCCCCCCCCCCCCGTCTTAATCAACAGCAGATTGACTCCGTATCTCCCCATGCGTGTACATTTTTCACGTCACAGTAACTACGTGGAGGACCAAGATGTGAAGATGACCAATGAGAATCAGATCGTCCATCACAACAAGAAGAAGCAGGCCGCAGACCCAGGTGAGCAATGTCAACATGAAAGTCATTGTCATATTCTCTGCAGTGGCTAGAAAAAGTCTCCAGACCCCAATTGAAATGTAGCTGAGCAGCGTTACTTTATTTGGGGGTTTTAAACCATGGCAGATGTGTGCTGAATCCCAGTAACATGATTAGGTTATTTTGAACACAGCCACGTCCCCATATTTCACAAGAGGTTGCAAAGCACGGCTTTTCTTTCCTCTCCTCAAATTGGCTCCTTGGCACCAAGATGCCGTTGGAAGGCGCCAGAGCAATACAAAAAGTTGAGTATAAACCATTCTTCCTGACCTCTGGTATCACAGTCATAACGGCCTCTTCAAGAGAAACGGTAATGACAACGTGGCCCGTGACAAAAATGGGTTTTGACAGCCCTGGTTAAATGCATCTGGGCACAGTTGACCCATGAGCAGTTTGTTTTAACAACAAAAAAGGTTAACTCGGCTCCCTAAAACGTGTGCGCCCTCTTCCTCATTTCAGCTCTTCGGCCTAAAACCTGCATGACTGACGTTGGCAAGCACGGACAGAGGAGGTACTGATTTATGGCTCACTTTTATGCCTCCGGTGGGTGCAAGCGCCTCTCTCTCTCGCTCCCTTTTTTTATTTTATGAACACTCCACGTGATGTGCATAAGCCGCACTGAAGAGGACACGTTTTGCACTGATCACAACGGTTTTGTGCTACACACACACACACACACCTTTCGTGTATTCCACTTTCTGGTTGGATTACTTCCATCCCTTCTCTACAAACGGAGTCAGCGGCTCCCTCGTTGCCAGGCTAAATAAATCCGTCAGGCTGCTTTCTGCCAGCCTTATTATGAATGTGCCTGTACTCTGCCTGTGCCGTTTCGATACATCAAGTCGAATCAAAAGCCAGTCCGCTCTCACTCACTTTCTACATCCGCTGATTATTCACCATTGAATCCACTGATAGCCTGGTTCTTTGCTCATCCAATGTAATGCTATGCACACAATTGTTGGTAGCTAATGGTCGTTTACAAACGTGGGCTCTTTTGATCGGCTATGAGCATTTGCGTAACACCAAGCTGATGTAAAAATGTAAATTGAAGAGGGGTCACTATTTGAGGAAATACCTTCAAAGCAGCTTTGTCGTGTATTTAGCCAAATGCTAGCTTGAGCTTGACATCATGTCGAAGAGGAGTTGGGAAATCAAGTGACCTTTACCAAAGTTGCGATCCAAGCGGATCACTTGACGCAAGTCATTTGGTCAGCTCCGTTTATATTCGCACGCTTGGATTTTGAGTCGGCGCCATTAACGGAAGACTTCCAATATGCAGAAACCGCTGACTTTTACCTCAAATTCCGGGATTAACGATCACACCGGGGGACGCAATCACTTTGTCTCGTACGCTACATTTCGATTCATTGCGACGGTCACGTGAGGAAAGTCTCACAAGCTGCATTTGAGTAAATAAGCCACAAGTTGAATAAGTCCTCGTGTATAAAATGTCTTTCATTTGCGTATGTGTGACGTCAGAACTCGGCACCGGGTGACGATTATTGTATGTGTGCAATTGAGTGTTTGGGGGGACAATTTATTTTTCTAATTTTGACGCTGTATATTACATGTAGACTTGTTTCAAAGACAAATAAATTGTATATATGTGTACTGTATGTCATTTTGTTTCCTCCCCCAGGTGTTGAATCTACTTTGCGTTACCCTGTCATGGGCATTCACGTTATGTTAGCATAAAGCCAAATGTCAAACGATCCATTACGCTACTATCAATGTAAAGTGTGAGCCCAGCAATGAAGTTTACCATGATGTGTTAGCAGTAAGCTAGCGGGAGTACTCTAAAGTACTCCGAAGGCACTCTGGAATACTGCCTGGCACGAAAGACAAAGAGACGAGTATTTGAGATAAATATAGAATGTATTTATTAAGGCTCTGCTCTACATTTTTAATGGTGATTGTAAGGAATGCGCATTTCGAGTCAGTAAAGTTGTTGATGGAGCAACACGCGCCCCAAGCACTTAGCTGTTAATCACATTCTCGTCCGTGTTGACGGTGGCCGTTAGATTTTTCCGGGGAACGTCCCCTCCGCTCTCTGCTCGTCCCACTTCTGGATCTAGTAGACGTGATGTCAAATCAAAAGCATGGTTTTGCAAAAGCAGTTTCATGTAAGCAATGGATTGATGTTCTTTACCCAAGACATGGGGCAGAGCGACTTGTAGACCCTCCGGTACCACTCGCATGGGCCGTTGTCCGCGCCTTTTGCATCCAGAGCTTTCTGGCAGCGATGGTAATCTATTAATAGCCATTCGACAAGAACATACAACACCTATTAGCTTGTCTAGTCATAGACCGATGACAACAATACAATTGTTATTCAAGTCCGGTGATCTTAGGACAGGTTGGAGGGGAAAGAGCTTAATTAGCACGTGATTAAAGAGACCAACAGCCCGTCTCGTGATGTAGTTTCAATGCAGAGAGTTGGCAAAAAAGATCAAATATTTCAAGTGAGCCGGAAGCCTTACCGAGATAGTTGGACCAGCAGTTCTTGGTCTGGTTCTGGTTGGGGAACCTGGCATCAAATGGAGCGGTCCGATAGTTCTCCAGTTTGGCCTTTATGTCCTCAGCCATCGTCACCCTGCGTGTCCTTAATCGGCGGCGGCAGCAGCACTTTCATGAAACGCCCACATTTCCAACATCTGACATGTCGCTCACATGCCAAAGGTAGCAAAAGTTTACACTGGCAAGTGCACATGCTTGTGAACTTAAGCATATTTCATAAAAGTCAGGCCTCAGAATCATTTTCTCAAAAATATCTCTTCTATGCCCTCGAGAAAAATATAGCGGAATCTGGATATAATGTAATGGTATATTCTGTTTTATAGGCTACTTTTAAAAGGAAGTAAGAATTACCTTATGCTCGTATCACTTGGATGTCTGCTGACGTTTGTAGGCTCGGAAGTGCAAAGTGTAACGTTTCAGTGATAAACGCCCCTGGGGGACGATGAACATCTCCTAATGCGGAAGTAGTCTGACAAGTAAATGATTACATTACATCTGCCCGGTTTTAAAAGTGATGTTTGGGCTTCGGTTTGTGCACTGCCCACTCAAGAGTACTCGAGAGGTGTTTCCACGTCAAACACGGTTTGCAGTGCACTTAAATGCGGTACTAGAATGCAAATAGCTCCCGGTGAGTTAACGCCATACTGTACGTTATCATTGGACTATGATCTGTAACTAAGAAGTACGTGACTGAATCCAACGGACACAGCTCATGCGCGTGATAACCAGTTTGCCAACAGTTCCAGATGTTTAAAAATCATTTTAATATTGAACAACTTGAAACTTAAAGGAAAAACCCAAGCTTGCCTTCAGAGCAACACATTTTGAATATATTAACATAGGGCAAAAATAAAAATCTTACAAATAGAAATCCCCAAAATACTATAAATCTGATAAAGCGCCGCAACCAATTTGCAAGAATTCACTGCCTCGGCGAATCTTGAAAATAAAACCACACCGTGCATCCTTGGAACAAGTGGCGGGGTAGTTCAAATTGAAATGTAAAAGCTTAAGGCTGTTCTAGTGGTAAAATGTACAGCAGTTACCCCCACTAACCTTTACAGCACAGGTGTGAAACAATTGCATAGATTTTCACAAGAGATCTGAAGTGGAAAAGAAAAGAATTGCATCGTTGTGAGAAAGTGCAAGTTAAAATACAGCAAAAGGTTCAGATGGATTTCTCAGCAGGCGGTGCGGTTGTCAGGGGAAAACAGCAGCTGTTTTGACAAAACACCATCTAGAATGGTTAGCCACACAGCTTATATAATTGCCTCAATCATCATTTCACTTCCCACAAAATCAAAAAATAAGATTGACTTTGTTTTAATTCTTTATTTGCCCGTTTTCTGAAAACCTTGAAAAAATGGCTGAGGCAATCACGCTATCCGGCTAACCATGTATTGTCGTCTATGCAAATGAACGGCCTGAAAACAAACACTTGACACAGAAGGAATGAACAGAAAAACTGTCAACTGGTCCAAATATTCGTTCAATTATCGCTGAAGCGCAGTCGGTTAAAGGCCTGTTTGATATCGTCGTCAGTTTCCGTGGCCTCGCTATCGCCGATGGGGAGCACCTTGCTCTGCGGCACGTCGTGCTTCAGCTTCCACTTAGTGAGGACGACCGTGCCTTCCGTGTTCTTGGAGTCGGGACCCGTTAGCAGGATGAAGGCGGCGTGACGTCCTCTCTCCATCAATGTCGCTGCCATAAAAATTCACGACAGCCAATTTTACCGATTTATTCGCTGGCTCCCACATCACTCAGCGGGGCAGGGTAAGAGTTTCTATTTAGTCTGAATGACAAATGTGGTACCTTTAAATGTAACGATGTGGTCCGCGATGTTTTCAGACTCGAGCAGCACGTTGGAGTAGAGCGGATACAGCATATAAGAACGATGTTCGACCTGAAACAAGATCTTCGGTTCACATCTTAACATAACAGCGAGCAGTGTGAAGACGTTTCGACCACAAAATCCTTACGGTGGAGTTGGACTGCGAGGGCAGCAGCCCCCAGAACACAAAGATGGAAATGGAGTTGGTGGTGTGTATGGAGGTGGGTCGAGGCAAGTTGGCGCTGGACACAAGGTCCACTTTCCACAGCACCTCACCGGACTTCCCGTCCAGGATCACCACCTGCGGGAAAAAGAGTTCCCATTGCGAGTTCACGTTCCTGACCAAAATGCATCAGGGTGAAAATCTGCAATGTAGACTTTTTTTTTTAAATTCTGTAACTTAGTGCTAATAATATACTGCGAAACACCAAAGCTAGGCTAATGGAAATTAGCATCACTTTTACTAAACCTCAGGACTGCCACGTATGTTGTGGTACCACATCCATTTTATTTTATTTTTTTGTACTGACGAGTTCCAACTTGCCCTCTTGGTGGAGTTGTCCATCTCCTCCTCAAGCGCAATATCAAGTATACCATCTTTGTTGAAATGACCAAAGCCAGGCTCCCTAAATGGATGTCAGATAGGAAAAAAAAATAAATACAATAAATCAACTAACTTTATCGTTGCTCCATTTGCATAAGACCTATAGAACTACCTCATGTGCAAGTCAAAGTAATTGCAGCCCTCTAAAAATACAATTCGAGTGTACTTGACAAGTTCACTGTATTAGAATGAATGGGTTGGAACATTGAAGTGATTCTCCTGCAAACCACTAGAGGGAGCACACGTACCACACTGAGCATGCATCTTTTACTGAATATGAATCCAAAATGGTTACCTGAAGACTGAGGTGCTATTGAAAATCCACAGAGGCTGTAATGTCTTTCCGTCTATTAAGAGCACCTCGTTGCCCGTAACCAGCATCAAGTTGGACGACTGTCCCTTGTCTGTTCTCGCCACGCGCCTCAGAGAGTCACACCTACGGATAAACATCGGGTTCAAATGAGAACGCGGACGTGCCCCGCGAGTGAAGTCCCGGCACACGGCGTCTTACTCGTAGACGGGGACCAATCCGGATGCGGCCGCGGTTTTTTTCTCCATTTGTTTCGGCTTCTTGAAGCTCGCCTCCAGCCCTTCTTTGGCTTTGGCTGCAATCCTCCACAGAGCCAGTCCGTACAAGCCGGTGTCTGGAAAATTTGCCACAGGCAGCATCCAGGTCACTAACATCAGAAAGGTGTAGTACAAAACTACAACCGCGATAAAATAAAAACGACTAGCACTTAAAAAAATGTAACTTTGAGACAAATGACTATTTTCCTAATAGTCAAGGCTGTGTCCGAAACTTTGCATTCTGTAAATAATGGACGGGTTTGCGACATTCACTAACCCTTTTGCAGCAGCAGGTACTGAGCGCCATCCCCGGTCTTTTGGAGAAGATGACCGGATGTTTCTGTGGTGTTCAGAGCCACCGTGGACCCAATCTGAGCGCCCGTCTTCCCCGAGAGGAACACCAGCTGAGTCTACAATTGAAAGAAGATTTAGCTTAGGAAATAAAAATCAGCAACGCAAGTCAACCTTGAGTCGCCACCCTCACATTCAAAGTAAGTCGAAGACCTTGTTTTCGGGATACAAGTCTCGCATTGGACCTGTTTGGATACAATGTTGCGTGCGTTGAGTATCTGATTATTTACCTGCATGCCATCAGATGCCACCAAGGCCACGTCGCTGACCTTGTCCCCGTCCAGATCGGGGACGCTGAGCACGGGCAGGCTGCTGTGCAGACCAGGAGGATGCGGCTGCTGCCACTTGACCTCGCCTGGTAATACACACGTGCACACGTTATCAAACTGTTCCTGTTGTGGTGCAAATTGTTCTCTTAACATCTCTACCGCTCGCTCAACCTCCATTTTAAATGTAACTCATTAGATTTCCTGGACTCCCCCCCCCCCCCCCCCCCCCCCCAAAAAGTGATCACCATTACCGTTCGATTTGTCCAGCGCTGACAGTCGGTCGGAATGATACAGCAGACAGTCCCACTTCTCTCCCGTGTTTGTGTCCAGGCCACACTGAGCCCAGTGGAAGTCCGGATCCAGTGGACGCTCCCACAGGGTTTCCCCGTCGGTCCCATCCACCGCCAGCATAAACACGCACGGCGACGGCAGACCTGCGGTAATGCACAAAGACCCAATTGTTCTCTCATTTACGCCCCCAAAGTTTTGATTTCGATCGTTAAAGCTTTTGGAGGGCATCGTGGTGAGGTAGTGAAACGCACATCCGCCTCAGGATTTTGGCCTTATCATACCTGCATCGGCACATGTATTGTTCGGGCTGATTTCAGAGGCCTTGACCACAAGCAGGACATCCATCACTTTGTCGTTGCTCGCATCTTGAAATGCTAAGAAGTCATAGGTTTCTGGAGCAAAAAAAGAACAACATTCAATTCCAAATTGTGATGACACTATCGAGAATCGGGGGGAAACACACACCCGCGCCAGTGAATGTCCTGTTCCAGGAAGCGAGATACTGCGGTCTGACAGGACACGGAATAATGAAGGAGAAGGCAAAGACCACGGTGAGGCAGAGGAACAAGGAGAGGAAGAAGACGGCCGTGCGCCAGTGGGTCAGTTTGGAAAGCCCCAGCACATCCTTGCAGCCTCTTTTCAAATCGGTGGCTGGAGGCGCCGTCGCCACTCCGTCCTCTACGCTCTTCAGGGGATCCCCTTCGGTGAGACAGTCCGTCGTCTCCATGGTCCTTTTTAGTGCATCGCTCTGCGCCAATCTGCTTGACACAGGTAAAAAATTCCATGATCATCTGTGGCACAACATCAAAACTAACCCAGGCTGCAAGGTAGTCTGTGAGATTTCCAGCTCCTTCTGCTACATCTACCTTTGTGAATGTTGGCCTATTGATGCAAACTAAAGCCCACTCCAGATACTTCCCAGCACAGGTCAAACTAGGAATAGCATAACTTGTATTTGCAGGCGTAGAAGAGATCGATTGATTATGTTAGACGAATATTTGGAGTACCCGAGTTAGTAGCTACGCTTCGCTGGTGACAAATCATTGAATGCACGGCCACGACGCTTGTATTTTGGGAGTTTGCGGCTTTGAAGAGTTGACGTTTGTGCAGTTTGCTAACTTGTTGAGCGAAAAGGCCAACCCTCACCCCTCTCCCCCTCCCCTCAACGCCACACGACAGCTGCAATACGAGCCACCACGAAAGATCCCGTCATTGGAACGCGAGTTCAAAGTTAAAATCAATATGTTTTTACTCACCTTCAAACGTCGTCTCACGAATCTTTGGCTAAAAAGCTAGAAGACAGGTACGGCTGTTCCCCGTACGCAAGTGAGGGAGGGGGGGGGGGGGGGATCAAAACTTATCGAATATATTACCCTGATTTTGTCTGCAAGGTCGACATTCCTTTTGCAATTCTGAACACATTTCTGATTGATTATAATTCATTATTCTCAATTGTAGTCATACAATCACACAAAGTGAAATTTTCTACGGCAACGCATTACACAATCCACAATATCTGTTTTAAACAATGTTGCCTAAAAAGTATGACTCAGGGTAGCAATACAAAATGTACAGGAAGCTCCGCTCCGCTCTGATTGGATAAATGTATACTAATGCTCAGCAAACTCCGCATTGATTGGATAATATTGCGGTTCGGAACGCTTCCGTGCTCCATCTAACCCCAAAACGGAACTTTGACAGTAGTCGACGTAATTTCCCTTTTAAAAAAGAACGCTTATTGAACGTCTGGAATCGGCGATGCTCGAGCGAATAACAATTTTTCACTCCTACAATTAATCAGAAGCTCACATTTTTCTGCCGCTTCCTTTGGTAACAGCGCCGTCGACGAAAGAGCCAGCAACAATGTCAGCCCAAGCTCAAATGCGAGCTTTGCTCGACCAGCTGATGGGAACGGCGAGGGATGGTGAGTGGCTGTTTGCATGCTAGGCCAGCTAACTTTAGCCCGCTAGCCAAGATGGAGCCAGTGGTGAGGCAGGCCTGCGTGAATGCAAACGAGGCAAACTTCATTATTACATGCGCACATGACGCGGTTTTATGTTTGTATCCATTGGTCTTTTTTTCTTCTTCAGTAAAATCGAGCGATCAATGACGACTCTCCAGTTACCGTGGGGGGTTTTTTTGTGTGTGTGTTTAGCTTTAGCAATTGGCTAACAGTGGAGTGCGACCAGAATCTCAGCGAACACTTGAAGGGCTGCCAATGGATAAAAATGGGAATTTGTAAACGGTTTCAAGGTGACGATATTACAACCTTATCTCGTGATTTTATACCTATACAACGAAATATATCCCTTATTTTTTCTTTGAAACTGATCTCAATTTGTGATCTTTTCTCCATGTTTTTATCAAATACATAATTAAACGTTCGAAATATTATTAACCAACATCCAGTGACCAAATAAATACCGTTCAAAATATCTGGTGATGCAACAGCTTTTGAAAAAATGCAGTATCGTGAAAATAATTAAAGACCGATTGATATAGACATTTTGAGCGTGATTCTGATCTTTGGCAGTATAAATAAAAATGTTACTTTTGGTCCCGTATTTTTTGCTTATTTTTTACCAAGATTTATCTATGTGATATGTCATAAAAATCTCATCTTTGCTGATTTTTAAAAAGCTAATATCGGTGCGTTGAATTGGCCAGTCGATTAATCGGTTGGGCCCAATGATACTATTCAAGTATCATTTAAATATACTTCCTACCATTCATCCAATAAAATTCTTATAACCCCGAGGAAAATAAATTACAGGATTCCCTCAATAGCCGCAAGGGCAATCTATCGCGATAAGCGATAGAGGATTGTATCTCACTACAGGCATTTGATAATATCTATTTACAAGGCACAGCTCCAGACACGTGTCAGAAACCATATTTGTAATAAGCACCTCCATGAACAAGCAGCTGACAAACAGCAAAGTTCTGGCCCTGCCTTGTAAAGACACGCACGCACACACACACACACACACACAAAACGGTCACAGATATGACTGTAGAATGTGAGGATGCCAACCACAAGTGGATGAAAATAATACTGGCACCTCACATGCACATTTTTTTTAGTAATGTTGTCGGGGGAGGGGGTTGCAGTATCGATGAATTCTATTGAGTCAGGTTGACGTTTTTGCATTTGTATACGCCAGTCTAAAATTGATTTGCGTTTTCCGCCATTTGGATACAAACATGACCACAGAAATGACTTGCCGAGTCCTATAGTAGGCCGAAAACGAGGTTCATCCTAACCGTTTGTAGCCCTGTGGATCATCCTTATCAGTGTGAGTGAATGTGAGCGTGCGTGTGCTGAAATTATCAACAAATTCTTCCCATGCATATGTTGCATACAAACTGAACAATTGTGGCCCCTTTATTTTATTCATTAAGGTTCAGTGTATCTTTGCCAGCCTACATCAATCTGCAAAGGAGTTGCAGAAAAGCCTCATGTTCATCGAGCCGTGAGTCACACATAATTTTTAAAGCTGTTATGATCAATATATCCAAACAGTATGTTTGCCTTTCGGGAGTCCTTGTAGTCTGTTTTTTTTCCTTTCTTTTATTTTTAATTCATTAATTTTTTTTAAAAGATATGAAATTTGGAGTAGCGCTAAGCTGCTAAAGACGTCTGGTCGCGCTGAATGAACATTAAAAAAAACCCTCAGCAAACCAGTAGACGTCTTTTTTTTTTTTTGTTTATTTATTTTAAAAACAAGACGAGACAAACACTTTACACACATCATTTTCGCTCTGACTCTTGTATGACTCCCAACTTCTTACCGCAGGTTTGGCAAGAAAACTGTTCCCCATTTTTACTTTCCCACAGCCGGTTTAAAATTCTGCAGCCGAGGGCTTGAAGATGCAGAAGGGTACAGTATGTGGTGCAAATCGCAGTGTGTATAAACCTACTTTCTGTCACTGTTTGACGTCTGTAACTGGCTTGGCCCGGGAACACACGCCCGGATTGATTTGCATTTGTAACCTCTGCGTTGACGTACCAAATGACGCGCATGACCGTGTGGACGCCGAGTCTGAAAATGAGCTAAAGTGAGCCTCGAGGCCCCGCTGCCATCGTGATAATATCATTGAGGCCAGGTGAAGTCACGCAATGAGCGACAAGACAATGACGCGTTGTCAAAAGTGGCAGTCAGATTAGTCCAAAGCTGAAGCCTGGCCCTCACCGACGAGTACGTGAGGTTGTTCTCACTGGCCGCCTTGTGGACTCTTTCAGGGGACGAGACGCGGCAGAGGGTCAAGTACTCGGACGAGCGAGTCTGCAAAAGTCACCTTCTCGACTGCTGCCCGCACGACATCCTGTCAGGAACCGTGAGTGTCAAGCTGTCGTAGGGCGTAACCGTTTTGACCCTAGTTGCAATTTTCTCCCACAATCAATATTGTCATTAATACGCACTTTAATATTAATATTATTATATTAATATGCAAGTGTTGTTTTTTGTTTTATTTTTTTTTTGCTGGACAGCGCATGGACCTGGGAGAGTGCACCAAGATCCACGACCTGGCCCTCCGAGCAGACTATGAAATTGCTTCCAAGGAGCGAGAGCTGTTTTTTGAGCTGGACGTAAGTGACCTCGCCACAAGAACTCGTCAAGACCCGTTTCTCTTTGCCTCTGCGCCGCGGGTTGCGTATTTTGCTTCTTTTTTTTTGTGCGTGGGTGTTGTTTTGTGACTGACTCATGGCTCTCCTTCCAAAGGCCGTCGATCACTTGGAGTCATTCATCGCCGACTGCGACCGCAGGACAGAACTGGCCAAGAAGCGCCTGGCCGAGACTCAAGAAGAGATCAGCGCCGAAGTGGCGGCCAAGGTTTGTCTTGTGCGGCGTCGGATGTTTGTTTTGGTTTTTATTTCGTCTCTCTGAGGTGACAAATAAGGGGCTGTTCAATGGGCGCCGCAGGCGGAGAAGGTCCACGAGCTGAACGAGGAAATCGGGAAGCTCCTGGCCAAGGCCGAGCAACTCGGAGCGGAGGGCAACGTGGAGGAATCCCAGAAGGTGCTGCAGGAAGTGGAGAAAGTCCGCAGTAGGAAGAAGGATGCAGAGGTGTGGCCAAACACATTCTGATTATTCTTTTTTGTTGATATCATTGTATTTCAAAAAATTGTTACAGTACGTAAGTTAACTAATTATTTAATGATAACCCATAAAACATTTGAACAGTTGAATGAGCTGATCTAAAAATAGATTTTGATGTCACAATTTTGACCAATTGTCCTTTAAATCGCAAGAATTTCACGGACCGTTTCTGATTTAGGTTTTTGTTGCTTCGACTTGACTCTTGACTTCCTCTTGTCACCTTTGCGTGTTACGCCAGGAGGAATACAGAAACTCCATGCCGGCTTCCAGTTTCCAGCAGCAGAAGCTGCGCGTTTGCGAGGTGTGCTCTGCCTATCTGGGTCTCCACGACAACGACCGCCGTTTGGCCGACCACTTTGGCGGCAAGCTCCACCTGGGCTTCATCCAGATCCGAGAGAAGCTGGACCAACTCAAGGTGTGTGTCGCGATGACGCTCGCCACGTGACCGCAAAGCCCTCCGAGCTTCATCCAGAAGCTTTAAAAAAAAAAAATTGTTTTTGGTTGTTTTTAGAAAACCGTCGTGGACAAGCAGGAGAAACGCAACCAGGATCGTCTCAAGAGACGGGAAGAAAGAGAGAAAGAAGAAAAGATGAAAAAACGGTGAGAGTTTGCGACTGGATTGTCATAATAGTTTGGGATTTTTCTTTGCAGTTGGTTTTTATTTCATTTTGACTTTAAAAAAAATTAGCTCGTTTTAATTAGCTTTTAGAGCAGGTTTGTTCCTTTTTATTTTTTGACAATGCTTCATTTTAGTTGTGGTATTCGTGTTTTTTTTGTTTTTTTTTTGCTGTCACTGACAATATAATTTTAAAAAACGTCAGATGTTATTTTCGTTTTCTTCAGCACTTTTGTCAATGGAAATTTGTATTTTATTTTTTGTCAGCTATAATAATATTGCAACGTTGATTATTTTGTTCAGGAACACAGAAGCTGACGTTTACATGTTTCTAGTTTTTTTTTTTCTCCTAATAACATCTTGTATTGTCTCCACAGGACGAGATCCCGCAGCAGAGAGCATAAAAGGTAAGCGACTCAAAGAAGGCCACTTGTACTTGGACTTGTAGCCCTCAGACGTCGGTCTTCCTTTTAGGTCTCGTTCTCGTGACCGAAGGAGGCGCCGCTCGCGCTCCTCGTCCCGAGACAAGCGCCGCTCGCGCTCTCGCTCCAGGGACAGGAAGAGGCGACAGAGGTCCCGCTCCCGAAGCCGAGGCCACCGTCACAGCCACGAGCTGAGCTCCAGACACAAGTACGTACATTTGCTTGGATTCGCCATCATGACGTGACCAATGGGCATTCTTGAGGGCGGGGGGCTGACGGCTACTTAAATGGCGTGTGGGTGTGTGACTTTGGCGCCAGGTCATCCAGAGACCGCGATCGCTCGTCCAGAGACGCGTCACAGGGACGCGAGCGGCGGGACGGCGTCAACGGCAGGTCGGATTCTCGGAGGGCAGATGACAGAGAAGACCCGTGAAGGCCAACGTCCATCTCGCACCGCACCCACCATCTCGTTTGTCCGTTTAGCAGTGTTCCGCGTAGTCCTCCATCGCCTCCCTTTTACTTTGACTCGCACGAAACCCCAATCCGCAATCGGACATCAAGCCACCGATGCTCACCTTAGCTCTGCGATTTGCCAGCCTTCCTTTTATCGGACGAACAGTAACGCGAACACAGAAATCATACATTTGCGAATACTATTTTATTACGTTTCTTTTACTACAGAATCGGACTTTGGAATGCGCGTTTTTGTTTCCTACGAGCTCTCCTTAAGGTCCTTTACATGTCAGCCATGTTTGTTGGTTTGCTTTTTTTCCCAACGTAGTATGTTTTATTTTGGAGGAGGTGGCCAGTAAGTAGTGAGAGTAAAATAAAATATGAAGTCTAGTGGGGCAAAAAAAAAAAAGGAGTGAATTTGTTGGAAATGTTTGTGAGTCATCTGTCATGTTTTGTTAATTGATTGGAAGGGGTGGGGGGGGGGGGACTTTCTATAAATACAAACATTGACCATTCAAAGAATGTTCCCTTGAGTTAGTGTTGGCAAGTGAAGCAGAAATGTGTACTCGCCATTAAAACTAAAACAATGCAACAGACATGCTTTGTAATTACATGCAAACAGATTGTAACGTCTTCATCGCTTTACATAAGGCCATCATCCGGTTCTACTGGGATTCATTAAAAAAAAAGTCTTCTCAATTAAACCATATTAAAGTATATGTTGCATTTGGGTCATTTCTGAAACACACTCGCACACAAAGACATTTTGATTTTGGGTTGTGTCGCTAACCCAGTCGCTGGGTAGTTGTGGAATTTGAGCAGGTTGGGTTCAAAGCTCATTGGGTTAAAACTGGAACGTGGCAGGGCTCCGCCGGCAAGTGCTTCTGGTGTCCAAACTACCGGTAAAATGTCCTAAGGAGTGAGTGTATTTGAATAAAGCTGTGCATTTCATCTACTCAGTGTTACTGTGAATGGATGGCAAAACCAACATCGGCATTATAAGTTAGCGGCGTATACATGCGTGAAATACAAAACTGAAGTCCAAACGGCCACTGAGGTTTCGCAGGTATGTACCGTCTGATATTCTAAATAACAATGCTACCAAGTCCATCCCGCGAGCCATCCGCTCACAGCGTGCTGCTCTCCAATTTCAGATCCACCTTCATTTTCTGTTTCTCCATGACGGCCTCCAGCTCCGTGGCCCTGCGAGCATCCTGCAGATGAGGCGGGAGAAGCAACAGAGACCCGATTAGGACCCGGAAGAGCACCGCTGAAATTGCGGCGGGACAAAATCCAAGGTCACCTCCAGCAGCGCGCGCTGCACCGCCATTTGGCTGTACACCCGAGCGCCTTCGTCGGGGATAACTTCGCGTAGCTCGTCCTTGCTGAGGGAGAAGAGCTGAGCCCCCGTCAGGACCCCCAAACACGCCACCGTCCTATGAGAGCAACAGGTGAGCGCAGATGTCTTAAGTGGCCACCAGACGGCGCCAGAGCAAGTCACTCACGGTTCACTAAAGCCTTTGCCGGCCAGCCACGACGCCACCTCTTCAGGGTTGGAGTGGTAGTCGAGGGGGAGGGAGGTTTCCGTCGAGCGAGGGATGAACAGAGGCTTGCTGTTGATGGCCTTTCCGTTGGTCAGCCTCTGGAGCAACTCGTCGTTCACCAGCATGACTGGGAAGGATGCGCACGAGTCGGGTTTGTCACGCCACCCGCCGCCTCAAAAAGTTTGAACGCCACCTCTACCTTTGTCGTCCTCCGCTGCCGACGCATGCTGGTTGTAGGCGGGCACGCTGTGCGGCGCGCGCTGCCCGCTCGAGTTTGGGCGCAGAGTGGCCAGGCTGGGTGCGGCTGGGGTGAAACTCTTGGCGAGTGGGGGCGGGGGCGGAGCTTGGGGGATCTAAAGAATCATTTGGTACGTCAACGTCTTATTCAGACGGCACAACGGATGCGTTTGGAATCGTTGGCGTGGAATAAGGTGTGAACGCGGCCGGAGTGATTGTGCGGGCCTTACCGCGGGGGGCTTGCTGGCGACGGGACTCTCCACGTGAGTGAGGGGCTCCAGGATGTTGAAGGGAACAAAGCCCACCTGGTTGAAGCGGTTGCGACACTTCCACCAGCGCTTGGATGACTCCAGCACCTGTTACACGCAAGCGGGAAATGAGACCGACCGCCAGATGGTGAGCAGTACTCCAAGTCGGTGGCGGGCTGCGCGTTTGTTGCTACCCCCGCCTTCAGTAGGGGCTTCGTCGGCGCTCTATTGTGTCACAATGACGGCAATTCTCCACGTACCTCCAGCGTCTCCCCTTGTTGCACAGAAAGCTCCGTGTTGTTCCTGGCAATGAAGTCATAACTGCAACTGTAGACTTTTTCAAACTCTGGGGGTGCTCCTGTGTCTCTTTCAGGGGGAAGGGGACATGCTGATGTCACATCGAGACCAACATAGTGATCCCACGCCATAAACTTTTTTTTCTAGACTCGAAATATGATTACTA
This sequence comes from Hippocampus zosterae, assembly GCF_025434085.1. Lineage (NCBI taxonomy): Eukaryota > Metazoa > Chordata > Actinopteri > Syngnathiformes > Syngnathidae > Hippocampus > Hippocampus zosterae. Next base: position 1,292,876 of record NC_067457.1, read on the forward strand.
TGTGTCTCAAATCATATCTCACCAACCATAATCCTAAATTAAACATGGCTACCGTGGTCACCACTAAATGCAATGAGACATTTTTTTAAGACATAAATCCTTGCAAATTGTTTTGCAGATGCCCAAGTTCCCAATGGATGCTTGAAAAGAGGCCTTACATTTCATCACCGATGTGGATGTTCTGCTGCTGCTGCTGCTGTTGCTGCTGCTGCCAAAAACGGAGCACATGCAAACATCGCGCTAAGTAAGACGTCATGGTGACAATCAAGCCTAAAGCATCATTGCGCACCTCTTGTTTGAGCCGGAGGGCCTCGTGCTTGTGCTGCGACTCGACCGGATCCTCCCAAACCCGCCCGTCCGCCCGGAACGCGTCGGGCTTCCAGCCGTCGAGGAAAACGGGCGTATACGGAGCGATGGGCCCTCTGAGCTCAGAGCTGACGGCACACGAGGGAGCACTTTAAACATCATTCTTTCCATTCTATTCAATTGGATCATTATGGTATGCCCCCACCCCCACGCCCCAGGTAGTACTGACCGAGAATGTGTCCAATTGGGACCCAGGGATGTCCACAGTTGCCTCTCCTCCACGTTCAGGTTCTCTTGCAGGAGGGACACGGCAGCGCTGGTCAGGGCGGGGCTGGACACGGAGGCCGCCAGCGCCGGGCCCCCTGTCGTCTTCACCATCTGGACACACCCAGATAAGACAAACAAACCACTGTTCACATGCCTGCTCTGATAAGCAATCCGCTAGGTTCACACACACACACACACACGCACAAACACTCTTTTCATACATGGCAGCACTAAAAGCTAAATATAAGGCATCGGCGACCGCTGCTGCCCCAAGACTGGGGCAGCACAGGCTGGGATAGGCTCCAGCACAGCCGCCATCCTCGGGGAGTTTTGCTTCTCATTTTAAATGTGTCATTTATTTCTTTTATCCTAGAATTTGACATCTTTATGGAGTACACAGTACGGCGTATCCCGTAAACCCTCCGCTACACGACGACGGTGCAGGACTGTCAGCAACAGCCAGTGGCAAAATCACTGGCGTGTTTCGCATACTTGGCACGTAAAGTTGATCATTCTCTTGTGAGATGAGTCGTACTCTTTGGTTGCTGTAAAAAGGGAGAGGATGAAATGTCCACTCACCATATCCAGAGGTTTAAATACGTGATGAACGAGCTCCTCGGAGGAAGGATTGGCGATGATTGATTTCAAACGGGCCTATGCAAAAAGTAATGATCAAAAATCAAGCAGAAAACCAAAAAAAAGTACCAAAAGGAATGATGTGGTTGAATACAGACCAACAGACTGAAGCAATACTTGAATTTCTGGAAGATGTCGACAAACTCCTCCTCGGGTGGCGGCCTTGCCCTCATGGTGAGTAGATCTTCTATTTGAACAAATAAGCAGAGGTGGCAAAAGTACTTAAGTAGAAGTTCACGCCCTTCAGTTTGAAAAAAAAAAAGTGGAAGTACTGATTCAGACGATGAAATGTACTGCAGTACAGTCGCAATAATCAATTTCAGATGAGCCCAGATCAGTCAAGCGTGTGCGATGATATCATTTTACCTTCCGCACTCTGCTTTTTGCTTTTCTTCTTCTTCTTCCTCTGGTTGAGCACGATGGCGGCCTCGGCAGTCTGCTGCAGTTTGGACATGAAGCTCTCGATGTCATCGAAGCAGTGATTGAGGATTTCCTGGCCGAGAGGAAGTTGCTCTTTTAACACTTGAATTGCGTGTGAGGCGGCCATACTGCCCCCCCCCCACCCCAAAAAAAATGGAGGCCTACCACTTCTCTCTCAGCTCGAAGCAAGGAGATGTCAGGGCCTCCGTTAGCTGCAGTGAGAGAGGTAAGATCATCTCGTTCATTGACTTCCAATGTACAAGCACAGTCGCACCTTGACTTGCGACCGCAACCATTTCCCACTTTTTCGAGCAAAAGTTGGACGAAATGGAGCCAAACCGAGCTGAGAAGTCAAGATGCCACTGTGCAAAAAAAAAAAAAAAAAAAGTGCTTTTCTGACCTCTCCGTCCCGGGTAAGGCGGGGGGTTGGTTGGAGGGGCATTGGGAGCGTGCGCGATGGGGGGGCTCGGAATGCCATAGGGGTCCATCATGTCTGCGCCGTTGTGGGAAAGCCTTCAGGGTAAGAAGATGAGATGGATATTCCACAGTGTTAAGACTTGCTGATGATGATGGCGGTTGCTGACTCGGCACTCTTCTCAATTGGCTCACAAATGTACTCACTCCACTCGGAGCGGAATATTTCAGTGCGCTGACTGACAACAGGTGGACACACAGGTTATTTGGTCTTTCTGCCATTTTGCGAAAAAAGCTTTTCGTTGCTCTGCCTGTCACGATACGTCGCCGGCATCGAGGCTGCCCATGAGCAAGCGTTCGTTAGTTGTAGCGAATGAATCATCAAATTTGGACCAATGATGTGAAATTGGAGAATGAGATGTCTCGCAACGCACTGGTGTCAACACGACACAAAAGGCCTTGCGTAGGCAAATGCATTTAAAAAAAATTATCAAGGCGAGGGAGCGCGCAGAGCTCTACCCCCCAGCGTACCGATGCAAATATCTGTGAGCAATCGCTCCCCACCTTTGAACGACTCCCTACCCGGAAGTACCGCATCCAGCTTTCTCACCCCGTTAACGGTCCCTCCGCTGATCCTTTGAAACCCTCTCAGCAGGTCATCCGTAATCCAAAGCCGAGCACCCTGAAACTATTCCGAGGTCACCCCTCCGCTGCTTCTTGTTCCTTTTTTTGCCACAGCGGCTGGGCTGTCTCTGTCACACCTTCTCGAGTTATGTGTGAACCGGTCCAACAGGTTGCTCTCTGTCAGCTGTTTGCACTGCCCTCCCTCTCGAGCGTACATGCGCGCTAAACACACACACACACATACGCACACGCGGCGACGGTAACCGTGGCACCGCTTTGATTCGGCCTAATGGCGGCGGGAAAGCAAAGTCATCTCAATTGCCGATCCAAATGAGGTTCCAAAATGGGTTTCAAGACGGAGCTTTTGAAAAAGAGACGGCAAAAGGGCTCGTTGAATGTGCGCCGGGAGGTCATTCTGGAGTTTGAGACCAGCGACAGAAAAAAAAGCCCCGATCCCCTCCAAGTTTCCGCTTGGACTTTGGTACCTCCAGGAGTTTGCGGTCAGCTGACCCGAGAGAAGTGAGGCGGAGGCGGCGAGAACCATTTCCATTAAAAAAAAAAAAAAAAAGTCTAATCAACGGTTGTATCCAACTGCTGCCATTCATAAACAAAAACTAAATCCATTTGTGAGTGAATTGAGGTAAGATCATTCTTTCCATTTGTCTACTTTTGCTCATGGTTTTGTCATTTATGTCGCAGCTCGTGATGTATCCGCTCGAAGTGCGTGTACCTGATTGGAGCGGGGATGGTCTTGCTCCGGCCGGACCAGGAAACGGCCTGCGTGATGTTGTTGCAGACTTGTTCTGCCTGCGAGAATGCCCAGCTAAAGGTAAAAACCGGAGCCACTCAGGTGAAAACACGATAGCTTTTTTTTTTTTTTAAATGGAACTTACCTGTATGTTCTCACAGTCGAAGAAGAGAATATCCGGCTTTTTCTCATTGGGGCTTTGGCACACGAGGAGGAGGAGAGATGGAAAGCGCTCCTCCGAGTTGATGGATTCGCAGCGGAAGATGGAGGTGAAGGTGTACTTCTCCAGCTCTTCCTGCATACCAAAATAATGATCAGCCATTTGATGCATCAATAAATATCTCATATTTTTATATATCAATCATTTACGCCCGTTGTGGACGTGAACACCGTTGACTTTGAGGTCGAAGCGTGCGACCTGTGTGCGCAAGACCTCCACGGAATGCATCGCATCTCCCCACCTTAGTCTGTATATCTCTGAGATAAACGGCATCCGATCCGACATCCAGCAGCATGTGTTGACTCCACAGATTGTTGGCCTGAGCCAGCTGGAGGAGACGAGACTGGGCCTCCTCCACGCTCTTCACGTCTCCTCTCTGGAGGGAGAAGGTGATCAAGTGCTGAACAAAGAAACAAAAAGGACAAGTTAGTCACACAGGGGGGTGGGGTCGGGGGGGGGGTCACATGACAAGACTCACCTTGACAAAATACCGTCTGATGTTTGTCATCCTTCGTCCTTGTGTTCATGTGTGTCTTTCACTGTGGATGACAACATTGTTTGCCTCAGAGTTACTGAAGGGTCTTTTCGTCACCTCAAACGAGTAAAATGTAAAAATAATAATAATAACAGAGGTTGCTAATTGCCTATTGACACCACACGATGCCACTAAAGTACTACTTTCCTGTTGTATAGCGCTTTGGTCTAATTCGGCAAATGAAAGAAATTTACAGAGCATTTTATATATATATATTATATATTTATATATATATATATATATATATATAATTTATATATAATTTAATATTATAAATATATTATATATATTATATATATATAATTTTATAATTATATATTATATATATATTTATATAAATTATATAATTATAATTTCATTCATTCATTCATCTTCCTAACCGCTTGATCCTCACTAGGGTCGCGGGGTGCTGGAGCCTATCTCAGCTGTCTCCGGGCAGTAGGCGGGGGACACCCTGAATCGGTTGCCAGCCAATCGCAGGGCACACAGAAACGAACAACCATTCCCACTCACACTCACACCTAGGGACAATTTAGAGTGTTCAATCAGCCTGCCATGCATGTTTTTTTTTGGAATGTGGGAGGAAACCGGAGCACCCGGAGAAAACCCACGCAGACCCGGGGAGAACATGCAAACTCCACACAGGGAGGCCGGAGCTGGAATCGAACCCGGGACCTCTGCACTGTGAAGCCCACGTGCTAACCACTGGACTACCGGGCCGCCTAATTATAATTTATAATATATAAATTATAATATAAAATAAAATAGTATAATAATATAATTTATATATAATTTTATACTATATATATATATATATATATATATATATATATATATATATATATATATATATGACTGTTGTATTTGACACAGGTGGACCGATACAACCCAACACGTAACTGGAAACAAAACAGTCCTTGAAAAATGACGTCATTCATTCATATGAAAGGCACACTAAATTCCCTCAGTCTTATCTCTCTGTAAATGCGTAACCAGGGCTCACACTGTGCGCTCGGGCCGCACAACCGGTCTGACGACATCACAGTATTTTCCGATCCACCCTCTCATCGTCAGCGCTGTACTAAAATCAGCCAGTATCGCTCACGCTCATTCGTATCGCTCACACTTCCTTCGCTAGGCACTTTTGGGGGAAGTCTTGGGGCACAAATATGTGGCACAAAAATAACAAGGATAGTAGAGGCGTTCTACTTTTTGCGATACTGTCAAAGCACACCTGACTAAAAATAAATCGACAACATATGTTATTGCTGTACACGTCACCTCCTCCTTAAACTGCCCCACTGCCTGTTTCAATAAATTGACACTCTACGTCAAAATGTATGTGGAATCAACTTACCAAGGCCGACAAGCTTCCAATAACGTTTTTCCTGACCTCCAAAACGATGTCTGTGTTATTAAACGAAAAAGAAAATGCCCGCTGAGAGCCCAGGTATGACACTCCCCAATGCTTTTAGCATAGCAGAGGTGTGTCCATTTTTGCAGTTCTCACCCTGCCCTGCCCGCCCTCACTGGAATCGTGTACTCGAATCTGGTGTGTTGTGTTGACACATGTTTTGGGGTTGTAGCCAGGGGCGACGTGCAAGGGAAGAAAGTTGATGATGCTAAGAGGCCCATGACTGCCGGCGAATGGAAAATTTTTCCTCAAACTTGATGGGGCCAAAAGACACCCCCCCCACCAAAAGGTTTGAGATATTTAGCTTTCAAGTGGACATTTCTGACCCAAAAAGTTAGTGATGTGAAATTTCAAGATGGGCCTAAAATGCACTGTAACCTTTAGAGGTCAACTTGAGTTGACCTGCTTGAAACTTTTGAATGTCCAACTGATCCATGGTAAGGACTTTTTGCGCATTTCAAATTTTAGATTTGTTTAAATGCCTTGTTGGTGATGAAACCGTTTTTCAGATTTGGTCAATCCAAAACTTTTATTGTTATTATTATTATCTCGTATGTATAACCGCAGTTGGATACACGTGAATTGTATCTACTGCCCTCTAGTGGAAGGACATTGAATTGTTCTACATTCCACTACAGGTATTCATCGCGCATTATTTTTAGTCAGTAAATCGTTTTTTTCCAAAAAACAGCGAAACCAGTGTTTAAACCCCCAAGTGGCATATTGGCATTCTGTTTGCCTGTTGCTTTTCATATGCTCTGATGTACTATGCAGCACCCTGCTCTATATTTAAGTTTTCCAGTCCCCCCAAAAAATATTTCATCTGTTAGTGTTCCAGTGCATTTTTTCGAGGCAAATGCAATTTGTGGTTGAGTAAAGGTGGCACAACAAGCCTCCATAGTGCACCAATGAAGGCGATAGGCGGAGTTGGGCGAAGTGGCAGCAAAGAAGCGTCCAGATACTAAGACTTTTTTTAAAAGGAAATTTCCCCAAATTCCTCCTACGAATATAGGTACTGTATGAACGCCGTTTTGACACGTGCAAATGTTTACGATAGACCGCGTGTGTGATCCACGTTCTCCCGAACATTGTTTTGACTTTAAAAAGCGGCATACGTGGCAGTGCGTGACGATGCAGACAGTGCGCTCCGTGGAATTCACGCTCTCACCACACCGAAGATTTCAAAACGTTTTTGTTTGCTTTTTTTTAAATATAATTTGGAGGATGCCATTAGTGATCGGAGATGGTAAGATATGCCTCTTATTGCGTCAGTTTACGTATTCGTGTCGTTTCATAAGAACAACAAGACGCAAATCATACAAAGATAATCTTGAAATCTATTTGTTTATGTGACGAATTTCAAATCTTTAATGATGCAGGGAACTCAACGTTGTTTAAAACACGCACAGTTGAAAGCGAAAACACGTTTTCGAGTTGTCAAAATGGAATGTGACGGAAATAAGAACGTGGTCATGTTTCAACAATGATACACGCGTTAATTTAGTTTATGCGTTCATGTTACATAATGTAAACGTAATCTGATGTATTCGATTGTGCCCCCTTCAAGAACGCAATGGGACGTAAGGATATTTGCGTTTTCAAGGCGATCTTTCGACTAAAACTACTAATTGCTACCAGTACAACGTGCAATTTGCGAATAGATGGAACCGCGACCTTTTAGGGTAGCTAAATACAGTAAAGTACGACACCTCCAATTCACTTGAATACTTTCTTCCTTGAATCACCGCTTAGGACGATGACTGATATAGTCAAACAAATGTCTTTGAACGCAGTGTGCGGACATTTTAACGTATGCGTGCGTGGTAGTAGTGTTGCTTTCAGTGCCCCACCGTACGTAGGAGCTTTGGTCTTTCAATGCGTGCCGTATAACGAATTGCCACAGGTATACCTTTTTGTGTGAATTTTTCAAGCCTTTAAGAGGGTCTAATATTACAATAAAAATACGAGTTTAATGGGAGCGAGTAATGCTACGCTGTAAACTTTCCTCCGTGACTAACTTCTGACAAAGGTGTTAACAGCCTCCAATGCTAGTAAACGCAGCACGGAGGCGAGGTCTACACGCGGTTTGGAGAGTTCAGAAAAAATTAGGTAACACTATTGTATTGTCTTGAAATTGAGTCGAGTATTGCACTGCAACAGTGTTTATCGTTTTGTTCTACCGGTAGCGTATTTCCATTTGTTTTTAAAGTAACTGACGACGGCGTCGCTTTTCGAAAGTGCAGCTGCACGTGCGTCCTCGTCAAGATTTTTCCGCATTTCTACTCTTGGTCTTTTTTTTCCCGCCTACCGCGAAAGTTCCATCTCCTGAGGTTAGTTTGCTACATGTTATCGGAACTGTAGTGAGCTCAGTGTTTTAGTCAAAACGCACAAACGGATATGTTTTTAATTCCGCGAAATGACGTAATGTAGCATCAAATTTACGATAAGATATCCTTTATTCGTCCCACACTGGGGAAATTTACAGCCTCCAGCAGCAAGAATGTATGTAGAAAGAAGAAGCCATCTTGTAACCATCAGTTGGAAAATAAAAATATGCCTGCGTAAAATTTACTTTTGACTAATTACGTCGAAAATGTGTCACGTGAAGTATTAGTCTTTAACTAGTACAGTCCTTCGTTGTCAAACGATTTCCACCAACCACCATCCCAAAAAAACCCTATCCCAAGTTCCACTACCTTGACCAACATCAAAATTAGCAGCAAAACTACAAGGCTGAGATTTTATTCGAATATATGTAAATAAAATAGAGTTGGCAAGGGTAATTCAAATTTTCCAAAGTAAATATCCACATTTCCATTCATGTTCTGTTAGTGTGACATGGGTGTGAAGACGCCTCTGTTTTCTGTAGTCTTCATAGATGGAGAAGCAGCTTTCAGAGGTGGAGAGCGCCTGTCAAGAGGACAACCAAGATGCCCCCGAGCCTCAAACCCGAGCCGGCTGGAACAGTAAAATCGATTACTTTTTGGCTCAGGTGGGATTTAGCGTTGGGCTGGGTAACGTCTGGAGGTTTCCATATTTGTGCCATCAAAATGGAGGGGGTGAGAATATAGCTATTTTCAATGTCTTTTTTTTTTTTATCTGGAAAAGTATGACTCACTGCCCCCCCCCCCCCCCCCCCCGCCTCCGAACCCCCCAGGATCTTTTTTGTTGCTCTACGTGCTGTTGATGTTGGTCGTGGGCATTCCCTTGTTCTTCCTGGAGCTGGCTGCCGGTCAGGCCATCAGACAGGGCAGCATCGGAGTGTGGAAGTCCATCTCCCCCAGGCTTGTAGGAATTGGCTACTCCAGCTGTGTGGTAAGATCAAAATGGTCAATTTCTGCCGAGAAGCTTCATATTTTATCCAGTGCCATTGATATTGTCGCAGCCGTCATAAACCACCGGGAAGATTTTCAAGAAAGCTTCGTTCTTGTTTTTCTCAGGTGTGTTTCTTCGTGGCGCTCTACTACAACGTCATCCTGGCCTGGAGCCTTTTCTACCTCGGCAACTCCTTTCAGTCGCCTTTACCTTGGACCACATGTCCAGCAGTGGCCAATGGAACATTTCCAGTTAACGGAGAAGAAGAAGAATGTAAGGCCAACTCCACCCCGTCCTACTTTTGGTACCGTAAAGCGCTGGATATCACGGACAGCATCGACGACACGGGCTCCTTCAACCCGTACATGGTTGGCTGTCTGTTTGCCGCCTGGGCAATCGTGTGCCTGGGAATGTTCAAGGGGATCAAGAGCTCAGTCAAGGTACCCCAGCAAGCGTCTCAAAAGCGATTCCCCACACTTGCGTTTGATTGATATGAACAGGAAACGGACCGTTGTTGCTAAAAATGTGCTCCTTTGAAACTTCTTAGGTGATGTACTTCTCCTCCATCTTTCCCTACGTGGTGCTCTTCTGCTTCCTTGTGCGGGGTCTTCTCCTTGAAGGGGCCTTGGAAGGAATCACTTACATGTTCTATCCCAAGGTGACGGCAGATGATGCTTTCGATGGAGGCGCGGCATTTTATGGATTTTAATTGATTTTTTTTCCCCCACAATTTTGTTTGTATCGGCCCACGCAGCTCGAGGTCTGGGGAAACATCCAGGTGTGGCGGCAGGCGGCCACGCAGGTCTTCTTCGCTCTGGGCCTGGGCTTCGGTTCCGTCATCGCGTACTCCTCCTACAATCCCAAGAACAACAACTGCCACCGCGATGCCTACACCGTGTCCTTCATCAACTTCTTCACGTCGGTGCTGGCCACGCTGGTGGTGTTCGCCGTGCTCGGTTTCCGGGCCAATAAGATCGTCGCCGAGTGCGTTGTGAGGTACGGTTTGACACCTCCCAAAAAAAAAAATCGCATTTCACTTTAGCGTTTTGTTATGAATTAAAAAAAAAAACATGAACATGTAGCTTACATAGCGTGAGTATAAAAAGTCCCCACACACCCGCCTGCTTGCTTTCAACATTTTTGTGAGAGTCCAAGACGCCCACACCCAAACTTTTTTGCCATTAGCGTGATCCAATTAAGGTGGTACACCTTAATTACAACAATTTCATCAAATGTTGTTGTTGTTCTGCCACACCCAAGAGTTGAAGGAATTGGCACAGGGAGAGGCGCTCATTCAGACCCAAGCGTGAAATTCCGACATTTTGGCTGCAGTGGATTTGTTTCCGTCTTTCCTCAGCAACTTGAAAGTGCTGTTGGCGCAGGCGCAAACGGGCGATTTGGACCACAGCGTCTTGCCAATGTTTAACCACTCGGACCCCGCCTCTTTTGGCCTGCAAGCGTACAACAAGTGGTTTGAAGAGCACGGAAGCCGCGTCCCGGTCAACTTATCCGTCTGCGACCTGGAAAACGAGATGCAGAAGGTGCGGCGGGTGATTTATTTGGTCCGGCGCACGGCAACCGTCAAACGGACCCCCCCCCCATGTGTTTGTCTGCAGGGCGTGCAGGGCACCGGCCTGGTTTTCATCGTCTTCACAGAGGCCATATCGCTGCTGCCCGGCAGCCCCTTCTGGTCGGCTCTCTTCTTCCTCATGCTGCTCAACTTGGGCCTCAGCACCATGTTCGGCACCATGGAAGGCATCCTGGCCCCGCTCAGCGACCGCTTTGAGACTCTGGCAAACAACAAGACCAAACTCACCGGTGAATTCCCCGCTCACAATCGACCAAATATTGACTTGCGCACCGTGACCTTTCCCGTTTGACCCTCAAAACAGTTTTCAGCTGCCTCGTCGGCTTCCTGCTCGGCCTGCTCTTCACCCAGCGCTGCGGGAACTACTTTGTCGCCATGTTTGACGATTACTCGGCCACCTTGCCTCTCATCATCGTGGTGGTGTTTGAGAATTTCGGCGTGTCTTGGCTGTACGGGGCCGACAGGTGAGGGAAATGCGGTCAAAGTCTCCTCCCCTTCATCATCACACGATGGTGAATTTGCCGCCGTCTGGCGCCAAGGTTCCTGGATGACATCGAGGCCATGCTGGGTTGGCGCCCCTCCGTGGTTTACAAGTACCTCTGGAAGTACGTTTGTCAGCTGGCCATGTTGGTGCTGCTGGCGGCCACGACCGTTCGCATGTTCATTGAACCGCCAACGTACAGGATGTGGAAGAAAGAGATGGTAAGAAGCCGCTAGCCCCGCCCCCTATGGCAAATTCTTGTCCGCAACCGCAATAAAGCGCTCGTTGCCGGGAAGAAGTCCATTTCGCTCGTCGTTTGTTGATTTTTTTAAATTTTTTTTATAGAATTTGGAGGTGGCCGCGCAGTACCCGGGCTGGGCTCTGGCCGTCTTAGCCTTGCTCATCGTATATGCGACGCTGCCCGTGCCGCTGGGCTTCCTCTACACTCTTCTCCGGGGCAGGAAGCGGGCCGGCCGCGGCGGCGGCGTACCCGCTGACGACTACACCGTCGTGAGCGCCAAGTGCGAAACCCCCATGACCGACGTGTCCGACGTCAGCCAAAGGGGCGACGCTTCGGCCTAAAAGATGCGCTTGTCGGGGTCACGGCGTCACTTGCGCTTGTTTCAACGCGACCTCTCCAACGTTAGCATTTGGATGTTAAGTTCTGTCGCTGGTATTTGTTCGCGCACAACGGTAAGTTTCACCTCTCCAGATGTTTTTCCCCTCCGTCTTGACCACGTGACCCAACGGCAACACGACAAACTCTTCTCTGATGTATGTAAGTTGATCGTTAACAGAAGGGAAACAAAAGCGAAAAGGCCGGCCCCTTTCGCTTTTGTGAGCTCGAAATGGATCAAGCCGTCCTCTTCAAGTTTTCAGGGATTCTTGTTCTTCTGTTCGAGGAAGGAGCATATTTATTTTGGCAACACATCCCTTTCATTGTATTGGTCGTAGATTCGGTTTTTCAGGTGTGTTGCCCGTGTTGACATTTTTGGGGTGATATTTTCGACGTCTTGTTTTTTTTTGCCACGGCATCTTTTATATGAGCCGACGTGTCGTTTCACGTGCACGGCGTTTACCCCGAAAGGTGACTTTCTGAAAAATGTACTTGAATGCCGCCAATGTACAAAGTGCCTTGTTGTTTTTTCAGGAGAGAAAAAATCATTGCGGTTTGTTACAGTGTTGAACATTTCTTGTTGTGGATCATTTTCAAAGTGTACAGAAAATGACAATTTATTGTAATATATTGTTCTTATAAAAAGTTTTTTCTCATACTGTGTACAGTTCATTTTTCTTGAAATACTTGGCTTTTACAAGAACTTTTACAAGCTGGGGGTGCAACCTCTCCTCACCCGCCTCCACACCTTCATCCTTCAATGCTGGGTCGAGGAGACGGTGCCTGGAGAACTGAAGGGACTCCGTCATCGTCACAATATTCAAGAAGGGCGACAAACTCGACCGGAAACTATCGTGGAATTTCCCTGCTGGAAAACTCATCTGTCGTATACTGGCCGACCGACTCACCTGTCTCGCTGAGCGGGTTCTTCCGGAGTCCCAGGCGGCCTTTTGTCCAGGCAGGGGAACCGCGGACATGGTGTTCTGCGCCAGGCAGCTCCTGGAGAAGCGGGTGTGCTTGTTGTGCGGGGAAACGACTCGCAGGTGGTCCCCAGTGGAAAGTCAAGTGTCCTGGGAGTTCCGTTGCCTTGGACGCGAAGTCAAAACAGGACGACGCCGGCACCCGCTTCCACCTCGGGTAGGCACACTTGCAATTATTGCCTTCAAATTCCCAAAAGTCGGCGTGCGTTCCAACTCCTCTTGCTTGTCGGCGTTCTTCTAGTTTGATCTCCATGGCGGACCCGTTCTTGCTGGTCGTTCTGCTGCTGCTCCCCGCGAGCGGCAGCCTCGGCACCCGCCGGGATCCGGCGGCACCCGCCAGCGTCCCGGCTCCGCTGACGGACCGAGAGACGCGGCATTTCAAGCCAGAACCAACGCGTGAGTCCAGAATGAGCGCTTGGCGGTTTCACAAAGGACTTGGTTACAAGTGACTTCGCTGTCGCGTTTACCTCGACAGACGCCCGTGTCGACCAAGACGCCACCAAGGTGGGCCTCTTTATCGCGGCGGCGGCGGCTGGAACGTGCACCCTGATGGCCGTCGTGTACTGCATCTACAACAAGTTCTACAACAAACAACCATACCTGCATACCCAGCTTCAAGAAGACCCAGGTAAAAAAAAAATGTCCAAAAGTTCTTTATTGCACACAGATTGTCTTTGATTAACAAATACTGACAAGCAGAAGAATGAAATAAGTGATCCACGAGATGGAGGGAGTTTTAAAACACCGTAGATGGCTAGTAGAACACTATTCACATGCTTGTATTCTTTATCCTCTGCAAAGAAGAGGTACTTGAATTTAAACAGTGAAATAAAGCAAAAAAAATGTTTTGTCTAGATCCAATGGGTTCTCCCTCGATGTATTTCCAAGGCTCCAGTGAGGCGGACGCGCGACGCCCCGACTATGGTTCCCTTTCGGACACGCCCTCCGTCATCTCTGTGCCCCCTTATTTGTCCCCCCCTCCTTCGGCCATGCAATTTCCTCGCCTCCTCGCAGCCTCCTCATCCTCGCGTCCCTCTTCGCGCTCCCTCAAAACCATCTCGGCCCAAGACCTGCAGCGGAGTTGTATCTGAATGAATTGCATGATCAAGAGGCGCGTATCTATTTCATAGTGTTTAGAATTCTTGTAGCTGTAGCTGTGTCATTTTTGCCCCAACCGGCGTCTTGTGCACACAAACTGTATCGTCCTTTGCGCGGCGCTGTAAATGCATTCGTCGTCCCAATAAACACGATTCCACAACAAGAGTTGTGCACCAGTAACTCAATTTAGTACCAGCCAATCCTGGACCAAGTCTGAAAAGACGTTTAAAAACGTCTTTGGGAGTGAATGATCAGATCAAAATATCATTTGTCAATACAGTTGTCTGCCAGTCTATTGAGATTTTTATTCAAGCAATGAGGCCCCCCCCCCCCCCCTCCGTACTTCTTATTTGTTTCATTCGCATTCCCCGATGTCTGCTTTTGATTTCAACTCCTGCCATATTTCCGTCTACTCATCTTTCCATCCCCACCGCAGTGCTTCCTCGCTATTGTACCCCCCCCCCCCCCGTCTGTCTCCTTCGTCCATTCATGGCGTGTGCGCTCCAAGAATAGCGTGACGCTTCATGGGCTGCTGGTGGTGGGAGGGGTGCTCACTCGATGCGTCCCACTCACTCGGGGAGATTAGGCTGCGGTAATCTGGATTCAGGAGAAAGAGAGAGACCGACATCAGACATGACTCCTCCCGTCCAAAGTTGCCTCCCGTGGGCGTCCCGCGACTCCCAACAACCTCGAATCATTTCTTGATATTTTCTACCTTGGCGACCTGGAAGGACACCCAACGACAAAACTTGGACAATGTTTGAGAAATCACTTTTACTCCAAGGCAGCTAGAGGTGGGTGCTTTCAATCGTATCTTATTTTTTTTTTCTTTCTTCTAAAATAAATGTGTTATTTTTTTTTCTCCTTTAATCTGAAGTTTAAATGTGTTAGCGGGAGCCGGGAGGCGCGTGCACCAGCACAGGACTAAACTGTCGGCAGCGCGCACGGGCCGGACTCGTCAGGATGGAGATTCGGCCGGACAGGTTCAAGGCCGTGGCTGCCAAAACTCTGGGCAAAATATACGGGTATGGACATGACATGAACTCTTCCTCACACGCCGAACAATGTACGGTTCATACTTGTTGCGCCAAGCAGAAAATCTTTTAAGTTTCAAAATATGCACGGGAAAAGTGAGATCATGGTCGCCAACACCCCCTCGCCCACTCTTCATTTTCTTCACTCGCAATCGATGTAAAGTATCGCAAACGAGAAACCGGCATCAATAATTGATTCGTTTGCAGTCGTGCAAGAGCTCGAATGAAGGGGAAGAATAAAATGGGGAAAATTACACATGAAAGCATTTATAAAAGTTTTTGCTCTCAATGTGAGACAATATTATGCACTAATTCAATATCCCAAATTTTGAGCATTTCTGTGTTATGTATGTACAGATGGGGGTGTGGGGGGGTGGTTATCGTATTTTCATGAAATAGAGGTCAGCTGGGAAAGGCGTCCGCGAGCTTTCGAGAATGGATGCTAGGTGCAGGTGTACCTCATCGATTACTCTGGCGAATGTTCATTCGAGTATCCAGCTGGGGTGGGGGCCCCAGGACCATCCATTGATTACTGGACACAAATTGGTTCATGCGTTCATATTCAATGTATATCCTTCATTAAATGAACAAATGTCCCATTTAAAACAAAAGCGATCAATGGCGTCTTGCTAGATTTCAAGCAATGATTATTTCGATCTGGATTTACACATTTCAAATGATTTGCTCCCATTGCATCTTCTGACTGCTCGCGACCATTCAAACCAGTCCAGACGTTCAAGGGTACAAAGGGTCTTCTCAGCACAGTGTGACCAAACGGGGCGGTTGTCCTCGGAAATGATCTCTGACGCGGCGTGGGCGGCTTGGAGTGTGACCGGTGACTTGCGGATGGACTTCCTTTCCTTTCCTTTCCTTTCCTTTCTTTCTGTGCGGGATTTGATCTAGTGTCTAAACACTTAAATCCTGTCCAGAAATAGCCTCCCTCTCCTCCAAGCTGCCGAGCCACGTAAATCCTCCCGGGGCCCGTACACCTTGCCCCCACCCTCGCCTCCCCGACCCAGTATAGTTCGTCACGGTGTACCTAAACCCCCACCGGGCCCGGGATTAGACGAGCGGACACTTGATGTCCACGTGGGCCTCTCGCTTTCGTGCGTAACGCGCTCCCGCATGCACGCCACTCCCGGATGAAGGCAGCGGGCCTGGATTACGACCAAAAAAAAAAAAAAAAAGGACATCGGAGAGCCAAATCATTCTTGCGAATCATAAGCACGGGAATGAAGTATCGTTCGAAGTGGGACACTCATAGTATTGTGTACATTGAAGTACTTTGTGCACTCCAATAGGACACCATTGATTACGGGAAGAAAAAGTGTCGCACGTATGCAAACGAGCACACGATTTGACAATATTTTTGGATGAAAAAATTTTCGCTCATGAGTTTCTGGAAGTCGGTGGAAAAACAAAGTTGTTGAGCGTCCAAAAGATGCCCTCGTCGGGGGCGGGGGAAGCTCGGGTCAAGTCACCTGCAAGGATTACAGCGGATTGTCTTTAATTCATGCTCAAGGCATGACGAGTCAAACCATAGAGAGCGTGCAGCATCGCATGGAAGAGAGGGGGGGGCTGGGGGGGGGGGGGGGGAAGAAAGTGTGGCGAGAAAGACAAAAATAGTTCAAGGCATCCAGCGCTATGAATAATTCATGCTTGAGAAAATCTATTAATACTTGATCAGCATCAATGATTGCAAGAGTGCGGACTCGGTCAAAGAGCTCATGCTGGAACCTCTCTCACTGCTCTCAACGACAAACTTTATTTCAAGTGTCACCGTCACAATAGTTGACGTCGTAACTTATTAAATCTTACGACGATGCAAATCGGAAGTGACCGCAAATTCCGCTCAACTCCTTCCCAGAGCTCTCGAGAAGAAGCAGGAGAACGGCGAGACCATCGAGCTGTCGGCCGAGGGTCGGCCGGAGCTGCTGGAGGAGAAGGAGATGCCGGTGGTGGATTGCACCTGCTTCGGCCTGCCCCGCCGCTACATCATCGCCATCCTCTCCGGCATCGGCTTCTGCATCTCCTTCGGCATCCGCTGCAACCTGGGCGTGGCCATCGTCAGCATGGTCAACAGCCACACCGTCTACAGGGACAACAAGGAGGTCATAGTGGTGAGTGGATTCTTTATCCCCTGTGAAGAATGACTTCTTTTGGTGACTAACCACCACCTCCGCCCCCCGTGTCGCTGCAGAAAGCTCAGTTCGACTGGGATCCAGAGACGGTGGGAATGATCCACGGCTCTTTCTTCTGGGGTTACATCGTAACGCAAATTCCCGGAGGCTTCATCTGTCAAAAGTTTGCGGCAAACAGGTTGGCCCCCGCCGCCGCTTCTTTGAATGTCTCGGTCTGGCGATCCTTCCTTCTTCCTCGCTCTCTTCCTTTGCAGGGTGTTTGGCTTTGCCATCGTGGCCACTTCTTTCCTCAACATGCTCATCCCGGCGGCGGCTCGCATGCACTTTGGCTGCGTCATCGTCGTCAGGGTGTTTCAAGGCCTTGTGGAGGTGACGCGCTCCCGTCCCGCAATCCGTCACAACTAGAGTATCATGCTATACTCTGTATTCTCGTTGTTGCTAGGCAGAATTCCTGTCTGTGTTCATGTGCTAATCCTAAACGTCCGACAGGGGGTGTCGTACCCGGCGTGTCACGGCATTTGGGCCAAATGGGCGCCCCCTCTGGAAAGAAGTCGCCTGGCGACGACGGCCTTTTGCGGTACGCCTTATTCGATTGTTGTTATCAGATATGACGCCATCAGATGGCGCCAGTAGTTGAAAAATAGCGATTGATGTCAAGGAAGTCTTGCTGAAGTGGGTCATCTCGACCGAGACACGAATGCTGCCGTTTATCAATTGCACAGATTAACCAGTCAATGACCTTTTTTATTTTATTTGCAAGGTTCTTACGCGGGTGCCGTGATCGCCATGCCATTGGCCGGAATCCTGGTCCAGTACTCAGGATGGTCCTCGGTCTTCTATGTCTACGGTAAGCCACTCTGAGTTCATCCGAGTCTTGCTTGCATGAAATTCAAGCCGACGCTAGCTAGCCAGCGCGTTTCAGGTGACAAAAACTTAAGGGGCGAGGCAGCTAAAGGAGCTTTTTGACCCCCCCCCCCCCCCCAGGAAGTTTTGGCATCATGTGGTACTGCTTCTGGGTCATGGTGTCTTACGAAAGTCCCGCTGCCCATCCCACCATCACGGAGGAGGAGAGGAAATACATCGAAGAGAGCATCGGCGAGTCCGCTCAACATTCGGTGTCGGTGAGTTTTCCTGTCATCTCCTTCGTGCCGTTCGGCCGCCCGGGAAGTCAATAACCGCCCGGTTGCGCTGCGCTCCAGAAATTTAACACGCCGTGGCGGGCCTTCTTCACATCCATGCCGGTGTACGCCATCATCGTGGCAAACTTCTGCAGGAGCTGGACCTTCTACTTGCTCCTCATCAGCCAGCCCGCCTACTTTGAGGAGGTGTTCGGCTTTGAGATTAGCAAGGTGACCCTTTTGAATTTCCAATCGGCGGTCAATGCTAGCTACCTCTTCATGTTCTCGGCTAAAAAAAAAAATAATAAAAAACGATAGCTAATTTAGTCAGTGCTGATTTCTCTCTCCTATTTGTGGTTGTGACAGGTGGGAATCGTGTCGGCTCTCCCCCACCTCGTCATGACCATTATTGTGCCAATCGGAGGCCAGCTTGCCGACCACCTGCGCTCCAACCGCATCATGACCACCACCAATGTCAGGAAACTCATGAACTGTGGCGGTAAGGAAAGCGAAGCAAGCAACTTACGGCTAGCTTGGCTCGCAACTTCCAATTCGTTGCCTCACCAATTTCCTCACTCACTTAACTCGGATATAAAATCGATTTTAGCCATTGAAATGACTTGAAATGCGTAAAATTTTGACATTTTTCATCTCAGACTTTGTTGTCGGGGTTTTGTCAATGTTGGCTTTATTATTATGGCTAACGTCAATATTATTGTCAATTCATTTTTCATATTCAGAGTTCGGTATTTTTGGGCTGTTGTAATAAAATTTTTGATACTTGTTCATGTCTTGGCATTTTGTTGGCCTAATGTTTTGCCGTAAGTCTACATTACGCAATGGAATGGAGTTTATTTAGCTGCGTGGAGGGCACCGTGACTCGCCGCGTGTTACTTTTTGCACAGCAGATAGAATCAATAATGCGGTGAAATGGAGAACGTTGGCAGTTCAGTGTGCAGGAAGCTTGAGGTCATTGCCAACAGTGATATCGACTCGTCTTCTTTCTTTTTTTTTTCCTTCTTCTTTTTCTAGGCTTTGGCATGGAGGCCACGCTTCTGCTGGTGGTGGGCTTCTCGCACACAAAGGGGGTGGCCATCTCCTTCTTGGTTCTGGCTGTCGGATTTTCGGGCTTTGCAATCTCAGGTACCCAAGTAAAGGTGCAGCTATTAAAAAAAAAAAGAGTTGTGAAATAAAAATACTTGTACTAATTAAATTTTTTTTTCTTTCTTCAGGTTTTAATGTCAACCACTTGGACATTGCACCACGCTACGCCAGTATCCTCATGGGCATCTCCAACGGGGTGGGCACACTGTCTGGTATGGTTTGCCCACTTATAGTTGGTGCGATGACAAAACATAAGGTAAGCAACAATTGCCGCGTATTTGTTCATACTTTGCACACCCCTGAGCAAACACTTCTTCCTTTTTCCTTGTAGACCCGTGAAGAGTGGCAAGGTGTGTTTCTCATCGCCTCTCTTGTTCATTACGGAGGCGTCATATTTTACGGTATGTGGATCCAATGTTGCCGCGCTCTGCACTTGGGTTAAAAGTACAGATACTAAAATTGAGATTCAACAAAGTCATTATATTTCATTTCATAAAATGCTTCACAAAGCTCTAGAATTCCCTGCCCTGCGGTGTTCTACAGGGTTCCCTTTTGGGGCCCCCGGCTCTTCACTTTATTGCCTCTACGCATTGTTTTCCTTTCACCGTTAAGCTAATGAGTCAGAGTCTTGTCCGATGAAAAAAAAAGAAGAGTGCTTTTTCAGTCCAACTGCTTTCATTGTGTGTCAAAGGTATCTTTGCATCCGGCGAGAAGCAAGCCTGGGCCGAGCCGGAGCAGCTGAGCGATGAGAAGTGCGGCATCCTGGACGAGGACGAGCTGGCCAACGAGACAGAGGAGCTGTACCACACGAGCGGTAGCGCCGGCTACGGGGCCACCACCCACGGGGCCGACCCCAACGGGGGCGCGGGAGGTGGCTGGGTGTCGGACTGGGACAAAACGGAGGAGTACGTGCAGCCGGCCGGACGCAACAATTACTTTTACGACGGTGAGGCGGAGCTGACATAAAAAAACAAAAAAAGGCATCAAACTGGGAATGTTTACAGTAACTAGAGCAGCTTCACTTGGCGGCGGGTGGAACTTTCAAATGGTTTCCATTCCACGTGGATCCGTTTTCTGTACAAGTCTGCCCGCAAATATTACTGCCTGGTGGACATTAGTCAATGTACGATGTGTGTTTGTGTGTGGTTGCATCGTGTCTTAGGCCTTAGAAGGCCTGTGTTTCTGTAACTATTGTAGACATTTCTAATTGAACAAACAGGAGGGAAATCTCATCTGTATGCCTCGAGCAATATAAAACCGCTCGGTTATATCAATGAGAGGATTTGGGGGGGGGGTTTGAATAATGGTTTTCGTTTTTACCTCCTTGTGCACAATTTCAAGACATCTTGTGCCAATGATAGCCATGTGCTTTGCACGCTACTTTGAAGTTTACGAGTCGAGGATTCTCAAACTGTTTTGAACCCCCTCAAACCCAAGTTTGGGGAACCTCTTGTTGAACTGACTGTTTTGAGGTGCAGGTTTTTAATCTCAATGATGGAAAATCACGATGATAGAACAGACCAGAAAATAGTTTGCCACTTTCAAGGAACTCGAACACGGAATTTGACTTTGTTCTTGTCCAAGCAGCATTAATAATGCACGCTTTTCGTATATTAGAACACATTTCAAATAGCCAACGCATGCAGCATTACTTTGTGTCACCTTCCCTCCTCAAATTAAGCAAGAAATGAATAGACAACAAATCTGATTGTATGACAAATGCTCTTTTAGGAGCTGTAAAATGTAAAAAGGTTTTGAAATCAAATCTATTCTGTTTGACATTTGAGAATCGTATCTCTGTTTAACACTGACTGGATTATGAACTGTTAAATGTTATTTTTACCATTTTAGCGTTCGTTTCTTTTTTCCTTGATCATTTTTATATACGACAGTGTTCATTTCAATATCTAAAGCTAATCATTCAAAGTGATCAGTACTGCGTCGTTGTGCACTGCAAATGTACCATCCCCTCATTTCTCTTGGTTTTCGCTCTCCCATAACGCTGCCCATAACGTTCCCTCGACAGCAAATTGATCGGCAAGCTCAAGCATAGGTGTGTGGCTATGCGAGAAAGGGAAAATTAGATTATGATGGCACTTAGGCTGCGGCTCAATGGCTCACCTTACTGTCCTGCTCTGAGGACGGAAATCAATGGGATTATCCTGCGCGTTCATCTGGCAAGAGGAAGCTGATGGCGTTGAACCTGCCATGCGGAGTTGAACCTTGGCGCACCATTGACGAGGATGATAGTCAAGTACAGATGTGTAAGGAAACTCAAAAACAGAGACTTGACATGACATCTTTAAAAGCCCAATTCCATTCTGTCATGGTTTCCATCCCTTTTATTTCCTGCTTTATGGAGTACCGGTAATCAACTTTATGGCCAACAGAGGCCAGCATTGCGCAACTGTTCATTGACAAAGCAACATTTTAATACTAGGAGACTGACTACATGGTAGGTAATGTAGTCTGACACAAAGCAAACAAGTAAATTGGTATTTTTGTTTGTTTGTTTAAAAAAAAAAGGTGAAAAAGTCCAAACAGGGTGACTCTTGTGTTAAAGAGCCCCTTTAATGCACTCTGACTCAGCATTGCGTCACTCACATCTTGTGATCTATTACAAGGATGCCTTCCAAACAAACACAATCCCATTTGCTGCAAGATCACTCATTTGTGCAGTCGCTGTCTTCTCCGATTCACGGCAAAGGACAAAAAAGTGTTTACAAGGCAGGAAGGGAATGTTAATTTCTGTGATGAGAAAACAAACACTTATTCAAAATGAACACCCTCGTGACGGATAGCTCAGTGAGTTAAAAAAGAACAATGCAGTGAGGGTAACAAATGACTGTCTGATGTGGTGTTTAATGAGCGCATGCCGGGAGAGACGGCAAACGGCAAGAATCCTCGCAGGCCATGAATCATTCCTTCTCTATTCTTTGGCTGAAATTTGCTGATCATGATGGAGCACCTGAGCTTTGTGACAGGAATGCGAAAGTCCACTGCTTGGAAGTGGTCTATACATACTTACTAAACACCCAACAAGTCGCACATTTATAAAGCAAAATATTTTAGATCAATTTCAACAAGTCAATTTGTCACCCGAAGCCCGCAAAAAACAGTTGTGAATACATTATGTTGTACGATTTTAAACAGTGCGTACCTACACGTAGTGACGGCTCTGGCAAGATTCTGCACTACGATTAATGCTATACTGGGTTTCAATAATAGGAAAATAAAAAAAGTTCATATCACTGTACCAGTATGCGGAGTTTGAACATTTATTTCATTCAGGTAGCACTAGAGGGAGTCTGTGTACCAGTAATATCATTATTTAAGCAATGAGATGCTAATACGAATAACGTGATGACATTTAAAAAAAAAATCAAAGGTACAGCAAGCAAAATTATTCCGAAAAAGAGAGAATCTTTTTAATAAAACAATTAAAATAAACAAACGAAAAATACAAACGGAAAATTAATAATTTTAATACAATATGCTTCCCCAAATATATATATATTTTCGCTGGGAGGGGGTTGTTTCAAGATGGGGGGATTCATTTCAGGATTATTAGCATAGGTATGATTAGTATAATGTTCTTTGGTAGAAGTTGTTCTCTGTAAGAGCTCTTTGCACACCAAAAGTTTTAACCGAGGTTCTCAAAGTGATCATGTATTTCCAGGGGTAAAAAAAAAAAAACCTCCACTCCATCCCAACAGTAACTTGGTACGTTCCAGATTGCCGCGTGCTCTCTGATTCGTGGTGTGGTGGTGTATTCACAGGTGTTATGCTAACATGTTCAGGTAAGTCAAACATTTGAACTAAAACAGAACAAAACAAACAAGATAACAGCTTGTATAGACGTATTGTTATGGGTTTTAACAACATGCTGGTAACACAATAGTTTTATGCTAAAATGCCTAATGTTACTTTACCTGCCAGATAACCGTAGGTTTTAGCCTAGCCTAGCCTTGCCTAGCTGAGCGCATGTGCTTCCGCCAGCCATTTTCCAATCAACCACTTCATTAAAAAAATTATATTACTCTTCCTCAAAACTACGCACCCACATTCATTGTCCTTATTTTGTCTTTTTTTCTTATAACAGGAGAGGTATTGGTACTTGAAGGAAACCAAGGCAGGAGAAGGTGAGAAGAAAATGTGTGTGTAATAGACCCACAGAATAAGTAGAACCATTAAAAGAGAAAAGCCACTCATGCTCTTCTGGAGGGTCACTACGTAGACGTTCTGCTGCCCTTTAGAGGTTGCATATTGCAGGTTTCATACACGCACAAGTGTACTTTGGGGCCAGTTAATGTATTTTCTGCAGCTTCCCCTTCCCTCTCTCCTCGTCCTTCTCACTTTGATAAGCTCTAAAAGCAAGCGTTAAGTAATCATAAGGGTGGCTTTCATACGGCTTCTGAAAACTATGACTGGCTGATAATGGCCTTGAAACAAAATCAGGACCCCGCCCCCCCACACACAATGATTTTAATCTGTTTTTCCACTTCACAGAGGGGAAAAAAAAGCAAATGATGGCAATATTTTTACTCATTTTCCTCCCTGTATGAAATTACGCTGACCTAATGCTCTAACCTTTTTTTTTTATTATATGACCAAGCAAATGGTTCTCAAACGTTATGCCACCATTGTGACTAACATTAAAATACAGCAACGTAGTAGGCCTAAGTGTTCATGAAAAACTAGACTTACTGTAGGTTTTATTTCTCAGAAAAAAACGGAAAATCAATATTGCAAGCTGCTATAACACAATGCAGTTTGAATATTAACACTGCATATTCATTAAATGTGTGACCCTTGCCTGTGATTTTTCACATACAACCGCCATTGCGGTAAGGCCCAGATGAAGTTTGCTGGCTTCCTTGAAGAGCAACATCACATCCGCTAACTGTAATCTGAATATGCTCCTGAAAAAAATAATGAAAAACAACAAAAATGGCATGCGGTTTTCCTAAAATCATATCTGTGTGTTGACGGTAGCATAATAACAAATAAATAAATCATAGAAAATGGTGTGTGTGTGTGTGTGTGAGACGGAGATAATGAGCAAAATAATGGGAGTTAGATGGTGGTGCATCAGTACAGAGAGAAAGCGAACGCCAGCCAGCACTATACTGGGCCACTGAAGAGGTGAATGTGTGTGTGTGTGTGTGTGTGTGAGAGAGAGTGAAAGCGAGACAGACCGCTCACTACAGTTGCTCAGGCTGCTTCACGTAGATGCACATTTACGAACCGGAAAGCTTGGAATGGGGGTCGGGGGGGAAATGCTGTCAAAAATGAGCTTGCTTTCCCTAAACTAATCAAGTGGATATTTTATTTTTTTTAAACAAAATGATTAATTAATCCATTTTTTGCTGTCTTTGTGGTTTGCAAGGCAACGTTTGCGGATGCGACCTGAACTACAACGCAGGCAAGGTAAAAGGTATGTCTTTTCTTCTCACTTATGTTCGAAAATTATTTGAAATGTGTTGAATTGTGACTTTCCGATAACGGGTGAAATGATGCCTCCTTGTGTGTTTAAACTGCAAATATAAAAATAAAAATAGCAGAAGTACTTTGTTTCTTTTTTTTTTTGGGTCGGGGGGCTGCAAGGTGTTCTGAGAGTTGAACTCTACTGTCAGAATATGTGACTGAGCAGGAGGGAGAATGAGTCCTCTGGGGGCTGATTCACATGTTTTATGTAGGTGGGCACCGGGACTAAAGTGGGACAAAGAAAAGTCGTTATTTGCACGCTGCTCGCACCAAGACGGATGCATGCAGTCTTCGTTGCTTGTTGTTTTTTTATTCACAGTATTTCCCTGACCTGCAGTTGAGGGAAGTCGTAGTGAACAGGTTCATCCATCTCAATGACATTCAGTTTTTTGGGGCCATAATTATACCCTGTGGGACTAATTTACATGTAACTCATCACTGACAAAAAAAAAAGAATTACAATTGCATACGTTAGATTGCAGGTTAAACAATGATTATAATATGTCGTGTATTATGTTTTTTTTGGACATTTGAATCAATCTTTGTTCCGCAACAAAGACTCAAATGTAGGGGTGGAACCACATAAGATTTTTCTCGTGGTCGACTACAATCGATGACATGCCAGCGGTTCCCAATATTTTTGGCACCGCTTTGTCCACATATCTCAACTTTTTTTTTCCCCCCTGAAAACTCAACATCAAGTGGAACTCGGAAAGTCCCTCAACAGTCATCGCAACGCAGGTACTCGTGCCGCTTCTGTAAAACCAGCAGGTTTTTCTCGTCCGATTCTGACTTTGCGTTTGTTAGCAGTTGCTCGGCTCGGTGAACAGGTGAGACCCTTTCCTGTCGTGTGCGTCGCGTTATTTGCTCCTCGACATCATCACACGCCGTGAAATCAAAATCCAAATGTTTCAAGATCATGACAGCATAGAGTAAGAAGAGAGCTAATCTGAGATTCAAGACCTCACTCGGTCATGTCAACATTTCTACGACGTGCCCGCTAATTAACGGTGCGATTGTACAACTTTATACTTTGGTTTTCCCAGCGAGGGCCCACTCCTGAACAGATAGGGGGAAAAAAAAACCTGCACACACAGGCAGAAAAGTGCGTAACATCTTTGCATTGTGCAACTAATTGACTTTGCAAAGCCTCCTAAGACCACACGCTGTAATGCGCAGCAAGCAAAATTGGCTTCAAAAGCATTCTTATTTTTCTTTATGCGTAAGCGCTTCTCTGGGGATTTATTTGGAGAGAAAAGAAAAATAAACAAGCGGGGGGAATTTAGTGTGCAGTGTGCCCACCAAGATTAATGGCCTCTTCAAACGCGCACAACAATTGACCAAAATAGAAGGGGACTACTTTATCAATGGCTGAGAAAGATAGCGGAGTGATTATGTGCAACATTTGTGCGAAAAAAAAAAAACAATGAGATTGGGACACAATTGTGTGACAGTTAAAAAGGTGTAGTGAAAAAAAAAATGCAGAAGAGGGATGTCTTACTGAGCACCTCGGAGCATTTACTCAATATCCTCGATTTCGGTTTTGAAAACCATTTCGACGCTCCAGTTTGACAGTTTCCGGTTTGGTTCGAATGCATTCGCATCTCTGTTTTTCCTCGTTTATAATGAATATCAAGGGTATCTAGCACACGTTCAAGCGTCTGTCCATCAGTCGGGGTCAATCAACTGTTTCCGACAGCGCAGCATATGTGGAATGGCGATGCTGCGGATGGACACGGCCAGAAAATATTTCCAGTGACGGCTAACTGCCGCGGAAGAGTCCAACTCTGCTCTTATTAGCAGCAACCTGCAGCCCTGTCGAGCAGAAATGCAAAAAAAAAAAAAATCCTTCCAAGATGCTCCCACACTCGCTCGCTCTCACGGGGGGGGGGGGGGGGGGGGGGGGATTAAAGTGGGCTTCAGCAACTAAGAAGCCGCGATCAAAGCAAAACACCCATTCATGCAATTTGTGACTAGCTTCACAATTTAAGGCAGGGATTATCCTCCCGATATGATTTTTTTTAATGAACTTACGAGCGCCTCGTTGTTGCGCTCATTAAGACCAAAGGAGAGGCTTGCTGTTTCTGCCTCCTCCATCACATACGGGTTGAGTCCCCCCTGGGGAGAGCTGTCAGCCATTTGAAAACGGCAAACTGCACATCCACCATTAAATTGAGGCAAACAAGCTTCACCTTCAGTTTTTACTGACACTATTTGGACTGTAAAAAAAAAAAGCCTGCTAGTACATTTCTCAATGGGTCTTATTTCAGGTGCCAGAAAAAGAAATCATTTTTCCAGATTAAAATGAATTAAAATGCCATTATTCTGTTCTAGCCTACTTGATGCTTTACAATGAAGACGCCATACGCTTTCCGCTGCAAGTAGCATTAAAGCTTTTCTATATATTTGGTGAAACGATGATACATTCAAACTCTATAGTAGCATGATTTTGATGACCGTGAGCGTAATGAACGAAATGTCCACATAACAGCCCGCTATCTGCCTTGCTTTCATGTTATCTTCACCCTGTGTTACCATGGCGACGTGCCTCCACAACGTGCATAGGAGCTGTAAGTCGTAGCGTAGCGACCGCGTTGTTTATTCGCCCCCCCGCCCCCCTTCTCTCGATTCACTTGAACAGAAACTTTGAGGTGCGGGAAATGCAAGTGTTTGTTTGCCGAATGCTGCTGTGTATATAACACCACGCGGTCAATGCTTTGCGCCCGGCAGATGTGCAATCCCTAATGGAGCCCGACAGCCACCGTGGCGCCGTTTCGGTTTGCCGGCCGTGTCTAACAGCTTTTTATGAGCATCGTGCTGACTCTTGTCACTTGTTGTTACCGTTTTGTGTGAGTGGGCATGCCAGGTAAGTGAATCTGTCACTGTGCAACATTTTATACGTGGCCATTTAGAAAGACTGCTCCCATGTATCTTATCAGCTTGTCTTGAGGCTTTAAGTGATATTCATGGCGACGGGTCACTGTTAAGCATCTTTGTGTTTTGTTGTTGGCGGAATCCATCCTCTTTAAAGTTTTGTGCTCAGACCAAAGCCTGGTCTAATATCACAATATTGCTTTGGCGCCATCTTGTGGCATCATGGTGTGGTGGGCAGTCAAATTTGGATGACGCACAAAAAAAAAAAAAAAAAAAAGAAATCAAGCGGTGGAAGATTGCCAGTAGTTAGGAAGTAAAGCGTAAACAGGCTCGTGCGGTAACCCTCCATTGTGGTCTACATTGAGGTCTCTCCAGCCCTTTCAGCCAAGTTTAGCCCAAACGAGGCCCTCGGCGCCCCATCCAACTGACCCAATTATATCCAGTCTGAAGGGAAAGATAGCCCACTTTTATCAACACGAGACGTACACCCAAGCTCGGGCTGACTGTAGGGCTTCCATAATACCCCCCCAACCCCCTTTTTAAAAATTTATTTATTATTATTTTTCTGGTAAGACAGATGTGTATTAGGTTCTGTCTCATGTGTGTGTGTGTGTGTGTGTGGCTAGCTGAGTATCACTTGGCAGGTGAGCCTTTTTCCTAAAAATAACCGTCCTTGGTGAGGTGAGGATGTGGAAGACTGACTGAGCCGGAAGTCAGCTCAGAGATCCAGCGTGCTTATTTTGATCAGGACATCCAGGGGTAACAAATGCAATCATCCATGTAATTACCGAGAAGCAAGATTAGCGTGGTTTTGTCAGATATTAAATAGATAAAACACAAATATGTCTGTTGGTGCGGCGTTTAAAGAGGTGCTGCCTTGCTGAGAGCTATTCCATCTTTGGGTGGAGAGAATTAAAAACTGCCTTCTAGGATGCTAGTCATCTCATGATTCCTTCTGACGTTTAAATCTTTTTTTTAATAGCAATATTGTGCTTACCTGGCTATAGCATGGTAATCTATAATATATAATATATAATATCCATTCCTAGTTGAAGTTCACTAGAAACCTAAACATAAAACTCAGAATTGCGCATTATATTTTTCGACCAAACACCACCTAACTTTGCTCCTAGCTTCATGCTAACACACAATGCGGAACACCATAGCCTATCACCCTTTAAGCAATGAACAATATTAATAGGCACATTCTTTATCCTCTGTGAAGATCAACTCATACTACTGCATCTTTACTGAGCAGGTGTTTCTTTGCCTATAAATGCATTATACTGCCCTCTACTGGCCAAGGCGCATACCCCAGAAGGAGCCACCCATTGACGGCATGAAAGTCTTTTTCTTACGCATGTCTCTCTTCACTTCCTAATTGTTTGACACGCCCCCCCCCCTCTTCAATTGTCACGGACGTATAAAAAGAAGAATGACGAAGGGTGGTGTCACCGGAAATCACTCGAGCACCTGTGACATCACCGTCTGTCAAACAAACAAGGGGCCCGCTCCCGGCACTTGAGTGACTCACCGCGTCCGAGCGGTTGATTGAACCCGGGCGAAGTGCTCTTGATTGCTCCTCATTACTGACGGCGCGAGGGGAAGCTGAAGGCGAAAGAGCCCGAGAAAGAGAGCAATATAGAGGACACAACTTGGCCGCTCTACTTTTGCGACACGCAGAAGTGGGACAATCTGTTCCTTGGTTCATCTCCAATTCTATTTTCCGGGGACTGACACACCGAAAATATATCTATACGCTTGCGCTGGCCTACATAAGCAATAGAGAAAATTGGCAAAACAATGAAATATGAGCTGGATTCCCTATCGATTGATCCCTTTTGCGGCGTCTTGTGCCGCACTGAATATTCTCTTTAGAGCAGAAAACTCCCCACACATCCTTCAGATCGCATCCGTGTGCCGCGGTGCCGTGGTTGGGAATCGCTTCCGTTCCATACCGTTCGCTTTGCATTATCGTTAACCTGGCACGACTAAAATCTGACACTTCTTTGCCTTTCTCCCACAGCATGTTTGGAAGGGATGACCCCCGTCTCTCGGGATAGCCGTGTTTTATCTTCACCACAGCTATGTCACTCGGCCTTCTCCGCAGTGACCCCTGCGCCACCAACCATGCTGGGAAATAACGAGCGCTTTTATCCCGGTCAGGATGACAAAGACGACGGGGAGGATGAGGAGGAGGAGGATGAGGAGCAGGGCAGAGAAACCCGCAAAAGGGAAAGTGGACGCCGCATCGAGAACGGAGGGTTAGACGTTCCGGGTCAGAAGGTGATGACGGGAGGAAGACAATCCCGGGAAGGCAAAGTCGGCGACGGGGCCAAACCGGCGGCCGTCGTTGTCGGTAGGCAGACGGCAGACCGGCCCGGCAGGTCGGGCAACCCGGCAAACCGGGGGATCGCTTATACGTCCGGTCAAGCCACCCTCCGTCACCAAACGGCCAATAAGACGCAGCGTCGCGGTGTGGGGGCCAATCAGCATGGCGCAGGCTTGAACGCGGCTCACAAGAGAAGAGCTCCGATGGAGCGCAGCATGACCACCATGGCGCCGACGGAGGATACCTTCCTGACCATGATGGTGTTCCGCATCGGGATTCCGGACATCAAGCAAACGGTAGGTGCCGAGTGTCGCCACCAACACAATGGCAGGCCATGACTGCAAGTTGCATGCTACCAACGACACAGGTCAAAGAGCCAAAGGCCGAATACAAGGACGCCGTACTTTGGCGTAATTCTATGGTATACCACTAGAGGGACCCCACCATTTAGGAATCAAACTCGAGTTGCGGACCCGCTCAGGTCTATGAGGTACCCGGACTCGGTATGCGGCCCATTTTTCCCACACTTTGTTGAAAGCGCATCTCGTTTGACAGTGTTGTCAGTCTGGCGAGTGAGGACTCCCAGAAGCAAGTGAGAGAAAATAATGAGCTCGACTTCACCCGCCTGTGACGGCAGACATTGTAAGCATGTGCCCAAGGGTCAATAACGAAATAATCCAACCTGGCTGGCTCCAATTCACACTCAAAGCAGTTCTCGCTTGCGCAGAGGCGTCAGGTGAGAATTGACAAGCCCACACATCGCACAATTCGGTGAAAAACGGCGCCCCTGTGTAAATCCCCCCCGCCCCTCCTCCCCGCTAGCTCCTTTACATGCTGGCTGTTCTACATGTCAGCTAATCTGCCCTCAATGTAGCAGTAATTGCTAATCATCTAATTGGATTTTAATGAGTTTGGGGAGGGATGGGACGCAAGGATACGGATATGGAATACGCTGTACAGTACTCACCTAAACCTCTGGAACATTGTTTCCAAAGTGATGAAAGAAAGATGGCGAACACAACGCAAATAACTCGCCTGCCTTGGGAATACAAACTTCCATATTGCGATATATGGCAGAGGTGACAAAAGTATGCGCAAGCTGTAATTGGGTCGAAAGTACAGATAGTACCAAAAAAAAAAAATCACCAAAAACGTGCAAAGCCCGAGAGTTAAGTCACGCGGAATTGTGGAAGCACAGCATTTTCAACAATTTAAACATTGTTATTTTATTCTACTCTCCCAGCCTTTGTGGACAATCCTTCCTTCCCACCTGTGACATGATGATGATCTTATCTCCAGTCTGTTGCATAACGCGCACCACACGACAAAGCCATAAGAGCACACATACACCTTTATAATGTCATCTTCTACGTCCTGTGCTGTGGCTGGCCCCTTGCGGCGGCAGACATATCGCTACGGCAACGGGGGCCCGCCTCCTCTAATTGAAGTGGTTGCCATGCCAATAGAGTTTCCCCGAAATGGAACACGATGCATGGATGAATTTAGCTTACACCTCTCTGACCTCTGTCTGTTAAGAACCTGCTCATCCCCACCGTGCGACTCAAGACTTGATAAAATGCTGTCAGGATGTAGTGTGATGCAATGGTGTCAGGAGAAGGCCCCACGCGCCAGTGACCGTAAACTCCCAAAATGCATTCTTGCGCATATTTCCAAGATTTTATTTTTTTTTTAGGGGGGGGGGCAATGAGTCTCAGGTGGGTGTCAAACGCTCATGCGGTAATTTGTTCTTTCTCTGCTGGATTGTTGCACACATGGGAGATACTTTGCCCCCTTACCTCGTCCGTCTATGGTCTTATTTCTCCAAGTTTACTCAAGCAGAGGATGAATTATTGAAAGCTGAGCAATTCGTATGACTTATAGCCCTCATTTGGCTCGACGGCATCGTCTCGGTTCATAATCATAAACTGCCGTTTGCGCCAAATGTACCGTTTGCGAATGAATTAATATGATGCGGCGCTGCGTTTTATTTGATGTGGCAGCAGAACCGGTATAGGAGACACTTTGTCTTGCGTGTCTTTCAGAGGTGTGTCCAGTTTGACCAGGACTGCACGGTGTGGAACGCAAAGCAGCAGATCATCGGCTCCCTCACCGAGACCTTGTGGGACGTCTACAACTATGGCCTCTTCCAGCCGGCGGGGGAAGGCCGGGATGCCAAATTCTTGGAGGAGGAGAGGACCTTGCAGGAATACTCGCAGTCCTTTGAGAAAGGGGTCCCTTACCTGGAGGTAGGAAACAAATGTCTCCGCCCTGGAATAAATTGTTCAATGAGTTCCTTTGGAGAATTTCTATTTACGGCACACTTGTAGTTGACAATCTTCCAAACTCTCCCTCGTGTAAATTGCAGACTAAATTGCAAACGCAATATTCAAATATTAAATGTGAAAGGAATAAAAAGCCAAAAAACTAAATAAAAAGAATCTCACTGTGATCTTGCTGCTATATGGTGATCTTCCAACGCCCTCTGCTGGTGAAATCTTCAAATCAACATTCAACATTATTGGCTGGTTTTATTAATTGTGCTTCCAAGCCTTTATTTATTGTGCTCAATGTACTCCTCATGACATTTTTGATGGACGCTGGATTTGATTTTTGATTTTTTTTGGGGGGGGGCATTATGCAGCTGGCCAGTATCGTGACTGATTAAAACACGTTTTTGCCTGCTCCTCAGTTTCGATACAAAACCAGAGTATATAAGCAGACAAATCTGGACGAAAAGGCGCTTTCCAAGCTTTGCACAAAGGTAGGTCATTATTGAGTGACTGAAAACATTGTTGTTCACCGCCGCATTCTCGTGAATCTCTCCTTCAATCACCATTTGCACGCTATCCTCTAATTGACCGAATTCATGTCATCATTTTATGATGATGTTTGCAATATATTCACATTTTCTTTCTCTTTGTGTCATGCTTTTCCCATTTTACGTAAAGCACTTTGACTTGTCTTGTACAGGCCAGTCTGAAGAAGTTCATGGATTACGTTCAGACTGGAGCACTAGAGAAAATGCTTAAAGTCCTCGAGAAGGGTCTCGATCCAAATTTTCACGACCCAGAGAGCGGAGGTGAGTTTTCAAATCGGCGCCTGCCCATTGTTCAGGTGGCGTTTCCCCACATTCCTTCATTTTCTTTCCACCTGCGAGCTATAGAGACCCCCCTGACTGTGGCGGCGCAGTCGGGTCTGGCGGTGGAGGGCATCAGGGCTCTGGTTCAGGGTGGAGCTCATTTGGACTTTAGAAGCAGAGATGGCCTGACTGCGATGCACAAAGCAGTCAGGGTCCACAACCATACTGGGCTGCTGGTAAGGACTCCGAGGTGACATCAATATGTCATTCGATGTCCTTGACATCCAACTTCAGTTCTTTGTACGAGTACGCGCCTTCTCCTCACTGGTAGGATTTTTCAATTCAGCGTACCAAACTGCAATGCGAAGTGACGAAGTTGTCTTATGAAAGAGGACAAAGTGTCTTCTAGTCCAGGAACCTTAAGATGGCTGTCAAGGATATTGAAATAAATGCTCAAGTGGCTTTCCACATATTTTGTTAACAAGTGACTCCCGGTCCTCTGGTTGTTTTTGCTCGCTCGCCAGGCCCTCTTGTCGTTGGGAAGCTCACCTAACTACAAAGACCGCTGTGGGCTGACCCCGCTGTACCACACCGTCCTCACAGGGGGCGACACCTCCTGCTGCGAGACTCTGCTTTATTACCGGGCCAAGTTGGGGACCAGAGATGAGAACGGTTGGGAGGAGTCCCATCAGGTACTCTTAAGACGGCTTCCCCCGAATACTTTAACAATGGGAACAAGTTGTCTCTTGAGCTTTAGCCTGCATGTTCATGTTCCGGTCGTGTTAGAGCCTCACCTTTGCGCCGCCACGACATCAACATTCTACCCTTGCTGGCCTTTGCGCACTCATCTTTCCACTCTCTCTCCTTCCTCTCAATAGCACAGGGATGAAGAGGAGTTTGGAATGGAAGAAACGCACAAGGTACCTTTTCACGGCATCTGATCACCAATCAAGCAAGGCTCACAGTGTACCTAATATGTGGAGATTTTCGCACTTGTTTGCTGTTGAAAACATGACTCATCCCGCGCTAATTGCCGCTAATGCGTAGCAGTGATCTGTGCGGACGCTCAGACGCAGGGCCGGTGCTGCCTTCCATCATGCCTCCGTGTTACTCTGATGAATGTGTGCTGCAAGCTCGTTGTCATGGTATTTTATTTTGGTTTGCTCTGCTTCGTGCTTTTTTTCTTCTTTACTCTGCACGTCACATAATTATTTTAGCCTTTGCAGGAAAATATGAGGAAACCTCTCTGGCTGCTGTCATCTGATTTCTATCTCATGATATTTTGCCTGTGTCGATTCAAAAACATGTTTGAGGTTCTTTTTAAATTTTCCTCTCTTATTTCCTTCTCACATACACAGTTTGCCTACTTTAACACTGTCCCCTCCGTTTTGACTTTGCAAGGCTTGCCAGAACGGCTTTGCCCAACACTTGGAGCATCTGCTGTTTTATGGGGCCGACGCCTCCTCTCAGAATGCCTCAGGGAATACCGCACTTCACATTTCTGCCCTGTACAACAAAGCAAGTACAACTAATCCCCCCCCCCCGTATAAAAGCCACTGCCAATAGAGCCCATTATTAATGCTGATGGTGAATTTCCTCTACCAGGAGAGCTGCGTCCGGGTTCTTTTGTACAGGGGAGCAAATAGGGAGGCAAGGAACAAACATGGTCAGACCCCTTTTCAGGTAAGCTGCCGATTTCAGCGGCACCTCAAACAGATTCGACCTTAGAGGTGCCGCCGGGTTGGTTCTTTCACTTGGTAGCTTTGAAACGGGCTGTCCACATTGTTTTCCGTTTCCAGCTGGCTGTCATGTCGGGTCACTTTGAACTCGGGGAAATCATCAAAAACCACAAAGATTCAGACATCGGTG
This sequence comes from Hippocampus zosterae, assembly GCF_025434085.1. Classification (NCBI taxonomy): domain Eukaryota; kingdom Metazoa; phylum Chordata; class Actinopteri; order Syngnathiformes; family Syngnathidae; genus Hippocampus; species Hippocampus zosterae. Next base: position 1,327,576 of record NC_067457.1, read on the forward strand.
GGTTTTCTTGGCCGGTCCTTCTTCTTTGCTCTTGTTCTTAACCTCACACACTTCTCCACTCTTCTTCTTTCTAGTTCCCTTTTTGGAGTCCCCAAAATATGTCCCCAAGCGAAAAGAAAGTGCCCATACATTGCCTCTGCCCTCGCTCCAGCCCCACCCCTTACTGCGAGCTAACAGCGACAACACCATGACGCATTCTGATCCCGTGGTTATTCCCAACAAGGCCGCAACCGCTCCCCACCCATCTCAGGTAAATGAAGTTGTACCGCTCTGCGGGGGGGACGGCACTTTCATTCATTTCAATAAGGAAACTCGATTGAACATGAGCCTGAGCGCAAAGTGCTGCGAATGACAGATGATGGGTTCTCCCTAAAAATCTGCAAATAGACAAATTTGCAAACTCTGGAGTTCTCAGACATAAGTCAAGGTACCCCCAGCGCCGTCTTGTTTGACACAATCTGCATCGACGTGTTTCCGCAGGGCCACCGCAGGGCTTCCATCGGCTTGCGAAGTACGAGCGGCCCCAGAAATCGCACCCGCTCGCCATCACGAGGAAGAGGAGGCCAGAGTGACACCGAGGAGAGGCACCGGCAGCCGCGAGGCAGGCAGGGGTAAGGAGCCCGTGGAGACCCATGGCTTCTCCGTCTAATCAGGTCCTTTTGGTTCCATTTATAAACTGCGCTGATCTTGAGTCGTCCCACTTACGTTTTCCGACTAATTATTGCCACGAGAGCGTCGCATTGAGAGTGAGCGGCTCGTGAAGTTTTATGAATAGAAAACGGAGGGGACCGGTTGCCGTTGCTTTGACCTCTGTTCCACAGAGTGACCCCTGCAGCCAGTGGCGGAGGTCAAATGAAGCGACTGTACAGCGCAGTACCAGGGCGAATCTACATCGCTACTCGAGCGCACTCTGCTAGCGGAGAGAGACAGCTGTCGCTCAAAAAAGGGGACAAAGTTAAAGGTGGGATGAGCTCAACGCTGAAAAGCGGACGACGCTTCATCGCAAAACCATCATCGCATCGTCTCTGAGCTTTGTTCACGTGTTCCTTGGCAGTGATAAGTGTCGGCGAGGGGGGATACTGGGAAGGAACGGCCAAGGGCCGCACTGGGTGGTTCCCCTCGGACTGTGTGGAGGAAGTGGCAGCCGTCAACAAGGACAATCGACCAGGTCAGATGTAAAAACTGAAAGAACTTTGTACTGTCACAGAGCTGCTCAGCAAGCGAGAAAAAAAAAAACATTTCATCGGATAATTTCGCCCAAAGGCAGTTGGGCACCGCGAAGGCACAGCAAGGGGGGGGGACTGTAAGTGACAGATTTTCTTCAGCAATTGACCGCAGTACGACATTTGATTGGAACACGGTGCTGCTAACGTGATTAGCACTACAAATGTGAGTAATTGATTCCCCCCAGCCCTGAAAAAAAAAAAAAAAATTGCACGAAAGGATCATGCATTGATACGGTGGAATTATCCTTGAAGTCGCGCTCATGATGGCCAGATGTTCGATTCAAATGTACAGGATTCGGGAAAGAAGCCATGAAAAAGCGTCGGACACAAAGCGATGAAATCAAAAAGGTGGCTTACGTGTTCCTCAACGTGGTTGCCTTGCAGAGACGCGGAGCGGGAAAGCCAAGAGGAAGCTTTTCCGTAACGTGACGGTCGGCGCCTACGACGGCACCGACGGGCCCAGGTAAGATTCCACCTAGACTAGAAAGCCGATCACGTCGTCCGACCCCAATTCCTGGCCCCGCTCCGTCGCCCGTGCTCACATCCAACGCACGATTACTACAGTACATATAGTCATGACGCCACTTTACACTCTCTTTTATGATACCCTTGAAAAAAAAAAGTTTGAGAAGCGCCGATGTCAAGATTTGTCTCTGCCGGCATCACGTGACAACCTTGAAGCGATTGTCAGTGAGGATTCCGCAGAACATGGTGGATGTGGGAAGCAAGTGATCTGCCAGTTCGGTGGAATTTGCAGCGAGGAAGGAAACGCAATGTGTTTGAGCAAGCCCACTTGTTTCACCCGCTGTGCTGTTATGTCTGCCCTTGCGCTAAATCCCGAAATCGCCGCGTTCTCTTAATTCTTTTTTTTTTTGTCCATTTTTCGGAGGGTGTTGTTGCAGTGAACTCAGCCATGTTTGTCATTTTCAGCTCCTTCCAGCTACTTTTTTTTTTTTTTTTTTTCGGACATAAGGCTGTACATGTTTTGCTTGGGCGTCGCACAGGCCCAGTCTGAATATGTCTTTGTGAGTAAATACATCATGTTGCTGATGATGAGTCATGAGCAGGCTGAGCGTCGGTTGCATCCCTGGGCTAGTGAAGGGAGCTTACCCTGAGCGTTTCCAGCCGCTTGCACACTACGACTGACATGGCCCTTTTCGAGTCGTTTTTGTCTGTATTAGGGCTGGAGATTTAATGAAATTCCAAATTGCAATGGCTGGCCATTTCTAGGAAGGGGGTGGGGGGGGATGCTCCATTTCATTTGTTCGGTAGGTAGGCTTTGTTTTATTTGTATCGTGTCTTGGTAAGTTCCCTGCTTCAGAAGTGCAGTCCACATATTCGTGGAAGAGGACCTTGGTGGAAAAAAAAGAATCGCATATTAAATCGCAATATTAAGATGATTCATCACTAATATCTTTTTTTTTTTTTTTTTTGTATTGTGTCTCTGTTGTTGTCGCGGAGTGCTGCTTCGTACCGTATCACCTTGTTCCCTTTCTGAGAGAATGTCAAATATGATTCCACATAGCAACTAGGAGAAGTGCTTGTGATGAAAAGCCCCACGATGCTGAAGTCGGCAAGTGTGCGTGTGCCTGCGTCTCAGTCTGGGGTGAGAATCAGCTGTTAGCCAATCTGTGATTCACCAATGTGCGCCAATTTGCACATCCTTATCTTGTTATCGTCACCCATCCCCTTCGATCCCCTGCTCTCGCACACAAATATAATCCTCGAAATCTCATGTTGTCAAACTCCTCCATCGTCTCCACTATGCGGGGCTGTGGAAAGCCGTTTTTGAGCATTACTTCGAGATTACTCGTATGCTCTTTGTTCAATTCAGGGCACTGTGACGAGCGGCACAAGGTGACGCGGTTGCAACTTTTTGCCACGTTGGTGACATGCAATTGCCCTTCCTGCTACGGAGCTCAGCACTTTAGACTACGTGCAAAGCGCCAGATAAAAACAGGTTGTAATTTTGTCTTTTGGTTTTGCCCGTGACACAGTTGTCATCGAGTGCACTGTTTTGCCTCGCAAGCAACACGTAGATTTGGCATACATGGGCAATTGTAATCAAAGCTCAAGCGGCGTCTCGTACAAGGTTCAGACCTGCGCACTCCTCCTCTTCATCCTCGCTCTCTCTCCCCTCCACTCTGGTTGCCTGAGCTCCCGTTGGATGGATGGATGGTGGGGGGAGGAGGAGGAGGAGTGCGACGCGCAAGGGAGGGGAGGAGGAGGAGTGGGGGTGACATGGCAATGGGGGGGGGATGCGGTGAGAGAGATTGCTCTCTCTCCCTCGCTTCTCCGTGGCCATCAGTGGGGCCCAGAAACGGGAGCTTGTGGTTCATTTACAGGTAGCGGCTGTTTCCTCGTTCATTGGCTGGCTATGGATGTGAGGAGAGGACAATGGAGAGAGGGGAGAGGTAGACCAATGCCACTGACAGACCGTGTCCTTTTTTTTAAATACCAAACGCCGAATTCACGCGGCCCGCGTGCGCCTTTCCGTGTGTGTGTGTGTCATCGTTCCGTTTTGTGTCGGAGCGTGCGTAGCTCTGACGTTTGCCACGAAATGTGAAGTGGCGTTAGATGGTAGACGCCGCAGCATGCCAATTTGTGCGTCTCTAAACTCCGTGCGTGTGCGTGTGCGGCGAGAACACACATGGATGCATTTTAGTCAGACAATGTGGGCGTATCGCATTCTCTTTTGGCTCACAATTACCGTGAAGCGGATTCTCATTCATAGGCGGCCTGTCTCTTTAAAGACGCATTGTATAATTAATGATGTGTGTTCCTGTGCAAAAGGATTACTTTCATGCCTGTATGTGTGTGTTAATGTGCATGCCCCTTTTAGCCTTAGCACATCCGCCGATGTGCCAACACTGACTATTTGATACGTCTCCATCCTGTGCGTGTGCGTGTGAGTGCCACGGACATCCATCAAGTATGTGTATGTATGTGTGTATAGTGCCCACACGTCCACTCCATACTCAGCAGTTGGTCAGAAACTAATTAAAAAAAAAAAAAAACCTCAGGAAGGTTTGCTTTTCTGGAAGACCGACGTCACCAGGCCGTGTTTCCCCCCTTGCGCAAAGATCCCAATGTTATCGATCCACCCACTCCGTGTTGCTTTGATCTTCAGAGAGGGAAGGCGTGATGGAGGACAGGGTGGGAGAAAAAGGAATGAGGTGTGAGGAGCAGATGGCCGGAAGGCGGCAAAGCGTTGGCGAATGCGCGCAAGGGATGGACCTCCGCGAAGGAAAGTGGCGATCGTCTTCAGTTCCAACGCTCAAGTTATGGCTCACTGTGTGGATCTTTGGTCATCTCCTTTCTTTGGGGCTCATGAGAAAGCGCTTTTTTTTTTTCCTCCTTCTGATTTTGGATCTCATCGCCTGTTCTTTCATGAATCCTGCAGTGGTGAAAACTCTTTGGCTTAAAGTCCCAGCCATCACATGCTAATAGAATCAAAAAGACGCTCGCTGAGCCGCAGTTTCCCAAGCACCAATGATAATACGGCGATTGCGTCCGCGTGTAACCTCTTTTGGCCAATCTTGCTCGTAGCCTTCGAGCAAGAAGAATTGCTTGTGGAGGACGATTAGAGGCCTGTCCGAGCTCCACTCGGACATAATCTAAAGTGTCACGTATGTATGACTGATCGCGGCGCTGTGCAGCCGCCGAGGCCGCATCCTTGCAAAAAGCTGCCGGGGGGCTGTGAAAGCTCATGCGGCCGTTTAGTTGCATTTGCGAGTCGGCGCTAGCACTGAAGTGTATTTATTTCATTGTCATCTTTAACGCGCGTCAACTGAGGCTGGATCAGTATGGAATGCCATTCCAAAGTTCTTTCCCCCCACCCCCCATCATTTCGCTCGCTCTCCTTGTTGCACCCCTGCTGTTTATTTTGACGCCGACACGTTTTGTTTTGCTGCGGCGTGGTTTCAAAATGGTGACGCATTTCAACTTTTTTCCTCTCAAAATAACAAAAGTCCAATCACTCCACTATGTTGTTGTTTTTTTTTTTTTCTCTCTCCGTTTCTTCTCCTCATAGTGACTACATCATCAAGGAGAAGACAGCCGTCCTACAGAAGAAAGACAATGAGGGATTCGGTTTCGTCCTTAGGGGAGCCAAAGGTGAGTGTCGCATCACTCGTTTAATTTCACGTCCGTTCATCTTTTCCGCATAATCCACAACAGCTCAGACTCCTATAGAGGAATTCACTCCGACGCCAGCGTTCCCGGCGCTGCAGTACCTGGAATCCGTCGATGAGGGCGGCGTGGCGTGGAGGGTCGGCCTTAGGATGGGGGATTTCCTCATCGAGGTGTGTACGACTTGCAATTTGTCTTTTTGGTCTCTGTTCAGAATCCCCTGGTTGCAGATTTGGGTTGCCATCTTCCAATGATCCCCAAATGTTGCTCTTTTTAGGTGAATGGCCAGAATGTGGTGAAGGTAGGACACCGGCAGGTTGTCAACATGATCCGACAGGGTGGCAACATTCTAATGGTGAAAGTTGTCATGGTTGCCAGAAACCCCGAGCTGGAGGATACCGCTCGAAAGAAAGGTGAGCCGCCACTTTCCCGTCGCGTGTTCATGATGCGACGAGAACACAGATTGCACGTTTACCTCGGCGCACGATCACGGCGGTTGCTTGCGATGACTCGGTGCGTGTGTGTGTGTGTGTACTGTACGAGAAAAGTAAACATCCGGCCTGCATTTGGCCCGCTTCCCTATGCAGCCCCGCAGCAGACGAAAAGGCTGACCCCTCCCGCCATTGCCCTGCGCTCCAAGTCAATGACATCGGAGCTGGAAGACATGGGTGAGATGAGCAACACGATGCGCAAAAAAAAAAAAAAAAACCGAAATAAAATTCCAGGGTACGAGCCATTGTGACCATCTCTCTGCACAGCACATCTGCATCAAAATGCCGCTTTCATTTTTACAGCGATGTACTTCTCGAATTATGCGTGAGGACGAACGGTGACAAGAAATATGAACACAGTTCAGGATTGTTTGTTTGTTTGACGCCAGTTACCAAATCTGTTTGTCCCCTTCCTCCCCCTCCCCCCTGCCCCCTCTCAACCAAATGTGACGCTCCGAAGTGGAGAAAGGTGGGAGAATCACAAATTTGTGCGCTCTCATTGTCATTTGCGCTCCTATCACCATCCCTCCTCTGCATTCACACCATCTCGTGTCTGAGTATGTACTCCATCCCTTCATCTGCCATATGAAGCCAACGCCGCGCCGCTTGGAATTCACGCCTAATTTATGTTTTCCAATTATGTACGCTTCAGCCGCCTCTCCGTGGAAAAAGAAAGCAGGTGAACATCAGGGCGTTATCATTTGTTCAATCAGCCCCTAGTCCTTAATTAAGAGCTGTTTGATGCGAGCTTTTCCGCTCTCGTCCCCCCACCCTCACAGACTACGATTCCTCTCAGGGTCCTGATAAGAAGAGGACAGTCTATCAGATGGCACTGAGTAAGAAAAAAGACTTTGGTCACAGTGTTTTTCGGGATCAAGAAACACTCCTTTTCACGCGTCTTTCTTGTTTGTTGTCGTTTTGGAAGATAAACTGGATGAAATCTTGGCTGCCGCCCAGCACACGATTGCATCAGACAACCAAGGCCACAGAGGTCACGGGGGCAAGAGGGACCGGAGCAAGAGTATCGTTCCCAATCTTTCCAATGAGGTATTTCCCTCCAGTTCTCTCACGATGCTAAAATTGATTTTGGACGTACTCCTATTCCTTCCAAGGTGTCAGCTGTGGACTTCATTCTCACTCGTGCAGAGCCGGGCAAGCGCACGGATTTAATCATGCGGCCTTTCATTGTCTTGTATCTGTTGGGGATGCTCTGCTGCCCTCGCAGCACTTGAAAATGATTGGCAATGAGCTACCCACACATTTGCTCAAGTCTGAATCAGGTTGTGTCCATTCGTCTACTCGGTTGTTTGGTGCACCACCAATACCGAAGGTGGATTTTTCAAAAAAATATAATGAGCCAGTCACAGTTTTTATTTGATGATGCGTTCATAAATTTCTGGCCTTCTGGCATTCCAATTAAACGTTAAAATGTTCTTTTCTTCTTTTAATGTTCTTTGAAACCTGCAGCCAAGGTTCGAGCTGCAGTCGGCGGCCGATCCCAGACCGGGTTTTACTTACAACCATGCCCACTTTCAACCAGCGCAGCATGCAGTCATGGTGCGTCAGAAATCCATTGGTAAGACGACGTATCAAATAAAGATTAATATTTTTCCCTGGCAGCCAATACCTGCGCAACGGCCTTTGTTGTTGGCGTCCTCTTCAGGCATAACTGAAGAGGAGAGGCAGTACCTTCATCCACCGGCGATGAAGTTGGCTCGGAGCTTGTCAGTGCCAGGACCGGAAGAAATCCCCCCTCCCCCGAATACATCTGCACCCGAGCCGCCATTATCTGCCGGCCCTCACCCCGGGAGGGGTCCCGCCATGCCCATCCCTCCCGTCTCTGAAGCCCACTTCCAGCCGCAGTCCCAACCGGGCCATCCTAATCAGTCGGGCTGGGAAAGAGGAGGCGGGCTGAACCAGCAGGTTATGGTCACCACGCTACGCCGACAATCGGAAGGGCTGTGCGCCAGGGAGCAAGAGGCCCCCAGGCGAGGCGGCGGCAAGATGGGGGCCTTGAGAAGAGGCTACAGTAGCGCCACGCCGCCAACAAGCGCCAAACCTAAAACCCAACAAAATGTGCCGCATCATTCACACGGAGGCGCTCAGGAGCAGAGCGGCGGGACCGGCAGGGGTGCGGCGCGCAGGGGGGGTCGGGGCGCTCTGACCAAACAGTCGAAAGTTGAGGAGGGGCCGCGACAGCACCGTGGGAAAGGCGGCGCCGCCAAAGAGAAGACGTCCATCCCCATCCCGACCATCATCATCAAAGCGCCCTCCACCAGCAGCAGCGGTCGAAGCAGCCAGGGCAGCAGCACGGAAGCCGAAGTCTCGCAGGATGCGGAGGAGCACGCCCCCCCTCAACCCTCTCCGGAAAGCCCCGATTGCACTCTGCCGTCGCCTCTCACCTCTGCGCCACCCCAGCCGCCGACGTCCACCTCCTCGCCTCAATCCACCGTCGCCGCTCCCCTTTCTTTGAAGCAAAACCCGGAGAACGTAGACTACTCGTCCGCTGCGACTTTCGGAGGCGGAGGCGCGCGCAGGGAGAGGGAACGTTTCCGTGACATGAGAAGAAAAAGTGCTTCTTTCTTCCTCTCGTCCGAGGAGGACGTGCAGGGGGAGGTGGGAGGCGGCGTTGGCGAAGGCGGGGAACCCCTAAACGCAAGGATTCAGCCGTTGCAGAGCTCACACATGGAAGTACCGACTCCTCGCCTGCGGCCCTCCAAGTCCATCGACGAGGGCGTGTTTTCTGGGGACAATTACGTCCACTACTCCAGCAGCATGCCCCCCGCCTTCGGCCTGCCCGAGTATTCCTCTCCCGTCCTCAATCAGGATGGGCAGCCCAAGTCGGCGCCGTCCACGTACGGCGTCCGGCCAGCCACCACTTTCATCCACCCGCTCACCGGCAAGGTCCTGGATCCTTCGTCGCCGCTGGGACTGGCGCTCGCCGCCAGGGAACGGGCCCTCAAGGATGACCGCAGGACTCGCCGAGAGGAGAGACACTTTGGTCGACAGCTGTCCACGGCCGGAGCGTTTACCGCCCCCGCCCAGACTCCGACACCACCCTCCCTTTTTGCCACCCCCACGCAGTCGACTTACACGTCCCCCGTTTCCCTTCACTTGACCTCCCCCACCAATACGGCCAGCACGTCACCCGCTTCCCAAAGTCGGCCTCAGTCGCCCAGGATCTTACGCCTGGGGGGAGGAGGAGAGAAGACGGAGCGAGAAAAGGACCCGGGCCATCGAGAGGGCCTGAGAGTTCGCTTCTCAGAGGACGGAAACGGCCAATACTCGGGCCAGTATTACTCCCCAAACAGCAGGGAGAGAGAAAAAGAGGCCCCCGATAGCAGACCCGCTCCACCCGTGCAGCCTCCGCCACCCCCGTCTCAGCCCGCCCCGCGCAGGCCATCCTTCCTGCAGATGGAAAACAGTCCGAACGCCAACTACATCCCTCAGTACGCCGTCCCGACGCCGCCCCATGCCATGGCAGAGACCAAAGGGGAACATCTGGGAATGATGCATCTGCCCCCCCCGGCTCCCTCAGTAGAGGTCGATGAGGAGTTTGTCTTTGCGGACCCGTTGCCACCTCCGTTGCAGTTTGCCAATGGCAAGAACGGAAGAGTGAGGGACTACTACCCGAGCGCGAGTCAACGAGCCGCCGCTCCGCCGCCGCCGCCTCCTCCCAAGGCCTCGAGCGTTCCTCAAACCTCTTCGCAGGGCGGGGACTCGGCCACCTCCAGCCTCACCTCCTACGACAGCGAGGTGGCCACCCTGACGCAGGCGGCTCTCTCGCCGTCTTTACCTTCCCCCGCCCTGCCCGCCACGAACCTACACCGGCCCCACCCCGTGTCCCTTTCTCACTCGTATTACGGCGGCTCCGACGAGCCGTCGGCGGGGCGCGACGCCGCAGCCGCCCTCACCACCACCATTTCCGACTACGGCGCGCCTGCGGGAGGAAGCAAGGCCGGCTTCGGCCCGGGGGGCGGGGCCGCGAACCATATTCACCACCACCACGCCGGTGTCCCCGAGGGTGGAGAATGGCAGGATGCGGTGGTGGATTCTGGGATCGAAGAGCTGGACAGTCACAGCAGCAGTGACCACCATATGGAAATGTTGGGGTTGACCGGGCTCAGAGGAGACGGGGGTGGCATCGGAGGAGACGTCGCAGGCGGCGAGGGTCGAAAAGGGGCCGCGCCGCGGGACCCTTCTCCGGCTTACCCCGGCGGACAAACCTTTGAGGTACACAACAGCAAATTGGTGAACGCGACTCATTATAGGGAGGGAACGGGGAAGGTGCTGCCCGTTGCACTACGCCGGCAAAACGGCACCAACCCCGCCCCCCTGCAACTGCAGAGACCAAACATCCCGGGCAATATCCGACTGGATGGGGCCCCACCCGACCAAAGAAAGCTTTCGCAGTCCGGACCCAAAACGGAGGACGACTTCAGCGCGGCATTGGCGGCCTGCTTGGACAGGCCTATTGACGCTCGCTCGGCAGGCTGGGGCGAGGTCGGGGAACGCGAGCAGCTCCGGAGATCCGGCGCGGCGTTGGACGGACGCAGGCTCCATTCGCCTCTCTCGGGTGTCAAGGCCAGCATCATCAATGAGCTCAGCTCCAAACTTCACCAAATGAGTAGCATGAGGAGCATGGACGACTGGAGCCAAGCCCCCAAATCTCCCACCACGCACAGGTTGGTTCTTTTCAATGTTTGGAGTTCTCATTCATTCTTTACCTTCAATGTCATCACATTATTCCTCTTTTGACAATGTTGCAGAGGGCTATTTTTTTATTTTTTCCTATATAAAAAAAAAAAAAGACAAAACGGAACACTTCCGGTTTCTACCAGAGGTGGCGCTCAAGGACCCGACGGTTATGGTTCATACTTGATGCTTGCTTTTTGTCCTTCAGGTATTCAGCAGATTTCAGCGATGCGTTTCACAGCCCGCCTACGGGCCGCTCCACCTCCCCCTTGCCCGCTTGCTCGCCTCAACACCATCCGGGACTCCCGCCCAATCTGTCGGCCGCCCCCTCCGTAACCCCTTCCCCGCAGGTAACGGGGCAAGGCGCCTGGACCCGTTCCCCTTCCCCGCAGATGCCCACCTCCCCGGTTCACTCGCACGCTCCCCATTCGCCGACCTACTGCCCGTACCAGACGTCGCCCAAGCATCGCTCCAAAATGCGGCGGCAGACTTTCGATTTCCAGTGCAGTCCCACGAAGGAGATGCGATCCGCCGTTTCTCGCCGCCGCGCCCCGAGTCCTCTCATCTATAACGCCGAGCAGCCCAACTGCGCCCCTCCTCGGCCGTCCTCCCTGCCCATCCTTCCCAGTACTCCCGTCTACGGCAACCCCTTTGAATTCCCGGGCCCGCTCACCCCTCCTTCCCCCGGCCTCCCTCTCGGCGACGCCTACGCGGCCTCGGCGCCGCCGCTTTTCTCCCCGTCGGGCGCGCCGAGTCCGAACCCGTTGCTGGTCTCCCACTCCCTCTCCCCTACGCATTACCTCTCCGGAGCCTCCTCCCCGTTGCACTTGCCCCCGAGCCCGTCCTGCCTCAACTTCCCCCATCTCGCCCCGCCCCCGCCGACCAAACCCTTCGCTCTCAAACCGCTGCCCTACTGGACCAAGTACGACGTGGCCGACTGGTTGGCTTACCTGAACCTGGGCGAACACATAGAGCGCTTTATCGATAACGAGATCGACGGATCTCATTTGCCTTCGCTTACCAAGGACGATTTCTTGGACTTGGGCGTGACACGCGTGGGCCATCGAATGAACATCGAGAGGGCGCTGAAGAAACTCGCCGACAGGTGAGGGGGGGACTGAAACGCAGCAGGGGTCGTAGATCACAAAGGAAGGTGAGCGTCCTTCCGGAAAAAGCCGCGTCCTCGTTTTTCTTGATCAGATGCGTCCGATTTGTCTTTTAAAGTGATCCTTCCTCAACCCTCCGCCCATCGCAGATGACTTGAGTTTCCTTTTGCCGTTGATTTGCCCTACTTCTCTCCCCAGGCCTTTGCATGTCGCTACTTCCCCCAGAGACACAGACTGAGAGTGGTGGGGTGATTGTGCGGTGACAAAAAAAAAAATGTGTGACAAGCGCATGACTTGGCAAGGGAACGTTAACAGAAGATGGGGAAGAGAACAGTGGACTTGGGACACGCTTTGTCAGGCCGGTTCTGGTTGCACTGTACCGGATTGGCACGTGAGCGCAACGATTGCTGCTTCCAAACCCGGTGCTGAAATGAAGTATCGAGTGAACCCCCGTTTATCGTAGCAGGTAAGCATCCGCACCTAGTGCACTGCTTTTAGCTTGACGGGATGCGTTACGCCGCATTTCCCACATTGCTCCGCATTCCCCACATCGCTCCGTCTCTTCTTCTTGCCGTTTATTGCGCTGCGTTTCTTCCAGTAGAGCTCAGCTCTGCCATGCACGTGGCACCATCTGATTCTACACTGGAGGCGCCCCCCACTCTTAAATTCGGACTAAAACTAAATTTTTAAAAATATACATGATTAAAAATCAGCAAGGTAGCGGGGGATCACTGTATACCTCATTACGCTCACGTTAATTGGGAGTAGAGAGGAGGATTTTTATTATTTTTTTTTGTAGATGATGAAGAAAGTCTTGAGAATAATAGTTTTCATTTATAGCCACGTTCCCCCCAAATTATTTCGAAAAATAAGTTTATATATGTGTCACTTGCGAGCACTAAATAATATATATATATATGACATGTTTTACAGGAGTAGCCGTTATAAGGTTTGTACTAGGAGCAAACTCATTCGCGATCGCTCACTTTGAGTACCGTAGTTGTGGTGAGAGGGCACACTTGGGGAAGACGCTTTGATTTTAGGAGCAGCAGCCAGTTTAGAGGGGCCATGCAGTGGAGGCAAAAAAAAAAAAAAAAGGGGTGTTCACGAGAAAAATGTCAGACTTGTGGCACGTAGATGTGAAAATGACCATACGAGTGTAAACCCAACGGAAGTTTGCCATTTTTCTGCCATATTTTTAATGGCTAATGTCATTTATGTTCATAGCAGTGCGACTTTTGTCCTGTAATATTTCGACTGCTTTATTGCAATGTTAGTTCTTTTAGGGGGGGGGAGTCTCATTTGTACTTTATTATTGAGACATTTCAATATTTTTTCTGGTAATAATTTCTCTTAAAATTGAGATTCTTTTTTTTCCACTCAGTATTATGACTCTTCTCCAATGAATGCCAATTTTGTAATATTTTGGCTTATTATATGAAGTAATATAGCGTAAAAAGGAAATATTACAAATATTTGTAATATTCAGTCTTTTCATCCTCACACGATTCAAATGGCAGTATTTTTATTTCTTTTTTTTTTTTTACAGTGCAGTCCAAATACTTCATAAAATAGAGCCATGATTGTTATTTTCATTTGAAATCTATTTGTTTACTTCTTTTCATGAGCGCCGTAGCAGAAGTGGAGGGGGGAGAGCGCACACACTCTCACGGGGCTTTTTACTGCTTCACCTCTTGAAACTTCAGCCAGCACGTTCACTTCTGTGCGCGTCGGCGGCCGCGTTTGAATTCCTTTACTTTAAATACAACTTTATTCTGGATTTAGACCGATATGTTGTTTTTTTTTCCCCGCCGATACCGCTCCGCAATTTTAGTAGCCGGATAACCAATACTTGTCATAAAAGGGAAAATATTGGCATGCAAATTTGGAATAGGACAATCTCCTAACAATTCATCGAAATGCCTTTGAAGCCCTTGTTTTTGAAATCGCTCTTTTGGCTTTGCAACATTTTCAATTCAAGTCTGACAACTCCTGACGCGTTACTTGCTCAACCTGATATTTCAACTCCGTGTCAGCATTTTGAAAATCTGTCTTCCAAATGGCGTGCTCGTGTGTTGTTTTGTTTGGAGCTCCGTGTCAATGCTTTTTATTCTACCGCTCGACCCCGGGGGAAGCCGACACCTGTTATTGAACGCGTATTCTTGCCATGTGAGGAACAAAAACACGGCTCGAGTCGTCTTTCGCGCCGAGTCGCCTCGATGTGAAAAAGGACTTGAGCTGTAGTGTAGGAAGCACTACATACCACAAAATAATTTATACAACTATTTTAGGTCTAGTGTAATGTATCATGAATATGACCACATACAGTATGAGTGTCCGTATGCAGAGTTTAACAAAGTATATATGAATATAAAGTTATAAAGTTTTAAATGCGATAGAAGTACAACTGTGTCGAAATAAATGCTTAAAATGATCATGTTGTTATGCTGTTGTTCCTTGAAATGTGCCCTCCTTTTAATAATAATAATTGAAAGGCCTGGGTTGAGTTTGACTCATTTGGCAACCCTGAAGACAAACAAATGTTTTTCACGTCCAGGATTATTTTCCCATCAGGCCTTCCCAGCTAAGAGCAACAAATGGATGCCGCTCGCTAGGAGGCATTAAACCCGTTGGCTTAATTCAAAGCAAGCAGGGGCCGCAGTCATGCAGCAAACCAAAAAAGGCGCCCATGAGCTATTCATAAGAGCTTGGAAAAGGATGAAGGCTTTTTTTTTTTTTTAATGTAATTTTTTGGGAGATGTTTTTCCAGTCCACTGGTTAGGTTCACATTTACCGTGAACTTTGTGGGTTTGATACGTGAGGTCTCGCAGAATAAATTCCCAACGTTAAGAAGGTTAGTCTTGAGAGAACCGCTTCCTTTTCGAGAGGATGTATTAAGAAAAACACATTGGAGTTTCTTTACTCTACCGCTACCGCCTGTGATCTTTTGTTTTCGGAACTCGGTCTTGCATTAATATTTTCTATTTATCCAAAAGAACCCATGGGGGGGGGGGGGGGGGGACGGTGACCACTTTTGTATCTGATCTATGTTTCCCCATGTGTTTCCATTTAAAATGAGGCGCGTCAACCACACAGCTAAGGCCTTTAAGGCTGCTAACACCTTCTTGTGTCTATTAGTGCCGTACTGATGAGCTGAGAGGACTTGCAGCGTTCCAGAGAATAGCAGATTTGTAATATGCTGGCCCCAAGTGGCCAGCGTGAGCACACACAATTGGTGCTGTGCGACATTTTATTTTATTCTGTTTAATGATGTACACATCAGTACTTTTACTTTTACCAGAGTGTTTTTTTTAAAAATATACAGTATGATACATATATAGTATCAATTCTTCTAACGTATGCACAGCGTTGCGTACTTTTTGCCACCTCTGAACGGGACGAAATGTCACCCACTGTCTAATAAGCTCACATGACGTGCCACCAGTCGACTCAAGTCAAAATGACAGCGGAGCATCCCATTTGCACCATATAGAGAGTGACAGAAGGAGGGGCAAGTGTGGCTCTGGTGGGGGGGGTTGGCGTTGTAGGGGGGGCTA
Source organism: Hippocampus zosterae (assembly GCF_025434085.1). NCBI lineage: Eukaryota > Metazoa > Chordata > Actinopteri > Syngnathiformes > Syngnathidae > Hippocampus > Hippocampus zosterae. The sequence goes on from NC_067457.1 coordinate 1,342,782, forward strand.
TCCCTTGAGACTGGAGAAGTGATACTCACAGGAGTGAGGGGATGCCAGGGATGGACTTCAAGTGAAGGGGGAACGAGAAGAAAAGAAATCAAGCTTAAAGGTAAGCCTGCTTTGACTCTTCACAAGATGTGTGCGTGTGTAACTTGAAGTGAGGCAAAATGGGGTCAGTGTGGGGGGTGGGGGGGTGGGGGGGCATGCTGAAAAGGGCAAGCCTCCAGTAACAAGTACTTGCACTTGAGTAATCGCTGGTGATTCACAAATGACATGTAAGTGCCCACGGCTGTGACTGAGTGCACTGCTGCCACCTTGGCTTGGATAACGCCGCCTGTTTGTATCACGGCATTTGTGTGTCCTCTTTCTCTCATTTTCTTCTTCTTTTTGGGAAGCCTCCGCCGATGACAACCTGACATAAAAATAGATGTGAGCAAGTCTCTTTGTGATGTTCGCGCACTCGGGGGGCCAACAACGGGGCACTCTTAAGCGGCCATGCCACCTCGAAGCGCCCGTCCGCACGCTGCCAGTCGAGACGTACTTGAAATAAAATAAAAATCCGCCGTCTCACTCTTCAGTCTTTCTCAGCATGACGCGCGTGAACTCGTGGCTGACAACGCGACGCTCTAAAGCGGCCGTGCCGGTGCACTGTTTGCACGCAAGGTGCGTTTTTAAGGTGTACTCGAGGTACTAAAGTCTTGTGAATGCTTTGGCTCCCTTCTGTCCTTGTCTGCCTCTGCTTTGTCGCCAACGAAAAGGATCTCAGGATGTTGTCAGGAAAAACCCGCAGTCTGGAACTAAATGCGAGGACGAGCTCGCTGCGTGACGGATAAGTAGGTGCAGTCATGTCTCGTGCTGGTGGTGGTGAGGCGTGGCTAGTCTCTTTCACATTACACACACACGACAGAACGCGCTGGCGTCTTTCTCCACAGAGCCACTTTTGCCACAGTTTGATTTGCATGCAGTAGGCGCTTCAAAGCAGCAAGGGTGGCTCTGGACGTTGTCGGCTTTCGTCGGAGCAAAAGGGAAAGATGACCTTTTCGCTGCTGTTTATTTTTGGGGAAGAATGCAGGAGCAGCTGTTCTATTCCTGCCGCTGCAGTCCTCAACCCCCAGCGCCCCGCACCCTCCTTGTGAATTCCCGTCTGCCACTGGGACAGCGACGCATGTACTGTACGCGACCTGGGAATGCTATAAATAACCAGTTGTGCAAGTTTTTGGCAGGAAGAGCAGCGGCATTGTTGTTTTTACGTGATTGTATTTTCTACGGTAGTCATTGAAAATGTTTCATGAGACCCCTGCGAAAACTTGCCACCAATTTGCGTTTGTTCATCTCTCTCCACTCGCGACGAATAGTGTCAAACATTGAAATGCTCTCCCACTAGAGGGCAGAAGGTACATTGAACCGGCACGCTCACCTTCTAACCTTTCCCGCAACTGAAGAACAGCTTTGTGCTCAACTCAAAAGGTTCTCGGGTTTTGTTCTGCCTCTCCAGTCTGCGGAACGGCTGCGTTCACAACAGACTCGTCTCTAATGACAGTCGAGGCGTCCAACCAGTTGCATGATAATCGCTGGCGTGGCTCAGCCAACAAAAACTGCCTTCCCTTGTTTGAAATGTGCGTTAAACGGCCTAGCAACTCGCTCTTGCCTAACACCCAACAGCTCGACGAGCCACCACCATGGCGAGCCTCCCCCAAGAACCGACTCAAGACCTCGCCAAGCGCAGCTTCTGGATGGTAAGCGTCGCGCCCGGCGTGAAAACTCCCCATCCGTGCTGGCTAGCATACGACTCACGATTGCCGTGCGCTGTTCTTCCAGCCTGGGAATTATGTACCCACGGTGCACAGAACCCAGCAGTCCTACCGGGCGTGCAACGACCTCGTGGCCTGCTTCACGGAGAGGGCCGGCGTCGAAAGGCAGTACGCCCAGCAGCTCAGCCAATGGAGCAGCAAGTGGAAGGCCATCATGGATTCTCGTGAGTAAGGCAGGCTCGCAATGGGGAATTCATTTTGCCGAATGTCCTTGAACTCGTACAAGTGGACATTGTGCTGGAGCCATTCCAATACAGACAAAGATGAAGGAAGGGATCGCAGTTCCTCAGTAAGCTGCAGTAATAATTTGTTGTTCTCTGCAGAGGATAAAGAACAGAGAATTTAGTTTCGACCAGTGTTTCTTACTCACGGTTATGTCAAAACATTGCGAGCATGCGGAGCCTTGAGTAATTTTCGAAACAATCTCTTAATGGATTTTAAACGAGCCCATGTGCTTTAGAGTGGAAAGATGGAGATCATTGCTTCTTTATCGGTTCCATGACTCACCACCGAGGCGGGCGATGTTTCTTCCCTCCATTTGTCATGTTCCCCAGGGCCGCTGTACGGTTCGCTGATGACGGCCTGGCAGAGCTTCTTCACCTCCACCGAGCGCCTGTCCGCCCTCCACTCGTCCATCTCGCAGTCTCTCGTGGCAGAGGAAGGCCCGCGGGTCAAGACCTGGCAGAGGGAGACCTTTCCCAAGAAACTCTTCTGCGGCTTCCGGGAAAGCTACGACAACAACGCCAGTTTTTCACGTGTGCAGAAACCATGGAACAAGAAGCTGACCAAGGTCTCTAACATAATTTTATTATTATTATTATTATTATTATTTTTTTAGGAATGCCTGTTTGAGTTTGGGCTTGTCTCAATAGTGGTTAGCCTGTTAACAGCTGACTCTGCTAGCTTCCTTTGCACTGGAAAATAAATGACAGTATGTGGGGGTTTTTTTTGTTTGTTTGTGTCAAACATGCATTGAAAACAGAGGACTTATTTTGCACGCATGGGTGTATTTTGTCCAGATTTAAAATAGTATTTTGTGAGGCCTCGTGCCAGTGTTGTTGCACTGATAAATCAAGTAGTGAGTCCACTGTTGGCCCACTGCAATCCTCAGTGACTCAACTCAACCAGGTGTTGTCTTGCGAGAGGCCGCTTCCTGTGTTTTTTTTTTTTTTTTTTCCGTGACTCGCTCTTGTCGCAAGAGGGCTCTCGCGAGACCACTCGCCCAGTGCGGACTATCTTGCATGTGGATCTGATAAGTGTCGACTTAGCTCAGGATTTCCAATACAAAGCAGATGTTTCTCCTCCGTGCAGAAGTCATGTCTCGGCCGATGATTGACATCAGTGCCAGTGGCTGCATGCAACTCCCGCCGTTCAGATGTTTACACGAGGACTCAATTTCCCGTTCTGGCGCTCGAGTCACGTCGACGTATTGTGGAAAAAAAGTGGTACAAATCGCTTGGGCTGGCGAGTGAGCAAGTCCGATCAAAGCGCTTTTGGAACCACAGCGAAAACTCTGGTTTATACTGTACAATGGATGATTTGGACCGGCAAATTGTTGTGCGCGTTTGCACTGCCAAAGATGACAACAAAAACCTTCGCAGACCACTCCCATTTCCAGTCGTCTTGACTGGTTCACTTGGATTCTTTTCTGTGTTTATAGACACGCGTGTGTGTTTGTGTTCAACAGCTGGAGAAGGCCCGGGCCATGTACCACAAGTGCTGCCAGAAGGAGCAGAGTGCCATGGACAAAGAGAAACGAGCTAACGACGCTGAAAATTGGAGTGCAGAGAAAAAGCAGAAGGTGACGGAGGCCAGAGAATTGGCCACAGACGCTAAAGAAAAGGTGATGGTCTCAAAAAAAAAAAGCCTTCAAGAAATGCCAACGGCTATTTTAACATCATCTTGCCAAATACAAAGATGAGCTGACTAAGCCGTTCAGCAGGTGCAAATCATTCTGCTGAAAAAATTGGTGAAAATATTAATTTTTTAACTTTTCTATATCCAATCCATTTCTCACTGTTTTCTTTAAAAAAAAAAATCTGGTATTATCTTGTTTACACTTAATTCGTTATTTAATAATATTAGTGACTGAAAAATCAATAGCTACATTGAATTAATCAATTTTACATTTAAAAAAAAACACATTGTTGATAAATAAATGATCCGTGGGCCCGTGCTATTTGCTCACAAATCCTGAGTGAGATTTGTGGCACACCGAGGAAGTTTTGCTGTCCCCGGTCGGCACATGCTCGTGTTTATTCAGTCTTGCTGCTTTCTTATCCAAACAACGTCCTTTTTAACCATGAATCTTTCCTCCGCGCGCTGCCCATATTTGGACATGCCTTGTCGTTGGCCTGCTTGTGCGTTTATGAAGCCCGGGATGGGGAGCAGTCACGAGCAAAAAGGAGCATTTTTTTTAAATGTTTGTCATACCACCAAATATGACAAAGTACATCGCACTCTGGACCTAACTGGAAATGCAGATGCTTATATGGGGCCTTCCTGATTCAAAAAGTCATACTCACTGCAAAAAGGTATCTCCGCAGGCTCGGGAGCGCTACGAGAAACTCCTGGAGGACGTCACGAGCTACACGCCGCGCTACATGGAGGAGATGGAGGTCGTATTCGAGCAGTCGCAGGAGGAGGAGAGGAAACGCATCAGCTTCTTGAAGCAGGCCTTCCTGTCCATCCACAGACACCTCGATGTCACCAACAACGACAGGTGGACAGACGACCGTCTTCCGGTCTTTTTATTTGTTGTTTTTTACAAACGCGTATGTGTGTGTTGACGTCAGTGTAAAGGAAGTTTACAATCAACTCCATCAAACTCTGATGGCCATCAACGAGGAGGAGGACCTCAAATGGTGGAAGAACAATCACGGGCCCGGCATGCTCACCGACTGGCCGAAGATCCAGGTACAGAATCCATCCAATATGGAGCCCTGATAGGATCGAGGAAAATCCGCAAATCCCAGAGTGGTTTGTCATTTTATACGGATGCCGCAAGATGGATGCGAAGCACTTAAAAACGGGGATGATCGTAAAGCATCAACGCCGTGCCACTTTGTGAGTCAAGTCTTACAATCGGGCACTAAAATGCCCTGTCGGACGTCTTTGCTCAGGAGTGGGTCCCGCCGGTAAAAAAGCTGAAAAGAAAGAAGAGAGAGCAGAAAGGCAAAGAAGGCCGACCGTAAGTCAACTCGGTCCCCAAAAGTTTGTGGAATTTTGATGCCTCCCGTTTCTTATGACTCTTTCTAATTAGAGTGATGATCGGAGGCGTGAAGGTTCGAGCTCTGTATGACTACACGGGGGAGGAGGGCGATGAGCTCTCCTTTAAAGCAGGTGAAACACTCACCAAAATACAGTATGTGTGTCGTATCTTTGTCCATAAAAGGGACTTTTCATGGCATGCAATTATTTCTCGTTCTTCGCGGCGGATAAAGAATATATGCCCGCGAGTTGCTATTGATGCGATGCTCGTTGTGATGCCAGGTGAGGAGTTCCTGAAGGTCGAGGAAGAGGACGACCAGGGCTGGTGCCGGGGGGTCCTGAGCGGAGGGAAGGAGGGCTTCTACCCGGCCAATTATGTCCAACTCGTCCAGTGACGTCACTCTTCCTGAACTATTGTGTCCTGAAAGTCTTGTCGCGCGCGCACACGCTCAAAATAGCTTCGCTTTCAAATGAACAGAGAGAACGTGGAACACTTTCGGCGAATACCGGTCAATTAATCCAAAACGGCAGCGCAGTGGCGGGACTCAGGATCACGTGTTTACAGCAGAACGGGGTTTCCAAAACTCTGGCGTAAAACAAGCCAAATTGATCATCGGGCAGGCCGGCCATTTTCCTGGCAACCTGCCTTCGGATGCAGGTTTTTATTTTTATTTTTTCTGATTAGGAAATGTACAGTTCACGTCAATCCTATGATACTTCCAGATGCATCTGTTCGGGTCCCGCCAGGGAAGGCAAGTTTGGCTGTTGAGGCGATGCTGTTTGGGCGACCCGTGACCTTTTCCCCAAATAAAAACATGTCTTTCCATCCACTCCTGCTTCTTGATGCATGGAAAAATGTGACTGGAGGAGGCGGAACATCTTGTTATCTTCTAATGGGCCACATCGTGCGCTTGAAATGTGTTTGTGTGTGTATAACGGAGAACAATTAGACAAAATGAAATATAACGTTCGGGCAGAGAAATGTGTGCGCTTTGGCCTAAGCGGCAGAGTACCTGGTTGAATTCAGTTGTCTTTCGAACGGTTATTTTATGATTGTTGTGCTTTTCAGACTTTTTGACTCATGCCGCAACTTTTCAGATCTTGACTTCTCCCGTTGCATTTCCATTCCCCGAATCATTTGAATCGGTTGGGTCTCGCGCCGTCGATGACGTGCTAATCGCGAGGCCTCCCGCGCGCAGCGTTGCAGAAACCTCCGAGCGCCGACGTCGACGACGGCGCCAGCCGCCCAACCGGTCCGGTGAGATGTCTGAAAATTACATGACGGGGTAAGCCGATGCCACCCGCCGCTACAACGCTTGGGAAGGCTTTTGTTAAGCGCCCATGTCTGCCATCGCTTGCCATTGCCTGCTTCTCCCTCCATGAGTGAGTACACGGCACAGTCGGCTTTGATTTGCAGATTCGACTGAGCCGTTGTCATTTCACCGCCCAGGCCTGCACCACCGCCATGGAATTTGCCTGCGGTTTTGTCTACGTGCCTCCACCAAAGGACAGCCAGCAAGCCATCAAACGCTCAGGTGGGATGTGAAATTGGTGATTCTTACGCTCAGGGACGTACAAGCGGGGGGGGGGGTGACGAGACACCTGTACCCGAGGTTGCTTTCAGTGTATTGTTCGTTGAGTGAGAGTGTCCCGAGAGTGTTTTTTTTTTTTTAATCTTTCAAAATTGTCTTTGGAATATGAGCACAATTTATTCACACGCATGTGAAGATTCTCGTTGAATTCATTACAAGATGATGCACCGAACCCTACGTGGGCCCTCAAAGTTTCATGCTTTTGTGTACATTTTCCAGTGCGTCAAATGATGTCATTCCACTTCTTGAAATGAAGCCTGTAATTGGCCGGGGGGTCTGCCCCGCCTCTCGGCAAAAGGCCGCCTCTGGGCTCGGCTCCGGCTCTCCCGCGATGCCAAATGAGCGAAACGGATGAGTCATTTCATTTCTATTGATTACTTGCCAGTTTCGTTAAACGGCTTCAAACATTTTCGTGTTCATAGGAATGATCGTCACACTTTGACACATTAGGGCAGAGGCAAGATTACATTTCGGTCATGCTTTCGGTCTTTCCCGATCGACGTATTTCCGTGATACCAGCACGAAATCTTTGGATATTTTCCCAGCCGCGTATTTATTCAAATATTCACCCACGACATCTTGGTCTCTTCGTATGTTGAATTGAAATGGTAGTTGATGATTTTGCATCATCCATTTCATGGTCACCCCCCCTTGCTCCCCCCAAAAATTAATAATAACAGCAGAAGATTTGTCGAATACTTTTGAGATTTTCGATATGCAATTTCCTCCCACCTGTGCGAAGGCCACATTTCTTTGCCCGTGAAGTAGGATGAAACGACCTTCACGGTCATCCTTTCATAACAAATGTTTTCTCTGAGATAAGCTCGCTAAAAGCCTTCCATGTGAGTCATGCGGGCTTGACGGCTTGAAAGCAACACAAAGGCGTAATCTCTGCTATTTTGCATTCCTCGCAGCGCTTCTACCTCCCGTCAGCTGGGTCCGTCCTGTCAGAGCGCCCCCTCCTCCCCCCCTGGAGAACAAAGAGGTCGGCCAGCAGCCGCACAAGAGCAAGCGGCAGGGGCGGCCGGCTTCGACGTCCACCTTCTACGACAATGTCGACCTTGAGAGCCATTCTCCCAAGCAGCTTACGCCCACCCGAAAGACGGGTACGGTGATTTTTGAATCAAACTAGCGACTTGGTGCCGTTGTTCAATCCGGCTTCTTTCATCTCAAGCAGCTGGCTAAAGTAAAGCTTCGTCACATCCCGGCTGCATGACTCTCATGCACTTTACTGTGGTGTCAGCCAATCCTCCATTCAGTGTCTCCAGTTGGTCCAGATTGCTGCTGCTGCTGCTCCCCTCTTGGAAGAGGGGAGCAGTCTTGCATCACTGGAAAACAAACGTGTTCAGGTTTTGGCTATTTGGGCAGAAATGTGTCCGTGTACGGCTTCCCCACAGCTTTGCTTCCTCCCCACCTGAGACCGGCGACAAGCGGCCACTCGCCTTCTTCCGACCAGCCGATCTCTTATGACAACAGCGCGGAGTCGCCGTCGTCGTGGTCCGCAAACGGTGCGGCGGTTTTATCGGAAGGCGCCGGGCCCAGTGGGAATGCACCTGGCCAGCCGACACGTAAGCAAACTACCGTAGGCTGAATATGAAGAAGAATACCAAGATGGAGGACGTACGAGGCCTAATTTGAGACTTCTGATATCCGGCAGCCTCGGCCCCTCCCCTTCCTCCTCCTCGACCTTCCTTAATGAAGTACATGCCGGAGTATGTGGTGATTCTGCCCACATCGTCCACCGCAGAAGAAACGCTCCTGACCCCGCCTCCAGCCACGCCACCTCCAGGTATACACATCGCTATCTATGGCTTTCTCGCCTGTCGTCACAAGGCTGCAAATGTCACATAGCGTGAGTTGATTGATTTTGTTTTTAGGTACCCAGACTGAAAGTGAGTATTCATCGTTCTGATGATGATCTACTTTTATCGCCTATATTTAAAAAAATATATATAAAAAAAAAATATATATATATATATATATATATATATATATATATTAGTTGGGCGGCCCGGTAGTCCAGTGGTTAGCACGTCGGCTTCACAGTGCAGAGGTACCGGGTTCGATTCCAGCTCCGACCTCCCTGTGTGGAGTTTGCATGTTCTCCCCGGGCTTGCGTGGGTTTTCTCCGGGTGCTCCGGTTTCCTCCCACATTCCAAAAACATGCGTGGCAGGCTAATTGAACACTCTAAATTGTCCCTAGGTGTGAGTGTGAGTGCGAATGGTTGTTCGTTTCTGTGTGCCCTGCGATTGGCTGGCAACCGATTCGGGGTGTCCCCTGCCTACTGCCCGAAGACAGCTGGGATAGGCTCCAGCAACCCCCGCGACCCTAGTGAGGATCAAGCGGCTCGGAACATGAATGAATGAATGAATATATATATAGTTGTACTTTCTAGTCCTTCCTCTGTCAAAATATGACACGACAACGTATCCGCACTTGTACTCAAGCACAGCCCATTTGTGCTCCTCCGCAGCCGCAGAAGATAAAAGGCCGCTGCCGGGAAACCCCAACGTGATCCTTGTCAGTTTGGGAAAGCTGCTCTCGGAGAAAGGTCAGTCAACTGTTCTGCTCCTTGTTCTCGGTCTTCCGTTGTCTTGGCTGATAACGATGACGCTTGTGGTTTTTCCAGTGCAGCACACGCAGGGAAAACCTGCTTCCTGCTCCGAGTGTGGCTCCGTGCTGGACGGCACCTACGACAACCTGGTAGGCCAAACTTCTGCCGTTGTTGCCCTGCACGTAATGGCGTCGAGCAATGATAGAGTAGCAAAGTGGACTGTACGAGTACACCACAGCGAGATCAATCCGTCAGAATCCAGTCTTGCGCATCAAATGGATGTCACGTGACCGCCCGGGGGGTCATCTTCTTTAGCTGCAGGGCTGTTACTTCTGTGAGCCGCCTGAGCGTACCAGCGCCCCAAGTGGCGGTTTGCGGCACGGCCTGTTCGTGCTCAGCCCGTCCCGAAACCTCGCGAGGGCCTCTCATCCCCTGCTCATCTTTTGCATCGACATCTCGGCCTCCATGAGCATCACCTCTCAGGTGCACGGCACACTCGGAGGACCGACTGTTACGCGTTAGCCCACGGCACAGATTGTGATCGCGTTGTTGTCTTTCGAAGGTGTTGACGGGGAAGGAGTCTTTCCACAGATCGCGGCTGGAGGTAAGAGGCTGCGCAAATGTGCAACGACTCATCCATCGAGCAATTTAAAATATTTTGATCTTCTGAAAAAAAAAATGCTCTATCAAAGCTTTCTGCAAAAGCTGACAAAGCAAATTAAAATTTTTTTCTCTCCCTGTAATGGATTGTACAAATGTTATTTTTACTTCATGCCGCGGGCCACTAAAAAAATGGCCGCAAAAGGCCCGTGCGCCAAGTTTGGACTCCGGTGTTGTAGAATCTGTGCATATTAACCGATTGTGTTCATTCCAGTTTGTCCAGGAAGCGGTTTTACTATGTGTTGAAAAGCTGAGCAAACAACAGCCTGACACGCCCGTTGGGCTCATCACCTTCAACTATGAGGTACGACCAAATACAATTTTCTCACACGTGGACAGAAAAAAAAAAAAAAAATCTCGAAATACCCATTTTGGTGATTCTCAGTCTGGTGTGTGGAGCTCCCTCTTGTGGAACGTGAAAGAATGACTGAGTACAGTTCACTTGTATTTAACTTTTAAAATCAGCATTTGCATCCTTTTTTTTTTTAATCAACCGTTTTTTGACGACCGCTACTTTCACACTGAATTTGCACCACCAAGCAAAACTGTGCTATTCCGTCACTCTACGATAGGTGACAGTACACGGATGCGGAGATTTCCCGTCACGTGTCCTGAGTGGAGACGAACTGACGGACAGTGAAAATCTGAAAGCGTCCGCGTCCGTTTTCACCACTCCGGCGCCGCTGTCGTACACGAAACAATTCCTGCAGGAGCAAGTCAGCGGGTACGAGAAGCACCGTTTACAATCAGCCCCGTTGGTCTCCGCGTGCAAACGCCGGTCACTCGGAAGGCGATTTCTCCAGACTTTGCTTGATCTCAATTTGACGTTTACTGTGGCGCTCTTGCGTTTTTTTCCTCCCAAGCTTGTCTGCAGTGGGCATCACGGCGCTGGGGCCGGCAGCTCTCGTCGCCATCACCATGGCCTCCAGGCACCCGGGCTCCAAGGTATCCCATCATGCGGCGCACCCCAATGACATTTTTCACCAAATCAAACCAATCACGGTAACTTCATCTGTGAAAAGGTGATCATCTGCACCGACGGGAAGGCCAACACGTCGTTAGGGAATCTGGAGGCGGAGGACAATGATGCACGCACGCTCCTCTCGTCCACAATCTTCTACCAGGAATTGGGGGAAGATGCTGCCAATCAGGGGTCATTTCCAAATGCTTGAAATTCAAATTCTTCAGAGTTAGCCGCATGATGAGCTATCGGTGTCCACTTTGAGTTGTGCGTGCGAACGGTGGTGCCTCCAGATAAAATGATTGACAGTGAACTGTGCCCCATTTTCACTAGTGTGACCGTCTCGGTGCTCTCTATCGAGGGAACGGACTGCCGGCTGGATGAGCTGGGAAGGCTCGCTGATCGCACAGGAGGAAAAGTAATGGATTCTCAATCGGATTTGTTTTGCATCCATTTTTTTTTTTCCCCACACAGTGTGTGTGCGTGGTGTCAATGTCCATCAGGTGGTGGTCGTGAATCCCGGGATGCTGCAGTCCGAGTTTGAGCAGATCATTGAGAACAACACCATAGCCACCAAGTGCACCGTCACATTGATTGTGCCCAACTCACTGTAAGATGAGGCTTTTTGCACTCTTTCCGCTATCGGGCTGTTGGATTATTTTTTTTTTTTTAATGGTTGAATCATATCTTAGCTTTGCCGTGTTGCCATTCCGAAAGGCAGGAGCTTAGTCTAGGATTTGTTTTGGTTTTTTTTTCCTCCTCCCTCTCCCTTATGTTTGTATGACAATAACGCTATTCTGATGCCAGTCTAATCTGCCTTTGTTATTTAAAAAAAAAAAAAAAAGTGATACTAATAATAATTCATGGATTTCAATGATGTCCAACAGGAGAATGAGAGGAGAGAAAGAGGCGGGACACAAAGCGGTGAGAAAGGTGGGAAATGTGCACCTCGGAAAGGAGATCACCTTCCAGTTTGTGGCCAACCAGAGCGACGGTAAGAGAAACTGATTGCGTAACGCGTAGTTTGCAATTCTCGTTTGGCGCGATAGGAAATTTTAACTTGGGGGGGGGGGGGGGCGGATCAAAAAGGTTCAAGAGCAAAGTGAAAGGGGAGTCAAGGTGATGACGGAAGAAAAACAAATCGGCACCGTGAGTTATACTTGGAGTGGCAAAACCGGTTTATGTCGCCAAGGAAAGTGTTGATGATGGCAGCTGTCAGGGTAACCAAATATACATGAGAATAAATGAGACAATTATTCAATCAATCAATCAATAAATCCATATTGACGTCTTCATCTGTCTCCCAGTGTCGCCGCCGTCCGGGGGCACCGTGTCCATCCAACTGCAGCTTCGATACATGCCGAAGAACGGACAGATGATGCTGCGCGTGTTCACCGTGACCCGAAAGGTCACTCATGAAAGGTTTGATTTGACCGCCAAAGCGCATCGGGAAAGTCTCCAGCGTGGCGACCTGATTCCAAAATGGAACGCGGCCTTTCCTCCTCCTCCTCTTCAGCTTGGTGGCGCTGAGCTCCCTGTCGCTGCCCATCATTCAGCTCAACTCGTCCCAGGCCAGCGCCGCTCTGGCCGTCCGAGGCCGCTTCCTGGATGCCCGGCGGGAGAGCGAGCAGCAGATGAAGCTCATCGAGAGAGTGATGTGAGTACGGCGGGCTCGGACGAGAGCCGGCCGGTTTTCCTCAAGTCACGCGCCCGCTGCTTCTCGTGTGTCGTCAGAGAACACAACCGCAGCGCCGAGGACAGGCAGACGTACAAGGAATGGGTCATCACCATGGAGCCCATTTACAACAATATCTTTAATTTCACACGGGTCTGTTCTTTTTTTTTTTTTTTTTTTTTTTGTCCACGTGTTGGCTTTTCTTCTGGTTTAAAGTCATCTCTTTCTTTTTTTATTTCATCTTTTCCAGGCTAAATCTGTCGTCTCCGACTCACAGGTAAATGACATCAAAACATCTGGGACGAGTGTGTCCGCACGTTTCCCATTTGAGGGCCGCACTTTTAGAATCCTTCACCTTTTTGAAACGCGCTAAAGTCGCTCATAAAGCAGTTCTCGATTGTTCGTATCGTCTCGTTCATTTCATCAGCTTTCTGTGAAAGGGCTGAATCAGCCATTGAACGCAGAGTGGAAGAAGCCATTTTTGCCTCACTAATGGAATGCTCTTTAATGGCACCCGTTTTATTTTTTAACTCAACTTGGGGTTAATGTCAAATGTCATTTTTAGTTTTTTTTTTTTTTAAATAGTTTTGGGTCATTTCGCGGGCCGCTGACAAATGGATGACGGGCCGCAAACGGGCCTGTAGTTTGGAACGCGGAATGCTTCCTGTTGCAACTACTCGCTCCGTCTGCTGTCATTTCACTTCCAAAGGCACGCCAGGCTTCCTGCGAGCATACTTTTCGTGTGGAATTCTTCCAGCGTGCAGCAATGTCGAAACTAGAGTACTTCCAGCTATTGTTGCGCGGCGCTAGAATACTTCCTGCTGGAATGACTCCTTAACTAACCGCCCCCCCACGTGTCCTCCCACCAGTCTCTGACGGATGCCGGCGCAGCGTTGCTGTACACCATGAAGCAGAGCAACAGGAAGACCATCATGATCAAGAATCAGCAGAACCTTCACTTTTCCCCCCATTGGAAGCATTCCAAATCCTGAAAAGCACAACGCGCACACCAAGTGCTGATAAGCCGCAATTCCTTTGGTGAGTCCATTGTATGAATTGCTTGGGGGGGGGGGGGGGGCTCCAAACCTTTTGAGCTATACGGTATGTGTGTCATGCTAACAATGCCATACCCACAGTGGTTGCTATTTAGCGGAAATATGAACAGATTTGTAGTGACCACGCTGCTCGTTCATCATGAATGACGCCTCGTGGACACCGTAGATGCCAAACTGTTGCTAATTTATTATATTTATTCGCCAAATATATTGCTAATGCTATAATTGACAGTCTATTGCACTTCTATTGAACTATGTACAGTTCTTTTCTGAAACATTTATTTTCTGCAATCAAACACTTTTGTCTCCCCGCCCCTCCCAATTTTGCTGCTGCAAATTTCCCCAGTGTGAGACGAATAAAGGTTATGTTATCTCGAGTCGCCTTGTCGGGTGTGGCTGACCGCGTCTTGTCAAAATCCCCCACGAGTAGCCGGTTGATTTTAAATGTGTATTCTTCTAGCCCACTTTATGAAATTAAATGGCAATCTTGATCGGGCCGAGCGCGCTTTTCCCATCACGGGTGGGAAAAGTACGGCCACTTATCATAAATTAGCTCCGCGGTTGTTTACGCTGTAGTTTTGAGTCTTGGGGCAGGTTTTCGTGGATTCCACTGACTCGCATACGCGGTGCGCACCACGCACTCAAATGACAACACGAGTACTGGCGTACGTGCGAAATGCCATTTTTATTCCTCTTGGAATGACAAGTTGTGTTTTCTTGAGGTGATGCCAGGACACAGTCGATCGCTTCCGCGTCACGATTACTAAACAAAGAAAATATTCTTTGGATGAGCTGTCAAGGAAAACAATCGTGCAAGCGTTTGACCTTCTTTTCATGGAAGTGCGAGTGTGATGGACACGCTGGAAACTTTCGCAGAAGGCAAAATATTTATGAAAAAAAAAAAAATACAAAAAACGTTAAGCGCTGTATGTAGCCGGACACCTTTTGGAAATGCGATGGTTGCTTTGCTTTCAAGTTATTTTCTGTGCATGGAAAAACGACAAAATTCCGTCGAGAAGGTGCACCCGTTTCCAAAAAAATGCAGTAGTGAAGGTTCGGTCATGCCCTTGCATGTAGGGCAAGGAGAGCCATCTATTTTGCATGGATGTCTGCTTACGGCAAAAACAAAAGACTTCAGCTTGAATCGAATACTTATCCTTAAAATGACTCTTGATTCCCAGTAACTTCCCACATGGAATTTTTATTTTTTTTAATTTGCGCAAATCCGCCATAAACGTCGCACCCCCTGCGGCTCGGTCCCAAGAACTGTAACTCGGTTGACGGCCCACTTAGTGTTATTTAAAGTTCTTCTTCCTTGATCAGGTACTCTGGCAGAGTGTGAAAAGCGGCGGCAGACACACTGACGGGAATGTTCAAGGAGGCGCCGCCGGCCTCTGCGGGCGGCGGGGGCGAGGGCAGCGGGTCGGTGTGGATGATGTTCAGGTCGGACCGCGGGGCGTCCGCGTGCGTCCGTAAGTGCTTGCGGAGGTAGGCGGGGAACAGGAAGGCTTTTCCGCACTGGGAGCAGCTGTGAGGTTTACTGCTGGAGTGGATCTTCTGGTGCTTGCGCAGGCCAGCCCGGTTGAGAAAAGCTTTGCCGCAGCTGGCGCACACGTGAGGCCTGGGCTTGGCCTGCTGCTTCTCCTGCTCGCGAAGCTCCGCCGCCTCGGAGAACTCCGAGCCCGCCGTCTTGCCTCGCTGGACGTGCAGGTTCTCGTGCGCCTGGACTTCAGCCCAAGTGCCGAAGGTGGCGTCGCAGTGGGCGCAGGAGAACTGCGACGGAGCCGAGCCGGCCGCCTCGTCCCGGTCCTGCGGTCGCGCGGGCGGGCGCGCCTGCGCCTGCTCGGCTAAGTGAGTCCTCTCGTGTTTGCGCAGGCTGGAGGAGACGACGAAGGATTTCGAGCACTCGCCGCATTTGAACGGCCGCTCACCCGAGTGCACGCGGCGGTGCTTGTTGAGGCTGGAGCGCTCGGCGAAGGACTTGTCGCACTCGCTGCAGGAGAAGGGTCGCAGACCCGTGTGGACCAGCAAATGCCGACGCAGGTCCCAGGATGCCACGAAGGCCTTGTCGCAGCTCTGACATTTGTACGGTCGCTCCCCGGAGTGGACCCGCTCGTGCACGGCCAGATCGGCCGGCTGTCGGAATCTTTTGGAGCATTTGTCGCACGGGTAGGGCTTGAATCCCAGGTGGGCTCGCTGGTGCCGGCGGAAACTGGACGGGTCCGAGAACATCTTGCCGCACTGCGGGCACAGGAAGGGCTTCTCGCCCGAGTGCGTGCGCAGATGAGACTGGTAGGAGGACAGCTGCGTGAAGCCTTTCCCGCACTGCTCGCACTGATACGGCTTCTTCTGGGAGTGGATGCGTTGGTGGCAGACCAGCGAGGACGAGCGGGAGAAGGCCTTGCCGCAGTCGGAGCACAGGAAGGGCTTCTCGCCGGTGTGGGAGCGCTCGTGGTTCTTCAGGTCCTTCAGCTCCGTGTAGGTTTTACCGCACTGGTTGCAGGCGTACGGCCGGTGGCCCTGGTGGTTGCGCCGGTGCTTCCGGAACACGGAGGGGTCGGCAAAACTCTTGCCGCACTCGCCGCAAAAGTACGGCTTCTCGCCGGTGTGGGAGCGCATGTGCACCTTGAGTTTGGACAAGGTGGGGTAGCTTTTGGAGCACTGGCGGCAGGAGTAGGGCCGCTCGCCGTTGTGCTGCGTCATGTGGATCCGCAGGCAGATGGCCTGCATGAAGGCCTTGCCGCACTCGCTGCACACAAACGGTTTCTCGCCCGTGTGCGAGCGACTGTGGTTGCGCAGCTCGGTGGGCGTTTTGTACGCCTTGTGGCAGTCGGGACACTGAAACGGCCGCTGGGCCGCCGCGTGCGTGCTCTCGTGCTTGGAGAGATGGCCCTTGCTGGAGAAGATCTTTTGGCACTGCGGACACGCGTGGGGATGTTGCGGAGGCTCCTTGCCGTGCGCCGACAGCTTGTGGTCGCGCAGCGCCGGCACGCTCCGGAAGGACTCGCCGCAGGACGAGCACTTGAAGGACGGTTTGGATTTCGGGGGGCGTCCCCTGCCTCGTTTTTTCACGGGCACGTCGCTCTCCGCCGCCTCCCCTTGTTGCCGATCCTCATCTTGCGCTAGAGGGGTGCTTTGCTCTGCAGGAGGCGTGTTGCCAGCCCGCGGGGAAGCCATCTTTCCGTTTGAAGATCAATTCCTAACCTTGACGGAGCCAAGGCACATCAGATTAGAACAAGATCAGTAAAAGTATACCCCTGTCCGATGAAATAAAGACAAGCGATCACATCAAAAAATGGGAAAAATTGGGATTTCCAAAGCCAGAGCAAATGTTTTCTTTTGATTCAACACACAGATATTTAGTCTGTGGACAACAGAAATCTGAGAATATTTCGGGTTGAGAAGTTAAAACGCTTTTTATACTGTAGTACAGCTATTACTACAAAGCAACAGCATTTAATTGTTCTGCCTGTCACTATACATCGCTGGTTTAGAAAGCTGAACGGCATCATCTTATTTGTCGTATGTACATGATCATTTTTGGACCAATTAATTGAAACCTGATCATTTCCCACAGCGTGCAGAGAATTGATGATAAAAGAATCACTGGCTCAGGACAATTTATTCGTATATAACTTTTTTTTAGTACAGTAAATGGCGAAAGGAGATGAGGCCAAAGGTCAAACAATGTGCAATACATTGTAATTCAAGCATAATAATTATGGTACAGTTGCTTCCAGAAACATTTAAAATGCACGTCTCCTTTTTTTTGAGGCCTACAATCCCACGATGGCTTATGTCGATGTGTCTGTCATGATGGCGGTACTGGAACTCAAATATTTTATTTTATTTTTTGAGGTGAACATTTTTAGAAGCACTGATCTCAAGCGTTCATGATCTGCCTGTCAATATAGAGTATGTCGTAATATATGACACATAAGCACAATTGTGAATCATTAAATTATGCAGCACAATCAGAAGCAGAATCCGAATCTGAATCAGTCCACTGCCTCATGATGATGGCTAAAGTGTACGTTCAGGACAACAAAAGCCGGGGGACGGTGTTGCACCACCTCCTCCGTATTCCTCACGTGGAACTACGAGCTGTGCATGAACACATTTTACAAAATGGCTTGCATTAGGACCTTAGGGACAATAAGCTAACCGCCTCGGTGACAGAGGAAGTCGGGCGATGTCAACACACAAATGCGTATATTATTTATTTATTTGACCAACACGACCACGCGCGGTTTTAAGATTCAGTGGTGAGGGGTGAACGTATTAACCGTGTCATCATTCTTGACATTGCGGGCGCGTCGCGCCCTCGTTAGCTCGCTTGCTATTTTAATGCAACACAAAATGGCTGGCTTTAGGACCGCCTGCGACTATTTTGCTCGACGGCGGCGTCGGCTTCTCTCTGTTTATTTTTATTTTTAAAATTGTATTTAACGAACAAGTGACAGCCTCACCTGGAGCAGGGCATTAATAGTGGCTTGATAGTGCTTGGAAGAAAGAAAGAAAAAAATGACTCCGCACACGACTGCATTTGTTGTCGGACTCAGTATTACATTTTGACTGGCTGACTTGACGAGTGGGACGGCGCTAGGACCACGCTGACGACATAATACAAGAGTCAAGCAGGTTGTGTTTACAATACGCGGTCTCATCATCTTTGTGTAATTATTTTAAAATACACTAATGTACTGCTAAATAAACTCCGTGTGGCATTTTAAATGTGATTTCTGTCCACCAGTGCTTCTGGGTCCTAAATATTACAACTACTAGCATTGTAACATTCTGAGCAGTTTGAACTATACCACTGCAAAATATGATAATGATTTATTTAAAAAGTATTAGCACATAAATTATAGATATACAATGAGGTTTTACTAACAATCATAATAATGATGATTCTGATTCTGAAAGCGGTCATAAAGTGTTTTCCCCGTGGGGAAATATTTAGCGGATGCACATTTCCTGTTCCATAGCAACAAGAGCGGTGTGGAACTGGGGATGGAAGAAGAATGAGACAATTGAAAGAAGATATTCCCTGCAGACAGCTCTCTATCGCAAAATAAGATATTTAATTAACTAATGAGAAGCCGCACGACCTCTGTAATTTGCGTCAAGTCGACATTGTAGGTATTTGGTTTCCCACACTTGCTGACGTTGGCGCTTCCTGCGTCTTTTGCTGCAATGTTTGTTTTGCTAGCTAAGAGACTGCTAGCATTTCGCGCCGCTAACGAAAAAGTCCACCGAAACCCCTTTATATAGATTAGGGAGTTGGGAATGAGTAGATTTGCTATAAAGTCGACGATATAATTTCTTAATTAGTCAAATGGAAAAAAGCGTAGGAAATACTGCAACAGCTTTTAAGATAAGTCACTGCTGTGGCATGATGTAAACGCGCCGCCTCACTGCCACCCGGTATCGAATCGAACAAATACTGTAAATACATGACAATAACATAATATTGTTTCATCCGTGTGTTTTACCAAATTAATATATGAGGTGCATTGCTTTTCTAGTCGCCCACAAGCGACATTGTGAGATACATTGGGCTTACTTTCCGAGAGAGCCTCTTCTTATTCTCGTTTTGCCTCTGAATTTCTGTTTCATACCTGAAAGGATAACTTGTTCCATTGCTAAAAATGTCGAGGGGAGAATCCATGATTAGGATTTATTTGGGGTATCGGAATGGAATTTGATAATATTTCGGTTCTTTTGTGTGATGTTTTGTTAATTTGGTTTGCAATACACTGTGACTGTTTTTTTTTGTTTTTGTCATGGCTGGTGAGTCTATCTTGGTGGTGATGTAATGAATTGAAATTTACACAAAGGGTTCATACATATGCGTTTTGTTTCCTCCCCTCCCTCATAGGCTGGATTCGTCCTCTGCTCTATGGCCTCTTTGGACACCCTTCGGATCTCAACCATCGTTCTCCATTGTGTATGAGCAAGAAAGGCATCTAATGTATTACCCGCCTGCAAACACTTTATCTCCGACGGGTGTATTTCGGTCCTCATCGTCATGGCGACGCATGACTTGGCACGGACCGCAGGTTTCCCGTGCAAACATTGCGGGCTGAAGTGTCCTGACATGGCCGCGCTCGTCGAGCACACGGACGGCCATTTGACGCAAGAGGAGGAGCGCAAATACAAATGCGACGAATGCGGACGTGGCTACAGGCATGCCGGCAGCCTCGCCAATCACAAAAAGGCTCACGACGTGGGCTCGTTTGAGTGCCACGTGTGCGGCAAAGAGAACTCCAACGCTTTGGCTTTGAAAAGTCACATGCGGAGTCACACGGCGCGCAAAAAGTACACGTGTTCGCAATGCGGCAAGGCTTTCCGCCTGGCGACGCAACTGGCGACGCACGAGCGGGTTCACCGTACCTCACAATCAAAGAAGCCGGAAGTGGAGTCGGAAGCCCCGCGTGAAATCGCCGAGAATCATTGGAACGACCGGTCGCCTGCGAGGATTCAAACTGAAAATGGCCCCGCGGACGACAAAATGGAGGCTTATCACCCGGCGTGTGACGTGCCAGATGACGGCCGACCGTTCAAATGCGACCTGTGTGACAAGACGTACATTCACCTCCGAAGCTTGAACAACCACAAGAAGACCCATCAGCTGGGAATGTTTGAGTGCACCGTGTGTTTCAAACTCTTCAACAACATGGCGGGGCTCTACAGCCACCAGAGAACCCACAAGGTCAGAAGCGGCGGCGGCGGAGGTAGCGGCTCGGCATTTGGCTTCTACTCCGACTCCACGCTGGAGCGGTTTTCCCCTCGGAGCCCAGACGGCCCTGTCAACTTCTGCCATTTGTGTCAGGTTGTCTTCCCAAGTGATGAGGACTTCCAGGAGCACATCCGCATGCATAACTCTACGTCGGCGTCCTTTGGCCTGCAGGACAACACAGCGGAGAGCCACAGTACGACGTACAACGGCGCTACCTGGCCTAAAAGTGACTTTTATACGGCTCACGTCAACCCGATTCCTTCTTTGGCGTCGGTCAATCACGTGCAAGGTTTTGATCAGACGCAGGGAGCCGCGAGCGCCAACGGTCACGTGTATTCCAGCTGCCCGGTGAACCAAACGCCATCTTCGAGCTGCTCTCAGGGACAACCCCCACTCATGGATCCCGGCATTCTCAGTCGGGCTCCGAACGCATCGGAAATGGACGACGCTCCCGTCGCCGATTCCGACGAGCGTCCCTTCAGGTGTCAGATTTGTGGCAAGAGCTACCGCCACTCTGGGAGCCTCATCAACCACAAACGCTCGCATCAGGTGGGGATTTACCAGTGCTCCATCTGCAGGAAGAAGTATCCTCACCTGGCTGCGCTCAAGAGTCACCTCCGCCTCCACAAAGGTCACAAATCCTCGTTCAACCCCGACGGAGATGTGGACTGGCTCCCCGCCGAGCGGTTTTGTGCAGTCAACCAGCAGGGGTTCTTCTCCTCGCGACAGGATGAGGAGGCGGATGGCGTCGCTCACCTCACGCTCGGCACGGATCAGGAGAACGGCGCCGTGTACCGCCATCATCCGGACTTTGCTCCAGACAGCGGCGCGCCGCTACCTCACGCCGAGCACTCGATGCAGAGGCACATGTGCGCCGACTGCGGGGACACGTTTGCGGACATTGCCGGTATCGTGGCGCACGCGTGCCACCTGCTCGGACAGCAGCAGCAGCAGCACGACGCCGACGGGAGCTTTGCGGGCACCGTGCCGCCGTTTGATGAAGCGGAAGATGCGGACGGGCAGAATTTCTTTGAGCGCGGCTTCCGGGAAGATGTGGGCAGCGAGCAGCTGAACGGCGACCCCGAAGAAGACGACGGCGATCTTTTTCAATGTTCCGTTTGTGGCAACAGCTACAGCAGCATGCAAGCCCTCAGGAGCCATCTCCGAGGACACGCGCAGGCCCAGTGCGCGGTCGCCAGCTCGGGACCCTCGTCCATGTCCTCTCAGGAGGAGGCCGGGGACGACGAGACGGCTGAAATGATGATCTGCAGTACCTGCGGGGAAAGCTTTGTCAGCAGGCAGGACTTGGTCGCCCATCAGCTGGCGCATGTCAAGCGTCAAGAAGAAGACGGCGACGGCGAGGGGCCAGGAGGCGAGAGGGAGACGCAAAGCATCATTTGCGGGCGCTGCGGAATCTTCTGCGCCGGCTACCGTCATCTGGAGAGCCACGGCTGCATGGCAGAGAAGAAAGAAGAAGCGGCAACAGCAGCAGACGGCCAGGAAGTGCAAGTGGAAGTCAAAGCAAACGACTTGCAGCAGAGTGACGTCAGGGAGCACCCGGAGGAGCGTCGGCACAGGTGCGACCAGTGCGGCCGCTCGTACAGACACTCGGCTTCCCTCCTCAACCACAAGAAGTCTCACAAAACGGGAGTGTTCAAGTGCGCCGTGTGCCAGAAGCGATTTTACAACTTGCTGGCTCTTAAAAACCACCAGAGGTCCCACTTTGACGTGAAAAGGTAACGTACTCGTTTGACGTTTGGGAGAAAGTTGAGGCCATGTTGTTTGTACGGCGCTTTGGCGAGCTATATCGTCGCTAAAAAGGCGTGAGAGTTCATTGAATAAAATGAAGTGGCTGCTGGGGGAGGCTTTTCCGCTGGGGCGAATTAGGGAAGTGGCAGTGAAACAGGCCCAAATTCAAAGGTCTTGAATTGAGATGTATTTTTGCAGAGCTAGTTGCTTTCCATTTTTGACATTGGATCCCGAGGAGAGAGAGCGAGAGTGCCCTTGACCATATTCCCCATCTCTCCCTTCCAGGCATTCTTGCCCCGAGTGCGGGAAAGCCTTCAAAATCCAGAAGCAGCTTTTGATCCACCTCGGGAGGCACAAGGAGAACCGAGCCAAGATCCAAGAGCTGAACAACCAGATCCAAGCCCTCATGCAGATGAACACGTCCGAAGCCGAGGACGCCCGAGCAGCGGCGGTGGTCAAATCGGAACGCGCGGGCGACAGCCGACCCTTTGCCTGCGAGCGGTGCGGGCGTACGTATCGCCACGCCGGCAGTCTGGTCAACCACAAAAAGTCCCACAAAACCGGCCAGTATTACTGTTCTCTTTGCAGCAAAGCTTACGCCAATCAGCTGGCCTTGAAGAATCACCTCCGCACGCATTTTGCCGGTCGGAAGCATTCTTGCCCAAAGTGCGGAAAAGGCTTCCGAGGGACACGCCAGCTGGCGGCTCACGTTTGCGCGGACTCCCGGAAGGGCGGCGGGAGGAGCAAACGCCGTCGACGGACGTTTCCTCCCGGCGAGCAAGCGGCGGCCCGCGCCAAAGAGGAGCGGATCTTCTCCTGCGACGTTTGCCAGCGCAGCTATCGGCACGCCGGCAGCCTCCTCAACCACAAGAACACGCACAAGACGGGCCACTTCTCCTGCACCTTCTGCGCCAAGGCCTTCACCAACCCCATGGCGCTGCGCAACCACACGCGCATCCACACGCAGAAGAAGAAATACGTCTGCCTCACGTGCGGGAAGGCCTTCCGCCTCGCCGGCATCTTGCGCAACCACCAGAAGGTCCACAGCCGCGCCGGCGGACGCTTCGGCTGTACGGCGTGCGAGAAGAGCTTCCGAGGGAGGGCCGGACTCAAGAGGCACCGCTGCCGCCGAGGTCCGGGACGGGACGGGAATCCGCCGGGAGAAAGCCCGGACAAGTGCTTCACGTGAGTTGTTCCCTTTTTTGACCGCCAACTCGTGCTGTGTTGACAACTCAGCCGCGAGCGGATGCTAACGCTACCAGTTGGATACACGCTGCTGAAAAAGGGCTCGTTGACGTCGATGGCCGTCCGTGGGCTGACAGATCAGGTTAATTATTTCTCAAAAACATCGTCAACAAGGATTATTGGAAAGGGGAGGAAAAAATACCGTCGGCTACTTTTGGAGCTGTTATAGTGGCGATTCCTCGGATATGTGTTTGTAAAATCTTCGCTCCCTGGGTACTTCCAGGTGGCAAAAAATTGCGTGCTGACCAATGACAAAAACGTCTTAACCTTCAGATAGAAAAGGTTTGCTCAAGTGTTCACTTTACTTGAAAAATTAAAAAAAAAAGAAAAAACTCCAACCAGGATAGTTGTCCAGAGGAGCCTTTTGGAGTTTTTGCCACCTGGAAGTTCGTGCGGCATGGTGATGAAAAGGTCTGTGGGGGGGGGGGGGGGGGGGGGGGGGGGGGGAGCCGTCGCCTTGCGGGGGGAAGATGCAAGCGTGACACCGACCTGTCGCCGCAGGTGCGACCTGTGCGGGCGCTCGTACCGCCACGCCGGCTCCCTCCTCAACCACAAGAAGACTCACTCGGAAAACCTCCACCACTGCGGCCTTTGTCTGCAGACCTTCCCGGACCCCCTGACGCTCCAGATGCACTCCCGGATGAGGCGCCACTGCTGCCCCGAGTGCGGCAAGACCTTCTGTCTCATCGCGCACCTGCAGAGCCACGTGGAGGTGCACTCCAAGGATCGCCGTCGGGTCCCCTACCGATGCGGCTCGGATGAGCCCGAGGTCGGCGACCTTAGTCCCCGGCGTCCCGGGAGCGCGGGCGAGCGGGCGCAGAAGAGCCACGTGTGCGAGCACTGCGGCCGCGCCTACCGCCACGCCGGCTCCCTCCTCAACCACAAGAACAGCCACAAGACGGGCTCCTTCTCCTGCGGCGCTTGCCACAAGGAGTTCTCCAACCTGATGGCCCTCAAGAACCACCGCCGCATCCACACGGAGCCCAAACGCTACCAGTGCGCCGAGTGCGGCAAGGCCTTCCGCGTCTCCACGCAGCTCGTATGTCACCGCAGGATCCACAGCAAGGAGAAGCCCTTCGCCTGCCGGCTGTGCGGTAGGAGCTTCTCCAGCAAGTCCAACCTGAGGCACCACGACAAGTTGCACCGGGACCGGCGGGCCCGCGACGACTCCTGCTCTTTCGGCTTGGACGCTCACCGCTTCATGGATTTGGACCTGGGCTCTTTCCTCTGAAGTCTCCTCCGCCTTCCTTCCAACTTTGCCGCCGCTTCCAAAGCACGACGTCTCTTCGCCGAGCAAAGTGAGTTGAGAAGCCCGCCTTCCCTGCCAACTGGTCAGTGCCCGTGCCAGGAAACGGCAACTATCTACTCTTCTGCTCCCAAAAACCTTTACAGGTGGTCCGAATTTGGACCTCTCCCCTGGTACGCCGAATTAGAAATGTTTGTTGTGATACGGCGCCGCATTTCTGCCGGGTCTCCGCGGGGTTCACGCTCCCGTTGTGAATTTATTTGGCCATGAGAACAAATCGATGGATGCGCGATTTCAAAAAGTTTGGCGGTCAAATGCGTTTCTCCTTGGAAAGGTGACACACTCTCAAAAAAGCCACCGTCCAAATACCTCATGGAGTGTGCGTGAAGCTCACTCAAAGTGATGGACTTGAATCTCGTCAATAGCTCTTCGACTTCGTAATAAAATCATTTCAATTCAAGTGACATTGGATGCTAGACGCGACAGATTTTGACGAGGGAGATTTTTTTTAATTTATTGTGTGTGTTGAATGTTGTTAAAAAATGCTTTGTTTTAACCGTGAAGGTGCTTTTTTACGGCAGGAAATCATCACGATTCCACGCTGGTTTGCCGAGCCATCTTTAACTTGACGTCACCGCCGTTAGATGGTCTTGAAAGCGCTTCTCTTCTCTTTAGCATTCGTCTGTCTGACGGGCTTCTGTCCTGACGCACTCGTCTTTTGAGTCCCTTCTTTTTGGGACTCTTCTGGCTCCATTGATGACTTGACTTGACTCGACTGTATTTCTGGAGCACTTTCAAACAGCCATCGCTGCATACAAAGTGCTGTACATGGAGCGATTTAACATGTACAACAAATCAGACTCCCTCTTCTTTCGTGACTCTCATCCGTCTTGATTTTTTTGTTTTTTTTTCTGAGTAGCTTTACTTTCATTGCGTGTCACCTCGTGTCTTTGCCGGGATTTTCTTAGCCTTATTTCCAGAGGTCGGGCACCACACCGGTTTGAAATACCTCGTCCGAGTCGGCCGACGGCCCGCCCGCCCGCCCTCACGGCGTTAACGCAACAAGCGCGCTCCTTGATTGTATTTGCACGCGCGGGCCGGCAACAAAATGCTTCCTGGTGCGGCCCGCGCGGCCGTTTTGTTTCTACTTCAAGCATTCGATTTCCGTGGTGAACTAGCAAAAAAAGTGTCGGGGTCGCACTGGAGTGGGGTGTGTGTGGGGGGGGGGGGGGGGGGAGTTTTCTTGCATTCACTTCTTGTTCAGTTTTTTTTTCCCCCACTAGTTCATCATCATCATCACTTGAATGTAAGTATGAAATGGATTCTGTCTCCGGTGCGATCCCACACACAGCACATGCCACGTTTCTAGCATTTATTTCCCCCCGTTGGTAGTATTCCTGACCTGGAACCTCCATTTGTCGCGGTGGCCGACATGCAAGGCAGCAACTAATATTTAGTTGTGGCTTGTTTGATTTTTTTTTTTCACCTTCTCATCTCTTGTGGTGCTTCCGCATCTTCCTCCTCGCTCAACGTTGTAACTCGTAGAATAATCGACTGACGGCTGGATCTTTTGTACAGCTTTCTTCTGTAGGAGAACTAGAAGTGCTAGATTAGTTATTGTGTAATACGATGCCCGAGGGAGGGGGCGGTCAAGTGCTCAGTATTTAAGTCCTATTTATATAGAAGTATTTTGTCAACCATTTCCACTTTGTTGTTTAGAAGCTCATTTAGGATGGAAGCAAAGTCGTGATTAAAAGACTGGACCAAACGACCGTGTGGCTCTCGTTTTCGATTCCAAGTCGAGGCGAGCGTCATCAAGTTCAACGTTTTATTGTGAAAATACATTTTGGTTCTCAAAAGCTATTCAGGCGACTGCAATCGGGTCAAAAGAAGCCAGTGCATGTATACAACATTGATATCGATTCGTGGGGGGGGGGGGGGGGGGCATTGAACTCATTAGGATGTTAGTTCAAATCACAGCTGGCCTGGTAGAACTTTTGACAAATCCAAAAATCTTAAGAAAATGTGCTTGTAATTTACACACACAAAAAAAATTACGTTAAATGCTAACCATACACTCCCTAAAATATATTTAATCTCTGTCGGGGACACAAAAAAATGATCGTGAAAAGCAACGAGGAAAACACCTCACATAGGAACATTGGGTGTGTCGACTTTTTTCTAGCTTCAGTCCCGCAATCCCACAATTTTGCGCACCTTTTAGTGGCAGAGGAAAAAAGATTCGACGGCTTTCAACTAAGGACTATCTGGGCCAACCAATAACCTGTACGTTAAAAAAAAAAAAGCCTACAAGAACAGCTGAGTGGGAGCCTTTTTTCACACTTTGTTGACAAACCATTCCCGCTTTCCAGTCAGTGTGGCCCAAATAGTCCTTGAGACGGAAGGAAAACAAACAAACAAAAAGTCGTTAGTATTTCCACATGAAGTGTCGTTGGCGATAGCTTGCCTCCGCCGATAGACTCACAATTTGATTTGATTGGAGTTGAGACAGACGGAAAAACTAGTGTAAAAGTAGTGTGGGTGGGTGTGGGGGGGGGGGGTTCGGTCGGCGTTGGCGGGCGCCGCAGTAACAGTGCACGATTGACTAGAGCGAGAGGACGCTTCACCTAAACGTTAGCTACATTCAAACAGACCCCGACAGTGTGAAGCCCGACCTTTGACCTCTTCAAACTTACATTCATTCTGTTACGTAACATAACAGCCCACTTGTGAGGGTCCAAGTGTTCATTCTATTCTTTCGGGGGTGGGGGAGCATCGCTCAAAAGCGTGATGTCGCCGTTTATGCAGTTAATTAAGGGTCCTTAAAAAAAAAAAAAGTATTTGTTGTCAGGGGAAAGCCTGCGGTCGCTCAGTCAGTCAGAGCACACAGTAGGCGGTCCGGAAGGTCCTTAGGTCAGGTCAGGCCTCGGTGGGGGCGGAAGGGGGAAGGGGCGGTCACTGCTTGCTTCTGTCGGTCACATGGTTTTGTTTCCAGAGGAAGACGAGGCTGCCGATGACAAAATGGCGACCATTCAGTTAGCGCACGCGTGCGTGCATGCGTCACGGGGTGGGCAACATTTTTTACTTTTTATTTTTTTTTCACTCACTGAAATGTTTAAGCTTGATAAAGTGGCCCTGCGGTTTCTTCAATTGGTTCTGTAGAGAAAAAAAGGGAGTCAGGTCAAGGTTCACTCTAGCGAAAGGGTGCGAAACACCCAAGAAAAAGCAACCTTGTACCTCGTAGAGGCAGTTTGTGCGACTTGCGCCGATGCACCATGACCCCGATGATGAGCGCGGCGCCCACCAGGACCACGGCCAGCACCGAGAAGCTGCTGATGGCCGCCAGCTTCCAAACGTCCGACGTCTCCTCCACCAGCTTGCCTGCGGCCGAAAAACCACTGCAACTTCAAAGCTGGAAAACGATGGTAATTACCCAGAAATTCACCAAATCCAAGATCAACTCATTGTACGATTTATATTTTCCAATAATTCTGACTTGGTGGTTCACATTGCTAGCGCAACGCAAAGTCAATTCATTTCAATTGCATTTCATTATTTTAAGAACAGTTTGTTGATTTAGTAGCCGAGATGGCTTCGAGCAATCCTAAAAGTCTGCATTTTATTGGTCCCACGCAGTGCCGTAAAAGTGAGAGGTGGCCCCGAAGGAAGATGCTCAAGTGATGCCTCACATGTGTTGCACGACGGCGTCTTGGGGTACTGCTTGCAGGATGCGCACGGCACACACGCGTCCAGGTCGGAATTCCAGAATTCCGAGAGGCCGCACTTTGCTGCGCACAGGAAAGCGTCACATCAACTTCCTGCTTTGGAACAATTTCCCACAACACAAAAACATGGCGCGGCAATGAGGTGAGCGAGTCAAAACGTTGCATTTGGTGCTATCGCATGTCTACTTTTCTACCTTCACCATGGGGGGAGGAATTGGAGGGGTTTCAACACCTTAAAATAATGTCCAAACACTGTTAGAAAGCCGCCTGTCGGCCGAGAAAGCAGGATTGAAGAGAATTTGACATCTTGCCATTTCAAGCAACAGTTGAGGCCGAGCCCCCTTTTCACTCCTCTTCTTTCCAATTTCCACCGCGTTCAACAAAATGGAGTTCTAATCGGACGCAAAAAGCCGCAAGGTACTTGTAAAGTGGTCGAAAAACTGCCCCCGCCAAGGCTTGTCGTTTTTCAGAAACCCGTAAACGGAGCCGCTTGCCAAGTCAAGGCACCGGTGGGGTGGACGAGCTCGGTTTTGTTGGGTTGCATGCCACTCATGTCACATGAGGCTTCGGCACCCACTAAAAAAAAAAGCGCCTCGACTCTTATGCATTTGAAGCGCCCCCCCCCCCCCCCCCCCCCCCCCCTCAAAAGAGTTCCCGAGAACCCCGCGAGCGACTCTGTGTGCGAGGAAGCCTTTGCAGTGGCGCCGCTGACGCACGAGATGCCGAGCGAGCGGGTAACTTTGCGAGCGTGCGTGTGTTTGTACAAAGCGCTTCCTCGGGATTGTTTGTGTGTCTTCCACAGAACGTCACCCAGATGAAAACAAGATGCCGCTTGAGGGAATAGCTTCCTTCCCGCCTGCCCGCCCGCCCGCCCACTGTGGACACAATGGAAGGCTTCATTTGTTTGCCTGACAGCCAGACAGATGAGTGGTTCAATGTGTGCCCCCTGCCCCTCCCCCCCACTCCCTTCTCAGCCCTCACCCCCAACTTTGTTACTTTCAACTCGACTTGTTTGGATTACGCCGCTGCACGTAATATCGTCCATGCATTCTCACCACTGCTTATCCTGAACAGAGTCGCCGGTGGGGGGGGGGCGGTTGTTGGAGCCGAACTCCACTGACTTGGGACTGAAGGCGGACTACACCCCGAACTGGTCGCGGGGCACATATTGAGACGAACAACCATTCGCCCCGACGTCACTGAGTGGAAACCGACCGGCCCCACGCGGCCCGCGAGTCAGTCAGGCGAGTGTTGCAAGTTCACATTTACACAGTACGTAAGTTGTCCTCCTCGTCTGTCGATGTCGGTTCCAATTTTTGGAGAATTAAAGTGGCGATAGCGGCCCAGCAAAATCACCAAGTCGCTCTCCAGTCCAAATGGTTCCGAAGGATATTTCAAACCCAATCGATTCCAAATTTTGCCAATTTGATTTTTCAAAACTGGTCTCATTTGAAAGCTGGCAAGGTGTTCTGTGTTTTGTTTTTTTGTGGTAATGGGAAAAAGTTAGTCTTGTTTTTTGAACACAGAAGAAAAACCGTCTTCCATGGTGCACAACCTTGGAAAATAGTGCCGGCTACAGGCGAGAAAGGGCAATTGCCCCCCCCCCACACCCCCCCACCCCGCGCAAAAAAAAACTCAAATGCGACACTCGTAGTGCAGCAGAGTGAGCTTGGAATGCGTAGTCGTCGACCAAAAGTGGCACCAGCAGAGGAAGAACCTCTGGGAATGCCCAAGGTCACCGGGAAGCGGCGTCGGCGTTGACCGTCAACTGACCCCGTGTCCGACAAACCACATCCGCACCGCAACGTGTCGCCAGGCAGCCGACGTCCTCGCTCACCCGCCGTCGCGTCACGCGCACGTTTGCGTGCGCGCGCGCACTCTCGCTCGCTCGGGGAGTTTTCTCAGCGCTCCGCTCATGTGCAATCTGGCGCCGGCTTTCGCATTCCTGACGTTGGGGAGTCTCGTCGTTTTGGGTGTGGGGATGTTGCATTTTGTCATATAACGGGCGGGGGCGGGGTGGAGCAACAGCTGATATCCAGATGTGCCGAGATGGCCTCTCGCCGCTGCGAGACTCGGCTTGGTGTTTGCAGTGGCGGCGGACGCGCACGCACGCACGCACGCGCGCGCGCTCAACGGCGGCGCTTGAAAGCATCAGGAAATGATCTGAAGGGCGAGCGCTGTTTTCGTATGAACTCAGCCTGCTGTCCTCCGTCGGGATTCCACGGCAACGCTTAACAAAACAACTGCGCCGAACTCTTTGGATGAAGTCGGTTTACAGCACTTGGCTGAAGGACCGATGACATGTAGAATATACTTGACGCTCGGAAGTTGGATTAATTTGATACGGGCGCGCTTATCATACTCTGGGATTCCCAAAATTTTTTCGTGTTACTTTTACATACGGCGTATTTGATCAGGGACGGGACACAAAAACAAAAGTCACGATAAGTGTGATGTAATAAACCGCAGTCTTTCTTTCTTCTTCTGTACACTAATACCGAAACGAGTGCGTTTGAAAATCAACACCCAAAACTCAATATGGAATTAAACGAAAACAAAGGTCAACTGAAGATTTTTCCTGTTAACTTGTAAAAAAAAAAAGATTCGCGCTTTTTAATGCCGTGGGGGCCAGCTGAAGTTTTCTCTCAAACTAAACAGAAAACAACAACATGCCCCTGCTAGCTTAATGTGAAAGCAACAAAACGTTGCGGTTATTGGATGCCTTGTGCCTTATTCCGTCTTTGACTGTTTCCCGACCCCCCCCCCCCCCCCTCGCATGAATCCCCAAAGACCAACAGGTGCATGTTTCTGTGGGAAACTGCGAAAATGTGCACTTCTCAACTGGTCACATGCTCGTCATGTTGCTAGTTTATCCCCTAACCCTGAAGGCCACCTGACAGATACTAAGTGTGGCCTTCAGTGTCAGTCTGACATCAGAAATGCCAGCCATCCATCGATGTGCAGCGATGTCATCGGGGAAAATGCGGATTTTTAGACTGACCCTGAAAACATGCTCTGACAGTTACATAAAGTGTGCTGCCTTCAGGGTGAGCTCGAAATCAGAGCGAGAGCATCCCTCTCCCGAGACGGATCGCCGGGCACCTCAGCAACGTGAGGAAAAGGGCTAAATTCTGACTGTCACCGAAGGCAACACTAGACATAAAGACGAATTACAGTAACTCGAAATGTGGTGTTGCCTTCAGTGGCGGTCTGAAATCAGACTTTTGTCTAGTTTGAGAGACAGACACGTTTGTCCTGCTTAGAGAATAATATGCACTCGTTTCTGTGTCACCGTTGTTTGACGACTTTTTGAACCTTGCTTTCGTTCTTTTCGTCTGAAACTTGCGGGTCGATGAATGCAGCGCCTGGAATCAGGCCGTCGGAATGCGGAACCGGTCAACTACGTACGCCGGTAACAGAACCGCTTCGCGCACACTTGACGGACACACACACACACACACACAAAAAAGCCTCAATGAAACAAACCCCAACTTACTTTTCTGTGCGCACGTGCCGGGGAGGGCGCTCAGCAACGCCACAAAAAATCCACAAATGGTGCATAAAGCGTGGTAGTCCATCGTTCGATGGTGTGCGTCTGCGCGCTTGACACGCACACCTTCCACAATAATAATAATAATAATAATAATTTAAAAACAACTTGGGGAAAAAAAAGTTCACGCGAAGAGCGACGAGCTCGCGGTGGTCGTCAGCATGGAAAAACGAACATCACGGAGTGACTCACCGGGACCACTGGGCTCCGTGTTTTTAACACGCTGCACACTGGAGCACACACCCACGCTCGCTCGCTCACTAACACTCTTTCTCTCTCACTCACACACACACACAAGCGCGCGCGCACACACCATGAGTCATTTCCTATCCAGTCCACACTGCTCCACTGCACTCAGGAAACTCCACCAGTGGACTTTTTTCTCAACTTTTCCCACACACTGTCCATGCACACAAAACAGCAAGTAGACACGCGCGCGCGCAAAATGTTTCAACTCGTAACTTTTTTGATTCTCTCAGATATTTTACACACGGTGGGAGAGAGAGAGAGAGAGAGGGAGAAAGACGACCTTGTCGTCTGGATTCAATCGTGTTCTCATTGTTATTACCACGCCTGACGACGTCATCGCGCTGTCTGCCAACGCGCGCGCGCGCACACGAAGCCTGATGACATCCAATGTAGCAACGCGTTGCTTTGTTTTGGGGAAAACTTCAATAATAAGCTTATGGAGCATCCTGGAATAACAGGACACACCACAGGGGGGGGGGGGCGACGGCGTGTACGAGGGGTTAGCGCGTCCACCTCACCCTTGTCAAGTTCGGGGTTTGAAACTGCTCTTCCTCCCACTTTACCCCCAAAACAGCCAAGTTAGGTGCATCGGTGTGGGTGGACGTTTTTAAGTTTCTGATCATCTCCCAAAAAGAAGGCACACTATTTGATGTTGCGCTTTCCTCAAAAGAAACATTTCCCCTTACCACAAGACAACAATTTGGGTTTTTATTTTTGCTGACTCATGTGACGGCGCAGAGCGGCCCCGAAAACAAGGTTCTGAGCAAACCGTGACTTTTTCATTTGGACCGCCTTTGCTGTCAGGAAAAAAAAAAATCATAAATTGACTTCCAAGGAAATGAAGGCCTCAATCATGTGACCTTCTCACTTTGGAAGATGTGAGTGTCCCTGACGCAGAGCGTTGGGGTTATTAGCG
This sequence comes from Hippocampus zosterae, assembly GCF_025434085.1. Taxonomy (NCBI): domain Eukaryota; kingdom Metazoa; phylum Chordata; class Actinopteri; order Syngnathiformes; family Syngnathidae; genus Hippocampus; species Hippocampus zosterae. The sequence goes on from NC_067457.1 coordinate 1,375,714, forward strand.
TCTGGGGGTAGGGTGGGGCCTCCCGCAGCCGTGCAAATTTGCAATAACAATGCAGTCAAGCCATAGCTGCTCTGCGCCAAACATCTGGAGGTACGCGACACCACCCGACTGATTCGTGCCTGTTTCAAAGTCGGCAGTCAGGTCCAAGCATTGACCTTCATCCGAAGCTTTTTTTTTTTTTTAATGGTCGCATGTATTTACGACATGACTTTCCATTCGATGGGTCCTCGGGTTACTGATACGATGCAACACCCTTCCCGAGTTGTCCACGTAACCCAAATCATTATACTTGTGCTGGAGCGAGTATTGAAATAATAATTGCAGTTCATAATTATAATAAGGGCACATCGGAGACATGAAACAATGAAATAAAAACAGTTAATACGACGGTCACTGCACGTCCTGGTGCCACGTGACCATCGAGGCGATGTCAATTCATTCATTGTGCGCCGTTTGGAACCTCGCGACGTAAGTCGAGACCTCGTAAAAACGACGACAATCCAGTACTATGCAGTATTTTAGCCAACTGAGGGGGAAAAACTGACCACTTTGGTTGAGTTGAGTATGATGGACTGTAAATGCCTCGTATGACCCTGAGCGCTCGACCTTGTCAAGCTCCGCTGATAACTTCTGATTTACACAAGTGGAGGGTTGCAAATGACGTTTTAATGTTTGTTTTTAGAAATAACCGTGCTATCACGTTTGTTTTTGGTTCATGTTTTGACTTGCCACTTTGGCTTTTATTTTAAAGGGTGGGGGAAAATAATTGTCGCACAATTCCGATGGACAGAGAAGCAAGGTACTCGAGGGTAAAAACTGGCAAAACTGAAGGCGGTAAGTACCATTAAACAGTAAACGATTCCTTTGTGCCTGGTTGAGCTGGGAACGAAGTTCGCATGTAATGTTTGATCGTGTCATGAATTTCGCTTCATTTCACTTTGTTTTGTGATTTGTTGCTTGGTAAAGCGGTTTGGTTTTCATCCACCAGAGGGTGCTAATTCACCTTGATAGATCCGTAGCAATGCAAGAGCACAAGCTTCAGTATTGTTTGCGATCATTCTGTAATTTTTGAACGTTATTTCATGGGATACACAAAGGCAAAGACCAAGGATGAAAGGATGCGTAAAACATACCGTGCAGATTATATATATATATATAAAATCTACTCTCCACTATTTTGATCAAATGTGGGTAGACGGAAGTTCGATAATTCGACCAGCTCAGTGGATCAGCTGCCCTTGAAATTTCTGGTTCAAGATATACCCTAATTTAGTGTCAACCTCGGCGAAAAGCTGCCCTTACAAATGATTACGATTCGAAATGATTTAAAAAACGTATAAAATACGGGGAAAACGTACAAGTCGACAGGTATGCTTTTGTGTTTTTGCACGCTTGGCTAACACTGTCAATTAGATTCAGATTGCTTGCCAAACGCCTTTGTGGTTTCCCGGACAGTAGGGGGCGATATATATAGACATCCAATTCACCAAGAAGAAGAATAAGTACCAGCACAAGAGCGATACCACATCCGGTTCAATGAGCAAGTGTTTCCGTCGTCCACAAGCCCTTTTCTCAGTGAGTAATTTTAACATTTTAAACTGACTTCGCAGTTTATCTCTGAATGTATTGATGTCGACGTTTGGGGAACGTTAGTACGACACGTTGCTTCTCTAATGTTGTGGTTGTGACTCACTAAGTCACTGGAAGTTATCGTTAAAAACAACGTCAGCAAAGGGCAGTGAGCGAGCACGCCGCCGACAGGTAGACCTCAGCTGTAATCAAAAAGCAATCGAGAACCGCGTTTGACTAGAATACTATTCTGTATGTTTTCCACACCAAAGCTGCGATCGGCAGTGGGAGTGTGATGGCTTCACATCGGGGTGGGGCGGGGGGGGGGCAGATTTTTTCAAAACTATTCACACAAATGCACCCGTGACTTTGTTCACTTGTTTTGTACTTTAGGTGTGGGAGAGAGCAGTGAGTAGATCGCTCAAACAGATGTATTGCGAGTGCCGGCACGTTTGGAAATGGGCGGATTTAAAGTAAAATTCTGCCACTTTACGAATAATGACTAAAATTAAAAAGAAACGATTTTTTTAATGGACTCCAGTGTGTGACTTTCCACTTTTCTTTTGTTTTTCTGCCTGACCAGGTTAGTCGGATTACTGGGCCGAAGGCGCAGCCGCCAGACTCGGAGGACATGCGGAAGGGACACCACCCTGCATTTGGACACGTGTGAGGACTGAGCTGTGTGGTGTGCTTGAAGAGCTGATGTCTGATGACGCGTTGCACCACAAGGTGGAGGTGAGTGCGCCCGCCCGTCTGTCTCTCTCTCAACTTAAACTTGTGCTTCGTGTACTGCACAACAGTGTCAACTCCACAAATACCACCCGAGCATCATCAAGCACTTCTGGAATACATTTTTAAACCTTGAGGTGGACCAAGTTAGTTTAAAGATGTGTCTCTGTATGCAGATATATATATCTACATACATATGACTAACTTGGCCCACTTCAATGTCATTTAAAAACTTGACCAGAAGAGTGTGATCATATTGTGGAGTACACGGCACTTAGTTTTTGTCTCAGTGAGAGAAGTCGGACATGCTCGTGTCCCCCTTGGTGTGTCATCACACATGAGCTGGTCAAGCACATGCAAAGACTTAAGCTGCTCCCATCTCGGGCCTGTCGTCAGTGTTTGTGTGTGCGCAACTTGAACTGGCCCACACAAACAGTGACTGGTAAAATGCCTTCACATTGTCCTGTTTGCCTTTCTGTATAATAAATAGTTCAACTAGAATTCGAGTCTTTGCCTTCCATGACTAAGTCCATCCTCAACTCACTCAAAGCCTTTCATGCTGAGTGGTCACTGCAGCGGAAGACCTTTCAAAGTCTCAAGTCTTGAGGAGAGAGTTGCACATCAGTCACTTGTATGGCCACAAGTGTAACACTGCTGTCCCGTTAGTCTCCCCATGACTCAAAACTCTAAGAATTGAGCTTTTGGGTCATGTGAAACCGACGGGAACAGTGAAAAGACTGTCTGGTGTGACCGAAGTGCAGCTCTCGCCTCAAAACTCAAGTGGGACTTTGAAAAGTTTCTGTGAAGCTTGCCCAAACCACACCCAATTTGGAATCCACCAATCACGATGAGGCATTCATTTGCATAAATTTGCATAGCAAATCAAAACACTCAGATTTGCATAACCACGCCCACTTCATGGTATCTGACCAATAAGATTGCTACAAATTTGCATATCCACGCCCAAAAGACGCACCCAATCAGAGCGCACCTAATTTGCATATCTACGCCCTCGTCTCCACCAATCACAGCATGTTATTGCCATGCTCCACCCACTTCCACATTCATCAGCCAATCATGAGCCGCCATTCCAGGTTTGCCACACCCACTTCAAATTTCCCAGAAAAAATCAAAAAAAATTTTTGAAAAAAAAATTATTTTTCTAAAAATAATTTGAAAAAATGTTTGAAGTTATATTTTTGTAATGTGTTTAGGAATGAAGTTGAGAGTTAAAATGTTCTTTGTATTCAAGCTTTATTTCTTTTGCAGAACAGACAATCACAAAGCAGAGGAAAAAGTTGCAAGTTGGATGGCAGTCTGCTTGTCGCTGGGTGGCAAGTGGTCAGCTCGTGAGAAGAACGTCGGACAAGTGCGCCGACCTGAGAAGAAAGACATTTGTGAGTTACACGCAAGTCAATGTCTTGTGCAGACAAAGATGTTGTCGGCATGTAACTTACCAGCGAGGTAGACAACCAAAATGCAGTTCCACTATACCCGAACCTGCTGCCGCACAAGCTCTTCATTTTTCAACCAATTAATTCACTGGAATCTTTTGCCGCAACACTTGGTCCAGCATGATCAGCACCAACAGGCCAAGCTGCTACTGGTCCAGTGACTCATCCAAGGTGGTCTAACCTGCCAATGTCACAAACGAGGCTCGTCAACTCCTTTTTGTACCTTTGAACGGCAACGTTGAAAATGGAGGCAGCGGTGAGGACCTGCTACAAGCTTGTCGCATTTGTCTCTTTGCCCAGCAGGCAGAGGGTCTGACTGGAAGCTGCACTGCATGCAGAATGAAAGAAAACGCAGGTGAGCGTGCTTGAAAATTCAATGTGCTATGCTTTTTGTTTGTAGCTTCTGTCACCTGACGGCATGCATGACATCAGGTGGATCGTGAAGCCACGTTTCCCCGAGGGCCTGCACCAGCGCCGCCTCCAACCAACAGTTCCAGGACTTGGATTGGAATTTTGCGACAGGCCCAAACCTTGAGGACGACTCGACTTCACAATGCGTTATCTGGTTCTTCAGCACCACCTGGTGGATAAGAGCGGGACAAACGCAATGCTGAGTAAATGTCTTGGGGTCACGCTCCCGCCCATTTCCCCCCTGGTGCAACACCTGATTCAAATGATCAGATCATCAGCAAGGTCGTTGAAAGCCGGACAGCAAATCTGATCATTTGTCTCAGTGTGCGAGAGGGCAAGAAAGGAGCCCCGCCACCGTTTCATTTTTGCCACAGGTGCGCCGGCTCACCCAGCTCTCTCTCAAACTTTTTTTCAAATTTCTGGGTTTGACACCTGCGCTCAATTATGTGCTTTTGTAATTTCGAGTACTCGCACCTTTGCACCTCTATAAAAGAGTTGGCTTCACTTGTGAAGAGCAGAGCTGGACGCTTCTTCGACAGCACGGCGGCCTGAAAGACACGGTAACGTTAGCCCTCGACCCTTTAATATTCAAACCTTCCAAGCGTGTGACTGGGCACCCTGATATTTGGAAGACCCAAACGAGCCAGGATGGCGGCCATTTTGTCAAGGTGAGCCTGCGTAGACAGAAATGAGAATAGACGCATTCGGGATTTAGTCTGCTATGTATTCAAAAGTGGCAGTTTTACCTTGTTGCAGTCGATTTGGCCATTCTGTAGAAGATGCAAAGCCTGTGGATAGAAAAGAGACAAATTAGTTGGGCTTGCTCCAAATGGTTCACAATTTAAATTGCACATTGGAACGCACAGCAAGTGTCCCATTTTAGACGCGATTTGAAGATTTGTCCCTGTGAACAGAAAAGGCACAATTAGTATGCACATTCTGTTTAATTGTGGAAATGAGTTGTCTACTTACCCTCTCGGCGAATATAGCTTTCCTAGGAAGTTGGAGAAAAAAAGCGTTTGTTGCAAGGTCGCAGGAGACGTTAATTGCAATGCTCGAGCAAACATTTGCGTTGAACGTGCTGCTTTCCATTCAAAGTGAGGAAACGTGAGTGTGTTGAGAGGCTATTAAAGAGTAAAAAGTCATCTTGTTGGAGTTTTCCGGAACGTTGCGGAGCAGGAGCAGCGGGTGGCCGAGCGGAGGCTGTCGATGGTGAGAAAGAACGATTGCCTCGCTGTCGCCGTTTAAATAGGTTTCCGGTGGTGACGTCACTTCCGGGAAGGTAAAAAAAAAAAAATCTATAAAGGAGTAAGCGAGTACCCGGACTTGAACCGGAGTTCACCAGTCGGGACTCCCATTCGTACACCATTACGCCATTTTCTGACACTTTCACCATCCGCTTTTACATGTATATTAAGAAAGAAGGAGAATGTGAAGGGGTGGAATAAAACTTTCTGCATAAGGCTGAACGCGGGTCTCGAACACGAGTTGACCAGGTTGGGTTCGCATTCGTATACCATTGGGCCATTGTCTGACAGGTAAAGGAGTCATGTTTACATGTATATTAAGAAAGATGTGTGTGGGGGGGGGGTGTGTGTGTGTGTGGGGGGGGGGGGTCTCACGGTCTGCAACACTTTATTCAGCGGCCACTGTGTGAACACTCCTAAAGGACAAACTAAACATGAAATACGATTATTAGCTCCAATGGTATGTTTTGCTCTTTGCCTTTGTGTATCCCATGAAATAACATGAACTGACCATGTATAGTTTGACGTTTTCAGCAGACAAATCGACTATGTATAGTAAGGCTTTTTTTTTTAAAAAAAAAAGATGACCATTGTAGAATGTTTGGATAACCACGCTGTTTAGGGCCACCATGCTGTCGAAAAGGCATCCCGCTCGACCAATGTGCCAACATTTCACTCATTCGTTGAAGAGGTGTGCAAGGGCCACCCAGAGCCAGAATTGAACCCTGCAACTCTGCATACACCGGGTGGCCGCCGCACTCGCCAGTCGGCCGCTGGGCCTCACGGCGCAGAGGCGCAAGGGTTCGGTTCCGGCCTCCCTGTAAGACAATTGCATGTTGACCCTGTGCGGGTTTTCTCCAGGTACTCTGGTGTTCTCCCACATTTCCTAAAACAGGCGTAGCAGGTTAATGGAACACTCAAAATTGTTCCTGGGTGTGACCGTTTCACAGCCTTTTTTTTTTTTTCCCGACATTCTAACAAAATCTTCTGGAGCGTTGATGTAACTGTTCCCAAAAGCTGAAATAACACTTTTTTTTTCTTTTCCTCCCCCCCACCTTCTCTGTGGAGTCTGGAAGTATTCCTACACAACATGGTGTGAACTGCTTTTCCCACAAGTTCTAACGTCAAACAGACGCGAGCCAACCTCGCAACTCACGCTCACGTCGGCCTTACGAGCGGGAGGAGGGAAAGAGGAGGCTCATCGCATGAGTGACGCCTGAAGAATGTCCCCGCGCAGATGTTTTTCTACTCGACCTTTAGGACGACCCGGAGCTGCGCAACGGCCGCCCATTTGAGCTGACTTTCCACTGCGGTGATTTCATACTGTAACGAGCCACTATAAGCTGCAGATGTTGTGTCGAGCTCGGCGAGGGGCGCCATGGCAACGGGAGAGAAACACACAAAATAGGAACAAACGAAAAGCACACAGAAAAGCCAATCGTGAAAACAAAACACACGCAACGCAGACAACACATTCAAAGCAGACGCAGGAAAATAGATGACGCAAGACAGTCACACAAAGAAAGCAAACACGGACACACATGAAGCGCACACGCAAACCACACAGATGGGAAAAAACAAAAACCATGGGCACGGTTTTGCGCAAAAACGGTCATGAAACAGACAAACGAAATAGCTGTGAAAGTTTGCATGCGACACAAAACACGCACACGAGACAACACAAACGCATACAAAAAGCACAACAAAAAACATCTCCACACCTCACAACGCAAACACGCACATTTTTTTTTTTTTAAACGAAACACACCCACACACTCGCCGAGCTCCTCAAGCTGATGTCAAGCGTGTCGTATGTGCTGACTGCGTGCCAAACTGGCCGGCGTTTCTGCAGGCTTATTATCCACGGCGGTGATGTCACGCATTCCGCGCGTCGGCCGCTATAAATTACAAAGACGCGCGTGCGTCACACAAGCGGGCCTCCTCTGCGCAAAGTAAGAGCGTTAAGCCGGCCGCTTTCATTTCCCCAATGCCAAGAACCGCTTCAAGATGTGTCGGGCATTCCTCCGAGCAGATGTTGGAGGCGAAACGAGAGCAGCTGGACACGGACGGACGCATACGAGCACGCCAAGTCTTTGAACAGCTGTTTATCATTCACCTACAAACTCCACTCGGTCACTCTCGGTTTGGTGCGCAGCTGACACCGATGCCTTTAAGGCAGGGGTGTCCAAACCTTTTACGAAGGGGGCCAGATTTTATGTGGTAAAATGTCGGGGGGGCCGACCTTGGCTGACATTCTTTACATTGAACAACAATATTGTTCAACAATTTTTAGTAAGCCAGTCTTATCTTATTGTTTCACATTTCCATTTTTATTTTAATTTCAACAATTCATTTGAAACAGGTACATCACATGAAACTGCTTATTCACTTGACTTTTTCTTAAACAGAAGTGTCCCGAGTGCAAATTGATTGATTTAAAACATAAAATGTATCACCATGACTTTTCAATAGTCACAAAACCTTTGACTCGAATAACGGGGAGATGAACAAGCAATACACATATCCACAACTGCAAGGATCATTTGAAAATATGACATATCAGTCAATATAAACACGCAGTGATGTCTTGTTAACTCGTGAGTGATGCCCTCTAGTGTCTCAATGCTATTACTCATTTAGTGAATGCTATTACTCATTTAGCCACTAGAGGGAAGCAGTACTCTATGAAACATCACTCACCGGTCTACGAGACCTCAGTCAATGCAACACGTGTTCCATTGCGCCCAACCTGCGGGCCAGACGGCACTGATTTTATGACAGGGGCCGAGGGCCGGATAAAATTCAACGGCGGGCCGGATTTGGCCCCCGGGCCGGACTTTGGACATGCATGCTTTAAGGAAACGTCCCAAGGGAAACAAAAGCCGGGAACGTTCATGTCCGTTTATTTAATTTATTTATTTATTTCTAGGTGATGTAGATGCGATGGAAGTCGTTGGCCCCGAAGGCGCAGTTGCACTTGGGGCATTTGCGCTGGCGCGTGTCGTAGCGCATCTTCAGGCAATCGTAGCAGAAAACGTGGAAACATTTGGTGAGCACCGTGTCTTTGTCGCGCGTGTTGCAGCACGGGCAGCGCAGCTTGGCCTGAACACACAAACCAACATTTACAGCACACGCGCTAGATATGCTCCGTCGCTGTGCCGACGCAACGCAACGCCGGGCTCCGGAAAAACCTGAAGCGATATTCGCGGGGAAGCCGACATGTCGGCGTCGTTTTTGGTTACGTTTCCTTCCCGACAGGAAGAGATGCGGATGTTGCTGGGGGATTTGTTTTTTCCGAACAAGCCAACCTCATCAAATTTCTCGCACCTTGTACTGGTTGATTTCCTCCTGCAGGATCTCGTCGGCGTCAGAGTACACCTCCACCTTCTTCTGTTTCTCCAGCTTCCGCCTCAGCCTGGACAGGTCCTCCTGGGACGACGCATGAGGAAAGGCAACAGTTAGACTTATTTCAATTCAGTGCACGGCGGGGATTTGTCCTCCATTCAGAAATAACAGAGTGGTCCAAAGAAAATGAAGCCATGTTACCTATCGTGTGCGTGAGACGCTATTTTCCAAGGTGAGGCGATGTGTTTTGACGAAAAAAAAAAGAAAACAAGAGTGACCTGCGCTCGCTTGAGATTGCTGCTCTCCCTCTCGCGGGCCGTGCGGTTCTCGGCCACGGCGACTTGGATCTCTTTCAGCTTTGCCTGCGTGTGCTCCAGCTGCACCTTCTGGTCCTCCGCCAGCTGTGCAGCTTCCACCGCCTGGAGCAGTAAACAAAACAAAACAACGGCGCTCTCTAACAGCCCTTCGCAAACAACTTTTTCCAAACATTCTACGTGCAGGGAGAGGACCCGCGTCATCAGAAATTCATTTCAATCCAAGTGCAGGACAGAAGCCTGAATTTTATTTGCGGCTCATCGGAGGCACTCGAAGGAGACGTGCCCACTCTGGTTGAACATGAATTTGAATGCGATCGGGCCATTCTGCAAATAGTTGAGAAGAGACTCTCAACTGTATGAGAAGCCGTGCTTCCGACAGGCGCCGTGAAACGCACCGGTGTCGGCAATTTTTCCAAGTTGCTCGCTCCGTCCGGCCGCAGTGGAAGCGCATGCTCATTAGTGAGCGCCGAGTGCCAAGCGGCAAAGCGGGCGGGGCCTCACCTTCCGCTTGTTGAGCTCCAAGGCTTGAGTCCTGAGCGACAGCTCTTTCTCCAGCGTGGCCAGCGCGCTCTGAAGGACGCCCTCCTTTTCCTCCAGCTTCTGCACCACCAGCAGCTGAGCATCCACCTGGCGGCAAGACCACATGAAGGACACTCGTCGTTGACGGGAAAACTCGCACTTGCTGCTTTCGCACGCGGGCCAAGGCAATCAAAGTGTAGCTAGTGCTTTGGCTCCACCTGGTGGCGTCTTGGTGGAAGTGTGCCGATTCAAAACGATATTGTGCCACAGGCAATTTTAACCTTTTTTTTTGGTTTGTGCGGCATGAATAAAATCATGCTCACTCATGGCGTCGTCATAGCGGCCTCGGCGAGAAAATATCTTCAAGCACGCCAAGAGAACGAGAGAGGCCAACCTGACAGACTTTCAAGGGCTTTGACAGTTTGGGCTCTCACCTGCGTCTTGAAGGCGAGGACCTGGTCGGCCAGCTCCTCCTTCTCCTCCTTGAGCAGCTTGTAGATCTGGTTGGATTTGATGCGCTCGCTCATCAGCTTAAAGTTGGCGTCGTCCTTCTCGCGCAGTTGCTGCAACAGCCGGCTGTTCTGCTCCTGCATGTCCTCGAAGGCCTGGCCCGTCACGTCCATCTCGCTCAGCAGCGCTTCCTCCTCCTCCGGAGAAACCAAATCGTTTCGGTCAACGCCTGCTTCCGACGAGAGCAATAAAAGGAGCAGCGGAACGAGACGCCAGGAAGCGGGCCTCGTATCCGTGCGCTTAGACCCAGAGCACAAAATCTGCGTTTGATTCCTTGGGATTTACGCTCCTCACGGGCAAGCCTGGAAAGACAACTGGAGCGGCTTCTATATTAGATGTTTTGGTCTCGAACAAGCGGAATCCGACGGGAAGCCATTACGCCGAGCAAATCTAAAACATCCCGAGTTAGTGTGCTTCACACGGGGCCCGAGGCTCGATAAATCGGCATGAATCTGGACGGCGTTAGATGGACGGGACCTTCCAAGCAGAAGGTGCCGCGGGGGCTACCTCAACACACACGTTTCTCATTGAGCTCATCAGATCGGCACCGAACCGTTTCGAGCAGCATGTTCTTCAAACATTTTCGCTCCCGGGAGACGGAACTCAACAAAACTACCGAGTGCAGCGCGAAAGGCAATTGTGAACATTTTATTTCAAAGATGCTTTTTCCAAAACGACGGTAACATTTTGCATTGAAAATATTTGAGAGCTCGAATTGCAGCATACATAAAGTGTGAGATTTCTTGCGAATTAGCCCAAAGCTGAGGTTGGGAGGAGTGATTGGTTTCATATTTCTTCTCTTATTGCAACATATCTTTTCATGAATTTCGTACGTGTGGCCCTCTCAGGACCTAAGTGGGGGCGGGAGGAGGTTCCCCAGTGCCGCAGTTAAAAATTCAAGACACCCAAGGTCAAAGGTTCTCATATCAAGAGTAGGACATGCGTTAACGTGGTCGTGTCCACGGTCCCGCTGGCTCAGGTTTAAACAAATGACAACATTGCTGAAGCGACACTCCACCTCAATTTGGCCGATTGCACATCTCACGACAGACATGCGTCGCGTCATTCCCCTGACGTGAGAGACTTGGACCAAGTTGCGCCAAAGAGGCACACCCAAACAGACACCCCCCCGCCTTCCCCACCCCAAAAGCTGTTTTTCTGCATTCAGAGGCACGGAGGTCATTCTACGACTCCTGCTCTTCCGATTGGCTCAGGTTCAACTCGGCTCGCGCACTGCGTCTTGAAGCGGCACATACCTGCTTGGTGGCGCCCAGCTTCTTCTGCAAATGCTCGATGGTGTCTTCGGCCACTCGGATCTTCCTGAGGGCGTCTTCGTCAGCCAGCTTCTTGCTCTCCTTCTTCTCGCGCTCCTCCAGCTCGCGCACTCGTATCCGCAACTCGTCCACCTGCACGTGGACGTCATAGAGGTTGGCTGAAAGGCGCGTGTGCAAAGTCGGCGCGCAAGTCAAAGGGGATATTTCTGACGAGACAATTATCGTCAAACTGCGGAGAACGACAACCTGTACAAGTCACTCGTGTTTTTCTTTGTGGTTGATGAGCACTACCCTTTGCAATTATGCGCATAAAGTTTAAATTTGTTTTTTTTTCAGTATTGATATCTGCACTTGGAATGACTCAAACCAGGATTGAACATTTTGCCCATACGGCGGGGAAAGGAAAAGAAATCCGGTTTCGCACATCGTGAAGCAAATGTGAGGAACTACATTTGAAAATTGGAAATCTGATTGATGCGGGGAAATACTTTTGAGATTTTAATTTGAGCCCAACTTGCAATGAGTCACACTTAAAGGAGAAAAAAAAAAGAGCGAGACCTCTGCTTTGGATTTCCGTTCAGCCGCCATGAGCTGCACTTTGTCCCTCTGCTCCTTGGGAGCCGATTTGTACATGTCCAACAGGAGCTTCATCTCCTTCTGGGACTCCTGAGCTTTCCTAGAGGGCGGCAAAGCCAGAAGGCGTTACACAAGGCTCAACAAAAGCACTGGAAAAAGAGGGGGGGGGGGGGTCGCAACGGGGGACGTACTTGAGCTCGACTCGGAGCATCTTCAAGGTGTCCGAGTCTTTCCTCTTGAGCTCGTCGCTGCGTTGCCTCTCGCGCTCGCGCTCCCGCTCGCGTTCCCGCTCGGCCTCCCGCTCCCTTTCGCGGGCTCGCTGCCTCTCCAGCTCCTTCCTCCTCTCCTCCTCCTCCTGTTCTTGGTCCTCGTCTTCGTCTTTCTTCACGTCGACGGCGTCGCCGCTCGACTCCTCCAGGACGAGAACGCCGGCGTCGCTGTTCAGGCAGCGCAGCTTCCGCCAAAACAAAAATGAGTTGAGAGCCTCCGTCGCCGCCTTTGGCCCGGTCAAAAATTAAAGCTGGGATTTGGCAAACGGTCGAAAAGCAGACCGCCTCGACCCCAAGTCGTCTACCTTGTTGATTTCGATCTGGGTTTCGCGCAGCTTCCTCTTAAAGCGCTGCACGTCGCCTTTCAGCTGCAGGTTGTGGTTCTGAAGGCTGCTGATTAAGTGTCGCATCTCCCTGTTGATTGGTCCTGGGGAGGATGGGGGGGGGGGGGGGGGCAAAAATGTCAGCACTCTATTATGTCAGGATAACGGCTGTGTTTTGCCGTGGCACACTTTGTCGCTGTGGCGCATACGCTACCCGCTTGCTCGTTGGCGGCAAGATTTTGCTCAAACTCGATGCGCAACATCTCGTATTCTTTGCGCACTTGGGCTAGCGTGTCCTCCAGCTGGATGACTTCGGTGCGCAGCTTCTTCTGCAGGGACAGCTCGTCGCTCTGCGTGGTCAGACGCACGCACGCAAGCGGCGTCAGCAATGTTGCGGGGGTGCCGGGACGACTCGATTACGGCGCGGACCAGCGAGGGCGGCGGCGAAGAAAAGGCAATTAATTTCAAGTGTACCTCCATGTGCTCAATCTGTCTGAGGTGGGCGTTCTTGGCTGTGAGCAGGAGGGCCCGAGCCTCGTCCAGCTGGGTTTTCACTCCCAGGGACTCGTTGTAGAGCAGCGAAAACTGAGACTGCAGACACTTGTACTCTAGCGTCTCCTTCACGACCTCCTCCGGAATATTACGCAAATCCATCTGGAACAAGGAGGAAGAAGCGGCAGCGGTGAAGGCGCGCGGGCCTCGCTCGTTCGGAATCGCCAAATGCAGCGGACATATCAAAAGTCTACACACCCCTGTTCAATGGCCAATTTTCTTTTTTTTTTTGTGATGCACAAAATAAACGAGACCAAGAGAAATCATTTCAAAACTTTTTACAGCATTAATGTGAACTTAATTGGAACAAAATTACCCTTTGTTTGAAATTCATAGAGAAGTCAAAAGAATCGACTATAAAGATGGATTCGGGTCACAAACGCACTCTGTTCCAACAGACACTTTTTCTTTAGTTAAATGAAATCTAAACTTGAGCTGCGGTTTATCTGGGAGACGCTCCAGTGGATGTAATGCACGGCGCATTCCAGCAGAGCTTAATTGCTCCCCCCTCGTGGGTATTACGAGAACACGCAAACCGTGGCAGCTCCTTCGGTACGAGGACCCAAACACACACGGCCTGCAACGGCGCAAGCCGGCTCTCAAACGTGGCCGTCACCTTGAGCTTCTCACTCTCCCTCACGGCCTCTTGCAGCTCCACCTGCAGCTTCTCCAAATCTGCCATGCGGCTATTGGCCAACTCCTGGTTGTGCTCCAGCTCCGTGTTAAGACTCTCAAACTGCGAAGGAAGCCGACCCCCACCAAAAAAAAAAAAAGAAAAAAGTTTTGAATGGAAGAGGCCCAAAATGGGCGTGCGTGTCATTTTTTTCAAGCGCTCACCTTTTGAATGGTTAATGTGATTTGTCCGCCAGCGAGCCCACCAGAGCTGCCGGTGCTGCTGTAACCAGATTTTAGCTGCAAACCACAAACAATTGGACAAAAGTCATTCATCATTTAGAAATTAAGAGGAGGCTACAGATTGGATTTGCGATTTCTCTTTCTAGTTTGAACTAGCAGTCCATCCATTTTTCTCTTTTGCCACGCCCCCAAAATACTGAAGTGCTCCATGGATGAAACGCACCCCGGCTGTGGAAGAGCGTTTGACCCGTACAGGATCCAACTCGTTTATTCAACCAGTTAAGGAAGAGCAAGTTTTGGAAGGTCTAAGTTTTGTTTATTTGGATTTCTTCCTTCCTGTCACGAGGATTTCAGAAAAATGATTGAAGTTGATCCCACATGACCGTGGGTGAGAGGTGGGGTACGTTGCAGGGCATAATCAGGCAAACAACTGCTCCCACGCCAACTCGTGATTTATGATTTTGAGATACGGGAGGAAAAAATACACACGGAGGAGATGGTTTTGAAAAGTTTTCAATAACAGCTAACATTGGCTGTTAAGGGCGAGGGGACTTCGAGGCAGGGCACAATCTGACTTATTATTATTATAATGCTTTAAATCCTAAAAATGGATTTTTGTTTGTTTGTTTTAGTATCCAAAATTTTATCAGATAATTCCCAAATTCACATAGTGGAAATCATAAAACTGCACCTGCTCCATGGCCTCTGCCAAGTGCTTGTTGAGCTTTTGTTCCCTGTTTCGGAGTTTCTCAATGTCCCACTGCAGGTCCTCCACAGTGGTTTCCATTTCCGACACCTTAGTCTCCGCACTGGTCACCTTGTCCACCCATTCGTTGTACTGCCAGGGGGAGGGTAAAAAGGCTCGTTTAATTGTGACACGCGTAGGCGGGCGCGAACCGAGCGTGTCCGAGGCATCTCACCTCCATGGATGTTTTGTGATGTCGGCCCTGCAGCAGAGTGGCCTGGTCTCGCAGTCTGCGGTTCTCGTCCAGCAGAGTGCGGTTCACAGAGCCCACGCTGGCCAGGCTCTCATCCTCGCACCCTGCAGTGAAAGAACGGCCACGGCTGAGTTGGGCGGCCTGACATATGACCGTGAACTTCCCAGGGAGAATGTGTTTCGCCCTCGCTGTCAGGTTTGCAATGTTGAAAAGAGGCAAAATTTTGCCACCACCATCAGGACACATTTGTCATACCCGCCGCTTGGATCTGTTTGCACATGTCGTCAATGCAGCTGTGCAGCCTGTCAAAGACACACACGAGGCAGGCGATGGCATCCTTGCTGAACAACATGCGGTGCTGGAGATGCAGTGAGACCTCCTCTTCGCTGCTGTGCTCCAGCGTGGCCAAGAAACCTTTGGCGCTGACGCTCAGGGGGGGAGGCAGTGGCGGCAATGATTCTGCGTATAAGAATAAATGATGATATAAAAGATTGGATTAGAAATATTGAAAAAGCACACAAGAGCAATTAACCTGCGGTTGGTTGCCGCGGGGGCTCTGTGGGTGTTAACTGCTCCGATCTATCAGGGGGTGGAGGCTGCTGAGGAGTCTCTTGTTGCCCTTCTTTCGTGACTTCATCTTGCTGTTGATGCTCTGGTTGTTTTCGGTCATTCTGTGCCTCAGGGAGTGGAGGTGGAGGCACACCGCAGGTTGGCGACGCAATATTGACAGCGTCTGTCTCCATGGGCACAGGATCAGGAAGTGGAGCAGGTGGGGGAATTGGTGTTGATGCTACTGGGGCCACTGGTTCGATGCATTTGCGCAGAATATGGACCTTTTCTTCCAGCTGGAATAAAAACGTTTTCTGCAATTACGTTGCGTTTAAGAGAACAAGGTCATACAATTGTTCCATGTACTCGTACCTCAGACCAGTAGCGGTTTACAATCAGCAGTGTGGTGTCATCAGTCGCTTGCCTCTTTTCAAGCTTCTCTATTTTCTCTCGCAACTCGTCCTCCATCGCCTGCCGCTGCTCCAAGCGCTCACTCAGCTTCTTATTCTTAAACTGGATCACTTTCATGTCCATTTCCTCCTACACATCAAATAAGGGAGGCTTGACCATGCTGAATTAAACTTCGGGAAGATTTGCAGATGTAGTTGGGCTCACCGTAGACGAGACTCCTCCTATGCGAATGGGCTCAATGAGAGTGGTGGTGGTCTTCTCCTCCTTTTTGCTTTTCTTCTCAGGTGGGCCGGGGGGGCTGTCCCCACCGGAGGGACGCTTTCCTCCCCCTGCACCTGACATCTTGACTTCCCCTGCATGGAAGCCAACATGAAGTAACATTAAAACTTGCTCTGAAGGAACAATAGCATAACCATACTCATTGATTCGTATCGACAGTTAACAACGAATTTAGTCTCGTTTGAACAACAAGCGCCCTAACTACACGGTTGCAAACGAATTAATGAGCAAATATATCTTTCGATTTGTTAATCCGGGTGACGAGTGGCTAGCCAATCCGAAAAAATATTTTAGATTAGCCCGTGCGGCTAAGGTAAGGTAGGCTAACGCAAACACCAACTCCGCCAAAGCACACAAAAAGCACATTTCTAGATTAAAATTTAAATGTGAAGCAGCCTCTGGTTTTCTATCAATAATACAAACCTTCCCAGGAGCGACTTGATGGACCACTTTGTATGCAGCGATGGCTGTTTGAAAGTGCTCTATAAATACTGTTGACTTGACTTGACTTGAACAGCTAGCGGATGTAGCGATACGCACTTCCGCTCACAAGAGACGCCGGCTAGCAAAATATCTTTCTAATTTTCGTTTCTACTACTATAAAATAAAATGGTTTAACTCTTTCTGCAACCGGAGCTTCCCTATTAATTCTAATAAAATATACTAATTTTAAAAAAGGGGCCGGGGGGGAAACACCACAACGCACTCCGGCCACACGAGGGCGATACTGACGGCAACCAAAAAATCCAAACCGAATCAGTTACGAGGAATACAGGCAAAATGTCATCACTTTGCAAATATTGTACCGTCTTGTTTTGGCGGAGTCGCTTGGGATACAATCGCCACTGACGCGGGTACAGTGATGGCTTCACATTAGCTTTGTCGCATCACCGTGCACCCTTTTGATCGCTGCCGCGGTGGCTGTTGTGAGCGTTTCTCTGACATACATGGTGAGTACGGAATAGCTTTGCACGGTCAGTGAACTGCGGCGTGCGAGGCCATAACGGACACTTGCATCTTACTCATAGCATATTTTAGAAACAACGCGAGAAAGATGTGGAAAAGACACATCTCAACAATGTGGAATAACAGCAAGCAGACAACACACACACACACATACTTCCCTGTACGTAATGCAGTTCCTGTTATTGAGTATTGCCTTGAAGTTGAACTCTGACTACTTTTTGTTGTTGTCTAAAGAGTCCCATTCCGTAAGCATGACAAAAGACATAGTGCTTGGCGATGATCTGCCTGACTGGGTGGGCGCAAAGGAGTTTTACCAGAAGTATGACCCCAAAGAGGTGATTGGCCGGTGAGTCCATTTCAGGAACAAAAATAAGAGCAGATCCCCGTGGAGCACCACGGTGTATCCTTTTCCATATTCAATACTTCCTTGCGGACGAGTAAGAAGGCCGTTCTCTTCATTTTGTATGTTGTTGTCAGGGGCGTGAGCAGCGTGGTGCGCAGGTGCGTGCACAGACACACGGGGCAGGAGCTGGCCGTCAAGATCATCGAGATCACCGCAGAGAAGATGACCATCCAGCAACTGGAGGAGGTGAGGACATCCACGCTCAAGGAGATCCAAGTCCTCAACATGGTCAAAGGCCACTCGTCAATCAGTAGGTCCAAAATGCACTCATGCCACACTTTGGAACGGCAGCCCCTTTGTTAACGGCCCTTGATTTTTTTTTTTCCACCTAGTTACTCTCGTTGATTCCTATGAGTCCACTACCTTCATCTTCCTGGTGTTTGACCTGTGAGTAGAATGACATATATGGCTGATACATATTGTAATACCTCTACTCTACAGCAGTCGAGGCTTAGTATTCAAATGTTGTTCAAAGCAAACTGGTCATGCTGATATCACGATTCCCGATATCAAAATGTAATCCTTGTGACCGGAATTTGTTTTTCTTGACAGAATGAGGCGGGGGGAGCTGTTTGACTACCTCACAGAAAAAGTTACCCTCAGTGAGAAAGAAACGAGGTGAGTTTGCGCCATTGATGCTTTTTCCCCTCAATCTTTTCATGGAATCGCCATCTTCCGCACGTCACTGCAGGAGCATGATGCGAGCTCTGCTGGAAGCGGTGCGCTACCTCCACTCCCGCCACATCGTCCACCGCGACCTGAAACCTGAAAACGTTCTGCTGGACGACCAGGGACACATTAAACTGTCCGACTTTGGCTTCTCGGTGCAGCTGCAGCCCGGGGAGAAGCTGAGAGGTACTCGAGTGAGAATCGCAAAGTGTTCAGTGAGTTGCTGCGAGACACGAGACGCGTTTTAAAAGCGTCGCTCTTCGTCTGTTGTTGTAATTAGAGCTTTGTGGAACACCCGGCTACTTGGCTCCCGAAATACTGAAATGCTCCATGGATGAAATGCATCCGGGCTACGGAAAAGAGGTTGACCTGTAAGTCCAGACCAGATGCGCGTCATTTATCACATCCGTCAAGGAAGTGTGGTTTTACATTTGCTTATTTTGTTTCTTGTCTCCATCTTTTCGATGGTTGTGTAGTTTTCCACACATACTCTGGGGTGCATTTTCTCCAGCTAGATGTCGAGCCTTTAAAAAGTTCCTCCAGGCTTTATTTAATAGCGGATGTGCATACTTGTCCAACCACATTCTTGCTATTTTTACTTCTCCTCTCAAAAATAAGAAAAATATTCTCCGTGACTCCCACGAGATCAACATACGTCCGTGATGCGTCCAATTTGAAGTGATTGGATGAGCTCCGTTTAGGCAAAAGTAGTCCTTTGCCATCTTATTTGGAATTTGTGGCAGGGCTTGGTCCATTTCCTAAATTTGCCTCTTCGCCGGTACTTTGGCGGCCTCTTGTGGTACATCTAAAAAGTACCTCAACCGCATTCCCTTGCACATTTCCCCGCAGCCTCCTGCTCATTACCGTTTGTACGACATTGCGAGCATGACATCTAAAAGTCTGATCCACCTCTGCGGCAAGGAGGCCAAATCGAACCAGTCTCTGTGTGTGCCGCCACAGCTGGGCATGCGGCGTGATCCTCTTCACCTTACTGGCCGGCTCGCCGCCCTTCTGGCACCGCAAACAGATGCTGATGCTCAGGATGATCATGGAGGGCCGCTACAAGTTCGGCTCGCCCGAGTGGGACGACCGCTCGGACACTGTCAAGGATCTGGTCAGCTCAAATTTAACTGCCTCACACTTGACCCCCGGGAATAGCAAATGGCAATTTTCATGATTTCGACTTGGAAGCTTCCACCGTATTTGCCGGTCCCGTGAGAAGTTTCACGCTTACCTTGGTGTTTGGCCGCCGCCGCCGCCGTTCAGATCTCCAGGCTGCTGGTGGTGGATGCTGCCGCGCGTCTGACGGCCGAGCAGGCCTTAGCTCATCCTTTCTTCAGGCAGTACCAGAAGGAAGACGTGCGATGCTTCAGCCCCAGAAGGTCGTTCAGGGTGAGTGCCTTCACAAATTTGCCTACGGAGAGAAGTAGAACAAGTACTTGTGCCATTTCTCAGGACTCTGTTTTATTGTTCCAAATACATTTCAGAATCTGTACTTTTTGACTTTTAACGAGTAAAATTCGTCATTATTTCTACTTTTACAGTCCGCCCACCCACAAATTCTGTATTTACCTTGACCTAAATAAACCCAAGTATACGTCCTTCTATCTATGCGAGTACCTTTTTCCCCCCTCACCTCTGAAATCGTCCGATGCGATCCGCCGCCGTCTCTCGCTCAGGTGCTGATCGTGACCGTGCTGGCGTGCATCCGGATGTACGGCCGCTACCGCAGGGCCCGCCCGCTGACCCGCGAGGTGCTGGCCCGGGATCCTTACTCGCTGAGGGGCGTGCGCAAGCTCATCGACGGCTGCGCCTTCCGCATCTACGGCCACTGGGTGAAGAAAGGCGAGCAGCAGAACCGGGCCGCCCTCTTCCAGAACACCGCCAAGGTCATGCTGCTCGAGCTGGAGGACTTTGAAACATAAACCTCATCTTTAGTCTTATTTTTCATTTTAAGAGGAGGGACTCGGGGAATTTATGCCTTACCGCATGCTGTCTCAAGCACGCACATAGTTTAACAAAAATAAGAATCCTGCTAAGCATTTTTTGGGGGGGGGGGGTGTGAAGGGGGTTGTTTTAAATTGCCTCAAGTCGCATTTTTTGCAGTGCGCTTAGCGCTAAAGGGCGTTTATGCACGTGCTCATTCGTGTTTGGGGGGCGGGGGGGGGGGGGGGGGGGACTGTGATTAGCTATTTAACATGAAACTACTCGGTTTGCTTTCGTCGGGTTTCAGTTGAACCTTTGGGATGAATCTAAAATGTACAAGTGGAGAAATGTGCGTTTCACACTTCCGAGAAGGTCAAATCCAGTTCTGGAAAGGATCTGGTGCGTTTTAGGTTCATCCTCAAATGTCAACCAAACGTTTCACGAGTCGTCCATTACGCGTATGGCTCGATGGTGTCTCATATTTACAGATCTTCTAAGACCAATGTGAAATATTTACAGCGTGTACTGTACTTGGCATGTTTTTTGGTTTCCAAAAAAAACAAATCTCCATGTTTCTTCAAGAAGAAACCAAGCGTTTGTGACCGTATTTCCTGTGAAAAACTCATTCCACTGCACCATGACCGTTGAAAGTGACGAAATAAAAACTATTTAATATTTGCTCCACAACTTCCTGTCATTT
The DNA here is from genome assembly GCF_025434085.1 of Hippocampus zosterae. NCBI lineage: Eukaryota > Metazoa > Chordata > Actinopteri > Syngnathiformes > Syngnathidae > Hippocampus > Hippocampus zosterae. The sequence continues at coordinate 1,396,505 of NC_067457.1, forward strand.
TTTTCCCCCCCTCCCACCTCTGACTCTCGGTGCCTAACGTTACAGTGCAATTTCATACAAAATGCACATGAAAGACAAAAAAAGATGGCAATTGCTTTGAAAAAAATCCAAAAAAGTTGAACAGCTAACCAAAAATGTGACGCCCCTTTCTGCATCGCTGCAGCGTGGCTGTGTCCATGGCAACCGGGTACCTCACTCCCACGGAATCCATTAAGTCAAGAGGTGCGTTTGCTCGTCTCGCTTTGATGTTTCAAGAACCCGTTTCGGCCGCTTCACCAGAGCTGCTGCCGAATTGAAAACGCGTCCATCTGCCTCTTGCCAGGATGACGTTTTTTTCTTCATTTTGGAGCTATTTGCGGAGAGTTCAAAAAAAGAAAAATGATACAATTATCCCGTCGGTTTTACGACTCTGTTGTCGCGGGACTGTAAAGAAGCCTTTGTGGCCTGCGCCTTTCCTTGGTTAGTCATCCACGCCGGCTGAGCCGTCGCTCTGTTTAAGAACATTATCCCCCCCCTGTAATCCACTTTGCCTTCTGTTCCGTGCAGGTGAGCAGACAGTCAGATGGAGCCGGGGGCCGCCACTGTCGCACGCCCGCTTCCTCTCTTAATTGCCTCGAGTGTTTTCTTTCCAGCCCGCCGCCGCTCGTCAGGATGGAGGATCCGGACCTACGGCAGCAGAAACTGGACAATCAGGTCAATAAACGACAACGATACATTATTCGACTGCTCGGTGTAAAAAGCAAGGCCGGCTGTGCTACTTTTGTGTTGTCTTTGGAGAGTTTTGAACAATGAATATGGCGTATTCCGTTTTCCAGGCTTACTTTTCATCATATCTGACTTTGCATTTGTCAAACTCACCTGCTATCGAGCTCGAGGCAACGTGAGCGTTGTTGATTATCTTGGCTTGACGTGCTACGAAAAGAGAAGAAACGCATCTAATTCCGATTGGGTTACTGGGTCGCTCGGGTCAAATGTCAGAACGTAAGGGACAATGTCGCTCATTGTTGACCAAAGTCAAAAGTCGCTCTGTGAAAATGACATATTTGCTTCATGGAGGGTGACAAATGAAATAAGAATAACCATCGATTCATTTGATCATCGATCGAGTCGTCGTCGTCGCATTTGTAAACTGACGAAACTGAAAAACAAATCCAAGTGCAACAGCTGCTCAAGTGCGTAGTAGAAGTGCTCATTCAAGGAGGAGATAACAGGAGGTTCTGATCGTGCCCCAGCGATCCATTTTGATGAAGAAGCAACAAAAGAAACGGGCCGATTGTCAAATGGTGGTGGCCAACCGGGACGCGCGCCAAAAGAACCGCAGACAAAAAGGCCGCTCGGACGAGACGCCGCTGCTGATCAGCCAGTCCTTGAGCAACATCTCCCTGAACGGTTGGTTCGAAAAAAAAAAAAAAAAAAAAATCACCCGGTGTGCCTTGACAACCGTTGAAAGAAATCCTTCCTATGCCATTTCCCGCAAAGAACAAGTGGAGCACGCGCATGACAACCCGATGGACGTCATCATACTGGCGGAGTGCGACGGCGACGCGAAGGCCGCCGCCGTCTTAAGTGAGGTGCCGGCCGACAAGCCGCTCGGTCCCGTAAAGATCAACTTCGACGTCGAGCACGAGGAGGATGAAGCAGAGGACAGCGAGAAGACCGAGAAGCAAGAGAAAGTCCAAGGCAAGGAAGCAAAACGTCTCGCCGCGTTGCAGATTTTCAGCGACTATCGGGGGTTGTCTGGAGCAGATCCGCCGCCATAAACTTTGTACCCATGAGCAACATCCATCAATCGCAGCTGCGGCGGACAATGACGGACAGGAGAAGGCCGAGGAGAAACCGGAGAGAAAAACCAAAAGGCAAGACAAAGCCAAAGACCGCAACGATGGACAAAAGACAAACAAAACCACCAAAGAGCGCACAAGTAAGCGGGACCTTCCTTGTCCAGATTATTTGGACTTGGCGGAAGCTCGCGACTATGCGTCGTCATTTCTATTTTGTGCAGAGAAGCACCCGCACGACGCGTCGCCATCGGCCCCGGAGCGGACGAAAAACGGGCGCGGCAAAAGCGGCGACGATGAGCAAGACGACTGCCCCGCCCACAACTCCCCGCCTGGGAGTAAAAAACATCTGGACACGTGTAAGGCGTCCGTGTGCGGCCGCCGCCATCTGGGCGGGCTTAAAAATGTGAAATAATCTGCTGCGACTCTTCCCCCCCCCCCACAGCCAGGTGCCAAATCAGCGACGACAGCAAGGACGAGGACCTTCGGCCAGAAGGGAAAGAAAGGAGGAAGAAGAAGAAGAGAGCCGAGAAAAACACACCGAGTGTGGCATCTCTCAACTCCAACTACAAGGAGGGCTCGTCTTCAGGCAGCGAATCCACCAACGGAGTGAGTCGGCACAAATGGAACCAACGTTTGGGCCCAACCGTAAAACTCTCAAACGCGCGTCTGCCCGATTGCTACATCGGCCAATCAAGATGGATGACTTGAGTGGGCTTTTTTTTTTTTTTTTGTCGCTCCAGACGGCTTCTCGCATATCATTGGAGGACCTGGAGGAGTTCGCCTTTCGTCCCGCCCCCAGAGACCTGACCATCCAATGTCGGGTGACCCGGGACAGGAGAGGCATGGAGAAGGGCATGTACCCGACGTACTATCTTCATATGGAGAAAGACGACGGAAAGAGGGTGGGTTTCTCATCTTGGGGGCTCAGTGAAAGGACTTCCGTCGCCTGTGTCGTGTCACGTGTCACTGTGTCGGTTTTCTCCGTGACCACAAAGGTGTTTCTAATGGCGGGCCGCAAAAGGAAGAGGAGCAAAACATCCAACTATCTCATCTCAACGGATCCCACCAATCTGTCCCGAGAGAGCAGTTGCTACATCGGAAAGCTACGGTTGATTTTCTATTTCGCGAAAAGCAGTCAAACACTTTTGGAACGGTGGCGTTTGCAGAAAGACATGATAACGTATGTTTTTCCAGGTCCAACGTTCTGGGAACAAAGTTCATCGTCTACGACGGCGGCGAGAACCCCGAGAAGAAGCCTTTTATTAAAGAGTGTGAATCTGTGCGACAAGAGCTGGCGGCCATTTGTTACGTGGGTTTCGCCGTCATCTAATTCCGCACTCGCTCCGCCGACTAACGAAGCCTTTGAATTCCTATTGCAGGAGACTAACGTGCTTGGATTCCGGGGCCCCCGCAAAATGACAGTCATCATCCCGGGAATGCTGGACAATGACGACAGGGTGTCCATCCGGCCCAAAAAAGTCAGGTTACGATCCGGGCCTTGCTATGACGCGATGGCGAAAAATGCTTAACCGGAGTGTTGGCGACGCTTTCAGGAAGAGGAAACCCTGCTGGCGCGCCATGCCGACAACAACACGGACAAGCTGGTGACCCTGGTCAACAAATGTCCCAGCTGGAACGAGCAGACGCAGTCGTACGTGCTCAACTTCCACGGCCGCGTCACGCAAGCGTCGGTGAAAAACTTCCAGATCATCCACCCGGAGAATGGTGAATTCCAAAACTGCGCCATGATTTATTGCCACAAAGGGATGGTTCGATTCGGAACCTTGTCGGTACAAGGCCAACACTCGGCATGGGCGCATATCGTGAGTTCATCCATCCATCCATCCATCATCTACCGCTTATCCGGGGCCGGGTCGCGGGGGCAACAGCTTTAGCAGGGAAGCCCAGACTTCCCTCTCCCTAGCTACTTCTTCCAGCTCTCCCCGGGGGATCCCGAGTCGTTCCCAGGCAAGCTGGGTGACATAGTCTCTCCAGCGTGTCCTGGGTCTTCCTCGGGGTCTCCTCCCGGTGGGACATGACCGGAACACCTCACCGGGGAGGCGCTCAGGAGGCATCCGAATCAGATGCCCAAGCCACCTCATCTGGCTCCTCTCGTTGTGGAGGAGAAGCGGCTCGTGAGTTCAGATGATCGAAAAGGATTTTATCTTGTGCCCAAGGACATGACTTCACGGGGGGAATAAGTGGGGTACAGCCAGATGAATGTTAGAGTTTTCTCTGCGCTTGCATACCATTTCCAATAAGAAGCCGACAATTTTAGAGGAGATCGGCTCAAATGCTCAAGGTTAGCCTACACGATGGCGTTCTGAGTTCAAGGGGCGCTCAAGCGGAGTGAGAAGCATTCGACACTGAGGCTTGTGGTCAGGAATCAGCTCAAAAGGAGATGGCTTGAAATGCTAACGTTGGTCACAAACGGAAAGCAAGATGGCAATCCCCCCCCCCACACACACAACTCGCCACGTCTGACTTACGTGGTGCGTCTGTCTTCCAGGCGACTACATCGTGATGCAGTTTGGCCGCGTTTCCGAGGACGTCTTCTCCATGGATTACAGCTTCCCCATGTGTGCCCTTCAGGCCTTTGCCATCACGCTGTCGTCTTTCGATGGAAAACTGGCCTGCGAGTGACCCTCTGCTGGCTCTTGGATCTAAACTACACATTGAGGGGTAGGGCGGGGGGGTAATTAAAAATGCAACAACCAAAAATAGCCTACCGAGCTTGGTTTCCTGCCACGTGTCCTTGGATAGCGAATGCAAAAGGATTTAGCGTTAGGAATTGTGCACAATTCTGGCCCATTTTTATATTCATCCAATTTCTTGTCTTTATACATTGGTGCAATTTCAAAGCAATCGCTGGAATAATAAAATAATCAACCATTTATGACCTTGCTTAACGTGTGTCAGTGGACCGAATATTTGCAGCCAGCAAGTCGATTTCATGTCTATTATTTGGGGATTTCAGTGCACCGACAGTTGTTGCTTGTATGACTTGTCCAATGCAGTTTTCGTTCAGTTCGAAGCACGTTCAGAGGCAGAGTCATCGGACTTGGCGTGTTCAGCGTAAACTTTAAGGTCTCTTATCGCCGATGAGGAAAGGGATTTCTCAAAGTGGTGCAAAGAAAAATACTTTGGTATCACATGGCGCACATCTTATCGCGATTACTTCTTGCGCCACAAATCGACACGTTTCCAATTCGCAAGAGCAAAAAGCTCCTTTGCACCACATTAGACAGGAAGGAAGGATAAATATAAATTCTCGACGCAACTTAATTTTTTTTTGCAGTAAGCGTTACGGTAGTGTGCATGAGAACATTTTCAAACAGAATGAATATCGGGCCACTCACATTTTATAGGCGAATGTTTGTCAGCCGACAACTTCTGATCTTTTACACAATCAGCACACCAGCCGTTTCATCATTTCGGGTTGTGCAACTTCATGCGGTTCAAGACGATGATGAGATTGGTCAAAGCTGCCCTAGAAAACACACACACACACATGAGTTTGGAATTTTCTATTCGCAAGAATTAACTTTGCGTTCGCATGCAAAGATTGCGAGATACCTAAAAAAAAAAAATGCGAGGGAACTTTTTAATGTGCTTTCATTTTTATCTTTCAGGTAAATGAAAGCAACATAAAGAGAGCGTTTTCAATCCCGGGCGAGTTCAATCGCATTCTACTTTGAAATTGACTTGAAATATAAAGATCATCAAATTAGTTCTCGAGTTTAAGCATAAATAAGCGAAATGCGACTGACACGTACGATCGTCTCTCAAACAGCCGCGCGAGAGAAGCTACGGTAGCCAACCTGACCCAAAAGTATCTCAAAGCGCATTTTATAAAAGCAAAGAAAAAAAATCACTGCGTTATCTTGCATTTTTTGTGAGGTCACGCAAAGTTATTATTTTTGTTACATGTCACTCTAAGAGTTCCGTAAAAATGTCATGTGCAGCGTGCGATTACATCTTTAAGCGCACATGCGCCTACTAGCCTTCTCCTCGTCAGAGATAAGAGAGCGCGAGCCTCCCTCTTCCTCCGCAGCTCGTCCTTCAAATAGAATTTTTGCGGCCAAACGCGCCCGAGAGCCCAACTGCAAGTGCCGAGGGGATGGAGAAGCTCAAAGCGATGCTGCTTTTACTACACACGGCACTTTCTCTCGCAGGTGAGGTCCTTAATCGCAAGACATTCCTTTGATACGATGACAATCAAATGGCCGGAATTGATGTGAGGGAGACCATGGTGTGAAGTCTGCAAAGAATTCAGGAAAATGATGCGTTTCTTTGATGTGTTGAAGGAAAATGAGCGTACTTTTTACCCCCTCTTAATTTTTTTTTTAGTTCAACAGTTGAACCAGGACTTGGATGGACTATTACCACTTTTAACTGTACAGTGATCCCTCGCTATTTCGCGGTGCGTTTATCACGGCTTCAGTGCATTGCGGATTTTAAAAAAAAAATTTTCATGAAAAAAAAAAAAATTAATTCATATACATGGAGTACAGTACATGTCGCTCTATGTGACTCGCTGTTGTTTCGCAGCTTCTCACACTTAAATTTTTTTTAAATATGTTAATTGGTAGCTACTTCGCAGATTTTTATTTATCGCGGGTGGTTTTGGCCCCCCATGAACCGCGATAAACGAGGGATTACTGTACTTCTACTTCAGAGCAGAGTATTTGTGCCACCCCTGACAAGTTTGTGTGATTTTTAGACACGAGGGAGAGTTTTCAGTGCGACAACGATTACATGCTCACCATCAGTTGCTCCCTCAACCTCACATCAGGCCGCGGGACCCCCCACTGGTTGACTTTCGCCAAACTATACACGAGGTAAGTGTCCCTCCGCCGCAACTTAATTTGCGAGTGCAAACGCCGACTAAAGGCGCTGATCTTCATTTCTCCGCAGCGAAAGATACAATTGCAATTTGTCAAACGTGGGCGGAGACCGACACTCGTGTTTCATCGCGGTGAAGAAGCCTTGCGACTTTATGGATTTCGACGCGTTCGAGATCTCGCTGTGCGGGGGAAAAAAAGATGTAGGGCAGTGGTGCCAGCTGATGGATGAACGATACAAGCCAAAGGATCATAGTAGGGGGCAGTCGTCATAAGCCGCCCCCCCCTCCCCCAAATCATCCACACAGTATATTCAGCTAGATACATAAAATGCACTTTTGACACATTTTCAGTTGAAAATGTTTCCTGCATCCCTCAAATATATCTAAACCCATAACCGAGGACTCCTCTGCTTCCCCAGTTAAACCGCATGCACCGTGCTGCCTGGCGGTCAGCCACAACTCCAGTCAGCACCGCTTCACGTGGAAAAACACCTACGAGAAATGTCGATACGTCACCCTGAAGGACAACCTGGATTATCAGATCCGTTTCTCCAATCGACAGGACAAAAACAGCGTAAGGAGGCCGCTTTCAAACAGGTCGAAGGTGACCAAAATGAGATCGTCAAGATCTTTCCTCTCTCTCCCAGACCAGAGTCCACTACACAGACGGTATGGACTATTCTGTGAATGACGGCGACCTCGAGACGGACACGGAGTACAGTACCAAAGTGAGGTCTAAGCCCAGCGCGACTCACTTTCACGGCCAATGGAGTGACTGGTCGCAAGAGGTCCACTGGAGGACCGTACCAGCCAACGGTGAGGTCAAAGCTCTGGCGTGCTCAAAACAAACGTTCGACAACAAATGCTGCCACGAGTAGCGACGGTCATCGTCATTGTCGGCGGCTCAAAAGTTTTGGAACGACTTAAAAACGGCCAATAAAATAATCTGTCGGATCAGAGAAGCTACTACCTGCGATACTGTTTGGTTACACTGCAGCTCTGCTTACCTATTGGCTTTGACGTGATTTTTAATGCACAGGGTTGACCCAATGACATCACGAACCTTTTCCAGTGTTGTGGGAACTTCTCATTGTTGCTCTTCTCAGATTCCGGAGTCGATGGTTTCTTTTCGATACACGGCATAAGCGTCTTCTTGGCCTCAGCTGTGACGGCCACACTCGTCCTGTTTTTATGCTGCGCTTTGCTAAAAAAGTAAGGCGCTCCTCCATTTGCAAACATTCCAAACAAGTGCACATTTCATTGGTCAGGATTTGCTCACGTGCAGGTGGAGGCAAAGTGCGTTCGTTCCCACTCCGGCGCCATACTTCCAGAGCCTCTACACCAATTGTCACGGGGATTTTAAAGTAAGTCCGTGTCAGGCGTGTGAACCCTTCAAAATAGTTGTCCGTTGCTTCTGCTGAAAAGCTAACAAAATGTTACCGGGCTGTTTTCACCCGTCTTCCTTTAGCCTAGACGAGACAAAGCGGAGGGAATTATGAACAGTTCAAAAGGCCAGTCAGTGTCAACACAAAATGTTCAGCTTTCTGCTCAGAAGCAAAAATATCAACAAGGGTCGTCTCCACCCGCCACCCCACACACACATTTTTTTTTTTTAAATCTCCACTGTATACCTTAGTATCGGTCCAGATTGTGACGACTTTTGCCAATGTAATCACAGAGCTGGATGGACACGCAAGCAAACGTGACCTTCACAGTCAAGCCAGAGGACACGCTCCGAGTCGACGGCCTTGTGGAGGAGCGTCCAACACAGGTTGACGAGATGGTGTATGAAAACCTCAAAAGCCATCCAGCAAGTTTGCCGCCGGATGAGGGCAAGGCGGCATGCAGGCCCGGCCGCGTTCCTCTCATCCAAGGGCAACCTGGCCGCTCCTGCCCCGAATACTGCACAATCAGCGACTTGCAGCAATGTGCGCAAGTCACGGGAAATGTTACGAAGTCTGAGATCAAGCACACCGGAAAGTCAGTGAATGATTACTGTAATGACACCGAAGCGAGAATGATGCTTTCCGGACATTAATTTGTAATTTCGGGAGGTGCGATGTCCTTTGGTGAATGTGTCGAGATGATTACAATGGGTTGAGGAAAAAGATATCAAGTTTCATTTTAAATACCATTGAATGTATTCCTGTTTACGGCACACAGCTTAGCACGACCGTTTTTTTAAAAGTCAATAAAATATCATACTCACCGGAGATTATGACTTAAATCCATTCATGTGTGCTCACCGCAAAGTTAGCCGCAAGTAGTAACTTTTGCTCCACCTGCCAATCGGAAGACAGAAAAATGCCTGGATGAAATCCAAACCAACCACATCAATGGCAGCAGCCCAAGCAAACGGCAAAAGTGGAGAGAATACCGCTGTTAAGGAATACAAATTCATGGGGGAAAAAAAATTCAGATTGAGCTCAGCAGCGCCCTGCTGCACGCGACGAAGCCAAGAAACCTTTTGTAGAAAGTTTTATTTACGGCAACACATACATGAACAAAGCACCGTTTCACCTTAAAGTCTGATACAATGGTATGCCTACCTGCCTCGGTCGTTCGCAGCCTTTTTACTGCTCCAAAGAACCAAACACTCGGAATTAACAAAAAAGACAGCCAAGGCAGTAGATTCTATCATATGTTACAGCATGCTGAATAGAAAAACCCAGGAAAGAATTAGACTATCTAGAGACACTAAGTGAAATACAACAGTATAAAAGTGCCATTCACCAGACAGCAGTTGAAATACTGACAAAATGAAATAAGCAGACATGTACATTAAATGTGTGGAAAAGAAGAGAGAGGGAGGGCGAGATAGCGAGGAAAAAAAAATTCACAAAACAAAAAAAAAAAACGTTCTTCCATGGACACGGATGACGGCCAGCTTGCATGGACTCGATGAAACTGGACTGGAGTCGCATCCCTTGCACCACATAAGACAAAGTTTTAAAATAAACGACCAGGGTGCTGAAGCACTGATCCCCCTCTCAGCGTGACCCCCCGAACGGCCATTTAGAGCAAAACGAACGGCGCCAAAACAAAAAAACAAAAACAAAAAAAAGACAGGTCATAAGGGGTGGGTGTGGATGGCACAGAATGTGGAGTTTAAATAGAAGTCTTTAAGCAAGTCCCGATGTGAGGGGAGCACATTCATTGTGACTGAGCGGGGAGGTGATTCCTTCTGCCACAGCAAGACGATCCGTCCTTGCTTTTACGAGGGAGAGAACTTTTTGGCTTGTGATCGCACTCTCTTTTCGTACTCTACTCTGTTTTGGCTGGAAAAGAGGAGGGAGGGGGGGGAAAAAAAAGACAACATCAGGATGGTGAAAAGCCATTTTGTCGCAAAGTACAGCAGCAGAGACTCTCCAGACGTTGCTTTTCATTAGCCACAGCTACATCGGGAGTCGCCAACTCTGACCCCCTCTCCCCCGCAAATAGCATCGTCACAGACTCTCCATCTTTCCAACGGGTATTTGTCATGAGAATCCAACGCGAGTGGAGTGCGGAAAAATTAAGTGACTGCTCATCTCTTCATCTTTCGGAGCAACGTGCGACTTTGTTGCCTTCGACAGACCGAAAGACAGCGCCTATCTTACCAGTAGATTGTGTAAGCCTCTGCTTGGGCCGGATCCTGGATATTGGGCTCATTTAGAAGTTCCTGAATACCTAATAGGATCTGCGGGAGAAATGACCGAAATGAGACCAAATGAAACATCCTTTGGGGTGGGGGGTTGGGGGATTTCGGCATAGTTTTCCCCACGTCACTCGATGAATCACATAAGTCCAAACGGGTGGCAGTTTACGCAGTGCAAACCTGTTTTATTGTAATGGCCGGTCTCCAATCCTTGTCCTCCTCTAGGATAGAAAGGCAAACTGTGCCCGATGGATACACATTGGGGTGAAAGAGAGGAGGTTCAAATTTACCTGAACACACAAACAAGAAAAAGCCATCGGTATGACATCAGAGTGGGACCAAAAAAAAAAAAAAAACACACACACACACACACACACACACAATAGAGCAGGCCTTTAGCATCTGGACAAGCTCGACTCATGTGAGGCAGTTGCCAGCTTCCAAGGCAATTTGACCACCGAGTCCGAGTCTCTGACTCGTAACAAAGTAAACAGATGAGGAAAGGAGAGTTGAAACTCACATTTTGGAGGTGATGAAGGATAGTCATCCTTGAACAACATGCGCAGTTTGAAAAGGCCGCCCTCCCACGGGGTCTGGTGACACGCAATTATGTGATCAGCTTTGCAAATACGCAATGTCCAAGCAAACGTTCGGCTTTGAAGTTAAAGTGAGGGACGAGCAGTATCCACAAACTCTGGACAGTCGAACTAATTTCAAATGAATTTTGTTGAATTAGAATGATAACGGAACATTACCCCCTTTTTGCCAGGGATCGCGCACTCCCAGTTCATGAGGTTCATGGTGCCGTCCGGGTTTTTGGTTGGTACAGCAACAAATCCCTGAAGAGATATTCAAGAAAATCGAACTTAACGGCAATGAAATCAAGTGTACAGTAAAGAAATAAGTATAAAGAAGGCTGTATAAGAATGTATTTTAAACAAACTAAAGTGTATTTAACTTTGAGGTACGAATGTGCTTTATGACCGTTTTGAAACATTTATTACAGTCCGCCCCCCCCATATGGGCTCCGTGACACAACTGTAATTTCAAGTTCGTCATGAAGGAGGTGCTCGGAGAACTCTGTATTTTTGTAGATGTTGCTTGGGGTCGAACATTTGAGGTCCACTAATATGGCAATTTTAAATATGTTTGTTTTTTTTTGGGTGGGAGCATTTTTTCACAAATATCTGCTATTAGTGAGGTTTCACTGTAGACTTACAAAAGGATGATCCTTCCGCCATGCTTTGCGTTCCTGGGCAAGCCGGCTCAATGCGATGCCAGACATGATTTATGGAGTCCTGCAATGAAGAGGAAGAATTGATATCCAAACTAAAACATGGACCAGGGGTGCCAAACTCATGTTTGTCCCGGGCCGCAATGTAGTTGCGGTTTCCCTCAGAGGGCCATTATGACTGAAAACCCATCGAATAATGTAGGACTGCTTCATATTATTGCACATAGAGCGCAATTTGATGGATAAATACTGTAGTGTTGAAAACAAACATTTGCTTCCGCGCCCCACATCATATAACGCGGCAGTCTGGAGAAGACTAAAACATAAAAACATGCACACTTTCTCGTGCAGTTATTTTTCTGAGCCATAATGGGTTTAAAAAAACATCCACACTGAACAAATTAAGCTCTGATAGTCACTTCTGACTCAATTAGCCCGGTGGCACAGCTCAATCTTCTGGTTAAGGTCATGGCTGGACAAGCTCTTTCATTGTGGGGCAATCACTCTTAACCAGCGTGCCTAACACTGACAGATCGTCAGGTATACCGAGGGAAGTTTGTGCAACTTCACTTAACTGGTCTGAAAATTGACTAAATTACAGTGAAAAGAATTTACTTCAAATAACCTGCATATTTGACCACCTTTCAATGCCAGCGGTATATTGCGACATCTCCAGGAGTAAAACGCGCATTGACACGTTTTTTTTTCCTCCAAAAAAGGTTTAAGATAAAAGGCTGCATTTCTGGCAAACGCTTGCGGAACCGTTTAGGGACGAGCCAAGTCGTTCAAAAACACGAACATAGCAAGTATCCTCTATGCCACTTGGCTACTGAGCTGCTTCATTTATGGGGTCCATTGGTTGGTGAACCGGCATAAAAACAGACTTTTGTGGCTCGAAAGTGACAGTTTGGACCCGTTAGTCTTTCGATGTAAGAGGCTAACAGTTAGCCCCCATCTTGGTTAGCATGTTCATCATTTCCGAGCTTTAAACTCTAACTTGTGAGATTTCTTCCCTCGCAATCTAAATGGACCGAATCTAATGTGGCTCTTAGATGTTTTGACTTGTCATTTTTGCGTCAGACGGGAGTCAAAAGTGCTGAAGCAAAGTGATTAGCCAGCTAGCGGGTTAGCTCACGAGGCTAACTCATGTGCGCCAGAATCAAGAGGCGCAGTTAGCGACTGTCACGGCCTGATGCAGCACAAAAATGGCGCAAATGCACTTGATTCGAACACATTCCACCAACAAGGAGCAGAACCCCAGAATAACTCGTAGCCCCTCGGTAGTACCCGGCGAGGGATTCGATATGCCGTCAAAAGAAAGCAAGCGAGAACCTTTCGGATTAGGACAAAGAAGATCGGCGCCGGGACGCACATTACATTAGTGCCATTATCAAACTAGCGAAAATGGCGCAAAAGGAAGCGGGTAAAAAGCTTTGTAGACGACAAAACTCTCGCTTTCCGTCACGGTGGTGCGCTCCTACCTTTCAATATGGTTGCTTTGGCTCGGGGGACAAATCTATGGCAATTAAACGTGTTCAAATCGCGTTAAACCTGGTAAAGTTTCCCTCCTGAAAAAAAAACACCCGCTCCGACTCAAGCCAGACTCAGAGAGGGTCGAATGGAATTTCATCCGTTGCGTACTTCCCCCTTCGCTTAATAGAAACGTGTCATTTTTGGGATGTTTTAGTTGCAGGGATTTTTTTATACGTCAGTGATTCTCGCACTAATAACTATTGAATTGCATATTTGTTTCCATCGAGTTAAGCAGTTTCTTTTGACAAACCATGAACATTTCAATCGTTCGTTATCAACTTTAACAGGTGCGAATTCCCCCACATGCGTAACATATCTGAACCATCGTGGAAATATCTGGGAAATGTACGCGGGGACTTTTTTTTTGTTGAATTTGATGTTTGTTTTACCATGATACATGCATCCACTTTCCACGAGCAAGTAGGTACACTTGACCATTTCTATCTTGTCTTTTGTAAAATCTTTGATTAGGGTGGGCGATTTTTATGCTTGGCACATTAAAACAATGTATGACCATTTTTACAAGGCGGACAAATACCTTGGCGTTGTACGACATCATTTTATGCTTTATAAAAAAAATATTCATGTAAACAAACGAGTCAAGTATATTTCTACACTGGCAATATTTACGGCAGCTATGCTACAGGCATCGCGGTTTAAAAGTAACGACAGAAGGGGTCGCTATTTGTGTTATACACTAAGACTATAATTCAAAGTGTTCACAAGCAGCAGTTAAGCAGTGAACAATTCTTAAAACGTTTCACGCTGTTAACTCTGAAGTTTAAACATAAAAGAGAATTGCACAGTTTATTCAAAACAACAGAGCCTTTAGAATGCCCCTCCCAGCTCAATGCATTATGTTTTATAATGCAAAACCCCGTTGACAGGCTAACAGTAGCATTCAATTGTTGGCATAACTCTTTTAGCAACGGATATTTAAACACAGCAAACAGTGGAGCAACGCAGATAGTATTCATACCTGTACTCACGTCTCTATAAATTATTTATTACCCCCTGTGCAAAAGAGAACAAATATTGGAGCTGACCAAATATCAAGATAATGGTGACTCACTCGAGTGATCATTATACTGCTCCCCTGGTGGTCATGCACACTTTTTAATTAGGTTTAAGATACTGTAACACATTTGAAACTACTCAAATTTTAAATAAAACCACACAGACATGAATGACAACTTTTTTTATTGGCTTCACCTTTCTCAAGACCACAATAGATTTATCCCCTTTATCTAATTCATAGTTTATACACATTGCATAAGATCATATAGAAGTGATGTACTTAGTGATATGAAAACAATCATCGACGTAACTGTCAGATCGTATGTGGAGGGTGGGGGGTGGGGAGTTGACATTGCATTCTTTCACAAACATAACATGTTATCTTGAATCATGCATCTCGGTGGTTTGTGGCTTATGACTTTAAATGCAAAAACAAACAGGGCACTTAAGAGTAGTAGGCTACAGCTTTGACATGATTTCCCATCAAACATAATTATTATATTACACATGCCACAAGATGGCGATGGTCCCCAAGAATCATCCTGAGGCGTCGGAAGGCCTCCTCAGAACACCTTCACTGAGATTACACAACCACACAGGAAAATTAGAAAATCTCACTGCAAAGGTACGCTCCCACCTAAAAATAAAAACACTGTTCAAAACCCATAGAGGTAAATTTCATCAATGCCAACAGGAGGGCGGCAATCAAGATTGTCTGCAACGCTCGAGTGGGCAGATGGCAGGGATGGCGCTACTCTGGTGTTCTGGGGGCCCTATAAACCTATCAGAAACCCGTGTAACCCCACTTTAGCCTCTCCAGCATTCCATTTGATAGTCTAAAATATATTTATAATTTTTTTTTTCAAGCCCAGAGGAGAGGGGAAAAAAAAATCCTGGAGCCCTGGCGGATGGAGTGTCACAACATCAGTCAGCATCTTTGTGTGGTCACTTCACGCGGAGTGCTTGTTACCACAGGTGCGGTCTCACACACCTTTGACATGCATCAGGGAGCGCAACACAGAACACACGTTGGAAGGTTTTAGAATACTCGAGCAAATGTAAACACGGCCTAGCACTTGGATATTCTGCAATATCCAGTCTACTCCGAGAGACCCCCTTTGCTAATTTTTTTTTTTACTTAAAAAGCCCTTGTGTGAGGGGAAATGTGTATCTATATATATTTAAAAAAAACATGCATCCATACTTAGAAAACAGTTTTAGTCAAGTGTTTGTGTGAATACATGGAAGTGTTGTTAACGAGTCCATATGTACAAAGTGTGCCGGCAATAATAAAAAGTTTGCTCTTCCCTGACACTAAAGATCAATGTGTGCAATTCACGTAAGACATTAGATTTTGGTCATTTGGGGAGAGGAAAACAAGGCAACACCAAATGATTAATTGTGAGTGAAATATTTCAACCTATCAAAACTGCACATCAAACCCAAAAATAAGCATTTAAAAAAAAAGTTGTGAAATTTCAGCATATACAAATAACATTACAGGCTGTTCGCAATGTGCACAGTGTCGTTTTTTTCCCCTCCAACTGTAGTGCATGTAATGCTGTGTATTAACTACACATTTCAAAAATGTTGAGTAGAATCTATCGCACGGCAGGAGAAGAAGAAAAAAATCATGTAACAGTCAACTTCAAAGCCAAGTTTGGCTTTGTTATTAATAAAACATGTAGAGGCATGTTCTCAGTGAAGACACCTTGTTCAATCTCAAATCTCTTCAATCCTGTACAAACTATGCAAAAACGGAAGGTCTTTTCTTGTTGGAAAAAAAAAAAGGATCCAGAATAACAACTTCCATTTGAAGTCATGTTTTTCTATACAGTGTACAAAACGTGCATTATTTTTTTTCTTTAAAATAGTTAAATATCAATATTGTTTTTTTAAAAATTATTTACACTAAAACTAAATTCTCTGGATATGAACAGAGATTTTGTTCATTGTCCTCCAAAAAAAAAAAAATTCCAGTCCACAATCCTCCTACGACCCCCACCCCCCAAATACTTCTTCTAGGCCCTGATATAAAAAAGAGATGCTCCCTCAAACAAAAACAATAGAACCAAAAAGTCAATCTGGCAGAAAAAAGAAAAAGGATGTTCCTGACACTGGACAACACAAATGTTAAAACAGAACTACATCATATGAAGCAGTTCACTTCCAACGTATGAACATGATGTCTCCAATTCAATGACTTAAAACCGTATATATATATTTTTTTTTTAAATGAGCTGCAGCAATCTTGACTCTAAAATGTCCTATCTAAGTGCAGAGAAAAGGTTCGGAACTATTCTTACCACGTGCATCTGCCAAGTGAAGAGGCCTTGTTGGAAGACAGTGCATGGCGCTACACAATGATACAGTAGGTACCATGACCACTAACGGCGGTGAAGCTGCCTTTAAAAATAAAAATTAAAAAAAATTAACATCAAAAAGTGATTTGACTTCAGGTCGTTGTCTTTTTCTTAAAAGAAATGCTAATTCCCTTCTTGCCATCTCCAAACAATGGGACGCTTTTGAAACACAAAGAGCGTCCGGATCCCTTGCAAGATCAAGTTGGAGGATATCATTAAGTCAAGATCGATGGATAGATGACCCTGAGAGAAATCACTGGCCGATATGATGACAGCCATTTTTTTTTTCAATTAGTTAAAAAAAAGGGGGGGAAGAAGAGCGAGGAAGAAAAAAAAAGAGAGAGACCTGCCTCAAGTTGATAAGTTCCAGTTCAAATGTACAGGCACCAATTGTCAGTAAGCAGTCATATTTACATCAAAAACAACCCCTCCCCTAAAAAAAAAAAAACAAAGATGGAGGGAAACAGAAAATAAATGCACAACCCCCCTCCTCCCCTTTCTCTCCCCTCCCCGCTTGAATCTCCTCTTGTGCCAAATAGTTTTCCACGAGAATGATATGTTTGCATCATAACACCTGGAACTCCTAATACTCAGTCGTCCTCACATACGGGAACCCCTTTCCTGAAGAATCTGTCACAGCAAAAAAAAAAAAAAAAAAAAAGGGGAGACGTTATTTCGGTGACAAAAAAAAACAACAACACCAAATTTTTCTTCATTTATAGTGGGACTAGCAGACATGTAGTCAGTAAGCCTGATGGAGAGGTAAAGCATGAACTACGGAAGGTTCCTGGAGAATTTTGCTGCTCTCTTCTCTCTCCCCCCCCCCCCCCCCCCCCCCCCCAGTTGAGTGACACGGGTTCTAACAAGCAAATGCAGTTCAGGTAGCTCCTGAAAAGCACGTCCGAAACCTCTCGGGACAGGAGCAGAGCGTCACAGAGGAGATAAGGGAAAAGGTGAAAGACTAGGTCGGAAGGGGGCGGGGGCTGGACTAGGGCCAGCTGAGCGCTCACCGGTGGGTCCTAAGTGCTCAACCCTAATCGGAATCATTCATTTCATAATCCGTGTCTTCATCGTCGCTCTGAGCAACATGCGGCAGGCACAGAAGACAAGAGAGACACGTTTTTAGAAACAATGGAATTGAATGGGAGCCTTGGGGGCGGGGGGGGGGGGGTTGTCACCAAAGGTGCAAAACATAACATCATGCAAGTGAAAAAGCAGAAAGACAGGCTTATCCTTTTGACACCGCACATGCGAAACACGTTCCGCTCCTCGACATGGCGCAAAGGACGTACGGTGACCCCCAACGCGTTGTTTTTTTTTTTTTTTTGCCGACATTTCGCCCACGCGCAGACGGGACGGACGGGAGCGCAACGTTACCTTGGCCTTCTCGCTGGGCTCGCTGTTTGTCCCGTAGGATTGATTGTGCAACTCCTTGGAGACAACACACAGGAACTCGGCTTGGTCTTCGTTGCCGTAGTTGTAAGAGGAGCCGATGCTGACGAGCTAGCGAGACATGACAACAAAGATGAGCAGTTAGAAAAAAAAAAAAAGAAAAAAAGAAAAAGATATGCAACAGAATAATCCATTGGGACCGTTTGCGAGATTCTCGGGCGCAACAGTTCCTCAAATCCACGTTACTCTTCAAATGACAAGAAATTCACTTACTTAGAGGTGCAATCATTTATCGGCAACTAATGGATGGCCAAATGATTCATTGTTATGCTTTGATCACCAATGATTCATTTAGGGACCTGACTTAGCTTAAAATTGACCAAACGGTCGACCGCAGGAAGTAAACATGCCACTTCACAAGTCAGTGGGGAATGTGAACGGGTCAGCACGAGCTTGTTGTGGTGGGGAAAAAAAAAAAAATCAGGTGAAGAAACTGAGGTGGGGGTCTCTTTCAGCGACTCACAAAGGCAAGCTTCAAAGTATCGCAACTTCAACTCCTTCTGATCTCACGAGGCCTACAAGTGATCACTCAAGGTCAGAATCGTTTCTTAGATATCTTGCAAACTGTATCTTTGCGAGAAATAAAAGAGGGACAGATAAAATGTCGAGCGCCGAATGGACAAAGCCTGTACACCTTGAAAGAATTAGGTGGGGGGGGGGGGAGAGACCATCCGGCCTCATTTTGACTGCACAGCGAGACTCGACTGGCTAGCTGTAAACATTCTGTCCCTTGTGTACATGTTCAAACAGGCTGTGGCATTACACACTATTGCTAGAGTCACGTTGCTATCCGGACGGGGGGGGGGGGGGGGGGGGTGCAAAACCAGAAAAGAAGAACCCCAATCGCAACAAGCACAGGATCAAACACAAACCTGAACTCAACTCAATGTCCCCAAACTGTAATCATCGTGACGATAGGATAAAAGGTTCAAATAAAATACTGCACAATCAATCTGGGTCCTATTACGCAACCATCCGATGGGATACGAAGTGGAACGGGCATCCGGGCATCACATCGACGGTCGGAGTCGCTAACGTTACGACAAGCCGGAGCGGCGGATGACCAGCTCGTAAAAAAAGGTGAGTGTGCTACAACTTAAAGGAGCGGGTCCACTCAAAGAAGGAACCGACATCCAAAGTGGTGTGCGGATTTGGGACAGACGCTGGCCAATAAGGGTGACAAGGGGGCGTGGGGGGGCGGGACCATGCAGTGACCAGCCCGTGGAGAGAAACACGCGGGACACACCTCGCCGCTGTTGTTTGGCAAAGCAGACTCCTCTCCCTTCACCTCCCTTGACACAATGAGTAGAAACTCCGACCGCTGGGCCCGCCCGTAACCTATACTGACAAGCTGCAACAACCAATCAGAGCACAGGACGGGAGGCCCGGATGACGTGCGCGGACAATCAGGGAGAAGGTATTCGCTGTTTTGTTTTTTTTGGGGGGGATGGGGGGGCACGCCTCGCTGTCACATCCCAACATGGAGCATCGGACAAGGTGAGCATCGCGGGGGGTGGGCAGAGCACACGAAAAGAGGACTGCGGATGTTCCCCCGTCCCGAGAAGACGCCTTCGTTACCTGTTCAAACTTCCAGCCGTCCGACATGGTCGACACCATCTGGGTCAGTTCCTCCTCCTGGCACTGAAGCACTCGGTACACGTGCTTCACTGGCACCTGAAAGCAAAAAAAAAGGTTCAAGGCCGAGTTGAAAGAAGACGAAAAGGCAAAAGAGCCGCGACATGCCTGCGATGTCTTGCAGTCGCGTTCCCTGATCTTGTCCTTGATGAGCTTTATTAATGATGTGATGTTGTAAAATTCGGCTTCTTCCAGGACGCCTGCAACGGCATTTTTTAAAAGTCACTCTTGAGCTGCCATCGGCATTTACGCACCGACACATTTGTTGAAAAACAAAAACCAGAGGCGGGCAGGCGGCGATGCGTCTTACTGACCTTCCTCTGCCAAGTCCCTGTTGAGCACCAGCTTGCCGTGCCGCAAGTAGTTGAGCACCGGCCCAAAGTAAGTCGGGTCTCTGTCGATGAGATAGGCACCGGTTTCGTCCTGAAAAGGAAGAGCAGGAATACCAGCGCCGCCATTATTCCCTCCACTTTCACAAGCATCCTCATGCGACTCAAAACAAAATTTGCTGAGGTCACCTCCGGACGGCTTTCGTAATCTCTCGAGCTTTGGAACACCACTCGACTATTCCCACAGGATTTGGATTTGACCCGGATTGCTTGACAAGCGCAGGGCATTCCCCTGAGTTCAGCCAGTCCTGCGATTAGGCTGGTTGGGGGGGGGGGACTGAATGAAAACTCTAATGGCAGGTTGACCTTCTTTCCAGAGTCAAAAATATTCCAGCAGAGCCCAACGGACTTCTATTCTGGCTCCGTGCTCACTTTGGCCATTTGGGATCTCTCGTCGTCGCTTTAGTTGGAGCCGACCCGCACGTCTGTTTGTCGATTGCAATTTTTTTTCCCCTCCGTACGGGTGCTGCGCAGAAGCCGCTGTTGCGTGCGGTCACTGGAAACCTCTCGGCACACGACAAGCGGCTACTCCGGGGTGCCGTCAGTGGGTCCCCGCAGTTTCGGGGGGGCTCGGAAGCAGACGTGGCGACACCGGCACGGCTTTTGAGCTAAAACCAGATTATTATGAAAACGTATCAACACCCAAGGAGGAGAATTAGGTCAGTTTAGTGCAGGTTAGCAAGGTTACGTGGTGGAGTTTTGCAATTGGGCCTCTGGGGGGGGGCGGGGGCGCACCCCATGGCACACATGCGGCAGCGGGCCACGCGGATCTGGAGATTCACATGTCGCCGTGTCACGTTGCGCACACAATTAACACTATTAAAAGGAAGCCCTTTACACGCCGCCGCCGCGGGAACAGACAGAAATAACGCCTCGACGCTATTTGCGGGAGAAGAGAAAACGGCACCAGGAGCAAGCGTTTAAAGACGTTGCAGCCGAGTCACATGACTGCAGTTACTTAGTGGGGGGGGGGGGGGGGCAGAATCCCCCCACACACCCCCTGGAGTAGACGCGGTAATGGCATCGTCAAATAGGCCTCCATCCTTTAAATAATACAGGCATGGCAACGAGGCGGCTTTAGAAGAAACGCTCTCAGACTTTGCAAAATATTCAAAGAGCACTTTGAGCGCAAGGCTGCCGAGGCCCATTTTCACAGGCGCCAGGTTACAAACTCTGCAGTCACGATGACCTGGGGGAAAAAAAATGGCATTCCCGTTTTGTATCTCTTCTTGATACAAAGTTAGTTTGACCGCCATGCAGACTGCAGGCTTCTTCCCGCAGTTTGCATGAGAAGCCAACCATCGCTCGCGAGTCAATACGCGTTACAAGAAACATTTTCTTTGTGCCCGCGGCTAGAAAGCAAATGGCGGGGAGACTCCGTTTCGGAAATGCACAAAGCGCCGTCAACGCCGGGGGGGGGGGAGCATGACTGTATTTACACTCAGCTTTATTGCTTGCCCATTTCCTGCCTTTGTGTCATAATACCGCCATGAATATTTACGCCGCCGCCGCCCGCGCAACCAGAATTCAGCATTCGAAGCAGCCGCGTTCCTCAGATGAGGTCGGCGGTAAATGAAGAGGGTTCAGAAAAGCACCAAGCTTTTGTGACGGGCCTCCCTGAAAATTTCACGTCGCTCTCAAGAGCAAGAACGCCGAGGTCTGAAAAGGAGTCGGCCCAAAAAGATTGGCGACGTGCACACACAAAAATGCTGACAACAAAATGGCCCAGATGTGACAGCGAGTCATTTGATGACTCTTGGAATCAAACGGCAGACTTTGAAAGAAGTGAGCGCCGACGGTTCTGACCTGGCACGTGATATAGCACTTTCTCCCCGGGGTCCAAGCCCGCGTGCAAAAGCGACTCCAGTCAACAACATGAATAATGCAGTTTTAAGAGTACAGCGGAAGCGTGTCAGCATGCATGAGTGAGAAATGAAGCGCTCCTCTCCTTAGCTGAAACACAAACACAATGCCGCTTTTACTTGAGATTGCGGGAGGCCGGATCCAATCTGTCACGCGGCTCCACTTCCACGGCACAGCGCTTTGTAAAAAAATACTCGCCAGCAACAACAATAAAGTCCCAGTGTGGTCAAAATAAATAGAAAGTCACTTTCTACCACCTGGAAAGATGGATGCTTATTTCTTGTAGCATATTACTTACAATTTTCTTGACATTGCTACAGTCCACGCGCAGTTTGGTGGCGCATATGGCTACGGACTAACGTTAGCCGCTGGTTGACCGGCGAAAAAAAAAAAAAAGAAAGCGTGTCATTGCTTGCTGAGAACAAATACTTGTGCAACGACAAAACCGGACTGCATGACTATCTCGCTGAAGGCAAACTTTTCAATCAGGCTCTTGTGTCTTGTGCCTAAATTTGTAGCTTGCGCACACGTGCATTTCCCAACCAATCTCCGTGTTTAATTTGACGTTTATATTTTAAGAAAAAAAAGCCGCAAAAGATCGAGCATCCGCCGATAACCGGCGCTCTCCGAAATAAAGCGGCACTCACGTGAGCGGGACGGTAATGGCTCGAGGCTCCTCCGTCACGCACTTAAGGCACGAAATTGACGTGAGCCGCTCACTGAAGGATAAACGGACCAAAAAGCAAGCCGATTATTGAGAGATTAAAATATTGGCATTAAAATGCAAGATGAGTCGCGGCCTCCGTTGGGCGCAAAGTAGGGCGGATTTATAAAAGTCGATGAACACAAACCATCAGAGAGGTGTTGAAGCAGCAGCAAGGTCTACAAAAGTGTGTCGCGCGGTGTATGTGGACACTAAGTCATTGTGTTTGACGGTTGCTCGGCGGGCTTGAGAGCCCACAGGCGGCTTGCTGTTCAAAACCGGCAGATGCACAAACATACTCCCCCCCCCCCCCCCCCTCCTCCTTGTGGAGCATGTGGAGGCCATTCAGGGGGAGAGGAGTGACTTCATCCCCAGCAGCACCTCACCCCACTTGGCAACGACTTCTTACTCATGCTGGGCGCCTTGCCACCCTGGCTGCTTGCTGTGGGGCCAATGGGGCACCCCTTACAGCGGGGCTGACGTATGGCCCGCAGGACACACAAGGCTGCTCTGTTCTTTAATCCATCCCAACAAGCATGAAAAGTCCTGTAAAAAATGTCGTATGGAGTCGTGGTTTTTTTTCCCCCTCCCTTAAAATGAGTTTAACTCTTGAAAAGTATAGAAAACAGCACACGTGACTTAGTTAACCTATCACCTGATAACCTAGTTGGCAAAGAATGCAGTACACCCCCAAAAAAAGCATAACATGAAATCATTTCAAGTGTGTGGCTATTTGTGGATGACTTGCAGTCTCCAAAAAGTTCCAGGACCGGTGTCACAACAATAAAAGATCATTTTAAATCCAAACTACAACCATTTTCCATCAAAGTGGAGTCTAACATGCTTTTGACAGCTTTCTCACCCACATTCAGAGCACACTTGAGGGATTCTTCCTGGATCGTCGTCGTCGTCAGGGGCCACCATGATGCTGTCCATTTCTTTGAAATGGGTTCCTTTGTGGACCTATTTCATCTTGGTCAAATGAATTGAATAATAATTTGGAAGGGGGGAAAAACTCACACTGAGCTAATTCGACTGAATTATTTGTGGCCTGACACAATTGGATGCTCAGGCAACAACTCTCACCTTTTTTTTCACACGCAGAATTAACAAAAGATGCAAAGACTCTTACTATTGGATCTTTTTGTGACACCAGTCCTGCAACTTTTCTGACACCCTTCGAAAGTTGAAGAGAGAATACGAGAGGACGAAATTCGAATAAACGTCAAGCCAAAATCAGACGGCACGCTTAAGACGAACCATATGAAAGAGTGCACAACGGTGGTAAGAATCTCCCTATCGTTTTACGGAAATAATTTGCTATTTTGGTTGAGAAAATGTTCCAATTGGGTCGAGGGGGGCAATGCAATGCAACGGCCTCGACGGGACAAAGTTTGCAGTTCGACATGATCACAATATACAAATGAAATGAAAAGGCTTTTCAAACGACACGGGTTGGGCGACATTTGAAGATGACACTCAGAACCTACATAAAATTAACTTATATATGTTAAAATAGACGCCAATAGAATATACAACATCATGTGGGGGAGTGTTGGAATCTAGCCTGTGAGCTAATGCAAGCTAGCTGGAGAAGGGGGGGGGGGGGGTACGTTACGATGGTTATTTGAAATAATATATAATCGAGTTAAACTATGAGATTGGCTACGTCAAAAACGTCTTTGTTCAAGATCTGCATTTTTTTTCATCGAAAAGTAAAAACCCACACAGCCAAGTGCTACTTAGCTTAGCATTTACCTTGTCGGAATCGAGCTCCGGGTCCGCTTGGCTCAGCCTGTAAAGAAACGATTTGGGATCTCGACACAAGGTCTGTCTGGTTGTTAAAAAATAGGTCCCGCCGACGTTCAGCCGAATCCACTTAGACGAGCCCGCGCCGGGCGGGGGGCTTCTCTCCGCCGAACAATGACTCAAACACCGGCGGTGAACGGAGCCGCTGCTTTCCGAGTTGTTCTCCGCCATCCCTCGCCCTCTCGTCGTCTCAGCAGCCCTCGCCCTCGCCTTCGCTGTTTTTGCCCAGAGGCTGACGGGAAATCTCACGAGCTGCCTGCAGCCGCTTGGCTCGCTTCCTCACGTCACGCCAAGTCCCGGCCACTCCCACCACTCACCCCACGCCCGTCTCCCTCACGCCACCCCACGCTCACACCCGAATGCACGCATGCCGCATGCATGATTGTTGCACGCGAGACGCTTTGAGACTGAATATCGAATTAACGCCCTGCCACGGCGTCACACACAATTGCATGAAACCAAGAGTTGCCCGTAGTCGTAATTTGCACAAGACCAAAAACATAACAACACACAGATGGTGGGCTGATACTTTATTTACATGCTGCAGGATGTGAGAAGCCACGGCCAGTAAAACGCTGCATCTTTCCCCGTGCAGGGACTGCGACTGAACAGAAAACAAGACACACGGCTTTCTTCGTATGCCAAAAATTCCCTACATGCTTCGATTACTGGACTACCAATCATGAAGTGGAAAAGTCGCCATTCAACAGCTACTGACCTAGCGCACAAATAAATCAGCGAGAGAATGAACAGATTCATTAAATTATCAACGGAATATGATTAAATCACCTCGCAAATAGAAAATGTATGATATAGTAAGAAAAAAAGATGTAAAATATTATAGTTTACAATAATTATTCACATTCAAAGGCTTTACATCTCAAAACATACACAACATGGCCCCTGAACATGACTTCAATCCAAATATGATTCATATATTAGAATTTAAATAACACAGAATGAACTAGAGGCTGAACAATAGCCCTCTAATAACCTTATACAAGAATAGAAATACAAAAAACTGTTTCCTAATGTCATTGCATTACTTGCTTCAGATTTTAATAATACAATATCTGTACATCACAGTTCTCGTCAGTTACAAGCCAGGTAGAGTGTTTTCCATACACCATGTAACCGACCGCCATGGATTTGAATCTGACAAATTCTCCGCGCGGAGGAGGCCAACACATCTGGAGTGTTTCCTCCACTTTTTTGTGTGTGTTTTTTTTTTTTTTAATAGACAGATACAGCAATTTTATCGCTTATTTGGATCAGATATAGATATCCTCGCACACCCAGCCCCTGGGCCCCCAGGGTCCTTTGCACCTATATTCCAGTCACACACTGCACTCAGACTCAACCAAAATGAGGAGGAGGGCCTTTAAGAGGGGTAGGGGGGGCCTGAAGGTAATCTGTCAAAAATGAAAAGCATTATGATCACACACACACAAAAAAAAGAGGATCTTAACTCAATTTAAGTTCTACTGGAGCTGAATGTGAGGGTGTGTGTGTGTGTGTGTCCAGCGATCTGGAGAAACCTGCGATTGCTTCAAAGAGCGATAGTTTCATGTATAATCTCTGTTG
Organism: Hippocampus zosterae; assembly: GCF_025434085.1. Classification (NCBI taxonomy): domain Eukaryota; kingdom Metazoa; phylum Chordata; class Actinopteri; order Syngnathiformes; family Syngnathidae; genus Hippocampus; species Hippocampus zosterae. The sequence continues at coordinate 1,422,351 of NC_067457.1, forward strand.
GATGAGGATTTTCTGGTCAGCACGTAGGATTTTTCGTATTTCAACAGGATGCGCTGAAGACGCGCAAACAATCCCACAAAAAAAAAAAGAAGAAATTCACATCACAAAGAAATCGCAAAGTGAACAGAACAGCCAAATCATCCAGTAACATTTGCTATGGTTGCCAATGCAGTCAACAAAAAAAATAGAATAAAATAAAATACCCACCTTTTTAAAAACTTGAATAAACTACTGTAGTATCGTCAGTGCCCTTAGGAGAGAGGAACAAGGCTGCGCTACACAACTGGCCATGCAGGAAAAGGGAAGCGAGTTTATGATGAGCAAGTACAAGCTAGTGGCATGTTTACCCGCCTCCTCCGTCACTCACGGCTATGAAAGGCTCATGCTTCGACCTGCTCGGAATCTGATTGGACCACCATGCGCAAGTACCACTGGCTTTGAAGAAAACAACTCAAATACTGCGGAAATACACGGGCTCTTACAAAAATACACTTTGAGTTTGGTAAATGCGCCAGACTGAATCGAGCGTACGTGGGCCTAAATGCATTCGACAAAAAAGGGGGGGGGCTGGCTGTCTACAGTTTACACGGAGGACGCAGGTTTAGGATATGGTTGGATGAGACTCTGGGATTCACATGAATCAGTATTTACGGTATATCAGGAAACCAGTCCTCGGATTTGGGGAAGGGGAGGGGAAGAGAGAGCGCCCCTCGTGGTCCCCCACCCCCGACCCCCCTGCTTGCCTTTTTCACGTTGCGTTGAGAATGTACCAAAAAACAAACAAACAAAAAAAGCAGATGTGCTTGGCGCAACTTGATAACAGAAGCCTCACACCGAGCCCAAAGAACAAGCAAAGCAACCCTGAATCCAAAGTTGTCGCCCCCCCCCCCAACCCCCGCCAAATGATTCTACTCAGTAAAACAAACAAGGTTTTCGATGCCAGCGTCTGTAAAGAGTTTGTTTACACTGCGGTGATGAAGGGCACTAAAGAGGGTGTTACTCTGCTCAGTGATTGGCCCCCCGAGCTCAAGCGGGTCGGCCACGGGAGGAAGTGGGAGCGCTCCTTATAGACTGGGATTTTGGTGTCTTTGATAGATCTTTCGCCACACTTCCTGGATCTTCTTGCACCATCTGTCGGCATTTCCGCTAGGGTCCATCAAATAGTATGTCCGGTTAGGCTGGAATGACAGCGAGGAACAGAAACACTCGTCATTAGAAATCGTGATGCATCGTCGGGAGAAAAATTCCCCCCAGTACCGTCTGTACCGGTTCCACTGTGCCAGCCTGACTAGAAAAAAATCTTGTGCTAAGAAACATGTTGGCCCCGCGTGTGTCGCTATACTGTGTCGTGATACACGGATGACAATGCTGCAAAACGGATGAGGAAATCCCGGGTAGCGATTTTGCTCGGCGTTGCTTCGCGTGCGCAGTGTGGCGAGTCCAGAATAAAAAAAAAACAAAACAAAACAAGCTATGTCATGCGCTAAACTGCGCTGTTCCTGTTTTTCTAAGACACGGTTGTCCTGTGAGCCTACTGTGCCGTTTTCATGAGTGTAAACACAGAAAATTAATCCAGGACCAGTTTTGGGGGGCTGAATTTATGTAAAAAAAAAATTTTTTTTTTAAATCATGATTATTGTAGATAAAGTGATCTTGCCATGGAATACCCAAAGTGTATATTCCAATTTTATACTTTGGTCATTTGGTCGTAGTCGTGCGTACCGTGTGAACAAAGAAGGTTTTGAAGTTCTTGGCCTCGGGGCGTAATTCTAGTGACCAAGGGATTTCTCCTTTCAGGACCTTGTTGACGGGATCCACATAGTACAGGTGTGGTCCTTCGGTGAGGAGCAGCTGTCTCCGTCGGGCAAACAGACCCTGAAACGGAAAGCGGTTTCGATTGAGCGCTACTATTTAAAAAAAAAAGAAGAAGAAAAAGTGAACTTGCTGCCCCGAGTAAGAAACGCTAAAGTGCATTGTCACACAAATATGCAAATATGCTCACCTTTCGTTTGTCCACTGGACCCATTTTTAAAATCAGGTTGTTTTCCACAAACTGGTGCCTGGGTGACATTAGAATAAAAACAAACGTTGGTTCACTGTACGGAAGGGCAACATTTGCAGACGGGACAAACCCGCAAAGCCAATTTTGCAACTAACACGGCGGTCCGGAGTCTTTCCGAGGGACCGCGCGCGTCTTTCCGTGACTGGACGCGGCCGTGACTTACCACGGATTCCCAGAGGTTTGTTTGTCCAGCAGCAGGAGCTTCTCCTCGTCGGTGAACTGCAGGTCGAGCTCAAAGGAGTTGTTGTCCAGGTCGTGGATGTATTGCTCGATGTTGCTACTCGAGCGCTGCGGCGGCGTCGACTCGTGCGGCGACAGGGAGTGCGACGAGCTGGACTGGGCCACCTGCATGTTGCTGAACTGGCTCAGCAGGTCATCGTACTACGCGGACAAAATGACATTGCCGTTGTTTTATTATTTTTTTTTTTTTCAACTTGGGACTTGATTCCGAGCACGCCGATTGGACAACAGACGTACGTTTCCGTAGCAGTCCTCGTCGTCCTCAGACATGGCGGGCAGGTATGGGGTGAGTTTGGGGGGCGTCTGCATGTGCAGGTCACTCCAGGAGATGTTGTCAAAGAAGGGGTGTTGTTTCAAAGGGTCGTAGCCACCCATCTCGTCACAGCCAATCCGATTTGACGGGTCCAGTGACTATTTCAGGAGGGGGGGGGGGGGGGGCAGGGAGGGGTTTTTTTTAAAACATATTTTACTGCTCCTACAATCTATTACAAGTGATCTGTAAGGACTTACCAAAAGCTGTTTGACAAGATCCTTGGCTCTGGGAAAGAATTTCTCAGGGAATTCATACTCCAGCTTTATTATCTTCTGGAATATTAAGTACTCATTTCTATGAGGGGTAAAATAGATGACATTTTACTTCTCTTGCCCGTTTTATTTTTTTTATCATGACAGTAATAATAATAGGGGGGCTGGGGGCGGGTCACTTACCCAGCTCTGAACGGTGGTAAACCAGCCACCAGCTGATAGATTATACATCCCAATGCCCAGAGGTCAGAGCTTTAAAAAAAAAAAATTATATATAAATAAAAATACTGTTATGTAACTAAAAAAAAAAGTTCCTGTCAGTCAATTACCTTTTGCAGGCTGATTTCTCTGTTAGCAGCTCCGGAGAAACATACTGTGCTGTTCCGACAAAGGAGTTGGCTCTCGCTGCAAAACAAGCGCGAGAACATTTAAAACACAGCCAGTGTATTATACGGACACGGACGGACGGAAATGTACCTTGCTTGCTGTCCGACGACAACTGTTTTGCCGTCCCAAAATCTGTTATCTGGATATGCATCTCTTCGCTCAAAAGAATATTCTCCGGTTTCAGATCTCTGGAGGGAAGCGCGGCCGTCAGAACCATGGCGGAGAGAAAAAGGCAAAGAAAGGGGCGACGGCTTCAACACCTACCTGTGGATAATTCCCACATTGTGCAAGTATTCCAGCGCGCTAACAATTTCCGCCGAATAGAATCTAGTGCAGGTCTCATCGAACGATCCAATTTTACGAATGTATTTTAGGAGCTCGCCGTTCTTTGCGTAGCTGAGACCGAAATCTGTGAAATCTGAGTTAAGGGGAAAAAAAGTCACGCATAAAACTCGGCCTTTAAAAAGCAAGCAAATAATGATGCGCTTGCTTCCATTTACAATGTGTAATTCTCTTGATTTTGTGTCAGTTTTTGACTTCAACTGGGGCTGTTGGTAAACAGCTCGAAGGAAGAACGCTCTTTCTGAGGAACAAACGACACGCCTCGCACTCGGGGGAGGACGGAATAGCGGCGTGTGGTGAAGCGGTATTGGGGGCCATAGCATCGGAGCGTTCTCATGAGTACAAGTCCAGGCGTACAGGATCTCTGATCAGGATCCCCCAACAAAGAATACTGAAGTGAAAAGGATACATAACTTATCGTCGTCTTGAAATGTGAAGAAGAGTTTGACAAAGAAGGGGTGGTCGAGATTCGACATCAAATCCCGTTCTCTTTTCACATACTGGGCTTTGTTCTGCTTCATGATGTGCCGCTTCTCCAAGATCTTAACTTTAACGCAGGGGGAGCACAAGAATAAACACACACACACAGCGACTTGGGAGTCATCTGCAATATAGTCATACTTACTTGCATATTCTTTGCCAGTTACCTGCTCTCTTGCTAGGACAACCTTCAAAAGGGGAAAAAAAAAGTCTGTAATTCAAGAGGATGACTCATCCAAGAGCATTAATCAGAGGAATGCTAGCATGTAGCAACAGTTACCCAAGTCGAATTAAAAAAAAAGTGAAAAGGAATGCGCGATATAAATCCGTCGATTCATACGTACCGTCGAGAAGGAGCCCTCTCCCAGTATCTTGCCAAACTTGAAGTCCTCCGGTTTCTTCTTGCGAGGCTGCGGCACCTGAGCCACCTTCTGCGCACGGAGGCCGGAGCCCTGGCCGCTGGCAGACGCTCCGGCAGCGCGGGCCTCCGAGGGCGAGCCCTCCATGCCGGGACAGTGGCTGCTGCTTAAGTCGGGGTGGTTCCTTACCATTGATGAATGCGAGCGGGAACAAATGACAACGCTGGGCTGGATAGGCACGACATCATACTGGCAGAAGATAGAAAACGTGAGTCAGCGGTGTGATGGAGTGGAATCACAAAGTACACAGTGGGACCCTTGACTTCAGACTGGAATTGCTCCGGTGACCGAGCTCGTAACACAAGTTAATGGTGCGGCCACATAATTGTTTTGCTCTATTTGGCGGGGCTAAAATAAAAGCAAACAACCCGTGAGTACATCAAGGACAGATTATTTATCTACTTCAGGTAAATCTGCTCACCTCCACTTGGACTTGCAGTCTTTGAAGTGTTCACAACAAATTCCCCAAATTCCACCGAACAAGCGTGCCGTTAACGTAAATCATGAGTGATCAATGTATTGCCAGAAAACTCGATTTCCTCCCCAAAACCTTTCAGCCCTGTATTCCGAGGGTGGTCATGGTGGTGGCATTTGGAGAGACAAGTATTTTCGAGATGGTAAAAGTTAGACAACCTTTTCCACTTGGACGAAACCCAGCCATCGTCATCACTTCACACCCCAAGCCAACAAAACAGTGCGAGGTTGTAAATTCCGGAGTCTTTTGGAGCCAACAATAACACGCACAACACGTTTACAACTCCCTCAACGTTTGTTGCTTCCCTCGGCCTTGCTTTTATCTTATTCTCAACCAAGGTGTGGCTATTCATCCGCTTTTTATCCCCTCACCCGGCTCACACTGAGCAACTACGCCCTGACTCATTCTCCGTAAGTCCACCGCGTCATGTTTGCTAGTTAAAGCCGGATCCCAATAACACACCGACGTGATCAATCCGGCTGCACCGGGGCCTAATGTGAACTTTCTCGGGCAACCTTGTCAAGCCGCACTGGCTGACAGTGAGTTACAAACTTGCGGTAACAGCCAGCAAATTAGCTCAAGGGGTTGCAACTACAAAAAAAAAATCTAAAATAATAAAAAATAAAAATCACCCCACCGCCTTCTCATATTTTCATCATGTTGCTTGTCAGACAGAATGAGAGTTAACGTGTTGTCGTTGACTTGTGCACCACATTGAATTGACAGCCAGAGTTAACATTGAAAGCGCGAAGCTGCTTAGCTTAGCATTAGCCGACTGATACAGACCAGCACAGATAACAGCTTCGAGTCGGTTATAATTTAACACAAACCCGACTCGTGCGCAGCACCCACGCGGGTCAAGCCGGGGTCTCAACGAAGCCAAATAACTTTGGCCAATGTCGCTGTCGTTAGCCGGCGTAGCGGCGCTATGAGGTCTTAACGTTCGAACGAGCTCTGCGGCTAGGCTAGCGCTCTTCCAGCGAAGGCCCGACCTAACTAGTTGTTGTCAAACAGCCGCCACACGCCACGTTTGGGCCGCCGGCTTCGTAGTGTGCTCCGTGTCGAAGCGGCGACACTCACCAGCTGACTTGTTGCTCTTGCCATGGGAGATTTCCTCGAGTATTTATTTGGAATAAAATAATTAGAGAAGCTCCGGTAATGGCTGCCTCTGCGCCTTCATTTTCGAGCTGTGACGTCGTTCCACAACAATGTTACCGCAGGACAGCAGAGTCGTGCTGTGTCCGCCCCCCTCGCCACATTTACAGTACAACACTCAACTTCACATTACTGGAAAGACTCCGTCAGACGCCAGAAAACGACATACAATTTATTTTTAGATAAAACTAATTTGCACGCGGAGTATAAAAGCCAGTCTTCCTCGTGACGCTGCCAGATAGTAGATTGTAGTAGCAAAATGCTGCATTTACTGACCGCGGTTTCCTTTAAAAACAACCAGGTGAAGCCGTAGGAAAATTGGATTTCCCCTACTTTAAGTGTAAAAATACCCCCAAAGCAGCAGACGTTGCAACTGTTTTCATTTTGTACTTTGGGTGAAAAAATACAACAACAAATTCTGTAAAAAGACTCACGTAGACAGATTGATTCCACAAAATTGAGATGTACCCGAATACAAAAGTAATTCAATGCATTTTACTGTCAATTATAAACAATACTCGTTTGGCTAACTCGGCGCAATGAAAACAATTGTCTTTTATAAATAAGTGACTATAAGTGGCACGGGGTATGAAGCTAACAAACAACGTGTTCCCGTAGTTTTGCTAATTACAGTGGACTCGGTATTCGCTTGAAGAAAATCCGCGAATAAGCGATCCTCCTTCCAAATCGTGCAGAAAAAAACGGGAGAAAAAAATACTGGAGGATAAAAATAATTCACCAATATGAAATCAACGAATGCCGAACCGCAAAAATGGTGCAGTCCACACTGTATTGTTGTTGCAACTTTTGGCTTTTCCCATCATAGGTCTCCAGACTCGCCACGGTGAGTCACTGTGACGAACAAAAATGCTAAATAGGCTTATCATAACTGAAAAACATAAGTCTCAGCAGGGCGTTTTTATCAGATTGTAGTGAGAAAATGTTAAAAGAGAGCAGCTGGTGGATTTTCGGTTAGCACAAACAACACATTTTCCACAAATTATTCTTCCAGGTGACATCATCAACAACAGTAAAGATCATTTACAAAGGACATACAAACTAGCCAAAATGTACTTTTTATCATGTTAAACATCTATGAGCGTTTGAGGCTTTCATAATGGATGACCAGTCCTGACAATAATGAAGTTTAAAAATCTGTTTTATTGTGATGACTTTGCTGCTGCCCCTTCATCTCTGTGTGAGACGTTTTCTGACTCATCATTCTTTTTTTCCATTTCCCGCTTCATCATCGTTGTTGTCGTCATCATCATCATTATCGTCGTCGTCATCATCATCATCCTCTGATGTGTCAGTGCCCTCGCTAAAATCCTCATCGGGTTCCCTAAAGCAGAGAGCACAAAACTGTTCCTGTATACTCTAAACTGTAGCGGTGATTCCTAACCATCAGTGTGCGAGAACTGATACTCCTACTTCTCTGGTTTAGAAAATTACTGAATTCACTACAGACAATGCACTTCATTCATCCATCTAGGCCTGCGATGTGTGGACAGGCAAAATATTGAAATGATCTTCCACTCGATGGCAGAAGCTACAATTAACCTGTGCGCATTATTATTGAAGTACTTCCACGTCTGGTGACATTTTTTTGTTGGTTGGTGTGCTGTAAGATTTTATTATTTTAAATGGGTGCCTGCGTTTCATAAAGGTTGCGTGTCACTGTACCACAGGATCATGTTCATTCATGAGCAAATGGCATCATTTTAAAATTGGATTAAGAGTCTTGGCCTCTAATGAGAGCATTGATCAACGTAAATATAATTAAAAGATGCCCCCAAATGAAATACAAGAAGCTCACCAGTGACGTCTGTTGAGATTCATACATTCCACTCCTGAGTTGACATCAAACGGATCTGCAAACAAGAGGCTGAATTTAAAACCAAGGTTCCCACAATAACAAAAGCGTGGATGTGAAAAGCAGCTTTGTTGATAAATGTTATGTTCTTTTGGTGTTGTTTGAAGGGGAAAAAAAAGACTAGATTAATCTCAACTGTAATTCTCTGTGGGTTATGTTTAATTTGATTGTAAACTTCAAAAGGGAGTGGCAGTACACAGCTTGAAGCCAGTTTTTTGGAAGCAATTTTTCACCATGCCCCAAACTGCTGCCTGTCGTGAAAATTCAACCACGGTGCACTGAAAATTCTAAGGCGACATCAAACTCCACACATAAATAAAGCCCACATTGCAAATTCGATCCCCTGCCACGTTATTTATTTATTTATTTATTTATTTATTTTTTACCAATGTCCTCCTCCTCTGGTTTCGTGGTGAGAAAGTCCTTTTCGACAGTGAGCAGCTCTTCCTCCGACTGGCAGGCAGCATAGCGCTTCAGCAGAACTTTATTGAGCTCCAGGAACACAGTCCCCCATTTGAATTTCTTCAACAAGAGCGCGGCCAGTTCCTCGAAACCTGGCGACATTAAAATGGGATGTGTTGATTTTGAGTCACTCGGAAAATGCTACACAAAGGTTGCACACAAGCCTTACCCACGATACAAAAAGTGGCAGCAAAAGCCTCAACACAAGATAATTTGCAAGGCTTCCCGTAGTTGACCGGATTGGCAGCGACGAGGTAAGGCAGCAGGCGCGGATGACTTCCGACCATCTTATTGAAGGGCGTCTCTTCCAGCTTGGCCCAAGAGCAATCAATCACCGCCAGCCCATTTTGGGCCACGATCTCCCTGTGAATGAAAAGAAACATTTGATTCATTTCATAATTCAAAACAAAGTATACTCTAGTGCGCTGTGAACAATGCCAGGATGACACACGGCATACCTGTCAGCTGGTGTCACATACTTTGTACCCATGGGACTCAAAATGAGTCCGTTAAACCTCTGATTGAGGCGCAGGTTGCGTACAAATCCCTTGCGGACCAGCTTTCGGCCCGTGCAACGTTTGGGGTCACAATGGCCCAGCTCCCACATGGCAAGAGGACAAGGTAGCTTCACTTGAGGGCTCTCTGCTCCTTCCTCTCTGTGAAGATTTGCTGTTAGAGACAAAACAGACAGATATGGTTAGTTAAGATATTATATTCTTATGCAACTAGAAGCCCCACCCCCTCAAAAAATGTAATGCACACAATGTAAAACTGTTTGTCATGTATGTTTACCTTCAACTGCAGAGTGCATTTCTTCTGTAAAAGCCTCTAAAGTTTTCCCTTTCGCTTTGTGTCGTTTGTCTTTTCCCTTGTTGTCAGGGCGCACAAACTTGCTCTGTTTCTTCCGTCCCATTTTACTCACCAGACGTTTATTCTCACCCCGTGTTATAGTCGATAACAAAATCTGTCAAACCCACACATGCTTCCTGTTAGCTAGAAACCATTAGCATTAGCCCGGACACATTCGTTACACGTGAACGTTAACCCCAGAAGGTTCACATTTGCAAGTAAGTAAAATACCTAACTAAAAAAAACTCTGATCTCACAACTTTTTAAGCATATCGTAAACTGGAACGTAGTTGTTTTTCTTTTTGGCGCCTCTAAATAAAACGCGACGTGCGTGTCCCAAGTTAACTGCGCATGCGCATATTCTGTTATTGTCACGTGACGGTCTCACCAGGAAATGCTTCTCATGTCATCAGACGTGAGAGATGCCGAAGAAAACATATTACAATTAAAATTCGAAATGCATTGCTTGTTAAGTGTAACATATCACGTATTACTCGCCTTTACTGTGGACGTGTTCCTCTTGGGTGAGTAATTAGAGTGAAATTTAATTTGATACTAGCTATAATGACATCGACGGAGACAATGCACATCATTCAGCCATGGGGAAGATTAACGTTTCTGTCTTTTGATTTCGCTTTCCACAGCAACCCATGGAATCGCCGGTAAAATGAAGATAGTCGAGGCGCCGAATACCTTTGGGTTCGTCAAAAACAAAAAAATAATTGTTTTTTTCCCCCCACTGCTTCCCATTCGGTGTTCTGAAAACAGCTGGAATGCCTTCATTCCATTCCAGCTCCCCTAAAACCATTTTTGCTAGTTTTTTGTTTGTTTGTTAGTACAACCCATTAATTGGCCGTCTGTTATTAGGTCTTAACATGAACAAAAATTGGCCATTTTAATACACGTTAACATAGCACGGGAGGTTAATTGGACCTCCTGCCACGCAAGAAAACATTTGCATGTAACGCCTCCACACTATACGTCACTGGCATAGACAGATGAACGTCCATCAATCCATTTTTTTACACCCTATCCTTGAGCTAATTTTTGAATGTTTCCCTCCTAAGGGTGAACAACAATTTTCTGTCTCAAGGAAGCAGACTGCAGGCTAAAGTCCTTCCATCGCCAGTGTCTGGTAACTTCCATGTCATTTTATGCGACATTTCATTCCATCTTTGAATGTTGGTCCCAAAAAACGTTTTGTTGAACATCGTATCTCCACAAGGACCTTCACACCTTTTTCATTTGGCTGGAAGATGTTTCAGTCTCACACAATCAGTGTAAGTACTGTACAGTAAGTACTGGTACTACCCAGAATCTTTGTCACAACCAAAATAACACTTGGTGGATTCGCGTACATCTTCTTGCAACTGTATATCATCCTCTCAGGTATAGATACGAGCTGTGTCCATTTCACAACCTCACCCAACATGAACAGTCATTCCGATGGAACGCTTACAGCGGGATCCTGGGGTAAGACGCCTCCAGCTACCATTTGTGGTCGTTCAGCAGCGAGCGCAAGGGATGATATGTTCTCCTTCCAGGATCTGGCACGAGTGGGAGATGGCAAACAACACTTTTACAGGCATGTGGATGAGAGACGGCGACACTTGTGGCACCAGGAACAGAGAAGCAAAGGTGAGCGGGGTCAAAATTACTCCTCAAAAGATCTTCTACACCGGGAGCCTAATCGGACCTCTCAACTTTTTCTCTGAAGGTGCTTCTTGCCTGCAGCAGCCAAACCAAACTTGCTCAAGTCTCAGAGCCGAGCACTTGTGTGTACTCGCTAACTTTTGAGACGCCACTCGTTTGCCACCCGCATTCTCTTTTAGGTAATGCCGGTTGACTTTGTCGTTCGACTTTAATATATCAGCGGAATTAATTCTTGAATTGGATGAGAAGTGAAAGGAAGAAAAAAGATTTTTGCTGTGTTTTAAGTGTACCCAACATTAAGTGAGAAGCTGCAAAAGGAATGGGATGAAGCCGAGCAGGCTCGCTATGAAGGCCTTGTCACTGAGCAAGTAAGTCACGGAATTTAAAAAAAAAAAAAGTCGCGGATCGCATAGGAAAGCTACAGAATTGTTCCTTGATGATGCAAAGCTGAACGCTTCTTTTGTCCCTTGCAGGGATACAACAATCTGGTCAGGGATGTGTTTGAGGACGCCGGCCTTCTCAAAAGTCAAAATGCGGCCAGGAAGCCAGCCCGGGTCGAAGCCGAAGTGGAAACGCACAACTCTTTACAGAAATGTAACGAGGTATGGAAATGGCCAAGACAACAGGAAGCGAGACTTGGCGACGTCTCCTCATCCTTGACGGCTCAGCCTGGATGAGCAGAGGGGGCCGCCTTTTACCTTTTGCAGGACTTCCGTAAGCAGCGAGAAGAGATTGCGAGACTGCGAGCCCTGCTCACTCATCACAATATTGCCTTCGATGCACAACCAGGTTAGACGTGCCCCCAAAAAACAAGTTTGCGAGCGTACAAAACGTGCATTTCACATGTTTCGCTGGGCGTGACAGACGAGACAAAAGGGGCCAAGACGACAGCGGAGGCACAGCGCTTGCGTGGCGACGTTGGCCTTTTGGAGATCGCTGAGCAGGACGCCGCGTGAGCAACGGGACGGATTAGCGACGTCCTTCAACGGGACTCTGCGGAGAGGACGCCGATCTGAAATGGGAGACTGAAAACTTTTAAATGAGAGCCGTTTTTCTTTTTAATGTCTCTTATCGTTATGGAAAATTATTTCCCCAAGATGTCCTGGATGAAGACGTTGAAATCACTTTAGAAATGTGCAAGGAGGACTTTTAGAAATGGCTCGGTGGGAATGACAAAATGGAATATTTTATCGTGTCAGATGCTGTTCGCCATTCACGCCGAGTGCAGCAAGTAAAATACTGAAAAACAACAATGGAGTCCGCACATTTCACAAACAAATATCCTGAGAGGGAATTGTTGCCAAAAAGTACTCCTGTAGTTTTCTAAATGAGGTGAAATGCCATCATGGAATTGAAAGGTCTTGACAGAGTCCCCCCTTGTGGACGTCATGATGATAAAATGAAAAGAAGTCCGAGCGTGAGCTCAGGTAAGCATCTGGATGACTTCTCTGGCTCTGTGCGCCCTCTTCTGGACATTTCCGTCATCGAGCGCTTGCCCCGATTCTTGGACCAGGACGAGGGCCTTCTGAACTGTGGTGTCTCTCGACCCCCCGCGGAGGCCCTCCAGGTACTGCAGCAGCACCGAGAACTTCTCATCTCGAATCTGTCGGCAAATTGTCACGAGATTGACCGAGTGAACAAACAAAGCGAAGCAACATTTCCCTTGTTGTGTTTTCGTTGGGCTGATTGCAAAATCAATGCACCGCAAAGTAGCAAAAACTCTCTTCATCTGCTAACAAGCCAGGTTAGACTTAGCAGATCTTCAGATTTCTTTTTTTAAAAAGAAGTAACATGTTGAAACCAAATTTGGGTTGGCGTGCCGCGCTTACCTGTTCGGAATCAAACATGTTTTGCAGTAACCACGTCTGCCGCGTCTTCTGAAACTTCCACGCCTCGCGATTGTCAGCCCAGCTGAAAAGGAAAAACCGTCGTTACAAACTGGCCCGCCCGCCTACAAAATCCGTTTCTATACACTACACTGATTTTTTTTTTTTTAGGTTCCAGTGTGCATTGTGCACCAATAACACACATGGATGACACCAATGTGACTCTTCCCCAGCCTGAGCTTTGGGCCAACTACAAGATTTGATATTCTCAATACATAATCTGAAGCGCTTTCTCCTCACCACGTGAGGTAATCCAAGGCCTGCCGGGACGCGGTGGGCCCGGACTCTTTGTTTTGGGGTGGGACGATCCCCTCAGCTTTCATCTTCTTCTTCAGGATCTTTTTCATCTTCCTCTCCCAGACCCGCCTTTCCTCCGGGCTCAAGTCCTCCTCCTCCTCCTCCCCCGCGGGAGCCTCGGCAGGATCTGAAATCTGTCGCGCCGAAGCGCAACAAGGGAGGATTCGTAAATAGGACCAGGAGAGCCACCGTGATGCGGTATTGACGCTAACGTCCAAATGTTTGGGGGTAACCTGCATGCAATTTCATATTATCCGTGGAAACACAAGGGGGTAGAATTTTCATATCCTCAGTTGCTGAATGGCACAAAACATGTCAAACCTGAATCTCCATTGTCGTCTCCGTTTGCTCTTTTGTTCGTTTCTTTTTGTGCTTCTTGACTTTGGTCTTTTTTCCTTCCTCCACCGCGAGGTCAGCGTCTGGGATTTGGACTGGAGCCTCCTGGACAAGGAACAAAAAGAATGAATATAAGTTGGGCAGGGCGGTGTGTAGTAAAATTAACATTGCTGAGTCGATTTCCCCACTTCGCTTCTAGCAAGGCAATTGACAATGACATCATCAAGTAAATCAAGTTTTGCTTTTAGTTTTTTCATTACCTGGATTTGTTTCACGACTCGTGCAACCAAACAATGAAACCCTCTTTTCCAGGAAAGATTCCAATGATTATTCCGCTTACCTCAACTTTTAACTTCTTCCTCTTGCTGTCTTTGGTTTGCTCCACACAAACCTCATCGCCGATTGGAGGCGGCTTCTTCCTCTTTGGAGGCTTCTGTTGTGATTTGTCTTTGGCCATTAAATTTACGAAATCCTGCAACAAACACAACACTTTGTATTTACTTTAGTTGGTGACTGTAGAACAGTTTTTCCAAACAACACACGGCACCGGACTGAAAATAAGGACCTCAAAGAACAATACTGTAGATACAGTAACCGAATAAACGCCATTTCTGTTCATGTGTTCTGATAAAATGTTCTTTACTTACGCAGGAAAACGCGATTCCTAGTCAGACCAGCACACGCTGACTAGCATGCAGCACAACCCGGATATGACGTCACGTTGCACTGCAGAAATATGAATTAAATTACGATTGAAATTACGGTCCTGTGATTGGGCGATATTTGCGAGACGTTCAAGTACAACACAAGACTATGTGAGAATGCAAATCCCGTTCGGATACCGGGCTTCTCTGAAATATTTTGTAATAAAACACACATATTTCACGTCATACTTTCCAAGCGACACATCCATAAGAACGACATCTCGAATATTATGACAATTGTTTCCCCAAATATGGTATAAAAACAGAGGCTAAAGCGCACCATACAAAATGAAGAAAAATCGAATGTTTTAAACCCATAGGGGGTTTTACAATCAGAAGAAAAATAAAATAAAAAGAAAACTCCTCCGTTTATGTACCATTGTATGATTCAAAACAAAAAAAGCTTTAAAATAAAACTAAAGATGAGTGTTCCGGATCCGCGGTAGGAGGGAATCATTGTGAGGCGATGCGTTGTTTGGTGTCGGAATGATATCTCGGTCGTACAACTTTATTACATGAACTCTGTGGTAAGGATACGCAAACGGTTCGCTTTTATCGACCTCTGCGTCCTAAAATGATCATTTGCACACGCCGTATGCTACAATGGCTCACGTTTTCACAGTTTTGAATAGCAGAACTTTCAGTCGTGGGACGTCAATGTTAGGTCGTCACATTAATGCGAGCATGAGGTGAGTGCTATCATAATATTTGATGAAGTCTTATGAACAGCTGGATGTTATCGTGTATTTTAGAATAAGCCCACACTGTACTGTGTTCTTACACCTAAGAGATTATGCACGGAGATGGTGTCTTTCAGCCCATCAGAAACTGCTATTTGTCCTCAGCAACCCTGACCTCAAGTCTAGGACAGCTATAGTGGTCGTGCGTGTGTAAGAAAGGGGGCATACAGCCAAAAAGAATGCTGACATTTGCACAAATAATCGTCGTTTGTCAGAAAACTCGTTGTTCAAGGATGGTCACTTCTATGGTTTTTCCATGTAGACATCTATCATCAAATCACGTTTTTGTCAGCAGTGTGCGGCCTCTTACCGTGAGCCATCATTTGCTCACCAAGCCGAATAAACCTGGACAAGATGTCCAGGAGGAGACGACTACTGAGCCCATCCGCTTCTCCACCAGCAAGGCCAGTCACAGGGCGTGGAAGGTGGAGCGCTCCATGGGGAGCCAGCACCAACGCCCCTTGTGGAAAGTGGTCCCCCTCAGTGTCATCGCCGTGGCCTTCCTGCTGTGGTGCGCCTTGAGGGATGAGTCGGACATTGATGAGCGGTTGGACAAAGAACTTTACCAGCATTTACCCGGATTGCTCTCCAATCAAGAAAACGAGGAAAAGAAATGACATTTGGAATGTGTGTACACTGTCTTACAATAGCAACCGGGACAAATGGCAACCACCAATGTGGACTTAAAACCTGTCAACCTTTTAGGGAAAGTGACTTCATATGAGGAAAAAAAATCAGATTGATCAGCATGAATGCTTGTCGCATTGCTACTATTACGTATTGCCAGTACGGATCAGTATATGACCATTGATAAAGGCAAAATAACTTCCAAGGTTTGCTATTTCAAAATGTATACTTCAAATTAAAGGTCGGTGTTGCCAAAATGCAGTGTGCTCAGAGACTCCATCTCATTGCCTTGACTGGATGTAAAATTGTGACTTCATTGCCACATATTTATAGATTGCTTGAAATGGCTTGTTGAGCCAGTCACATCCTTCTCGCTTGACAGGACCAAAGCCGTCCCAAACTGAAGTACACCTCCAGCACGATATAAACATTTACTTTGAAGACTACAATTTGCACCCACTTTTAACTGCTCCAAGAACATAATCCAAAGACTCCAGTTGAGGTAGTGGAAAGTTTATTTACAGGAAGAAAACCCTATGGCATGCACACACAGGATTACCAAGAAGAGAAAAAAAAGGAGAAATGAGTTTACAGAGTAGGATTCCAAAGCATCTCATGAGTATGAAGCACTACTGTTGTGAATGACAGAAAGTTAAAAAAAAATGACACCGATAACAGTTCATAATTTACAAAACCAGTGCCCCTCCCCCAACGATTTAAAAAATATATTAGGCACGCTCCCCCCTGATTCGCCTGGCCAGTTGGATGTCCTTGGGCATGATAGTCACCCTCTTAGCGTGGATGGCGCACAGGTTGGTGTCTTCAAACAGACCGACCAAGTAAGCCTCGCTGGCCTCCTGAAATGAGAAATAAAAACTGTCAAGACTGAACTGTCCCCGCCTTCCAAAATCTGATGGATCATTTTTAAAAAACTAACCTGCAGGGCTCCAATGGCCGCGCTCTGGAATCGCAAGTCGGTCTTGAAATCCTGTGCAATCTCCCTGACCAGACGCTGGAAAGGAAGCTTCCTGATGAGCAGCTCGGTGGACTTCTGGTACCGACGGATCTCACGCAGGGCAACAGTACCAGGCCTGGGAAAGAAGAATAAACTTAAAAAAAAACTACAGGAAATCGCTCACAAATGGGCTAAACCAACAGGCACATCACAAACAAAATTATACTTTCTTCTTGGACTCCATCACAATAGGACTATTACATTTTAGATTAACACCTACAGTCAAATCCAGACTATATGGAAGCAGGAGGAGGCATTTAATAAAGGGCAACTTAATAGTAAATCACATAGCTATTTTATAATAATTCTTAACCGCAAAAGAGCTTCCATAGTCACCCTTGATGGTGTTTAATAAAAGAGGGGGCTTCCTACCTATATCTGTGGGGCTTTTTGACTCCACCGGTGGATGGCGCGCTCTTCCTGGCGGCCTTTGTGGCCAGCTGCTTCCTGGGAGCCTTTCCACCGGTGGATTTACGAGCGGTCTGCTTGGTACGAGCCATGAGTCACTGGGTTGACTTGAACAAAATGAAGGCAATAAAACAATCTAGTTAGACCAAAATGATTTCAGACCAAGAATAAAGGCGCCAACTAAGCCACTGTGTTCACTCTACCCAAAATAACCGCGAAAACAGGGTTCGTAAATACGCAACAACATTCATGAGCCCATAAAAGGCAATCAAAAGTAAATGTGGGTTAAGCTCGTAAATGCAAGGCGCCATTATAAGCAGTCACGCACGTTCCTTCCACGGCAAAGGCTAACGTTTCGTTTTCAAGTGAGCAAAATGGCGCCATGCGGCGTTGTGCGGGTTAAGTGTGCCTTTATTCAAAAGTTCACCCTTCCTCATACGCAACTTCAGTCCAAAACTAAGCTTCTAGTCTTCCAGAGGAAAAAGTAAGTTCACAATTGTTTTAATTTGCTTTTTAAAAAGGTAGCATTAGCTTCCTTGCTACTTGCTATGGCGCGCACCATTGTTGACAATGGACACACACACACACCGAATTAGTTTAGGACACTAACTTGAAAAAGAGACAATTAAATCGTGTCTCACGTTAACAAAGCATTACAAATGATAACGCAATATTTTTTTTCAACAAAAAAGAGCAGTCTGAATGATAACTTACGTTTGACTTCCTTCCGCGAAACGGAACACCTCTGTCTTCGCTGACGTTGGTTGACTGCCGCATCGCAACGACCACGATAGAATTTATAGCATCATAGTACCCGCCTTTAAACCTCAGCGATTGGCTCAAAGGCAAGTAGTCGAAATACGATTGGCTGAAATGATGTTTCAGCTTGCCCTCAAAACGTCTCCTTTGATTTAATGTGAACGTGTTTTATTAAAACGATACAATTTCATGCACTAAGTGAAAACTCCTAAAAAATGTGCACTTTCTTATCAAAACTCAATCGGCAGATCCCATTCTTTCTTGATTCATTTCTGTTATTTTAAATTAAATTCACGCCGACCTGTATTCAAATCCCAACTATTTATGGGAAAATGCACACGAAGAAGTAGGTAGACGCGCGAGTTTGATGACTGTTCCAAAATCTTCGGATTGGTGGTCGCAACATTTATTTATGTCACCTAAAGATGATCCAGGCGGAACACATTTTACGTTGCACCAATGTTCCTTGACGGACGTTGTTTGGCGTGACGCCCGTGGTAAGTTACGGCCGGAATGAAAAAATATGGACGTTTTAAAATAGCATTTATGTGTGTGTGATTGAATTTTAGTCAACATTTCCCTGCAGGTACTTGCAGTCACATGCGACACGCGTGTCTTTGTAATGTAATAGAATGTGTAATTTCGTTTTGTGCAAGTATTGAAGACAAATGCATGTACAGTATGTGTTTACATTAAACAGATGGTAAAACATTGTCACTTTTGAACTCACAGTTACAACTTCACCTAAAAAGAAAAAAACACCTTTATTCATAAATACTGGAAGTCGATGAAACCTCAACCCTGACGTATGCGGAGACATGGCAGCAGAGACCCCAGGAGTTGTTGGCTGCATCCAAGATGACAGTTCTTCCACTGTGCCAGAGGTCAGCTCACCACTTGAACAACCCGCCCAATCAAAAACAAAGAAAAAAAAGAAATCTGCCAAGCAAAAAGCAACCCAGGCGCCCAGGGAAACAAGTGAAAACGAAGAGAGTCAAGGGGGCGAGAAGACAGAGCTGGTTCGTGTTTGTTGAACATTTTCACATTGCTCTTAGTCACCAATCATTTGATTGACTTGATGTGGCTCTGTGTTTCAGAGTGCAGAAGAGCAATTTAAAAGGCAATTGGACTGGTGTATTGAGCAGCTGGAGCTGGGATTGAAGTCGCAGAAGGCCACTCCAAAGCAGAGTTCGTATTGGATATATTTCGCCGTTTCACACAATGGCTCTTTATGTGTGAGCTAAAAAAAATGTACATTTTATGCACTCTAAATTTGAAATAACATCCCATTTTCAATGCATTTATTTTTCCCCCCAATCTGATTCATCTGCTAAAGGTTGGAGTTATTCCCATCACTCATGGCACGAGCATCTTTGAGGAAGCTTTTGGGAAGATGTTGTCCTACCATTTCAATCAATGACAAACACGAGCATGTGACAATCATTTCGTGTTTATTTTCCCTGCAGGAGAGGACGCGTCTCATGCACTCAAAACACTCCACAGCTCCAAAGCTCCTCTGGTTAAGAAGCGGCAGGTGATGCGGGCCATGGCGGGAGACTACAGAAAGAAAATGGAAGAAGAGAAGAGCAAACAGTTCAAACTCATCCAGAATGGTGGGCGTTAGTTCTGTCGGGAGATCTTTGTGTGTCACGACATAATTATTCCCCACCCTCTTTCTTTACAGAAGTTACATCTGCTCAGATCAAAGTAAAGTCGGAGTCACCTAAAAAATCGTTTTTCCATCGGAGAGCTCAAGCCAAAGGGAAGAACCAGACGCCAACTGGAGCTCACAATGCAAACGCGGAGACTGGTCCAGAAACATCTGCCTTTACGTGCGCTGCATCAAATGAGGAGTTTCGCTTCAACTTTTTGTAATTTTGGATTGGTGACAAAATGTTGGATTAATAAGTGAAAAAAAATATACATTTGAATGTATTTGTGTTTTGTTTTGAAGGCTTCTTCCCAATATTTCGACTTTGTTACTTCCGGTGAGAAAACCGGAAAAGGCGGAGTTTCGGTACGCCCATCAACACTACTTGAAACGATGAGGAAAAAAAATCTATTGCCGTGAGAAACAAAATCAACAAATATAAATATGTATCTTCATATTTTGGTCATTACTTGACATGGCTGAGTCTAAAGTTGGACCCCTGAATAGCTAATTCGTCAGCGATTAGGTGACCAACTGTCCGTTTTCAAAGTTGAAGCTAGCCCGAGGAGCTAACTTGCTGTCCAACACTCTTGCGGTGAATTTCAAAATACTCGTCTTTGGGGGGAAAAAAAGTGACGAAGAGGACGACAATGTCGGAGCTCAGCGACGAGGCCAGCGAATCCGAGCAGCTCGGCGTGAGTCTGTCCCTGTGGCTGGGAGAGTCCCCAGTGAGCGCCGAGGAGCTGGACGTCCCCCTGGACCTGCACACCGCCTGCTCCATTGGGCAGTACGACGTGGTGGCAGAATGCATCCAAAGGTGCACACCATCGCCTCTGCTGCTTGATCGTTTTTGTCGCCCAGGGCATCTCAAAGTTTGTGGATGCTTATAGGGGGGGATTTTTCAATGACCCCAGCTGATCCGAAAGCCAACCAAATATAAGCATCGGTTGTGTTTCCCCAGGCGTGAGGTGGACCTGAACGGGAAGAACGCGGGAGGATGGACGCCCCTGATGTACGCTTCGTACATTGGCCACGACAACATCGCCAACCTCCTCCTGGAGGTTGGCGTGAACGTCAACGCCACCACCGCCAAAGGACAGACCCCCCTGATGCTGGCCGCCAGCTGCGGGAACGAAAGCATCGCCTACTTTCTGCTCCACGTACGACGACGACAATTCCGTTGAGGAATGCCTTGAATGTGTTTCTTTTTAGCTGCCAGTCAAAACATGTTCCTTTCGATTCCAAAAGCAAGGCGCCGAGTTGGAGGTGAAAGACCGTCGGGGCTGGACGGCTTTGTTCCATTGTACCAGCGCAGGACACCAGCAGATGGTGAAGTTTTTGCTGGATAACAATGCCAATGCCAACGTGAGGTAAAAATAAAAAACAATCTTTTGTGAAATGACCTACCGCAATGACACGGTTGTTGGTTCACGGTTCACAGTTTTCCTCTCCCGCAGGGAGCCTGGGTCCGGATTTACTCCCCTGATGGAGGCTGCCGCTTCCGGACACGAAATCATCGTTCAGTACCTGCTGGATCACGTGAGGACCTCGTGTCGTCGAACTGCGCGCTCGTCCCGCCGGGATTCTCGTTGGCCTCTTTTTGTCTTTGGATTCGCAGCTGAAATGTAGATACATTATGAGCAAGGAAAAAAAAAAGTTCTGTTCCAAGTACTGAGAAGCAGAGGATGAGCATGACTACGTCTACACACACACAAAAAAAGTCAACCTTAAAAAGTAATGGCGATTAAATCCCGACAAATTGTTCTCATGTTTGTTGACGGCGCGGACAGAAGGTGAAAGCAGACGAGCGCAACGCCAAAGGCGAGACGGCCCGAGGCCTGGCCATGTTGTACGGCTACACCAAAATAGCCAGCCTCATTGACTCGCGCTGTCCGAGGAACAAAGCGGGTACGTCGGCGCCTTCCGTCCGATCCGAGATGCCACCGATATGCCGCTTTCAAGCCGCTGACGGAACGCGACGAAGCTCGCGAGTTGACGTTTGCCCGCCGGCGCCCGGCAGGACTTTTCCAGGACCTCAGCTCCTCCGAGGATTCGGACAGCGCCCCGCCCAGGCCGCGGGCCGGCCGCGGCGGCCGAGCCAAAGGCGCCAGCATCCACGACGGACCCCAGGCCATCGCCAAGTTCCGAGTCGGCGCGCCAAGCGGTAAACGCCGCTCTTCCGACCGTGACGCCCCCTTCCACTGCGCGCTGCCATTGTGTTTTCCGATTGCCAGAGCCTCGCGGCACGCCGGCCGGCTACGCGACCTTCGGCGGCGCGGACGAACGGAGCGACGGCATCCGCCACCGCGACGTGACCTCGCCCATCAACGAGCTGGACGGGCAGAGCAACGGCAGCCGAGGTCAACGAACGACCTCGCGTCTGTAATCTCGCCGTAATCCGAGCGCTGCGTGAAAACAAGACGGCCGCCGTGTGTGCAGACGAAAGTCCCTTCTTTGACCACGACATGCCCACCATGAGAAGCAGCGGCAGCAGCAGCGAAGGTTTGCCTCACCTGATGGGCTGGGAAGGCTCCGTGGAGAGCAACGAGGTGAGCCGACGCAAAAAGAAGCCATCGGCGACCGCCGTCACCTCCTCTTTCTCTCGCTGGCGCCGCCGCAGGACTCGGACCAGGGCCAAAAGAGTAGCTCGCGCCGAGTCGCCAAGACGCATCACGCCAAAGGGAAAAGTCGCCACGCCGGCAACGACGCGCTTCACGGCGCAGCTCCGGGCGCCGATGTCGCCGCCTCCTACAGCGGTCCAAAGGCAAGTCCGCCTCGTATTTTGTGTTCTGCTTTGCGTATGGCGGGAAAAAAAAAATGTCAGACTTTGTAGGATTTGGCAGAGTTCTTGGAACAGCTGGGCTTCTCAAAGTACCTGCCTCTACTTGAGGAGCAAGACATCGATCTACGCATTTTTCTCACCCTGACGGAGAACGACCTGAAGGAAATTGGCATCACGTAAGGGCCTGCTCATTTTTTAACAAGAAGCCGTTTATTCCACGCAAATATTTTGCTTATCAAGGTTGGACTTAAGGGCAACAATGAAAAAAAGCCTGTGGGGACTTTCCAGGCTGTTTGGGCCGAAGCGCAAGATGACCTCCGCCATCGCCAGATGGCACAGCAGCGCCCGACCGCCCAGCGACGCACTGGAGCAGTCGTACGCCGACCAGCTGGAGGCTGAGATGCAGGAGATGGCCATTCAGCTGCACAAGGTAACGCGCATTACTGCACATTGGAAGGGGGAGGGTCTTTGGGACTCGGTCCACTCACCCCGTCCGTCCTCGCTTGTGGTCCGCGTCAGCGCTGCGAGGAAGTGGAGGCCCTGCAGAGTCAGGTGTCGCAAGAGAAGGAGCTGCGCGCTGTGATGGAGGGATGCCTGATGGAGGACAAGACGGCCTGGAGGAGGGTGCACGGCCAGCTGGTCGAGAACCACCGGCTGACCCAGGACATGAGCGCCACCTTGGCCCGGGCCCGAGCGTGTCGCTCGCAACTGCTCGCCTTGTTGAACGGCACCAAAAGTCAGCCGGCTTGCGCCAACATCAGTACAAGACGTTCGTTTGGGGATTTTTACCAGCCTGACCATCTTTTTATCTTGTAGCCGCCGGCTTTGCGACAAACTCCGGCGCATCCGAGCTCGTGAAGAAACTCGACGCCTACGAGGAGGAACTGGGTAAGGCGCTCGGGCAAACCAGCGACGCCGACGCGCCGGCGTCTGATGCCGCTTGTTTTCTTCCGACAGCCGAGACTTTACAAACCGTGCTTCAGAGTCTGAGGCGGCTGAGCGCTCCGGAAAAAGTGGCGGACAGCTGGGAAAGGCCGTAATCTTTGCAGGTGGGTAGAGGCACGAAGAAAGTCTCGAAAAACACGGCCTCCGCCGTGCTCATTCAACACTTTGTCCGTCGCAGTGGCTTCTGCAGTCATGACGGCGGGTGAGATGACCACCCCGAACGATGTCAACGCCATGTCCGATGCCCCAGGGGCTCCAAGACAAGCAGGCGGGAGAGAAACGGGGGGGTCGGGGGGGGGCATACGCGTGACCCTCACATGCCCGTGTTGTTCGGCATGCTTCTCGACGGCGGGTCGCGTGCACAAATGCTGTGAAATGGTTTCTTGAGCAGCACTGGGCAAGGGACCCAACTCTGTTCTCTATTCCCGCCTGCCGAGGATTTATAATAATAATAATAATTATAATACATCACATTTCTAAGCGCCTTTCACAACACTCAAGGACACTGTACAGCCAAGGCCAGTCGTAAAACACAGAGAAAATAAGAAAGAAAGAAAGATTTACGGCGGGTAAGCAAGCCTGAATAGGTGGGTTTTGAATAAGGAAAGAGTCAATATTAGGAATGTTGGGAGGAAGTGAGTTCCAGAGTTTGGGGGCAGAGCGACTGAAGGCTCCGCACCCCATTGGACTGAGACGGGCAGAAAAAGGTGGAGGAAGGATGAGGACCTGAGCGAGCGAGAGGGATTTACTTCACAATTTACTTCATTGAGCATTCTTTTCGCCATTTTCGCTCTTGTTTTTTTTTGGGGGGGGGGTTAATTATGAATAAAATATTCAACATCAAGTTATCATGTAAAAAAAAACTATGTTTTGGGGATTGTCATTTTCTTTCATGTATTTCATACTTCCAATAGAAAATAGAGAAGCATTTGACAGTTTTCATTTGATCAAATACTGTAGATTCATGGCTAATAATTTAAATAAATACATTTTCGTAAAATGCAAATATCTGTATATATATTTTAAAAATGCAGTATATTAAATCAGCATGAATTACTGACACACACACACACCTCATCTACGAGCAAGTCTTCCAATTGGTCCATTTTGAAAATCTCAGAATCCAAATCAAAAGACGACAAATTCCAGTTTTCCATTCAACGTGTATTGCTTAGTTGCATAGAAAGACGCGATTGCCGACGGCACCGTGCGTTGATTGTGCTCTGCCCACACACAAAGGGACTTTGCGGGAAGAAAAAAAAAAAACCCAAAAAACTGGATGTAAAAAAAAAAAAAAAGTCTTCTTCAATCACTTGTGTTTTCTATACAAATCCGCACATTCAAGTACAAGTGTGATTCCGTTTTGATTGTTGCTTCTTCAGTCTTAAGGTGAAAGGCAGCCGGCGCCGCCAAATCGAGGAAGGGTGAGGTCGTAGTCGTTTGTGCCCCCCCCCTTCCCGTCAGCGGCGAGCTCAGGTGTACTCACACAAATGTCCGCACCCCGCGGGGCAGTGCGGGCTGCTCTTGAGCCAGTTGATGACGTGCTCCAGGTGGCCGCCGTGACTGCAGCCCTGACACCACACGAAGAGACCCTTGACCACGTGGTGGCACACCGCGCACACGCTGGCACACTGCCGGCACCTACGCGACACACATCAACACGCTCCCGTCGCAAAAGGCGCGCCCGGTGCGCGGCGACGGACGATGAGGCGTTTGCGGCGGGTCGTACCTGTCGCAAATCCAGCCCCTGTTGCTCATGGGCCGCTTGCAGTTGCTGCAGTTGATGTGCAGCGTGGTGGAGGTCTGATTCAGGCAGGTGATGGCGCCGCACGTGCTCAGCTTGATCACCTCGTTGGACACGTTCCACAACTCGAAGCGCTGCAGCAGGTCGATGTAGGACGTGTACCAGTGCTCCTAAACGGCAAAGCGGATTCAAAGCCGTCGGCGGGGCCGTTTCGCCGCCGCAAAGCCGGAAGAGCATTGCGACCTTACCTGCGTCAGGTCGTCGATCTCTTTGCGAATGCGCTCCCCCAAGACGATGAGCACCGACACGGCCATCTGCACGTCGCCCTTCTCGGCGTAGTAGCTGAGCATCTCGCGCACGATGGGGCAGAAGAAGCTGGCGGGCAGGTCGGGCGTGAAGAGCGGCTGCGAGATGGAGATGAGCGAGAAGGACTCCATGGGCGTCAGGCACGTGACTTCCGCCTCGTTGCCGCTGACGTGCGGCGAGTCGGCCTTGTCCTGCTGAAGGTGCTCGGGGGCCGACGGGTTGTCCAGGATGTCGTGGCGCAGCTGGAAGGCCTCCTGGGGGAGCGTGCACTCCTGCTCCTCTGCGGGGGGGGGGGGATCCGACAGACCCGGTTGAGGGCGTCCCCGGTTTCAAGCTTCTCAACTTGGCCACCGAGGCGAAAAGTTTGACCGACCTGTCGGGTTGTCGTGTTCCATGGGATAAAGATCGTCGTCATCCAGCTCGGCGTCACCAAACATGTAGTCGGCTTGTCCCTCGCTGCCTTCCGTCTCCTCGTTTTCTGAAGTTTTCAAATCCCGCACAATTTGAAAACTTTGGTATTGATGAACCAAAAAAATAAAAATCTGCTGTTTTGAAATGTCCTCACCTTCGTTGTTATTGCTGATGTTTTCAGGTTCCAAGTGGATGTTGTCCTGTCTGGTGTCGCCTTTGTTGCGATCCAGCCTGCTCTCATTCCCCGCGCCGGATCCCATCTCCTTCAAATTGAAGCTGAACACACCCGCTTGTTGGTGGTTGTTGCCTCGATGAGTTAATACGAGCAGAATTCTTTTGAACGCAGAAGTACCTGTTCATGAGCGGTAAGGTGCCCACTTTACCGAGGTGGTTGGCACCGGACGCGGTGATGTTCGCCGGGTCGGAGAACATGATTCTCAGCATGGTCCAGGTGGTGGATACCTGCCGACGGGCGGACCATGGGAATATGACTTTCAGCCGCCGGTAGCGGCGCGGACGGCGTTGCCGTACCTGAGGCCTCTTGAGCTCGCGGGCCACCTTGGCGTTGTGATCGCACAGCTCGGCGAAGGGCTTGCCGCCGAGGAGGTAGAGTTGCGCCGTCCGAACGAACCAGTCCATGCGGTTGCTGTCCAAGTCGGTCTCGAAGACGCTGAGGGCGCTGGACACGTGCGCAAAGTGTTCGGTGGGGTCGGGCTTCTTGAAGAAGAAGATGGGGTAGCGGCGGTCGCCGCCGGGGTAAGGCTTCCTGTTGGCGTCGCCGCTGATCAGACTCCCCTTGGCGGCGAAGGCCAGGTCGCCCAAGAGGCCGAAGCACAGGCCCTCGGGGTTGGCCTTGTCCACGGGCCGCGTGGCGTCCTTGAACATGTGCTGGTACAGCGTGCTGTCCTTGGAGCCCGACAGCAGGAAGTGAGGCTCGTGCTGGTGGCGCCACACGATGCCCGTGGTCACGTCCTTGTGCTCCTCGAAGGTGGCGAAGGGGATGAACGGCCGGCGCACGTCCCACACGTAAATGTTGTGATCCACCATCATGGAGCAGGTGGCCAGGTGGAACTTGCGCTCCGGACGCCACTTGACTCGCGCCACCGAGGCGATGGTTTGCACGCAGTGGATCTCTTTGGCCCGGTTTGTGGTCATGTCCCACACCTTCACCATTTTGTCCCTGCCCCCTGTGGCCAACCAGCCCCTGAAAGGAAAGTCCATCAAAACTGACATGGCGCTGGGATTTCCAATTGGGACCGTACATTTCTCTTGCCATGCATTTCAAAAAAAAAAACTAAGCACCTGTCGTCGGGATGCCAGTCGCAGCAGAAGACGGGGCCCGTGTGGGCGGTGAACATTCGCTCGTAGCGGTCGGGCCGTCGGATGTCCCACAGCTGGACGTTGCCGTTCTCAAAAGAAGCGGCGAAGGTGAAATAATCCTTCATGCTGAACTGGACGTCCCGCACGCTCTCCGACTGACCTTCAAGACAAAAAGTTACATTCATAGAGTGGGGGTAAAAAAATTGGAAAAAAAATCAGCTTTTAGCTGTCATGCTAACGTTAACGTCATCCCACGTTAGCTGGATTGCGACTTACCTGAGAAGGTACTAACCGACTCCTTCTTGCGCAGGTCAAAGCACTTCATGAAGCCGTCCTGGGAGCCGCTCAGCAGCATGTAAACCTCGGTGGGGTGGAAGCACACCTTGTTGACCGTGCGCTTGTGCTCGGTAAACAGCTGGTCCTGCTTGTTGCGAGACGGCTTGCCCAGGTTCCACGTCACCACGGCGCCGTTGGTGGCGGCGGTGGCCAGCAGGTTCTCCTCCATCTGGTGCCACATGACGTCGGCGCAGCTGAGGTTGAGCGACGGCTTGCGGCCCACGCGCAGGTTCAGCTTCTCCGCAAACTGCTCCTCCTCCAGCGCGTAGATCTTGAAGATGTTGCGGCCGGCCACCACCACCTGCGTGGCGTCGCGGCACACGCTGATGGCGTTGGCGGGGGCGTCCAAATGGCAGAACATGGTTCGACCGCTGATGGCGCTGCCGCTCAGGGCCGTGGTGACCCGGGACATCTTCTCCATGTTCCTAGCCAAACTACAAGTCAATCTTTTGTCAAAGAAATCCGACATTGTTTTGCTTTTTTTTTTAAACATCCATACCACCCAGCCTTATAAAGTGGTGCAAAAATATGTGGCTCACTATCTCTATTGAAACAGTCCATAATGCTACGCATACCAACTTGGTGAAGAACCTCTGACCCCTTCAACTTTTGCAGCAGCTCAGAATCCACTTCATGCTCTCCCATGAGAGGCAACTTGCTGGAGGCTCTATCGCAACAAACAAAGCAAAACAATGTTCTGTATGGAACAAACTTGCGACCTATGCACGGACACCCGATCTTGGCAACGTTGAGCACGATTAATACACTGATTGCCTTTCACTAGGCTGCTTTCATTTCATCTGCACCTAAGAGGTTGACAACCCCCTGGTGGTCTGTGTTGTTTATTCGGCGCATTGTTATAATTAGTATCTCCGTTAAAGCACTGACCCACACTTACCTTCATGTTTGGAGGTTGAGGTCCAGTGTCTGGAAATAGCTCAAGGCTTTGCATTGCCATAAAGGTGGCTGGAATGTGATGCTAATACTGGCTAGCTAAACCGAGCAAACGCATGCGACCTGACTCGGTCTCACAAACACTGCAAAAAAAATAACGGAACTGTGAAATTGTTCAATTATCCTCGGTGCATGAGAGCAAAGAACGAGAAACAAAAAGAAAAAAATGCCACGATGAAACCTCAGCAAACACGCTCAGCAATCATTTGCTCGCATTGCCGGAAATAATAGCAGAAACTCTCGCGAGAGTTCGGTCCGAGTCACGCGGAAACGTTATCAAAATATTTTCACTAGGTTTGTGAGTTCGGTGGGAAGAATCTCCCGCTGATAAATCCGGACTGTTTTTATCCCATTATAAAATTTTGTTGGGATGGCTCCCCAATATTCGGTTCCGAAATCACTCTCGAGTTACATTCAACTGTGATGATATGTAGTGACAGCAGGCGATGCTGCGAGCCGCTGTGCAGCCATTCTTATGTTTCCTGACTGTTACATGAGGTGGCGGTGTTGTTATTAAATGCCGTTGAGATGGGGAAGGAAGAAGGAGTTCTGTAATGGCAACTAGAACAAATCTTGCGAACTAGTGTTGTGCCGTTTATAGTAAATACAGTGATTGTCTAAAAACTCTGCCCTTGTTATTTTACTTCCGGACACCACAGCCATGAGTGGGCTTTTTGAGTGCGAGCATCCGGCCACTTGGAGGAGAGTTGAAGGTAAATATTGGGACGTGGTGGAGGCCAAGAGCACGAGCAAAAAACCTGGGAAGCTTCTCCACCTTGACAAGTGGTAAGAAGTGAACCTTACTGCTATGCGTGCGTGTGTGTGTGTGTGTGTGTGTGTGTGTGTAACCAATGCGAGGGTTTGTGCACTCAGGTACCAAGAGGAGCTGCCCGCGGTCATCTCAAGTCGATGCGAGAAACATGTCACACTGGCAGAGGTGGTCAAGCTGATGGAGTGGAAGCTCACTGTAAATTGCAAAACACACACACACACACACACGAAAATATATCTGCACACAGTGCTTCAGCTACCTCCTTTTCGGCAGAGGGGGAAGTTCAGACCCCGTCTGCAGCAGCTGGTGTCTTCCAACAGTGAGGATGCAGTGGACAAATGTTCCCGAAAGGCCTTCAGCCTCCTGCCCGACGTGGCGGCGGCCATCGCGGAGCTCAGCTCGCTCAAAGGAGTCGGCCCGGCCACTGCGTCAGGTCTGCGACGCCAACAAATCAGAGCTTTGCTGAATTTGAACAGGCTTTGCCAAACTTTTTTTCACCTCAAGACTTAGATGTCCTTTTTTGTTTGTTTTGTAGCCGTGTTGGCTGCGGGGGCTCCCGATCAGGTGGCGTTCATGTCGGACGAAGCCTTGGAGAGCGTGCCGGGGCTCAAACCCATCCAGTATACAGCCAAACACTACACGCTCTACCTGGACAGGATGGTGGACGTGACCCACAGACTGAACAAAGGTTAACCATTTGACTCATAAAAAAATCTCTGATTAACCCCAAATACATTTCAGCATGTGTTCTAGGAGGCTTTTCCTGACATTTTTGCTTTTGAGCAAGAGCTAGAAGGGTTTTTTTCCCCCTGACCTCGTTTGCGGCTCCTTTTTTCTTCAGCGGACCCCCAGCCCGATTGGACCCCCCAAAGGCTGGAGCGCTGCTTGTGGGCACTCACGGTCGCTAAACAACAGCAGCTCCCACTTCTTCAGGATCTCGACGTGAAGGGCGGCAGTGTGGCGGAAGAGCCCGTGGATTCTGATCACAGAGCAACTAAGAAACTTAAAACAAGATGAAAGAAATCACTGAACATTTTTTGTACTTGAGTAATAATAAAGGCTTTCGTGGAGAATTGTCATTGAACATTTTTTTTTCTTTCCCCCCTGAAATAGAACGATGAAGGACATCTTCAGATCTTCAGCGTCATCACAGTATTGTTCTTTATTTATATTGTTTCCGAATGAAAGCAAAATACAATGACCAGTATAAAATAAAACAAAATATATTCAGATATATACAATATAAAATGGTTCCGTTTTAGAACGTTTAAAAAGTACATAGAATAGATAATGAAATAAATCATGAGGACTTTGATACAAATTTCCCACATGTAAATTTAGGCATTCTTCCACGTGACTTAAGAGAAAAAATATCTTTTTTTTTCTTTTCTCGCCCTCCTTGTTTTTGTTGTAAACGCTGTTTTTTGCGCAACCTCGTGTCCGCTCGTTGGCGAGATTGAACCTTGTCAGTTTGGCACCGTTTTAAGGACGCAGGAGGCAGCTGTTGGATGCGCACGGCTACCTGAGTGGCTTACGCAGCGCTCAGGATTGGCCAACTTAAAAACAAAAACAGACAAAAGGACAAGATATAATTTTGGGGGTGGGCAAAGCACTCATTTGCCACACAAACCTCGAATATTTGGCTCTCTGGGTTACTTTTGGGTGACAAAACAATCTCTGGGTTGCGGGGCTTTTCCACACCACAACAACGAGGCGCTCTAAATGGGCCACGTGACTGCCCATCCCCACTGCACACTCGTTAAACAGTCACGCCTGACTTTTTTTACGTGGCATTTTTTTTAATCTCTCTTTATGCGACATGCGTGCACAACCATGAAAAAGCTCTACGCCGCATTTTTCAACACGCCGGCCTCAACGATTGGAGCAGAACGAAAGCGTCATCGATGACGTTTCGGTTTCGGCGTGGTCATGCTGACCCGGACGAGCAAAAAAAAACATGAGCTTGGTGAGCAGACCTGGTAGATTGCTCGTCTCCCGTCGCTTCAACGGATTCAAGTGTTTCGGAAGAAAATTCGCAGCCAAGCATCATCCTGTCACATGACTTTGATAGGCTGAAAAATCGCGCGGCCTTGAATGCGGGAAAGCAAGTTCCTCGCGCTTGGCGATTAAGATACACCCCTCGGAAAAATAAAAGGAACACTAGCCCTTTTTTTTTTAAACAACATCCTCGCCATGGGACAGAAATAACATTTCATGGCGAGCACAAGGGGCTTCCATCACTTCTCCATGACTCCGGCGTAACGGCTGATTTTCTTCTCATTTTCCCAAACCGTCGACGCTATCGCACGGTTCATTTGCCGGCGCCCGCGAGCACACGAGCGCGATTTTGCGCGCATCCGCAAAACAATCCGTCAACTATAAACAACTTGTACAAGCGGCGGAAACCCCCAAGAAGTAAAAGTCAGCTACATGAGAATCTTTCACAGGCGTAAACTTGCACAGTTTTTTCTTCTTTGACTTGGAATATTCACAATGCCGGAAATGACTTTTACACGCTGTCGAGGCGACCCGTTTGCGGGGACAGTCTTGAACGTGTCATGGAAGGAAAAAAAAATTAATGTGGCTGAATGTTAGTCAACTATGATCAGAAACATCGCGAGAATATTTTGGATTATGTGGAAGTGAGTCTTTTCCACTCCGTAGTCGAGACTTGGTGTCAAAAACGGTGAGAAATGGACACTCTTGCCCAGTTTTTTTATTCTCTGTGGAAGTCATTTGATGTAAAAATGAATCATCACCGAAATCTACGTGGCCAAGTCTACCTGTGTTGACTTCGACCACCGCAAGGAGAGCAACGGCGCCAATAGTTTGGTGACGCGCGAAGCTTGTTGCCGCTCACGCTCTCGACTGTCCCCATGGGCGGCTTTTATTTTATTTTATTTTTTTGTCCTCTCTTTGAAACCATCTCAGGCGAGTTCTTTCTATGGCTTGTTTTGTAAAGCACTAAAAATTTCGGATCAAGTCAAGTGAGGGACAACAATCATAGCTTGCTTTTGGCACCTTTTGAAACACGTCAATAGACAATGCACGCGTATCAAATAAGGGGGGGGGGGGAGAAAAAAAAACAATCCAAAGTGTCATCATATCCTGGCGCCCCTCCGCTCTATTGTTACATTCCTTTTTTGTGGCATCGCTCCTCGCTTGTTTCACGAGAGGGACGAAACCGATCACCCCGGCCGCTCGTGGCGAGTTCCAAAAAAAGACAACGGACTCCTGGAAATGGACGCCAGGAACCGGTTCTGCCGCTACCTTCTCTTTAACGAAAGAGACGTACTTCTTCATTTTGCAGTGCGTCCACACGAACGGCAAAGGATTCGCAGGTCAGCTGGGGCGGAAAAGGGATGATTTGAAAGAAAAACCTGTTTGGAGGTCAAGACGCGGGCGGCGGGGGCCTTCATCAGGGGGCGGGCGGGATCTGCACGCCCAGCAGCTCGTAGGCGAAGATGTTCCAAAAGATGGCGAAGAGCAGGAAGGTGATGAAGGAGAAGACGATGACCCACCAGGAGCACTGCTTCTGCAGGCTCTCCTCGTAGCTGCGCAGGATCAGCAGGCCCATGCTGATGCCCACCACCGCGCCCGACAGGTGGGCCATGAAGCTGGGCTGCGGCCCGGACGAGGGCAGCGGCGGCGAGAAGCGCAGCCACACCGCTCGGCCCACCTCCGAGCTCACTGGAGGAGAGGAAACCGAGGTCACCATCGAGCGGCACATTGGCCGCCGGGGTCTCGGGCAACTTACTGCAAACTAGCGCCAGGATCATGCGGAGCAGCTTGTACGGACACCTCATCCCGGCCCAGTTCTGCAAAACAAAGCCAGAGCGCAACGTGCGGCTTGATGAGCGGCTGGGCATAAAGCATCCCCCCCCCCCAACCCCCCAACCGCGTGCACCTGGCCGCCGTTCTCCGCATTCTGAGCCCGGGGCGCTTTTGTTAACTGGAGCGCCACTCATCAAACAGACGCAGGGGGCAATAAACAACCCTATTGGGAGAAAAGAACCAGGCCATCCTGACGTTGACTATCGGCTTTCACCCCCCCCCTCCCCCGCAATCCCCTCCTGTGGATGAATCAGGGAGCCGATCGCGTGACCCCCCCCCCCCCCCCCCCCCCCCGAAGAGCGTCGACTGTGAGGAATTGCGGCGAAAGGACCCAGGGCCACATATTTTCAGGCTCCTCGCCATCGAGCGCACGCATGCAAGATTCAAAGCGGCGGATAAAAATAGTCGGTGATAAAGCCTTGTCGCGAGAAGAGGCCTTCAAAGTCACAATATTACAGCGGATAAATGATTCATATCGTGAAGGGAGGAGGGCGCCGCGGTGGGAGGTGGGCTCAAGATGGAAATGAGATCTTCTCCATCAAACGTGCTGACATCCGACTTTGTCCCTCAGAAAAGTGTCAGCCAACGATTAGAGAAGTTGAAACACAAAAGAGAGAAAAGATTATCGGGCTGTGACGTCGCTGGTGCAGCGATGGTCAAAGCGCACTGTAGTACTCACTAACTCACCAATATTTGATCTCATTGTTCAGAAAGTTGCAGCAGCTCACAATGATTTCAAATGTACAATTTCAACGGTTTGACAGCCAAATATTAGGTGCCGTACGGGGACAACAAGAGGCCTAAAAAAACAAAACAAAACAAACAAACAAAAAATGGCGCCACCATCAAGGGAATTGACTGCTTACTTTGCAGGGGATCCAAACAAACAACTTCATAATTCATGAGAGAGTCTGCTCGCGAGTGGATAAGCTGACATGATAATGGGAGTTATTAGTTGGATGCTGATGGCTGTTTGGCCAACCATAATGCGCAGAAAAATGACAACCGATGATGGATTGATTGATTGATTGATTGATTGATTGATTGCACTGGTCGATAGCAATTTCACAGACACTTCAGCACTGTTTTGTTTACCCTCGTCGCCAAATGATCCGTTTCAACAACCCAGTGTGTGCCTCGGGTAGAAACTTTGCCCTCCCCCGAGCACAGATGCCTCATTAAAAATACGAAAAACCTCCATTTGCCCGCCTCTGATATCAGCGCACATGCACAGGAAGATTGCGACGTTGAAATGGTCCCAAAAAAAAGAAAGAAGGAAAGAAACTCCCCCCCCTGCGCCACAATGGAGGTGAGGACGACAACGGCAGTTACCATGACAACGTTGGCCAGATGCGCCGAGCAGAGAGCGTAGACCCCGCCGGAGCCCCCCACCACCGGAGCGCGCATGTCGGTGATGGACACCGTCAGTGAACCTACGGGAGAGACGTTAGACCCAATTAGAAAAAGAGATTAGAAAAAGATGCACAGTGAGAAGCGGCGGTCCTGGTCACAGAGCGGGATTTTTTTTTTTTTTTTTTTTTTAGAGCAGGGGAGAAAACAAAAAGGGGTCAGATTACTCATCAGCAGCCTCACACCGGTCACCTTTCTTTGGGCCTTTTGCAAAATAGGGCAAAAATCACCGACCGGTGGGTGGTCAGGCCCAATTTCACAACCTGAATTCTAATATGTCAGAATTGTAGTGCTGGCACATTTCAATTGAAGGATATTACCAACGGGATTAGGCGGAATTCTATTTTTGTCATGTTTAGTTTGACATACGGCTTTGAAGGGTCAATAAAAAGCTTGAAACTTCTTTTGGGTTTTTTTGGGGGGGAGGGGGAGAAATATTTGGCTTGCGAGGCAAAGCAAAAAAAAAAAAAAACTTTAAAACAAGACGGTGACACTATTGCAATGCAAACCTCTCAAACGGAGGTTAAAAACGGAGCATCTGCTGCTGCAGTCAGCAAGTAAAAAAAGCGCCATCGCAGAGTCGGTCGGAATTGACGGTGTCAAGATGCCGGCGTCAGCCAACTGTTAATCATGCAAATGAGCTGATAAGGGAAGCGCAAAAGAGGGCTGATAAAACAAAACAAGGCTCTTTTTCATGACGCTCGGAGGCCGAGATGTCAAATCTGTAAGGCGCGCACATTTCGGCGCGTGGGCACAAAAGAGTAAACGGCGTATCAAAAGAAGACTTTGCGGGCCCCGAGGCGGGCGCATGCCGCAAAGACGGATGGCAATCGGAGCGGCGCCACAGAGTCATTCGTCTCTCCTCGCCGCCCCACCTGTGGGTGCTGCTTTTGTCAAGATTTATGGGCGCGGACGAAGGCCCGTTTTGGGCGCTCGGTGGGACAAAACGGCAATTTCACAGCGCCGAGGTTTCAATTCTCACATTTGCTCCATTAAATGATCGTGATTCACCGTTGACCACTCCCGGGTAACGTTGGCTGTCACAATGTTCACTCTGATCAACCAATCGGAGGACGGAACACTGCCGACCTCATCGAGGGCCAGCAAACCGCGCCCGTGAGGATGAATTTAAGAAATGGTCCCATTACTCAGAGGTGAAGTCTACCAACGAGAGGGAGTCTTAAGGCCTTGGGCAGATTAGTTTGACATCCCAAAGCACAGAGGCTGAAATTGCAGTGCGGCCGATAAAAGTGTTGCCAAATGAAGAGACTGTTGAAAAGAAAGAAATACAATTCCAGGGAACAGATATTTCAGAGAGAAGAAAAAAAAAAAACCTTGCTCTTCCTTGGTGGGAACTTGCAAATATTATGTCGGGAATATTAAGCAGACCCGTCATGTGGCTTCTCCCGCTTAGCGAGGATTTAAGATTTAGGCGCCTCGCACTCCTGCGGGAGCAGCGCCGCGAGGTGCGCGATTAATTCCAAGGCGGAGCTGACGCGCCGCATCTCGTGCGCGGATTATTTAGTGCCGCCGCATTGGTGGTGGACGACCATTTGATGACGGGAAAAGACGTCAAGTCGGTGCGGGGGGCAGGGGTCAACGACACGACCGGTATCTCGGTCTAATCCTCAAGAGCCGAGTCGTTCTGTCAAACTCGACGGCAAGACCAAATCGCTGAAGTTTATACGTCGAGCTTTCTCCGAGATGAAGCGCCGACACGAGGTGCTAAAGTGATCTGAGGCCAGAGTCTGACAGACCCTGAGGCGTCGCTTCGCGGTCGCCGTCACTCTTGTGCAAACTGCAGTGCAGCCAGACTGCACTGGGGGGGGAGAAAAAAAAACAATCCTGAAGCCTCTGTAGTAGGTTTTTCTTTTTTTTTTTTTGAACACCCCAAATTTTGCAAGCGTCAACTGCTCGCTTGTGAGTGTCTGGGCTTGAGCAGTAGACGGAGCAGAGGCAAGATGAGGGAAGAGGCGGGAAGAAAAAATGTTGGTGCAGATGCGACACTCAAAATGGAAGTCCCATCGGGGCAGAGTGTTTTGTGCAATAAAAAAAAAAACACACGCTTTAAAAGAATCACTCACCCGCCAGCACTCCCGCCATATAAAGCAGACTTATTCGTAAGACGCCGTGGACCATCTCCAAAGGGACTCCGATCATTAGCTGCAGTAAAGCGTTGAAGCCCAGCTGCTCCAAGCTGAGGGGGAGGCGCACACAGTCGACGGCGTGAGGCCACGGCGAGTTTCCAAAGTGTCGACGAAGAGCTCGCGCTTACGTACCCGACGTGCATGAACATGTAGCTGAAGAAGCGCCACACTTGAGCGCGGTGGCCCGGGTGGTACACCAAGGCGCTCTTCATGAAGTCGGGCTGGTAGGTCTGCAGCACCCACTTGTTGAGCATGACGCCGTAGCACATGAACACGATGATCTGCCATCAGAGACGCGCGCAAATGCCGATAACCATATACAGTCGGGAGTGAGTGAAAGTGTGCCTCATTTCGTTCTACCGATTCCTACTCTTAGAAAAATGACTCATTGTCTGCGTGAACTGTTATTGCGCCGTCATCACAGACCATTCGGCATCCGTTGCTCATAAATGCTGACGATTACGAGAGCCAAATTTTTGTGCTAGAAGTGGCCTCCGCATGAGCAGAACAGGCCATTTCAAAGCTGTTGCAGTGGCGCCGGTGCTTGATGACCTGCTTTAAATCAGACTGGGGGAGGAGGAAAAAAAAAAAAAACTTACGAGTGAAGCTTTCAGCTCCCGACTCTGAAATGAGTTCAACGCAGCGCATATGCAGCTCAGTGGGAAAAAAAATAAATAAATCGCACAGTCAAAGAGAGAAAATCTCTTCGGTGGGTCTGAAGCGTCTCACTGAGAGACCCGAACACTCGCCATTTCCAGCGGTGGGAAGGAGTATCTGTACTTTACTCGAGTATTTTTTCCAACCAGTTTACTTTTACTCGCTCCATTTCAAAAGAGTATGTAGCGCGGCATGGCACGCCGCATATCACCACGCACTTTTGCCACCGACGGCCATTTCCAAGAATGCAAGCTGTCTTTCTGGTCACCTGGACGATGGTGATGACGGCGATAAAGACTGGCGGTGGGCACAGGCGGTTTTGGTGGAAGTACCAGCGCCGGTCCGTCTCGCAGGGCAGGATCTCGTAGGCCACGTAGCGGACAAAGCGCTTGTACAGACCCAGGCCCGTCTCGTCCAGCAAGATCTCTCGCTGCAGCGTGCGCCGGCCGTTGGCGATGGCCCGTCGGAAACTGCTGGAGCGCTTGCTGCTCATCTGGAATCGTCAAAAAAAATAATAATAATAATAAAAAGTTCCCTGCTGGAGAGCAACTCCATCCTAGTGTTACTGATGAAAACGCAAAGTCTTTGTCCAAGATTTTGAAAGCCGATTTCCACTATCACACAGCAGAGGTAAGATTCAGCCGAAAGTCCCGCCGAGCTCGCCATTGTCGCTAAAACAATGGTGCTCCCTGGAGGCAAAACTGCCAACCAAGCAATTATCTCCGAATCAAACTTTGTGTGCCGTGATAAGATCTGACACAAAGCAACTGCGGAGGAACAAGAAAGCGGCCTCCGACGTTCACCGCGGCAACGCGCCCCGCGTCTTTTTTGACCGTGCGGCGAAGGATTTTTCAACATTACGCCGAATGACGCCGGTGGGAAGTTAAAACAGCTCCAACTTTTCTTCCTCTCTAATCAGGTGCTTCTGCTTCCGGGCGCCTCGAGTGTGTGTGTAGGCGCAATTGCTGGATCAATACACTCTACATCCATAAATGCTAATGAGCTAAACTCACTCACTTTTTTTGAAGACATCATAAACAAATTGCTGCACAAAAATAAAGCAGCTGTGCCTTTTCAATTGAGACATACTTCCTTGACACCAATTACTGGCGTGTGCTACTTTCCTGTTTGCACAGGGCTTTGGCCAGTTAAAATGTGTGTGTGTGTGTGTTACTATGGTGACACAGTGGACATTAACACGATTTTAAAGCGATTACATGCTACAATGAACATGGGAGCAGCCATGAATTGAATTAAACTGTTAGACACACTGGAAGAAAACACGCACACACACGATCCTATACAAAATGAACGCATATAGAACAGAACAAGGACCGCCTTCAGCAGCACTAGATGCGAGTTCGTCCAAAAATTTGTGCAAGTGGAACAGAGCAATCGCTACTCTTGACTGACATGTTTACTACGCGTGGTCCCCGTGATAAATAAACGGAAAAATGAATGTTCATTGAAAATGGACGGAATCTTGGAAAGTCCCTTTGGAAGGGAAGCTGAGGCTTTGGAAGCACAAAGATAGTAACAGCCTTCAGGGACGGCTAAATGGCGACCAGCAGGTGTGCGAGCGTGTGTGTGTGTGTGTGTGTGTGTTAAACAGCGAGGAGCATTCCTCCCTCCCTCACGGTAGCCGCATGTTGTCTATGGCGCACGCTGCTATCAGCTACAGTCGATTGTCCTTGATGGATTAATTAGCCACAGAGCACCATCAATCCCTCCCAGCTCCATCCTAATTAGCAAGAACCATAACACACCCCAAAATATTTTCAAGGCCAACGGAAGCTTCCCATTGCCCGCCAAGAAAATAAAAGCGACGAGGCCACTGAGCCCCGAGGCACTGTGATGTCATATTCAGTCGCCGGCAAAATGGCAGCCCCCTTTAAGATGGATAAAAACGGGCGGATGCTTCGGCTTCATTCATCCCAAATTTTCGGCGCATCTCTCAGTACAACGCTGCAACTCTGACGGTATTCGTGAGGTTGTCTGTGGTGTTTGGCGTTGCGCGCTAGCATTAAGCTGGAAAACCTCCACATCGGGCAGAGTTATGCGTTTGCTTCAAATCAGTGGCCCCCCCCAACCACCTGAGCAGAAAATGAAATACTCAAGGTCACAACAAGATACGTCGTTACTTTGCACCACAACGAGTCAGTCAGGAGTCCCATGGAGAGTTGAAGCCATCCTCGCCAAGTGCTCGCTCATTGCACCCTGACCCAGATAGTCACGCTTTTTTTTGTGCCCAAATGAGCACCCCCTCACCCCCTCCCCCAAACTCGTGGTCACATTCGCCTTTCGTGCGCTTTCATCATTACAAAGCACAAAAGTGCATCATGTGCAGACCGCCGCCAAGTGCGGATTGCGATTAAAAAGTGTTGACGATGACGTGAGAGGCGCTCTCCAAAAATTTGCCAGTGCACAAAATAGACCCAAAACGTATCAGAGGATAAACTGCTGCTTGTTTTGAGCGCTTCAATCGGTTTGAACGCTTCTGGGAACGCGACAAAAGGCTCGCTCGGTTGAAAGCAGAACATGTGAGCGCTAATGACTCAAGTGCTCCTCTGATTGGACCTCCTGAAGGGAGAAACTAAGTGCAACATTTAGAAACCGCCGTTACGTAAGCCCATCGGAAATCCTGCCTGTGAAGGAGTGTGGCGGCGCATGGACACCGCGAGGTCCTTTGTTTTCATTTTTAAATCAGAAACACAAAAATGCTTTCCTACGTTTGAGCCGGCTCCGCTATTCATCCACAAGCGATTTCGATTTAGACCCCCACTGAGCAGAAGAAGGTATATTGTTGAAAAATGAAGCAGACGCATCACCCGGACGCGAGCACGTGACTTTCAGCCATGCGCAACGCTCTCGCCTCAACGAGCCATCAGCAAAGACGGCGGCTCGAATAAAAGAGCCTCATTTGTCACAAATTAGGGAGTGGTACTTGTAAAAGTGTCGGCAAAGTGACTGATGGGGGCAGAGAAGAGGAACGAGGCGCGAATACGGGAAGGACGGAAGGACAACGGGCACAAGGCCGCAGAGACGGACGCCGTCGCTTGCTTGCTGATTACCTGCTTGAAAATGTCACGCGATTGTGACCTCGCACATCGGCTGCAATGTCAAGCCCGAGTCGCCGCGGCATTTCAATCTGCACGAAATAAGGTACGTGACCAAGCCTAATCATACAACAGCAACACAGACCCCCCCCCAAAAAAAATTAATCAAATCAATGAAAAGCCAACATGTCGACTCACCAGCTCGATGAGCTCCTGGTAACAAACTTGTCCGTCCTCATTGCTCTGGACCAGTGCTAACAGCATGTCCAGTTTGGACGGGTCCAGCTGCAGCTCATGGTGCTCCACCAGGCTGGTGAAGTTCTCCACTGCGATGAAACCGGTGTTGTCTGGATCCAGCTGGAGGAAAAAAAAAATTCAAATTCAGCAGTCACCTTGAAACATTTCAACAAGCAGATTTTCATTTACGTCCAGGACGTACATCACATTGCCCTCTGGTGGCCAAGACGCGCCCACCAGAGGGAGCCACACAATGTCCAAAAATGTGGCAAAATGGAACTCTATACATTGCATTTAGTTGTCATGACTGTACGTTTTTACACAGGTACGGGTGCTATTTTTCTGATTAAAAAACAATTTTTGCCATTGTACACGGTCCATATCATAGCTCATAAATACGCGTGCGAGAGCACAAGCATTTAGTTTGAGCGTTGCACACGCAACAGTTACACTCACATTAAAACACGACAGTTGTTGCCTGGTAACCCCTTACACTATTTCTTTTCCTTACTTTTTTTTTTTTTAAATAATATGCAGGCTTCTTAATCTATTCACATTTTCCAGGAAGTGTTTATTCACCAGAGAGCCACACTAGTGTCGGCGAGTAATAGACTCGTCTAAAAGGCGGCTTCTCGTGCAGCTGCGAGGGGTAATAAATTGATTTGTACTTGTAACATTAAACACACAACTAAAGTAACTCTGAAGCAGACAATAAACAGACCCCCCCCCCCCCACACACACACACACACTCCCTGTTCTCCCCTGGGCAGTGACTTATTTACTCCCACTGTCATGAGCACATGTCTCTGTGAAGATGCGTGCACGAGGAGGACAACATCCAGACGGCGCTATCGCTCTCTCAACAGT
This sequence comes from Hippocampus zosterae, assembly GCF_025434085.1. NCBI lineage: Eukaryota > Metazoa > Chordata > Actinopteri > Syngnathiformes > Syngnathidae > Hippocampus > Hippocampus zosterae. The sequence continues at coordinate 1,463,474 of NC_067457.1, forward strand.
TCCTACAGATATATAAGGCAAAAAAAGAAGAAGAACCCTCCCCAACAACCATAAAACAGGAAACAAGAAAGCGAGGAATGGAAAATGAGCCAAGAAGATAATCCCTTCAAGTGTGCATCCTCTGCAGGTTTGTCGGAACACCGTTCCCTCCAGGCTACTTAGTCGGCCCCGCTGATGTTTGGGTCACCCACGTGGCACAAAAAGAATGGACAGCAAAAAGGTAAAAAGAAAGAAAAATGCACAGACTCGAACCCCAACACGCGCACGCAGGGGAGCGAAAGGGGCGGAGGCTCGCAACCAATTAGGAAGCGTCAATTAGCAAAATGAGCGACATGGAGACAAATTAGCAAGCGAATGCCTGACTGCTGACGCAGGAGAGACGAGACGAGCGCTAACCAACAGCGAGAATGGCGACGCTGACAAGCCGCACAAGTTGCCATGGTTACGAGTGTACATCCATCCCTAATAGCGATAACTAAGAACGTGACTGCCTCTGCCAATGCCGTCAATGCAAAGTGAAGGCTGCGAGCTCCTCGCCCATTCTTCCACTCGACCAGAAGGGGAGACCCGAGGAATCGTCTTTGATGCAAACAATCCGAGTCCATTTCCCGGCGCTTAAGCGCCACGCAAACGGCCCGGGGGCGGCGTTCAAATGCAGCTCAATGCAAATTAGCGTCGGAGAATGATGAAAGGGGACAGCGTGGAAGAGCCTCGTTCTTTCTGCCCGACATAAATGTGTCAAAACAGTAGTCGCGGCGCTCGCGCCAGATAGTATAAATAACCTTCATAAAATAAGCACATGGCGGGCGGAGGCGATACCCACCGCGCACACACTCACTTGGGGAAGCTGGCCGGGCGCCTTATCGGCCGCGGCGCAACAGAGAAGGTGCGACATACGCCGTGATGCTACAGTACGCGTTTGTCGCCGGCGGCCGGGAAAAGCCGCGGCTCAGCGTTGCATTGCGACCTCCTGCAGACAAAGACTAATAAAGTCACTCATGTTGCCACTGTTTGCTTCCAACTCTCCAGCTCCCTCTTTGTCTCGCTCTCACTCTCTCTCTTTGCACCATTTTCACGGGGTTCAATGTGACAAGGCTGCAATCATTTTTTTTACACCTGCAGTTCACCCCCACCCACCTCACCCCATAACACACACCTTAGGAAAACATCCCTTTTAGGTTATCGCTTTTATTATATGCACATTTTTTTTCCTATTTGCGGACAGCCCCAGTCCCTTGGCCTGATCGCAAGATTGGAAAAGTTCTGTAAGAAAGCTAGCTGCAGAATATCTGGACATGTCCCAAAGGTCAAAAGGTGACGCACTTAACTCACCCAATCGGGATGGATGACGAACCTTGCGTTGTGCAACTGAAGGTCATTCCCCAAACTGATTCGAAAAAAAAGTTGGAAGCATCAACTGATCTGAAATGTCTCCAATAAAAACGGAATCAAGTGACCAAAGACCACACAAGACTTTTCCTCATTGACTTCTCACCAGTCTGTGGCCATTACTCAAGTGCTTCTCCGGTAAATGACTCAGAAGCGCGACCACGAGCATCCTCTTACTCAGCCCACATGGGCTTCCCTGCTTGCTACAAACACTTTCATGGGGGAAAAAAAAAAGATTGTTGTGTGCATGATGACACACGCACACATGCACACATGCACACACACACACATACCTCTCCCTGACATTCTTGATCCAGCTGATAACGGTGTCGGTGATGCGCCAATCAACATTGACCCCCGCAACCCTGCGGCAGTAAATCGATTTCTCCATTTTGAAGGCAACGGCTGCACTCTTCCATCTGTCAATCAAGCCGGAGCCTGATTCCAAAGCAGCGGTTGAAATACGGGCCGGCCTTGAAATGAAATGTACACGCCTACCAGCATAGTCAGTTTCAGGTTTGGGATCTATTGGGCTAGAAGAAAGCTAATTGACAAGTGACAACCTGATTGGACAGCAAAAACAATGCAACCTGCAGGGTTTTTATCCCCCCCCCCCCCCCCAACGCCACCTCGCGCCCCCTCCAAGCACCCAGTCAATCAAGACACAAGCCCCTTCCATTCGAAAAAACTATCACATGCGTCAAGGGGCATGACATGCTCACCATTTTTATGGTTTTGTCCACCAGCTCACACGCTTCTTGCCTGCAAGCCTTTCTCCTGCCGTCACGTTCGTCCCCGTTCGCTCCCCCCCACCACCACCTTCACGCTCTGACCTCACAACGTCGGGACCCACATGGCTCCATGATGCGGCGTGTTGTCTGACACTCATTCCACAGACAGCCACCGCGCCCCCCCCCCCTCTCTATCGGACCGTAATTCCAACATCAGCCATCGGGATTGATCAAAGCCGCGCGTCTCTGTCCCTGGATAGGCGAGTGAGGTGTCAGCCTCTGGCAGCCCGTAACCATAGAAACCAGCACCGCCATCGCCACCGCCGCCGCTGCTTCTCGCTTACCTGCTCTTGTATGAGCTGAAAAAAGGAGCTTCTATCCATATACTGGCCAGGGTGGTGAGAGGAGCCGCCGAGGACAAGGGCATCAGGGGTGGAGGTGGGGGGGAAAGCAGCGGCAAGAGGCAGCGGCGGCGTTGCTGAGGACGAGAAAAAATGATGCGGGGAGATTTTTGCTTGAGCCTGCGGACTGCGCCTCACTTGTAATTCCCGCTGTAGTTTTTCTTGCTGCAGGTTCCGTCTTTGGAGGGCGTGCAAACGTGGCTCGCTGTTGGCGGCGGAGGCTCAGGCCAGCTTCAGCAGGCACCCCGACGCAGCTCTCATTCACTCTCCTCCGCCTCTATCCCATCGCACCGACTGCTCCTGCCTCTCTCAACACACACACACTTAAAACGCACACACACCGCATCATCACATGCATACAAATGAGCCAGGGGAGGGAGGTGGCCTCGCTCTTCCAATGGGAAAAGGCGAAGGAGTGGCACATTTGGAGTCTAGGGGAGGGAGAAGGGCATGGGCTCCACTGCGGCTTACTACTGACGGACGCCACATACAAGACGCGAGAATTTTTTTTCCCCACAGGCGCAAGCACGCTTTTGGAAGAGACGAATCCTCCAAAGCGCGGTGGTTAACCTTGCAGATAGACCCCTCCGTGAACATCACAAAGACAATATATGACACGGCGCTTTATCACGAGTCCGCTCTGCAAGCGCTTGGCTAATTATCAACGCCGGACGACATCAACATGCTAAATGCGCCGTTGAGCATGTTCGCGCCAAGCGTTTGCTCGTTTGGATGCTTCGCTGACCATTCAAGGCCCGCAGGGAAAAAGGATATCCTTGTTCATAATGACAATTTCAAAGTAGAACGCAACTACGCCCCCTCTCTACTGTCAATGAAATGCCACTGCTACCACTTGGAAAAACTGATATTTGTACTTTAGTGTAACCTGGCTCAGAGACATAAACGCAACCTTTGCCTGTTTTAGCATCAAAATCGTAGCACACTTTGGCTTCGTTATAATTTAGTGGTTGGACTCGACAGTCCTAAGCAGCCACCAAACATTTTGTGACTGAAAAAGCCCCTGGTCCAAAAATAAAAAGCGTCTGACATCTCAGCGCCACCTCCGCCATTCGACCGACTGAAATGAGCCTTACAGGAACACGGCAAAGTGTCAACAACCGTGTGGTCTGCTTTGGATTTCACTTAAATCCTCGTCTGCCCCGCGATCAAACAAAACAGCGGTTTAGCTCGTGCGTGGGAGACGGGCGAGGCTAACGAGGCCTTACAGGGAGACAGAGCGGCAGAACGCATTAATTAGACTGCCGGCGCTCATTTTTGCTCCCCTGCCGAAGGTCTTGCGCTTATAGGTGGGTGATGCTTTCAAACGGCACGGCGCATGGAAAGGATATTGCAGCTGTGATGACCAGCTAACCAGCCATTCATACCGACACGCCAAAATTGTTTCTTCCCTTCAGATAGTGCCCCGGTGTGCCCAATTCAGAGTGCCTCGTTGTTGGCAGTCTGTGCACACACATCATGAATGGATGGACAAAAGAGCAAGGAAGGAGGAAAATCTTTAAAAAGTCCGACTTGACGGCCAAGTGTGTGGACAGGGGCTTTTGCACTAGAGCGCCTTGTTGTCACACCTTGGAAAAGCCCTTGCAGACACTGGAATTTTTATGCCGATAAAATCTCAGATGCAACCTGCCCAAAACTAAATGCTCGGGAATGCACTTTTTGGCCAACGCAGGGGTTGAGCTCCCCTCATTAGCTTTGTAGCTTCACCTGAAATGCAAGGCTGGGAGAGAGAGAGCGAAGCACGGAGGAAGGGAGGTGCTGGTTTGGTGCATTTGTGTTTGGAAACAATCTGGCCATCTATCAAGCTGACAGCAACCGAGAAGGTTTGCCGCATTAAAAATGTATTAAGTGAGCCGAGCGCAGAAGAGAGAAAGTCGGCCGCGCTGAAATAAGAAGAAAGAAATGGAAACCAAGATTTGATGAGACGGTAACAAGAGTCCCCTGAAAACAAATGACCGTCGCTTATATTACAATCCACTATTAGCATATCGTCATTGGCCCTAATGTTTTCAGGGCTCGATGCACTTTGGTCCTAACCTTTCATGGCCGTGCAAATACAAACGGCCACGTGATTGGCGGGGAGGGAGGAAATTCATCAAGGTCAGCGAATGGCATCGTTTCCGTGTCAACTGCTCCACATAGAAATGCTCTTGGGGATCACTAAGCGGGAAAGCGAAGGAGGTTGACTCAAAACTCGAGGGGAACATCAACAGGCTGTTGAGCGGATTGATCATCCAATCCTCTGATGTGAGAATCGATTCCACTGACTGTTTGTTGGCAAACCTGTGCCACTTAGGTTGGCTCTGCCACACTCGCCAAGATTCCAGTCGGGAGCGACCTCTAGTGGCACGGCATGCTCACGCACGTTATTGTGCTGCAATAGAGAGAATGATAACGAAATATATAAAATATATATATTATATATAAAATATATATATATATATATATATATATATATATATATATATATATATATATATATTATATATATTTATTTTATACACACACCTGTACTGACTATAAAACAAATGCATTTCATCACCCCAACCCATATAAATATACCAAACAAGTTGAAGAAATCTGCAAACTAAAAGGGTCGACCGTCCAACGGAGAGTGCAAGAAGTGTGGCCGGGGACAAGCGACTGCTTCTACCGACCAGAACCGAGCTCAAAGAATCATACCGAGCGAGGGTCGGCTGCTGAAAAGCTAAATGCATTAGTAGAGCAATCGCTCTGTGGCGTGCACAAGACACGCTGCTCGAGGTACGCATGCAGCCATGGTGGGCTTGTATGCTTTTTTTTTTTTTACCAACATCACTACTAACGATCGCCCCCCGCCCCTCTAATGATGGTGCACTTGTGCACAACTCTCTCAATGATGCCTCATACAGCAACACGTTTCCAACAAACACTGCAAGTGGACACTCGGCTGCTTTCAGGTGCACAGGCTCACCTCCCGCCAAAAGAGCAGTCGGGTGTTTGCGTGATGTTGCCTCGGACAATTAAGACTTACTCGTTTCAAGTGATGAGCGACTAATCGGTGTCAAATGACGCAAAAGTCACGTCTAGGGGGGAAATGCACGACAACGGTGCCCGGGACAAAATGGCGCTACGGAGAGAGAGACTGGCTCGCACACACACACACGCACACACAGACAGAAAATGACAATAAAAGCGGTGGAACGACGACATTTGCGGATTTGAATGGCGATCGTGCTCCCAAAGGATAGCAGAGTGTTTGAAATGTTGGACAAAAGCCCCACGTCCAAGGGCTGATTGACTGATGCGCCAATTCCGAAACAAAAGAAGCACAGCGTCTCGAAGTCAAAGATTTTACTTTCGGGGCCGCAGCCCCCGTTTGCAACTGGATCCACATCTGCACAATCGCGTCCCCTCCACTTGAAATCAAAGGAGTATTTGTCGCACCCACGACCAAGCGTGTCACGCTGGGATGTGTTGGCAACTTTCCTGACAATGGCGACGGAGCGCCGACTGCCGTAGAGACAAATGTAAACAATTCGGTCCAAAAGCGACGCGCAGGGCTCCCCAAATCACCGTGTCGCGACACAAATGAAGCCATGCTATCCCCACGAGAGGTCCCCGTGAGTCGGACACGGTGACATTTCATTTATACGAGGTTTAACAGTAAATAATCTCGGGCACGTCACTTGAAGTCAGTGGCCGGACTGTGTTAGTTGGCAAAATGTAAGCATGCATTAAAAGCGAAAACGGAACCGTGGTTCGAGCCGATTGCGTGCAATCGATAGAGCACAGATTCATCTTTTAGATGCGCGACGAGATTTTCCCAGAGGTTCCGTCCGTTTGGGTCAATTTAAGGCGAATTGTGCAAAATTGTTGGCGGCGCGTGTGACTTCGAGCCGGTTTTCGCGGAATAAAAGTTGTTTTTCGGTGGTGGCGAGACCCGGCGAACGTGTGCCGGGGAAGCCTAATGCCTCTGCTATCGGCCCGTATTGTTGCGTGGGTCGCAACCGGCGCGCAGTTGTTATATTTAAGGCGAATTGTACGGCGAAGAAACACAAACGGGACAGCGCCAGTTCCGCGGAGTCCGCTACATCAGCTGCTGGCAGTTGCTGCTCTCAATCACGTCCGCAGAGAGGCTACATAGTGCCGCCGGAGCGCCCGTGGAATTAGACACTTAAGACATTCTCCGTCCTTTAGCGTCTTTCTCCGTGGACAAGTCAGATATTGTTTTGAACAAGGAAAAGTGACGTATTTTGGACTTCTTTTTCCCCCGAAGCGCAGCTTTTTTTTTTATGTGCGCGCGTGCGTCGTTTCGTTGCCGAGCCACAAAGGAGTTTTTCTGTGTTTGCGCTTGAACTTGGCCGCGAAAAAGAAAACTAAAAAGAAAGAAGCATGGCAGAGACATCGGCATCTCCGGCCAAAGCCAAGAAAGCGCCCAAGCCCAAGAAGCCCGCTTCGCATCCCAAGTACTCGGACATGATCCAAGCGGCCATCGTGCACGACGCCAGCCGAAGCGGAGCGTCCCGTCAATCCATCCAGAAGTTCGTCCGCAAAAACTACAAGGTAGGCGACAACGCCGACGCCCAGATTAAGTTGGCCCTCAAGAGGTTGCTGGCGTCCGGGATGCTGCGCCACACCAAAGGCATCGGAGCGTCCGGATCTTTCCGACTCAACAAGCCCGACGACGTCAAAAAGCCCACCAAGAAGCCGGCCGGGGCCAAACCCAAGAAGGCCACCAAAGCGTCAGCTAAGCCGCCCAAGAAGGTGCCCAAGCCCAAGAAGGCGAACAAGGCGCAGGAGAAGCCCAAGAAAGCCTCCCCCAAGAAGACCAAGGCGGTCAAGGCGAGCAAGAAGGCCACGCCGACCAAAGGGAAGAAAGCGGCCCCCGCGCAGAAAAAGACCAAGACGGTCAAGCCGAAGGCGGCCAAGCCCAAAGCCAAAGCGGTCAAAAGGGCAGCCAAGCCCGCAAAGAAAGCCGCTAAATCGGCCAAAAGAAAGTGACGGGACAATATCGCAACGGGCCGTGTAAATATTCCCGAAAGGACACCTTTTTCGTATAAGTCTTATTTTTCTAAGATTCCATGCAAACTTCTACTCGCTCTCGCCTGCACCACCAAATGGACGAAACTTATTGAGAGCAATGGAAATGATCATCTTAGCATTTAACATTGTGCTTGTGACACCGCTGATCCCAACAGTGACGTTCTCGAGGTTCTTGTGCTTTACTCGAACGCATCCGTTCATTCCATCCATCCTCTTGTGCGAATTACCCCCCCCCCCCGACCTTTTCATTAACGTCGCTTCATCACGACACCCAATAAAACTGAAGAGAATGTGTTTGAAAAGTTCTTTGTCAAGCTCACACAAGCGGGGAAGATTTAACGCACAAGTGCAGAAATATTGCAGCGGTGACAATTGAAATTTCCCATTGGACGAATAAAGCAACCGTAATGACATATTTTCATTTGTGGTAGACGCGCCAGCAGAGTATATTGTGGTTGTATCGAAATGAAGTATCAAGGTGGTATAATATGGCCCTTTTTTTTTTAAAATACATGATGCGCTTAATCTGTCCACACTATTACACTCGGCCTATTTATAGTCTTTACAACACACTTTGAAGAATCAAGAGGAAAATGGTGTTTGCATGGAGGGAAAAAACCATAAGAATTGTAGGGAGATGCGGTTACATGGAAAACCTGTTTCGGCCCCTCATCTCATTTTGTTAACATATGAGGAGGACATAATGACTTACTTTGTTGACTGCAGATCACTATTGAAGACTCCACGCACACGCCCCAGCCCCGGTAAGGACGCCCAACCTGTCAAAACGAAATCCACATTGCTCTCTTCTGGCGGTTCGGAGGAACTTTCACTGACAGTTGACATATCAATAAGTGTTAATTTATCATAATTGAAACTTACGGGGAAATGGTGCAGACAGACGTCAGCTTCTGCGAATGGAAGCACAACAAACCAAGGCATGCCTGCAGTGGGAGAGGGCTGATCGCCCGCTGTGTTGTTCTTTTACTGAGCATGTTGAAAACAGTTCACTTTTATTTTGAAAAACCTAACATCTAATACATTAAAAAAACTGAAGAAACAGCAGGGGATCCAGCTTATTGGACGACTTTTTCTTGCCATTCTTAAAAGCTGTCAGTTGTTTAAAGCAAGTAATTCTCACGGGCAGTAAAATGAACCGACATGCTCAATTCAGTTTCTTCTTTATCAGAGGCCTCGCTGCAACAATAAGAGCCAATGCCAACGCCGCCTTCTCAGGGCAAAGTGCTTGTCGAAGGTGCATTGAATATGCGAGCACTAGTTGCCGCTTAACGGTGAGGCAAACTTAAGGCGACACCATCTCGCACCTGCGATGAAAATTAAATTGCAGTCGGTGGTCTGCAGATATCTTTTGAACAGGCAGCCCAGTTTATTTGGCATTCACTTTCAATCCCGTTTAGGAAACGCTCGCATGTGCGATGAAAACATTTCAATCTCATTAACACTCAATTGATAAAAGACCTCTCGAGTCCATTTTGACAGCACGCCCGTTGGGACTTCAATTATTGTTTGTGGAATCAATGCACCAAGCGGACATCACACTAGGCAAAGGTAAGGCATAAAAACGTTGCATATGGCAGGAAAAAAAAAAAAGCAAATGTCAGGATCGCAACACTGCGTTGAGAAACATCAGGACAGTTCCAACACACGCCGGGGCAAATTACAACCGTATTGGGAATCTGGATCAGTACGGCTGGAGTGAGAAACGCACAGAAAAGCTAGCTGGTCCCGGCTCATTTCAGTCTGACAGCCGTTCTGTAAAAAGCAAAACCCACAACCGCAAACACAGCCGAGCCCAACGCCACTCTCAGCCAAAACGACGTGTTGCTCATGTCTGAGCCGTTCAGGTGTCTGCGGAGGAGAAACACAAAAAGAGGGCAGACTTAACAACAAAGGCAACAAACTGATTGACTCGTTTTCCCTGAAGGCTGAATCTTGACTATCGTGAGTTTTCATTTCAGGTACGAGCAATGGCGAGGAGCAATGTGCAACATACGGGTACACGGCAGCCCAGGCAAGTCTGGCGAAGACGTTCTCGGCGTCGGATTGGGGAAACGTGATCGAGAAGGGCAGAGGTTGAGGCAGTCTGTGTTTGGAGCAGAACTCGGCCGGAGTCACTCCGTGGAATTGCTTGACTTCGGGGAGGTCGTGCTTGGAGGCCACCAGCACACACGGGATGTCGCTCTCCATGTAGTGTTGCTGAATCCAAACAAATTGTAACAGAAAAAGTGATCACGGGAAGGTGCGGCGGACTAAACGACAGGGTTTCGTCAACATTACGCTGTTTAAACACGGGTTTTCATTCACTTTTGTTGTGTGTCGGATGATTACATCATTGGAATAACCTTGTATATGCTGGCGCAGTAGTCGAAGGAATGTGGGTCACTGGCGTCGTACATGAGACAAGCCACGTCGCAGTGGGAGTCCGACGCCTTCAGGAAGTCCGCCTCCACGTCCACCTCGTTGAGCTGCGAAACGCGACACGACCGGGACGGTCAACACTCGGACGGACGTCGTCATCCATTTGAAGGACGTGGCTACTTACGATGAGGGACTTCTCTTGATTGCTAACTTGAACCGTGTTTATGGCGAAGGGGGAAAAGGCACCGCCGCCGCCCGGGTTGTTCTGGTCAAGCAACGCAACACGACGGTGAGACCGCAGCCCGGCAGTTCACGCCGCCGGCTAACAGATGGCATCCTACCACGGAGTTGCGGCCGAGGAAGGCCTGCAGAAAAGTCGTTTTGCCCGTCCCCCGCTGTCCGATCACCTTGCATAGGAAGACCGAACGCTGCGTTTGGCGCTTCTCCAAGTCCTCCTCCCTCTCTCTCGTGACTGCGCTTGGACAACAGCAAAGATTGAACGTAACCAAAACATCAAGAGATGGGCTAATACTGCAATTGAACACTGCACACGTGCTTTTTGAACAGGAAAAAGTAGTAACAGCAATAAACCACCAGAGGCACTGTCGTTCCATGGAATTGTATTCATTTATTCCCAACGGCCTATTCTGTTAATTTTGGATTGAAGAGAGGCGAGGAACCACTCTTGAAAGTATTCCATTTTAACAAATGCGTCAACATTTGTAGATGGCATCATACCTCAAGGACAGTTAGATGTAGGTTGATCTGTTCGCCTACTCTGCATGGGATCCACACTAATAATCCTCTTACTGGGATTGTTGTTACACGTAGCATGCATCATGTTCTCAGTTACTGCCCTTCATTTTGCATTGCTGTCGTGGACATAAATCAGTACCCGAGGCAAAGAAAAACACACGCACACCTGAGACCGCAGCAGTCTGCGACTCCTGCTCCGTGAGGACAGGGTAGCCGAGGTACCCGAGGTGCTCCAGGCAACGGTGGATGTCGAGATAAGCGCAAAGCCTGCAGGCGAACAAAGAAACCATAGCAAGAAGCTCAAATGATCGAGCGGAGGCTGAAATCAAAAATCATCTCACAAAGCGAGCACGTACTTCCACTGACAGTGGTAGCCGTGATTAGAGATGTAACCCTCGGTGGTTGTCGGGACGGTCATGTAGACCTCAGCGCCCCACGGCATGTACGGACAAGCGCAGAACAGATTCTTCAGCTCTGCGGGTGACAGCGCAGAGTCTTTATCCTGAGAGGGGAAATGCATATTAAAGTAGTGCAAAAAAAAAAGAACCTCCCCCACCCCCCAAAGCCAATACTTCACATTCGTACAGTGAACCTTTGCATCCATTGCGATTTGCTATTCAAGCTATCAAAGATAGCGAAGCACTGAGACGAATTAATATGACCATTGGATCCATTCCCAGTCCTGATAGAACTATCAGTCGAGATCCTTACTCACTTGATCGTACTTATCAAACAGCCGCTGCAGGAACTGGTGACCTAAATCATTGAGTTCAGTGGTACAGCTTGCAGGAACCCGGAGGCTGTCGTGACAAAAACAAGCTTTAACAAAGCGGTGACGAGTGAATACAAACACACACACACTAGAAAAAAAGAACTGCAACAGAGCAGCAGAAAACATCAGCTGACATACGCCGGGTAAAGGTAATCGTCAGTCAGTTCCAGGTTGTCATCGTAACCAAACTTCCTGAGGATCGTCCATGTGGTTTCATGTCGGCCCCTCTGGATGAACAATGTGTTCAGGAACAGGAAACCTGGAAAATGAGAGTGCTTAGCAGTGAGTGACAATGTAAAAAAAAAAAAAAAGCAATTAATCTATGTTATTGTTTGTTTTCAAATATGTGAACGGTCTTTATCTTCTATAAAACGGCAAGATAAAATACAAAAAATACAAATATTCACCAATGCAACATTTGACAAACTTTCCAACCTATTTAGTCATAGCAGTATTTACTAGTGCGTGTGCATTCAGCCATGCATGCGCGTCTGTGTATGGATGTACATGACATCATCCCTACTATTTACCATTTAAGGTCAGGCCATTGTCCAACACTCCATCGCTGGTGTTTTTCCAGACAACTGTCTTGACATCTTCTAAGGCTTGTGGCGCCAGTGGATTTCCAAAACAGGATTTCTAATGGAGGGTTCAAAAATAAATCAATAAAAATACATTCAATTGCCTTTGCTTCCAACTGGAACATGTAGCGGCGAATGCTTGTGATGAGCACCTGAAAACAGTTGAGCTCAGCGTCACTGAGGATGCGGTCGTTGTCCTGGTCGGAGATGTAAAAGATTCGACTGAGCGCTCTGACGCACATAGGTTTGAGCTGCCAGAGAGAAAATGAAGTCGTAAATCGCTAAATACCACTCATTGAAATGAAGGAAACTGGGAATTCATTCATTAAAAGAACAGCCGACCTGTTTGTCCTCGGGGTCATACAGAGGGGCGGTGGGATGGAGGACTGCCTTCTGGGCATAGTAAAACAGCTCTGATATGTTTTTGAGATTCCGAGCGGAACACTTGAGGGGAAACAAAGCAAATAGGACAGTGCATGAACGGCTGAGGCACAGGTCAACATTTGAATGGAAGGTGCAGATGGGCAGGTCAAGTTTACCTCGACACACGTCTCAATCTCAGAGAACTGGTTCATGATGGGGAGAATGGTTTCCATGGAGCTGCCCGAACGTAGATCTGACTTGTTTCCCACAAGGATGATTGGAACTCTGCGTGATTACAAAAACAAAACAAAAAAAGATAGGGCAAATGCAACAGCAACTCACATTAATCACTTCTTCCAAAGTTGCTAACATACTTGTTTCCTTTCTCTGCATTGCCATTGACTAAAGGTATCCATTTTGTCTTGATCTGGAAAACAAAAACATTATGGAACGTAAGTGGCATTTTCCGATGCACATGCAAGCAAATGAATATAAAGCACTCGTGAATGTAAACACTACCTTCTCGACTGAATCCTCGTTGGTGACATCGTAGACTACGCACACCACATTGGCCTATGTGGGACGAGATTATTTAATAATCCATGCTTATTACTTGGGTGATCCATCGCACTCCACATCCATCTATGTACTCACCTTGAGAATCTCTTCTCTTAGGGTCTCATCACTCTGCTCTTTTTCTGACAAGGATATTGCACGATAACAATAAGCACATTTGTACAAAATTCCTAACACACACTAAATACAATTATTATAATGTTGCAGATTGTGCCGCATGTCAAGGTACCCGAGTAGTCCACGATGTGTGTAGGCACTTTCTCTGGAGTGACATCAGCCGGGATGGTGATTTCTTCAGCTCGAGACGGAACCTGTGAGTCACCATAGATCGGCGTTTCCAAAAATGGGATACAAATGTAATATTAAAGTCACATCACACTGCACTCAGCGAGAGAGTAGATGATGAGAGGAGGATTGGGCAGATGCTGACCTCCTCGGGGAACTCCTCTCCAACCAAGGACATGATGAGAGAAGTCTTCCCCACCATGGCTGAGCGCGAGAATCGGAGGGAGGTGACAATGGGAATCAAATCGACATACATCACAATACATTAATGACACATGATCGTTGTTTTATTTCGTCACTTATAGCTAAGTATTTAATGAAATACAAATGCCCATGAAATAATCAAGTACACGTTTAACCTACTGCACGATACAGATGGGAATTTCTCCATTGTGAGACAAATAAAGGTTTTCTTATTTTAAACACTTGAAAAATAATTATAAATTAATAATTCAATAAACCAACTTAATCCCATTCCTTATCGCAACAACAAATGCAGAAAAAGTTTTAGCGTGAGGTCGATATAAAACTATTCTAGAGTTAGGCTGCCAAGTTATCGACGTTGACATCTAAATCACATTTCCTACAACATCCCGCCTGCAACTCGGATCAAGAACCTACTTGTTGACTAAGTTCGCCCCAGCCGAATGTTTGCTAATCGGCTAACCGTCATCAGAGCGCCAAACTGTACTCACGTTCCCCCAGCAAAAGTATCCTCACGTCCTGTTTCATGTTGCCCCCCTGTTCGAACAGCCAGACCCGACGCGACCCTACGGGGACATTTGTCTTTCATTTGAATTTAAAAACTCTCGCGAAAACCGAACACGAATGTTCGCCTCCGCTGTAAATTTTCCACACAAGGTGAACTCGTACATTTCCGGTTCAAAAGGATGAACGTAAAAACACGCCCTCTGCGGGACACACGGAAAACTACACACGGTTGCGTTGTAATAGACCGGACAGTTAAAATATTTTAATATTCGTTCATGTATTAAATTGTTGTTTAATTATACACAAAACAACTACATTAAATGTGACAAACTCTGTTAAAACAATCTGGCAAACTGTATACAAATAATATTTAAAAGCTAAAGGTTAATTAATTAATTTTCAAATCCTGTGTAAAAAAAACAAAAGAAAAAAGTATCAATCCAGTGACTGGGTGTGTCGACGGTGGCACATGCTGAAGGTTGCAACACTGAAAAGAAACGACACAAATACATCTGTGGATTCACTTACCCGTTAAGAGTCATTGTGTAGAAACTGAGCAGCAGTGTTGCAAGTGGTTAGCACATCTGCCCCACAGGAGATTCAAGATTCTAATCTCATGTCCGCCTTCCTGTGTGGGGTTTGCATGTTCTCCAAGATAAGCTTCCCCCAGGTGCTCCATCGTCCTTCCAACATGATTCCTAAATTGTTCTGAATGGTTGTTGGCTGGCAACCAGCCTGCCTCTTGCCCATAAGTCAACTCGGATAGGCCTCAGTTTATTGCAATTAAGAACCACCGGACAAAAATGAAACAAAATAAAATGGCATCAAATTCACTTTGGTGATTGTTTCTGTCCTTGACATTTTGTTATGCATCAGGCTTCACTTTTTGAAAATGACAGCCGACACGTGTTAACTCCAAGATCAGCTTTTGATATTCTGAAATGTTGATATCAATGCGTCGAGAAAACAGTGGAGGAGGAGGCAGGCCTTGTTTCCAGCCAGCACCGTGGCATTGTTCCTTCATGGGAAAAGGGATTCTGGAACATGAAATATTTTTCACGTTCTTATATTTGAACTCTGAGGAGCAACAAAAAGGAGAATCCCCTGTTGGCTCATACATGCAATTTTTTAAAAAACCTAAATGAAAGTGCCTGAACACTATTTACATATTAATGTACAACAAAGTGACCTAAACTTGGGGCTATTTTCCCTCAAAATGTATCCTAAAAAAAAATGCGAGAAGTCATATAGACACGTGGATGGGCACAAACCTGCGAGGTTTGAACTTGGGGGGGACCCAAAACAAAAAAACCAAAGAGGCTTCTCAGAGGCCGTTCACCTCCCACAGCAGAATCTCATTATGAGCCACAGAGAAGAGGAGTGTCCCTGAGGGCGAGAAACGACACGTCTGCAGCGAGTCGCTGTGCTGTGAGAAGTTTTGGAACTTGCCGCTGGTCCATTTGATCAGCTTCAACACGCGTTCTGGAAGGACGACCAAAGGTCAGGCAAGCGGTCAGATTGTCGTTGCAAACATCTTTGAACCTTGTGTGGCTTCTGGGCAACACTTTACCTTTTGACCCCAATGCTATGAGTTGACTCTTGGAAGAGAGGCTGAAGCACGTGGCCCAGTGAGGCAAAGCAATCTTTTTGATGATCTTGTACAAGGACATAAAAAAATATATGTAATGTTACTGATCAGCCAGTCAGCAACGGAGGCTCAGATAAGAAAGACGGGTACCCTTTTCTTTGAGAGGCTGTAGAAAATCAACTCTTTCTCTATTCCGTAACCAGTGTAGATGAGCAGGCTGGGGTCTGTCGGGCAGAAGGCAGCCAGGCTCGGGGGCGGGCGGTCATCCTGCAATACAGCACAAGCGATTGGGGGTGAAGAATGCGATGCAGGACAATGAAACTGAGGTCTCGTTAGAAGTGCCCAAACATGAGCATTGAGCGTACGTTTGAGTCAATGGTGTGTCTCTCTGAAAAGGTTCCCTTGAAGAAGCAAGTATCTCTATTAAAATTGGATTTAGCAGACAACTTTTAGGTTTCTGTCGGCTGAATTAAGGGGTTCAAGAATAAATAGATGGGACTCGACCGTTTGTACTTTACGGTGTCGTGTATGGGTCCATGGGATGAAAAGAAATACAATTCTTCCATTTTTTTTAAATTTGTCTTGAATTGCATCAAAATGAAACATGGAAAACGGTGTAATTTTAATAATCGCATACATTTCGTTTCGTCTACTACAATGATTATATGATGAAAGGACATGTCCAAGCTGGTAAATGGAATGACTCATTTTGCAGAGCTTACTTGAGAGCACATGACATTTTCAGTGGCATATTCTGTGCTTTGCCACGTACTGCGAGGTGAGGGAGTACCTGGCAATACGGCGGCGCAGCGAGCGTGAGCCAGTCGAGTAAAGCGCATTTGCACTTGAACCAATCTGCCGCCCAGACGCTGACGCGCCTGTCAACGCTGGCAGCCAACCACAGCTCGTTCCCCACCAGTCCGAAGTCCTTACACTGGGGAGAAGACCAGCAAACGGCTCAGGAAAAAAAATGTCAAGAGAAGAATTCCAGCAAATGTTTTTTTTTTCTCTCTTGTTGAAAACGTGTCACAAAAGATCCTGAACATTGTGTAACTCGGCTGCTGAGGGCAGAGAAAAGGAAATGCCAGGCAGTTCACCCCCGCAGGGTGGCAGAAACCTTGACAACAGCACTGGCTGAATAATCAAGTGCCACTTCACAAGAACAACCCAATTTCAACGGCGTTAATTAAAGAGTTGAAGAGGTGCTCGTTAGATATGCGGCAGATTAAAAATCGAAGTGTTCTCCACGGCACTCCACGCCATTTATTGCTCTCATTTTTTTTTGCATTGTTCAGATATGATTGCGGAGTGTGGCGATACCATTAGCACATTTGAGGGATCTGAAGTGCAATTTAACCGTGTGTATATTCCACCTGCTCACGAACACACTGGATGGTGGTGATGGCAGCTCCTTTGTGGTCCCTGAAAACTCGGATGGTTGACCCATCCAAGGCACGGCTGACAGCTATGAGCCCATTCTTCCCGCCAGAGAGGATAACGTCACCTGGTTAATTACAGCACGCTTGATTAACACACAAACGGTTTCTCGTCAAAGTCTTTGACAAGCGCCCACCGGACCCAACAGGAGAAGAAATACCAGCATGGAAATAACTTAAGAGGTGTCAAGGGCCCCGCCCGGCTCTCACCGTTGACAGAGTACTGGATGGCAGTGACGGCAACGCGATGGGGCTGCAGCTTCCTCTCCATTTCAGAGGTGGAGAGTCGAAAGACGCGCAGGGTGCCGTCTCCGTATCCTGCCGCTAGGCGCGCGCGCTGCACGCTTGGAAAAGGGCCCCAGCACACACAGGTACACGACTGAAACGGAGCAGAGCGCACACAAATGGACCCAACAACAAAAGCCATCGATCACAAATTGTGGCATCTTAAAATCACGATCGCAATGCCGAGGAAAAATGCAGACGTTTCTAAATCGTTCATGCTTCACCTGGTTCAGCACCTGGAACTGCACCACCAGTTCATTGCTGGGGCTCGACCAGACCCTCACACTGCCGTCTTCGCTGCAAGTGGCAAAGTGGCTTTCATCCGCCTGAAAGGCCAAATCATTCACCTGGACCGCAGAGCAGGTTCCAATCAAATGTCGATAAGAAATTCAGCAGGAAAATGTAAGGCCAAGTTTATTTGAATACGACAGCAGGTGTTCAGTCAAGAGACTCAATAATAAGAGGCTTTCTGCTTTTCCTCTTTGATTTTTGGCTTCAATGGGTGCACCAGCAAGAGCCGCGAGCTGTTTTTTTCAGCCACGCACGTCTGCAATCAGCATGCTCCGACGAAATCTTGAACCCCGCAGGAGGTCAGCGGCGAGGAGAGGCTGATACGGGCGAGTCTTCAGGCACTCACAGCGGCGCAACATTTTTATTCACTTTTAACTTCCGTGTGGGAAAAGCAGTCCAGTACTCCCCTGCATGGTTGCCCTTCTCAAATCCAGCCATTTATTTGCCATCGTTACCTTGCTCTTGTGGCCGCTGACCAGCCGGATGCTGCTGGTGTCCAACCAGTCGATGTACCACAAGGTCCCCATGGTGGTGCCCACGATGCCCATGTCCATTGTGTGGTCAAAGGCAGCGCTGACAGTGGCTCCATCCAGCATGATCTCCCGCTTTAACACCACCGATGCGCTGCTGTGGAAGACAAAAGCCGAGGCGCTCGTTATGATTCTGACAAAATGCACGCAAAAACACAATGTTCTACTGTTTTCGAGCGCGCCCTTTTGAAATCAATGAAAATGAAAAGGTGCAAGGTACTACCCGAGGTACCGAGGTATGACGGAAACGGTTCGGAAATTATTCTGCAATGTTTTAATTTACCGCTTGGTGAAAAAAGTAAGTGTCACAGCCTTTTGCAATTGACAGGGTAGAGGGCAAAATATGATCATTATTAACATCCAGATGTTTGGCTACTGTAAAATGTTGAAATGAATGATCAGCTTTCAAGACTATGCCCTCTTGTTCAATGATATTAAAGGCCATAATCACCCTTTTATGAGTATTCTCCGACGCAACACTTCAATCTGAATAAGAATGTTTTGTTGCAGATATAAAAAAGTGCTACATTTGAACCCTTTTGAAATGTTTTCATAGCAACAGCACTTCATTCATGGCAACGCGTTCCGTCCAAATTAAAACCTTAAATTGCTATGCATACATTGTTGTTGTTTGTCAATATGTGAGGTGAGGCTACAAATAATTGGATATGAATAATGTGAATCGGATGAAGGCTTAGGTGGCGCAACAAACCCATCTTTTCTGGACACCTTCCCCAGAGGCTTCATACGCCGCACAGCTTCCACCTCCCACAGTCGCAGCCAGTGGGTGTTGCTGCCTGTCAATAGACTGTTCCCTCGACACAGCAACACACCTTTGGGGGGGGGGGGGGGGGTTAAAAAAAAAAAATCAAACAACGTGAAGAAAAGCATCAGGATTTCCTGTCGGTGCAGGAAAGCTTGACAAATGCATCACCTTTGTCCAGAGGTGAGAGAAAAAGACTGCCTTTGCAGAAATAGCCAAAGCACATATTTTTCATTTTACAACACTGCATCAAACTACAAATCATTCCCAATCCCCATATTTGTAGTACCGGGACATGCAGTACGTGATCGTTTCTGAAAGCGCACTAGTGGGGAATCACTGATCTAGAACGTAAAAAGCACCAACAAACGAACTGCGACTATTTACCAATCTCTCCCTCATCAGCCTCCCATGTCATGAAGCAGCTCTGTGCCTTGATGTCCCAAGCACAAAGGTGTCCTCGATTGGTGGCGGTGAAGAGCAAGGAGTCGGAATGGTAGCACAGAGCTGTCAGCTCCACATCGCCCACCTCGACTGGCGCCCTCGCTCTCTCCAGCTGTGGCCATGGATGAAGTCAGGCGGGGGGGGGGGGGGGGGGGGGGGCGTTTTTTAGGCCAAAGAGGATCTAACTGTGATGGGGTCAAAGCAGTGACCCCGCAAGTTGCTTACGCTGAGATCACCATCTTGGCTATGGCTGTCGAAGAGGCCAAAGTAAACGCCTTGGCTGCCTACGCAGGCCAGCTGGTGGGCCACAGATGGGCTGAAGGCTGCGTCGTGGATGGGCCCCAACACGGTCTCACCGGCGAGCATCTGGAAAGTGCTGCTGCTCCACACAGCCACTGTTGGATCTGAGAAGTCTCCTAACATGGCGGTGAATAGAAGCGGGCTTTGTGAACACACACACACAAATTTTACATGTATAGAAAATATTGTACGTATTGTAGTGTCTGTGGAGATGCATGTGCCTTTTAGAGGTGGGACCTGGAGGGGTGGAATGACATCCCGATTCTACATGTAAGTGGGCGTAAGTAAGCTGAGGTACTGCAGGCTCATTGTGTTTGTGGTGAGCCGTTCTCTTTCCCGATAAGTGCATCCGTGACGGTGTCCCTCCTTTCCCACATGCCAGCACATTACATTTAGTCAATTTACCGTGTGTAGAAATATAAATTTGCGAATAAAAACGCAGATTTCTACACGCTAGGTGGGCTTTCAGCGATCAACGAGTATGGGTCGATGTTGCACGAAGACAAAAAGAACAAAACATCCGCAATATTGATTTTTTTTTTTTGTCCCCACTAACCAATGGAGAGTAAGAAGCGATCATCTTTGGAGAAAGCAAGACTCTGCACTGCCCCTCTGTGGTAGGAAATGGTGCACAGACAAGCGCCACTCGGGATGGCCCAGACACAAATGAGGCTCTTGTTGGCACTTTTGCCTGCAGCCGATGCCATCATCTGCAGAAACGCGGGACAATAGAAAGCATTTTGGTCTGTGAAACAATCATTATTGCTGCCACCGTATGTTTGTTGACTTCATGTACTGTAAACATGGGAGATATAAAAGGCGTCATACTCATTTTCTGTGGCCCGCTCAAGCAAATAATATTGAATAGTTGGGAAAAAAGTGTCGTCTTCTGATTTCTAAACCAGTTAGCCATCAATTTGTTACTGAATGTATTTTTCTTGTGTGTGAGTCTGTTTCTCCTGGCGAAAGTGAGTTAAAAATAGAAGGCCTCCTGTTCTAGAGGGACTTTTTCCCTGTTCACATAATTGGAGTCTGAGCGCGGTCGTGGGAGGCACCCCCTGCACCATTCGGTGATTAGACCTCAAGGTTTGTCTGTGTTACAGTTGGCCATTTTCCAGTAATATCTGACACTGACTTTCTGGTGTCTTCTTACCTGAGCATCGTTTGAAATAGCAAGGCAGGAGATCTCTTCCCTGTGGCCCTGCAAATGTCTCTGACGGCCCGAGTTGACATTCTCCACCACCACCACACCACCGCAGGAGTATGCAAATAAACCTGTGACAAACACACAAAAGAAAGAGAGAAAATAAGGAGTTGCATGAATGCACAAAACAATCACCGGGCTCTCCTGTGGGGAAAGGAGCTACAGGGGACATGCTCACATTTCTTCGCAATTGCATTGAAGTGACACTAATGCCTTTTGTTAAGACAGCATAGATGATCGTTTGACTTTTGCTTCTTATGCAGTAAAAGAAAATAACCTTGGTCAGGGCTCCAAACCAAGTTGCCACGCCCATTGCCGTTGTAACCAATTACTGCCTTGAGCGTCATGCCTGCTTCGCCCGGCTGAGGAGTCACAGCAGTCTTGACAAAAGAAAATATTTTGACGAGTCAAAAACAACAACAGCAAAAATAATAACATTTGCACAAGACATTTCTGTATGTACGAGTGACGTTTTTACCTCATCAAAAGTGGAATTCTTAAATCGTGGGATGAAGTGTCGGTAACAATCTGGACGCAAGGGCTTCCTCCCTGTGAAATCTATAAAATGCCAAAAAAACTGCTGTAAATGGACATCTATACATTGATTTGATTCTTAAACTTCCACCAAAGGTGGGGACTCACCACTGTTTTGAAGATGGCTCCCCAGTTTGATGGTATCTCTCAGTTCTGTGATTTTCAAGAAGGACGTGGCTGGCCTAGGATGAGAACTAGGCTCTGAACCAGTGGCGGTGACTGCAACAAATGGACACGCCGTTATTAAAGTCTCAAAGACAAAATTCACAGTTCCAGCCAGAAGAGCCAAATACAGTTGAAATGCAGGCAATGCCTGCGAGTCTGTTGCGAAGCAACAAGCTGCTTGATACACTTCACCAAGGCTGCAAAGGCAGCACTGTATCATTCATGGGCTCAAATGGTCCGTACATTGGCACTGATTTTGTACTTCTGGACTTGGAAATGATTTTGTTGATGAAAAAGGGGCGCTCCAACGGCAATTATTGACAGATTGCTTCTAAGTGGCGTGCCGTAATTGAAAATGGATTCCAGTTTCACTTTCAAGAAAAAACACAAAGTGGGCTTTTCGTGAACAACTGACCCTCTTGACAGTTGCGTCAATAATAAATAATTGAAGGTCATTTGAGCAACTTTATTATTTCCAAAGAGTGTATCATGGCCAGAGGTGTTCTAAAAAAATTCTAAATTCTAAAATATATATATATATATATATTTTTTTTTTTAATTATTACCGTTCAGCTCGACTTCATTGGAGTCCACGGCGCTCACGTCAAGCGGGGGTGGCGGAGACAAGGGTAGGGGTGCCCTTTCCCGAGGCATCTCATCGGCAGCTTAATCCAAACGGTCAATCAGATCATTCGCGGCAGGAGTTGAATGCTGTAATTATGTCATATACCACATTTACTCTACCTGAGGTGGTCGCAAACCGCGATGGCAAACTGTGGGGAAAGACAAAGCGTCAAGGAAATGGCACGCATTTTCATTCAACAGACAAGCATTTAATGGCGAGTACTACCGTACGGTTTGTAGCAAGTCAACTGGGTGGGCCAGAAAGTCCCAAAGGAAAATGGCGTCCCCCACAGAGACCACACCTTGCTGTCCAGGGGTGAAGCTCACCTGGTTGATGGGCTGACTATGACCGATAAACATCTGGGAAACAAAATTTGTGACAATGACATACCAGAACGCGCAGGGAATGTCAGCGCACCTTTCCATTGAACATAAAAAGGCTTTGCTTTGTGTGTACCTGCGAGTTCAAACTAAGATGCATGTTATAATCCCACACTTTGACTGCGTTGTGTCCCGCCGTGACCAAAAATCGGCGGTCTTCGCTCACAGCCAGAGAGGAACACCAATGCTTGTGCACCTTGGACACCTGTCACAAAAAACAGCAGTCTGAAGTCAATCAATGCTTAATCGGGGGGGGAATGTTGGAGGGTGACCTTTTATGCTTAAAAAAAAAATTTAAAATCATCTCCAATCCTCTACCTGCCGGAGTAGACTACCCGTCTTAGTGTTGACCCAGAGGATTTTGTTAGCGGATGTCGCTACCAACAAATGCTCAGGGGAGGCTGAGGAGAAGCAGACCTTCAGCGCAGAATCCAGAAAGGTGCTCTCCGAATCCAAAATACTCACGTCGAGACGGAGCAACTAAAGTAAGAAACAACATGCCCTTTAGCGTTACCGGCACTGCTTCAATTCAACTATTTCAAGACACGTAACTGCCGTCGCAATCTATTTTTTTCTGTTTCAATTCAAACTGCCCGTTCAAGTGCTTTCGCAGTTTGGTGTAGAAAATGGAAGACGCATGAATGTGTGCGTTTTCACGGCCTGGGCGGGAGGCAAAAGGGTACCTCTTCAAGCGATAGTGCATCGGCAATGGTAATGGTATACTCCGAGGGCCCCACGAAAGCCAAACAGCGGCTGTCGCTGCTCACTGTAAGAGCATCGGGAGCACGCCCGGTGCCTCGGGCCACCACACCACCTAGTCACAGAGTCACGCAGTGAGCCGACTGCACCTGGGATTTCATATTTCAGTTGGCCACCGAGTCAAAATTCATCTTCGCCCAGGAGCAGTTCACTTGACGCTTAATTTGTGCACCGGCATGAGCGTGTACTACGCACAGACAACTCGGATCACGTGGCTGTCATTGTCGCAGGAGTTGTAGAGTGCGAGGGAGCCCTCGGAGGCTGCGCTGTACATGCAGTCTCCATCGGGAGAGAAGACAAGACCCACCACTTCACCTCGGTGATGACTGCTATGCGCGCATGGAGACAAAACACGCAGAGGGAAGAGACGCTCACTTTTATTTGAGGGTCGCATCCGCCAACCCGGCGGGAACGACGCAGACATACTTGTGCTCAGCCAAGAGCTTGCCGCAGGAGATATCGAAGACTCGGACGATGCCCGAGCTGAAGCCACAAGAGAAGATCTGCTCGCTTGGATGAAAGGCAACTGAACACGGCTTATCCTCTGACACAAAGTCATACAGCTGTGAACAACATGGATTAAAAAATAAATTAAAAAATATATATATATATTGGGGGCATTATAGAGTGAGCTGCTTCTTTGCAAGAGCCTGCTCACCGTGGGACTAAGCTCAGAATCAAAGTCAAAACATCTCAACAATGGCAGCACACTTTTCATGGAAGGAAACAAATTCATGTATGTTGGTGGCCTGAAAATGTCACCGACCGACCTGATGCAAGGAGTCCATCGACCAAATGCGAACGGAGCCGTCAGCAGAGGCGGTCGTGAGATGCCGACGAACCCCGTCCACACTGAAACCGAGCACGGTGCCCGTGTGCGACCTCATCAGCGTGCTGTAACCCCGGCTGCTGACGTCAAGGAATCCCAGGTTGCCGGTTAAGGTGGCGGTCAGGACGTGCATGCTGTCTGATGACACAGATACCAGGCTCACGGGACCCTCGTGTTCTGAGAAAACCAGCGGGTCGGAACGTTTCAATTCAGGCCAAGTTTGTCGCTTGGAAATGATGCACGAAAGGGGAATTGGCCAGGCGGCTGAACCTAAAAAATGTTGAGCCTCAGGATAACATCGATGACAAATATACTTCAAATGCAACAGACAGGCTGAATTTGTCCATGTTTCATGAAAATGCTCCAGCTCACTGGTTGTGAGAGCTGTGCAAAACGTTTGAGGTCTGGAGTGCATTCGAGCCTTCATGATTACATTATCAAATGGGGAATTTGCATGGCCTGGTTTCTCCAAGTAAAGGTTACACCGCCCCTGCATGGTCCCTACCGGCTTCCAGGAAGACGCCGGAAAAATCCAGAGGCCACAGCCGCAAGAAGCCATCTTCGGAGCCTGTGGCACAGAAGGATGAGCACACGCTGAGGCTGTTGATGGCGATACCTGGATCTGGGGAAAGCACACATTTACATTAAAAAATGGATCTTAGTCTTACTGCTTTTGTACTTTCTCCTGTCTTTGTTATTCTTATTTTTTTCATTATTGTTGTATATATGATATTTGCTGCATGTACAGCAAATTTCAAACAAAACTACATCCACTCTGTTAGCAGCCATGTTGTTAGTGCAAGTGGTGCACTTCAGGGAGGGGCCAAACCCACCTTTCTCGAGGGTCCACCTCTCCTGCTGCTCCCGCTGCACCGGAAACAACCATCTGACATTCCGAATGACAAGTCTGGTGTAGTCAATTTCAAAGACGTGGCCGCTCTTGCAGCTAGCGAGTCTGCAAGCAAGAGAGCCAGAGAGCGCAAGACTCGTTGAAAGCGCACATGCTCCCGGACTGAAAGGGGAGCAGATCGCTCACTCACAGCAGCCTGTCATCAATATGCTGCTCGGGTGAGTCACCCTCCTGAAAGGACACGTCGGTGAAATCCA
Organism: Hippocampus zosterae; assembly: GCF_025434085.1. Classification (NCBI taxonomy): domain Eukaryota; kingdom Metazoa; phylum Chordata; class Actinopteri; order Syngnathiformes; family Syngnathidae; genus Hippocampus; species Hippocampus zosterae. The sequence continues at coordinate 1,488,701 of NC_067457.1, forward strand.
ATGGGCGATATTCCCCCAGGTTGATTGGGCACGAGCGCAGCGTGCCTTTGCGTACTCGCCACAGACGAATGCTATCATGGCCGCATGACACCAGCCTGGAACCAGAGCGCGGCGCACAAACATGTATGGAGAGAGCCACTATTTAGGGGGCGGAACGGTGACAAATGAAGGAGAGCACATGGAACGCACAAAACACTCAACGGAATTGAACTTTCACAATCCAAGGTTACAACCATTCACACTCGCGTGAAGGACACTTTAGTGACACAAACGTGTACCAACAGAGAAGAAGGGAGTGTACCTTGTCTCATCAAAGTTTGCAATTTTGATTGTTTTGATATCCACATCCATTTTTGTCTTGGCAAACATGCTCACTTCCCCACCGCTGCCAACACCGGACGTGTTCCATACGACCACCAACTATTAAACATGATAAAAAAGATGGATCAGCTGCAACTGAGCTCGAACAAAAGCAATCATGCCATTTTGTTTGAAATCCAAATTGGTGACATACTGAGCTTTTGAAACACCGTCAAGTATACGGTGGGTTATTATGCACCCCGGGGTACTTGCCGTTTTACCGCGCCTGTCTTTGCCCGCGCCGCACAGAATGCCGCCGCTGTATGAGAAGCTTTGAATAGAAAAGTGCACAATTACCGCAGGCAAAGTGCTTGCCTCTACTGTGTTTAGCTTGGAATTACCTGAGCGCGGTGACCGAATGAGCATGCATCCTGAACATGGCCATGCAATTTCCTTTGAGGTAGTTCCATATTCGAATCACGCAGTAATTACCACTTTGTGCAGAGGCCAGCAACGTGGTGTTGCCATTGAAAGCCAGGGCAGACACCTGCCAGACAGACAAACGCAAAGCTATCCTATTGATGTCAATACACCGCTTATCCTCACAAGTCACGGCTGAACCGGCACTTAGCAAAGGCAACGTTCGATACGTCGGAGGAGGTGGCTTTACCTTGTCGGTGTGGCCGATGAAGAATCTCTGCTCGTTGGAGTCGATTTTCATAGAGACAACAATAGCATGACACGGGTAGACCACGGAATCGCCCGACATGGTCCATAAGGCCTAAAAGAGAAGTTCACACACATGATGACCCAGGATGATGCATGCTTCTCTGGTACCGATTCTGTCACAATGAGTGGAGGATGGGGGTGGGTGGGACTGTTTAAATCTGAAGTGTGGACTAAAGAAAACAGAGGACAGAATGTATACATTTATAACAAAAAATGTGGTGCTGAAAATGCCCTACACATTTGGTGGTGGCTCCTCCAAAACCAATAATTCTCCTGAGCCGGAGAATCGGGTCTGGCAACAGCTTCTGCGACAAGAGAAGAAAGGCGAAAGTGCAAAGAGCTCTGCTTTGACCGCATTTACTGTCATGTTATCTTACCTGCACCTCTTCGGGACTGTCAGCAACCTGACAGGACGAAACGCTTTCAGCTGCGGACCGTTGTAACAATAACATTTCTCACTTTTGACAAAGTTCACCTCATCTTCGGGTTCCTCCGGGAGTTGACTGAGCTCGTCTTCCTCGTTCACAACCGGAAGTGGAGTGGAGGGTTGACTGGAGTGGTGACTGGAGGGTGCTTCCTGCTCAGGCTGCGGATCATCCGCCACCTCGCAGACGACTTCGGGCAGCTCGGGTATGACCGCCTAACGCCAAAGCGGACATTTTCAAATGGAAAAGACCGAACGCTCTGCACAAACAGCAGACTTTTATTTTTGTTGAGAATCATTCTTACCAATTCCGGGTCGGGGGGTTGGGCTTCTTCTTCTTCTATGAGGGTGGGCTCGTTTGCTGGAAAACAGCCGACAGTGATCGCCAGTGCAGGTTCCGTTGCAAAAGAAATGCATGCATTTATACAAGTGCCATTAGCTACTCACGCGTCTCCACGTTTAAGGGGCCTTTTCGTATGATACCGCAGTTTAGATCTCCTTCGACTGGAAACCTGGCCGGAGACACGTTAGACAATCATGCGCCTTTTGTTCATCGCTCTTTCGTTGCCAGCGACGTGTAGTGAGAGGACGAACAATGAAATCTTCTTCCACGAGATGACAGAAGGTCCAATAGCCCTGCGTCATCCATTCATGCGACACTTTGCATTCAACTAACCAGGCACAGGTTTTACAAGAACTTAATTTGTCAGGATTCTTTTTTTCTGTGAATATACTTTTGGTGACATTTTGCTTAAGTGGCATTCTGTGAGATTGGTTACCGACTTTCGCTTGGGACATGAGCCAGCCACGCCCTGTCGCATTCAAATCCCTATTAAAGCTGCTGGTTTGATTGTGGATAAAGTCAGCCTTTCACAAAATGCTTTCCCCCCCTAAGGATATGTCACCTGATGTAATCGTAGCAACTTTGCCAGGTGCGTCCCTTGGGCGTAGGAAACATCATGTCTCTGGGCATGGGTCCAGTGCCATCAGAAGTGGGCAGACCCTTGAGCTTTGCTTTTTGGTAGGAAACCTCTGTCGCAAGAGCAGAGAGGTGACATCAAGCATTGTGTTCCAATGTGAGCCCCCACCCCCCGCCCCAAAGTAGCACTGACGAAAAACTGCTGACCTTCCCTGCTATTAATCATTCATTTGAACTTAATTCATGGTTTAATTTCTGCGATGAGGACGCTGGGGGTCTCACCAGGATTAAGCTGCAGGTCACTGGTAAACAAGCTTTTAACAGACATCCAAGCGCACAGCTTGACGTTCTTAAGGTGACTGTAGTAGCGTTGGTTGAGGTAGGTGGCAAGCGTACATTGCAGATCCATCATCAGACAGGTCCAATGGACCCGAGGTTTTTCTGGAGGTCTGTTATCTAACCGCGGGAACACAAGCTCTTAAAGCACTGTCGAAGACGACAACGTTGCTGGATGGCGGTTGTTTTACGTTGTTGTGCCAACGTGGGTGTCTTTTCAGTGATCCGGTCAAATTCAGGTCCGCACTGGAACGGGAAGAGAAGCGACGTGGTTGTAGATTTGAACTCTTTGAACATGTTGGAGATGGAGATGCGGACCACGCAGCCATCCTGTGTGCCACAACAGATAGAGAGGGAGGGAGTTAGCTGGCAGTTCCTCGAGTAACTTTACCTTACGTCAGTCTCATCACCATCGTAAGTGTCTGGTGAGATCAACGTGCGGTGACAGTACCTGTGCTGTGACATCCAGGACAATCAAAAATGTTTTTCCTGGGCTGGGCTTGAAGAGGACGTACAGATATCTTCCCTTCAAACCCAGAGACTGGTGTGTTTTTTTAGGAAGCCGAATGCAACTGCCAGCCCCCCTGATCCGAAATACGACACTGTTGAGGGTCTTGTCCTAAGGTGGTTTCACGGGAAACACAGACAGGTAGGAGTTAGTTGTTGGAAATCGGGAGAAGATAATTGCCGTAGCGACTCGATATTTCATAAAAATAACAGTCAAAAAGCTATTCATTTGTTCATTTTTCTAAAGACCTGTTCAACGAGACGTCACACGATAGATACTTGAAGTTTGAACAATAACACCATTGCAAAAACCCATCACAGAAGTTTACCGTGTAGGTTGACACATCTCCTTCTTTGGATGCCTTTTGCCACTCTGAAAGCCGGAACTCTTTGAATATGTTGACGAATGGATGCTGCCAATCATCTAGAAACACAAAATGGCGTCAATCGATTTAGACAGACATCAAGGTAGCCCTTCAGACATTGATCCATTGTGTCACTGCCAAGCAAGTAAACGGCTGCCATTCAACGCGTAAGGATTCAAAGGATCAGAGTGTGGGGCTGTCATGACAGATGACATATTCTCGGAAGTTCATTTCATAAGCAAATTTCGTACCTTTGGCGGCCATGGACGGGGAACAATTCCAAACCACACGTGGACTGAATGGTGCGGACTCGATGAGCCAAAGTCAGGGCAACTCGCCCAATTGCCGTCATGTACGTTTACGTTTATATTTACCCACATACAGTCCAGACAGGAGTGTAAAAACAAAACAAAATTATTTTTTTCTTCTTTCCACTCTATAAACTTCAAAGCGCTGCACAGGAAACAGTCCAAACTTTTAAGAATAGAAAGAATTTTGACAAAAATGAACGAACAACTGTCGAAGAAACTGTCCTTCCCGCTCCGTTTGCCGCCGTTGCCAACGAATGCGCAAACGTCATTACGTCATTTCGCGTCGACGGTCGTTTTGGTCCGAGTACTTATGGGTAATGTAGTTCCCAGAAAACATTTCCTCCCATTAGTAGGGAACAAAATACAGCAAAATATTTCACTGTTCTAAATGTTATTTATGTGATATACCTTTGGTCCAAAAAACCCTATAGAATAATTGTACAACAATAACAGTCAAATCACCACATTTAATAATGGCTGTGCAACAATGGCTATTTTTTTAAATTACTCATCCCATCTGAAATACATGCGTGTGATGCATCCAAAATTGTAACTCCTTCCACCAGCACACATTAAAATATAACCAAATACAATGTTGACTTTAACTGACACAACAATTGAACAACTTCAGAAATACATTATCGCAAGAATTCATACGCAGAGACAACAAGACATTTTAAATAACAATGACAGTTTTAAACACCCCCCCCCCAAAAAAAATGATATCACACTGTACCTGTAATTTCAAATGAACAATAAATCCTGTGTTCAGTCCGACTCAATATCAACAACATGTGGAAGTAACTCCACGGGGTCTTGAAAATGAATTTGGAATGACACATGCATCCCTGCTGATGACATCACCAGAGTGTCGTCACCATTTGCACGCTGCAGGGTGCCGTTGCCCGTTATCACTGCCGGAAACTGGAGCGGTGAGGCCTCGTCACACTGGTCAGCTCCCTGAATCTGACGTTGAAAAAGCAGAGAACTGTCGAGGGTGGGCGAGGCATCAGCCATCGCCCTCCCTGTGATGTCCGAGGACCTGTTCCGCTCTGGCACTGTGGCAATTGAAAAAGTGTGGGTGTCACCACCGGCTAGTCACTGTCCACAGCACACAAGGCGCGTTTCTGACGTCCAGCTGCGCAGTTTCCTCTTCAACTCTGTTCTCACCTGTTCACAAAAGTCAAAGAAAGTGGTGCTGCTAGTCACGGAAATATACTGTATATTTTTTGCTAACAAACCAATTCACTTTCTTAAACTGAAAGTGAAAAATGAGCAGTAATGAAAAAAAAAACCAACCTCTTTGTTTGCATAGCAGTAGAGAACCGCCACCAGAAACCCCTGCAAAATGACCGCTAATTAAGAAATGCACTGTTTGACGCTAACACCGTGAAGCATTTGAGGACCGGTATATATATCAAATAACAAGCGGCCGCGGTGATCGTGTTCAGCCCACCTGAAAGGAATTTAGAAACAGCGAGAAGAAAACTTTCAGGTAGCGCAGAGCCCCCGAGGTTTGCTCGTCCGTCACAAAGATGAAGATGACCTCGTGAACGCCAAAGAGGGGAATCAGCGTCAGCGTCGCCTTGGCCAGCCTAGCGAAACCAACAGCAGCACAATTCAAACTCCGCACGAGGTTCATTTTCCGTGTTATCTTCAGTTTACGCGAATTGAATGCGTGGCCACTTGCCGACATTTGTAACCGGAATAGTCACTCTGGTTGTTGGCCCGTAGTTTGGCTAGAATCACCTTCAGAATCTTGACGAATATCAGAAAGTTGATCTGGAGTTGGTGCGCAAAAAAAAAAACCCACCACTTTGAGTTTTGCGCGACACGAGGGTCGGTGTGTCCCAAATATCATACTTACGAGCGAAGCAAAAAGAATGGGCGATCGAATGATCCACCAGTAGTTCATGTTCTCATTGAGAGCCCAACATCTGGGAGGAAAGAAGGATTATTCCCACCCGCTCTCTTTGGGATCACGAGGCTTCAAAGCGGCCTAGCGGACACACTTACTCTTTATTTTCTTTCAGGATCTTCATCACTACCCAGGGAATCACAAAGAGAAGAGGGGTTCCTAAGACAACGACAGCACGCGGAACGATGTGAAGCACGGCACGTCAAGACGGAATGAATGCACGCGCAATGAATGTGCTTCATTTGCTCGTCTCTGATTAAATCGTTTTATCGTCGACAAAGTCATCAGCCTCTCTAAAGCTTACCCCAGCCGAGACAAATGTACGGCAAGTATTTGTGACTGTCGATCAACACCGACGCAATCAGCACAGAGTACAAATAAATGGCCTCTCCAAAGAACCAGTAGTGGTTGGCGAGCACGCAGTACTGCATCAGAACCTGCGCTATCCTGCAGCCAATAGCAGCCTGGGGACACAGAAAGCCACATATCACGGAACATTCCGGTCCAAAGTCATCCACATTTTCCAGGATGCGTCGGGAAATTCTTGAAACGCGGCGGGCGGGCAGACAGTTCTCAGTGCTGTCTCAACACCGTCCCGAAATGAAATACACACAATCACGGCGTGGACCGTTGCAGTTCAAGTCGCCCGCCGTTTTCTGCCATTCGACCACGGCGGGACGCCAAACGCACCCGATGGCTGAGCATGTCGCTCACGTCGGCCGGTTTCATGATCTCGCGGCCCCAGTGGCGCTCCAGCATGGTGTCCTTAACAATGACGGACGCGGCTCGCAGGATGAAGGACAGGAAAAGGTTGGCATGGATGTAGTTCCGTGTGCAATGCAGTTTCCTTTCCAAAGAACAAAATAATCATAGTCTCTGTACACTATCCATAAATAAAGAGCAAACGTGGTTTACCTCAAGCTCAGCAGAATGACGAGAGCGGTAACGAGAGTGAGGAGGGACAGCGAATAGCCCGCCGTGTACAAGGTCCTGAAGCTCACCATCATCTTTTTCAGCCACATCTGAAAGACGTACGCACATATGCGAGTGAGCAAAGTGCCAAAATGACGTCCCCCCCCCCCCCCCAATAACAATTTGGAGACAGACGCCATTGCGGGTTGTGGCTTCGCCGTGCTGCTATTTTGATGATGTTTTTTTTTTTTTCTTGCCTGCACAGATAATAACTCTGTTACGGTGAGAGCCACTGCAGCGGCGCGGCGTACGCACACACTCTATGATATGACTTATTGACTGCCATCATTATCTTCTCACCCGCCGACACAAACTACAGCTCTGACCTCACGGGAGCTGCAGGTGCTGCGATTGATTTCGTTGTATCCGCTCATTTAATGACAAAAAGGATTTGCTATTCAGAAGCCTTCTTCCTAACTGCCTTGACCTGCCAACTTGGATTCAAGGTTGCCTCTAATGTTCGCATGAATCAAATCAGCCCCGGTTTGTTCCTTTCATTTTAGCATACAGGTAGCATACAAGTACAATTAATTCAGTCTAGATGTAAGCGTGAGCCCCGCGATTGACTGGCAACCAGTTCAAGGCGTCCCCCCGCCTACCGCCTAATGACATCTGGGATAGGCTCCAGCACGCCCACTCTAAATGTTGTTTTGTCAGTTCATGGCCTACTCGTACCCCCCACGTATTATACCCTGGAGATCACATGTTTCGAGAGCCCCAGCTGGGCGATCGAAGCTCATTTGGGGGCATCCTACCTCCTGATATGTCACCTCTTCTTCTTCTTCGCACTGGGATTTATCCCTCCACACGTGGCCGCTCTCGTCGCGAGCCCAAAGGCCGTCGGTGCCGCAGCGCCGGAACACCACGCCGTGTGACACTGGATGAAACACAAACAGAGAAAGGCTGAGTTTGCTTCCTGACGGGAGTGCTTCTCCTCCCTCTTATATTCGCTAATTACTGCCCAGAAAACATTTTGTTCTGAACCATGGTTGCGTGAGTATCATGATTATGGTACTCATGCCTACATGGTTCTCGGGAAGCGGGGAAAAAAAATGTCATGAAACGCACATTGCGCATCATTTCGGATATTGATGCTCAGCGTTTCTCCAAATATTTCAGACTGGTTTACCTTGATCGTACCAGGGCAGGTAGAAAGGACAGGAAATGTTGACAAGAACGCCAGCGGGAGTATCTGGCCAGCAGGCGTACCTATCGAACGTTCGGTTGCAAAACAAGCCATCTGCAAAAGGCAAAAGGGTGAGAGAGATGCTTCGTTTGCGCTCTATTGAGATTTCTTTTCTTCTTCACGCCGTGCACGTGCGAATCACAGCGAGTGACATTTGCCGCGCTCAATATGGTCTCTGATTGCAAGATAAGCCAGAGGTTTCCGTACCTGGAGGCGGCGGCTCGTTTTCAATCATCCTGATACAGTCGTCCTTATACTGCACCCACTTGTGAAAGGTTTCCTCCAACACCTTCCCGCTGGCCGTGTCAATCTGTAATGATAGCAAACAGCCCCGTCCGCCATCACCACCAACAGGAAGGACTCGCCGCACCTTGATTCCAACATTTTGCGCTTGACGCGTCATTCCGAGTGAGAGGAGACGGCGTGTCACGGAAAACACTCTTAGGATCGCCTCTCAATCCACAATACAGTATTCATTTCGAAGATCTGCAATATGCAAATTATGGAGATTGGCAAATAAATTGCACGGGTCTGTAACTCCAGTTTGAGATATTTCCAATTTGATTCTGACCACTTCATATTCCAATTTACACAAGGAACCAACCAATTAAATCTGCTGTAATTAGCACTCATCCCAATTTTAAAAAATAAACACTCACTTTTTGACACACACACACACAAAAAGAGGGGAAACAAACTAACCATGGGCAGTTTGAAAAGCAGCAGACAAATCAATGGCATCACGTCTCCTGTCGTAGCCATTGTGACTGAGAATGAGGAGAAAGCACAAATTTGAAGCATTCACTTCCAGACGGGAACACGCCATTCAGTCGGTTTTCAACAGGCAACTTCACGCTGATCATGCTAGCTGGCTATTTGATTTTGCCATTCCATGGCAGTCTCCCTCTCTACACAGGCCTTTTCCATTTCCCAAAAGATTTCGAAGTCTCCCAGCTCCAACTGGAGCAAATGTCATCTCCCACCGGATGATTAAACAAAGACGTTTGGACAAATCACCGAAAAGATGGCGTGTCAAAACAATTGTGAGCGAGTTCCAATGCAGTCAAGAAAATATTTCCAGAACCTCTTGAATTTGAAAGAACACCCATCAAACATTGAGGCATGCCCTGCGCCCCTTGTATACAAGCTCACTTGAAAGCAAATGTTAAGGTTAACAAGTGACTTTTTTCAGCCCCCCCCACACACACACACACAAAAGCCAAATCAGCCAAGCCATGCAGATGCACATTAAATTTGGATTCCTCACATCAGTCACATTTTTGAGCGCTCAAGTGCTCTTTTAGTGGGACACAATTTACGCAAAACTCCCTGACAACATTTTAAAATTAGTCATTCACTTTCACCGGAGGTGAGTCAATTCATAAGGCAACTACCTGACCGCATGTTCTTCAATCTTGATTTGAGAAGCCGTTCGTTCGACATGCACCGACACACTAAGAGCAACTCTCTTCCCGCATGGAAATGAGACTCGAGGTCATCACTGCAATTATGTGACCGCGCATGAAGCAAAAGGAGCGTCTGTCTCCTCACCGAGTGACATTTTGTTTCAAGTTCAATCCCCGGTGGGCATCTGATGTCATTCAATGTGACATCAACATCAAATTGATGTCAGATCGATGTCACAAGCCCGCGGGGGGCGTTTGCCGGAAAAAAAAAGAAAAAAAAGAGCGCACTTACAGATGTACGCAGCGGAGTGTCGCTTGGAAACTTTCCGTGCTGTGCTCATGGTCGTCACACTGTACCTGCGCGCGGAACTCACTCCTTACATTCCGTTGAGAAGAATGTGGCGGCAGTCATCCCCGCACCTCCCCACCCCACCCCACCCTGTGAAAAGAGGCAAGCCACCTCCCTCTGATGTGTATGTGTGTGTGTGTGTGTGTGTGTGTATGAGCGAGAGAGGAGAATGGGTGCAGGCGTCTGGATGCCCCCCCCATCTTTAGTATGACCCCTTTAGTATGCCACTTCTTTGTTTCAGATTCAGTAGTTGGTCATGACTCATCCACGAGCCTTAATATGGTTCCCGCTTTGAAATGGGACTTTTAAAGGTTTGGACACAAGCATTCGAGTCTCTGCAGTGGCCGCCCGCCCGTCGAGGATGAAATGAAAGGAATGAATCTTAGCAGGCACAATGACACTTCATTTGGACGACATCCTCGAAGCCTATTTTCCGAGGGACGTATTTTACATCGGAAACATCTCCGAGCACGCCAGCAAGCAATCGCAATGACCTCAAATGTTCTCAGCCAGTGTGAAACGTGGCCCACTCAAGCCTGTATCTCGGCAGGAACGATGACAGGCACACATCATTTTTAGACCAATTAAGTGGAGTTGGATCATTTCCCGCTGCCTACCTGATGATCTCCTGCTGGTTTGCAATCCCTGCTCAAAAGGTGGCGCCACCGTCGCCTGCTGGCCACAAACTACTTGCAGACACCGCACTTTGCAAACCTCCATTTATTCATGAAAATTAGAAAGCCTGTCTGTAATCACACACGCAGCGGACACAACCGCTTTTTTTTTTTTTTTTTGGTGACACAAGATGCCACCAACTTATATAGATCTAAATTAAAAAATAGCACTCAAGTGAAAGTCGGGATGAAGATTTTCTAGTTGGGTTTCGCTGACGTGGAGCCATCACGGCGAGAGTCGCTGGTAAGCCCAGCAGTTTTCACCACGCCGCTGATGCTCACCCAGCTCGGCGTCGGCGGCCACCTTGGTGAAGACGATGCGATCGTGCAGCCTGGTGGTTTGACCCTGCCAGAACTCGATCAGATGGGGCATCACCACGTAGCCCCCCCTGGTGGACGACAGACGAATACAGCTGTAGGAACGGCACCTTCAGGTTTTATCTTTGGAAATGTCGAGTCAAGCCAGGGGAAGGAAATGTCACTGCAGAATGTCATTTCCATAGAAAGAAAGGAGGGGGGAGGGGGTAGAATTTCTCAATTTGGTCATTTCATTGTGAAAACACTCACCAGTAGTCTGGCATCGGCACTTGTGTGTCCTTATACTTCTCCTCAAGCTCCGCGTTTTTCTCTATCAGGAACTAAAAAGATGCCAACAACAAGTGAATGTTTCAAAGAGAATCGGCCTGGCATATTTAACCGTTAACATGCAACAAACTCTTTGTTTCAGAAAAGGCAAACCATACTGTCCCCTCCCCACCATGCAGGAATGGGTCCATAGTCTCTTCATCATTGTTAATTGATACGAAGTAAGAAATTGTGACAGCGCCAAGTAACTCTAGCCACATTGCTTCCCTGAGAAAAGTAAAATTCGTTGTTACTGTAAAAAAAAAAAAAAAAGGATATGTTTGAGCAACACGTTAGCGCCATCGCCGTTCATGTGTATCGTTCTTCTTACCGCTCTATTGGGAACCGGCATGCTCTGCCTGCTCACCACCGCCGCGATCTGGCTGCTTTTTGGCCGCAAGTGAAAGTACTCGCGGGAAATCTGGTCGGGCATTCGCTCCACTTTGCCCTCGATGCGGATCTACCGGGACAGAAGGCGGAAGTCAGTCGGGACCCAAGAGAGAGAAGCGGGGGCGGATGTCGCCTCACCTGTCTGTTCAAAGGCTCCCAGTAGAAGACGAGGCAGGCGTGAGGGTTGCTCTCCTGTGGGTGGACCACAGCGTGACGGCAGTGATGTTGGCGGACACAAAAGTCAAGGGTCACAGCTACTCACCAGCTCCCCTGCCTTGCGGCTCTCGTAGTTGGTGAAAAATCGGAAGCCGTTGTCGTCGTAACCTTTGAGCAGGACCATGCGTGCCGACGGGCGGCCGTCTCTGACACGGAAGTGGGAAGTAACCAAGTACACATCATTTGTTCATGTACTCAAGCGCCCTTCAATGGAATCCGGGCATAGTAGTGGATTAAATTTATTCATGTCTGCTTTGGATGGCAGTTCTTTCAACTTTGGCCAAGTGAGGAGGACTTACTCGATGTCAGAGTTACATGTACCGGTATTCATTTTTTCGCCTTAAGTGTATTGTAGGCGGCTGGTATCGGCAGCCTCGGCAATTACCCGAAACCTTAAAATAAGGCCGGTATCGGCCTATCGGTACTCGCCGATCCTTCGTCGTGAACAAAAATGCAAATGGTTGCTGACTTGGTTGCCGTGGCGATGCACATGGCGTTGGCCTCGCCAATCTCCGGGCATTTGGTGGCTTCGTCGAACCAGGTTCCAAACTGCTTGATTGGGTCCAGAGAAGTCAGTTCGCTCTCCTCGAAACACTAAATTGAACACAATCGGACTCTAAGTGACATTCATTCGCTTCAATGCAGATATTCAACGCCTCAACCATCATGGCAGAGTGTGCATGTGCAAAGATGCGTGTATCACGATATGACCAAATAGAACAACTTCAACCCCACGTTGACATTTTATCAGGGGCGAAAGTTGATTACACCGTTACGAAACGCCAATCTGTACTGAAACTGCAGCTCTGCTTACCTTCATTCGCAGAGTCAAAGTGGTTCTTTTGCAATGGAACTTTGGTCAGCCGAGCTGCCAAGCCAGGAGCTGATAAATGCGATGTGGGAGCAGCTATTCTGTAAATTAGCCCCTATGTTGTTGATGTAACTGTGCATAAGAGTGATTGTAGTTGCTTGTTATGGTAATGCTATGCTGTACTACCAGAGAGAAATTCCTTGTGTGCGCTACATAATTGGCCAATGAAGGTCATTCTGATTGTCATTCTCATTCTGATGAATGTTGTAAGGGCCCGCAGGTACTCCACAGGCCATTTGTCCACAAACAATAAAACGTCGATTGCTTTTATACTACATTCAGTCACGACGTGAAGGATTGCATTTTGGAGCTACAAACAGATTTCCACAGAATGATTCGAGAGTCCAGCCTGATTGCAACGCTCACCTCCTCGTCTTCTTTGTATTTCTTCCTCATGTGACTGAGATCCATGCCGGAGCTGTCACGCGTCGACTGTCTGCGGAGAAAGCGTAGAAAGACGCTTCGTTTGCCTGCCGTTGGAGGCGAAAGGGAGGCACGATTGGCAACAATTATTGATATTGTCTGCCAAAATGATAGTGTCCCTCTCATGCCTGTGTGCTAATGTTACGTCACGACGAGTTCGCTTCACATTAAAACACGAGGCAAATTTTGTAACCAATGCTCTTGTTTATTTTCAAACAAACAACAATATCTTCTGTAAACATCGGTTATAATAAACGTTAGGTGCATACAATAATTGGACATTAATAATGACATTGACGCAGGAATGTGCAGAACCAAGCACAGTGGTGCGTTCAGGGAATATCGTCCCGATGAGACTGCTAAACGATAGAACGACTGCGGCAATTTAAAAATGTATATGACGACAAAATCAGATTTTCTCTGAATTAAATGTGCTTATTAACAGTCTTTGTCCGGTAATAATACATATTCTATTTTTACAAAATATTCCTAATTTGTCGCCGAGTTCTTGAATGTAGCATTACGTCCCTTCCGGAATACAATTCCCTCGCAAACATGGCGGCGACCTTGTGTGGAAAATTATTTCCTCCAAAAGGTAATGCAGGTATAACGATGTATTTTGTTATGTATATATAATGTACATGTTGATATTTCTTCCCAATATTTTCGGTGATCTTAGCGGAGTTACTGCGAAACTGCTGTACCCCAATGAGCGTTTGGTGAAATGGTCGAACTGCTGCCGTGTTCGAAATAATTGACTGATTTCTCACTTCCTACTCACGACATAGGGTTTTATGTATGTGTGTGTACATATATAATATAATATAATTATATATATGTATATATACATACACACATACACACACACACTATTCGGGCGCTCCTTTAATACGTTATTGCTGTCGCATAATTATAACGTGTCGCATATGCATCAGTGTGTGGACCCTCTGTTTTAAATATCGATCAAATAAATTCTTAATAAATGTCTAACATCCAATAGATATATCCCGTAAGTAAAATATAAAAACATTGTTTCAAATTGAGTATTATTCGCAGAAATAATACAATGTGCTTGTTGTGACGTGTTGCTCTACTTTTATGAAAGATATCTTCCCGCAACAGTCCACACACCATTAACCATTTTGTGACCTGCAAATAAACACCACAAAAGAAAAAGACACTATACGTGACCGTGTCTACCTTCCAGGATGGCTCCCCCGGATGCAGAGCATTCGCCACGGCTCCAAAGCTGTCACCCGCCACAGGAAACCGATGCACTTCCTTAAACAGAAGCTGCTAGCTGTGACAAAGTACATTCCCCCGAAACCGGCTGCCCCCCCAGGCGCGTATCCACGAGAAACACCCGTGGTCCAGGAGCAGGTAACACAAGTCATTTGTGTTAGTCGACGTGGCACAAGACAGCTTGTGCAAACCTTACAAAATTATTTACATTTAATATTTGTGTAAGATAAATAAAGAAGTCATGTTTTGTTCTAAGCCCATACTTCCCAGCCCTAGATGTCCCGAATGTTGTGGTCACATCAATAATTAGCAGCGACTGCCCATCAGTCAAGAGGAAGTGTCAACTGAAAGTTCTCTGTGCTCAGGAGAGTCCCTTGATGAGACTGCTGACGCGAGACGTGGAGGGGGTCTTCCGCGACTGCAAGATGGTCGCCGTGGCGCAGAACAGCGGCTCCACCTCTCATGACATGATAATGCTCAAAAACAGGTTCCACAAGCATGACATTCACATCAGGCTCTTCCCCAACCAGGTAAACAAATGGAACAACCAGGAAGCATTAACTCGGCTTCAGTTGAAGTCATTTGCATTGTCGTCATAGAGTATGATTGATTGACTAATGTCCACGTGTGCTCCTGTGCAGGTGATGCGTTCCTTCCTCAGCAAGAGCATCTACAGCAACATGGCCCCTCTGTTCATTGGGCCCACCGTGCTGTTTGTCAGCAAAGAGCCCAAGGTGAAGGAAATGCTCTCCACGCTGCGGCTCAGCCCACAGATGAGTCTTCTAGGTACCTTTTATTTTGGAGTCACACGCTTTAGGATACAGCCAACCCCCGCCTTGTTGTCACAGGTGCCGGGTTTGTGGTCCTGCTGTTTTTTGGGGTATTTTAAATCTCTAACACATAAACTAATAAAAAAACTAAAATGAATAATTTAAAAAAAAGACAAGAAAACTCAAAATGAAATGAAAATGTACCGTCATGAAAAATCCTGTACAACCCAGATACACAGCTGGCAAAAGTTTGCCTGGTGAACCTAATTTGACCTCTTCTAAACTTTGTAATTGATCAAGATTTCAGTCAACCCATTATGAAATGATCTGTTTTACAGGAGCCTGCATAGACAACACGCTGTTGAGTGCGCAAGGCGTGGCGAGCTACGCCAAGCTGTCGTCAGTCGCCGTGGTCCAGGGCGAGCTGGTGAGCGGCCTGAGCGCGCTGGCCTCGCAAACGGGCACCTTGCTGCAGCGACACCCCACCCACCTGACGGCGCTGCTGCTGCAGTACGCGGCGCAGCAGGCCCAAGCGGAGAAAGCCACGTGAAACGAGGACCGTCCTGGGACGTTCAGGACCCTTGCGCAGGCGATTGAGGAACGGGCATGCCGGTCTGCTGAGTTCAGAAGGTCTTAATTATCTTTATTTACATTAAAGGAGTTTTGCGACTGTTTGGGGGTCGAATTGTTCATTTTGCTTTTTCGATGGCCACTTCATTAGGTACTAGGGCGGTGTGATAGGATCACATTGATTATGTATACAGTGGTCCCTTGAAGCAGTATAATGGAGAAAAATGGATTCTACGTGCTTGGAGACGGTTCATTCATTCTTCACAGAAGATAAAGACTATATCTCTGTGAAAGTTAGGGTGTGTGCTATATTCTCCAATTTCATTTTGCAAATCAAAGTCGAAAATAAATAAATGTACAAAGGTAGACTGGAAATTGATTGTGAAAAATCAAGGTGCGACTGTACGACAGATTCTGCTTTTACGTAACAAAAGCGAACCTCTCAATATGATGACAAGTCATTCAATCAATACGTACATCGATCCCCCGAAAACGTGTCCCGTAAAATTGACTTGTGATGACACCCTGTGGCCTGTAGGTGGCGTGGTCTAATAAACGCACAAGCGGCAACAACTCCTGGCCCTCTAATCCTCAGATTAGAGCGAGTTAATCTGAGGTGCACAAGAGTGCCCGCCCCTCCCCCCCCACGTGCTCCCCAAAAGCCTGCCTCCCATAATTCCCACTAATGCGGATCACGTCCAGGACGTTCTGGTGCACTCATCCTGGTGAACGAGCATCCTGCAAAGTGAGTGACGTGCGCGTGGAAAGGGATGACAAGCGCACCGGACCTGAAGATTCTGGTCCCGCTATAGTGGACCTCGTGGGGGCTCCTGACGGACAGACCATGACCCGCTCAACTGACATCCAGGTAGGAGTCATGTGTTGCTTGTAGTTTTATATTGTTGTGCGATAAACTGAATCTCCCCCAAAAAATAATTTTGCAGCAAAGGCAATCAAGGGTTAGAAGGTCAACGCGGCCCACTGCGTTTTTTTTTAACCATAAAAGCATCCATCATTTTGTCAGTTGATGGGGTGTTTGCGCCGAGGGGGTGTCACCTAAAAGCCTTGAGATGAAATCCTCCGCCCGTCTGCCCGAGTGCTCAGAGTGGAGGTTATCTCCGGAATATTTGCGGGGTGTACGCAAAGCGAGATGGTGCCGTGATAGCCCCGTATCGCCGCCGACCGCACGCTGACAAGAAAGCGCTGACATCCTCGAAAAGCTTCAAGTGGCTCGTTTTGCTAGTGCGACGGGAAACGCTCTGGCCTCCGTGTTTGGTTGAGATGATGATGTGTTGGCAGCTCACATCATCCAACAACATTCCGAAATTAAAAAATAATCTTTCCAACAAGTACATTCCAATAAATCCATCAAATCAACCAACTCCACACACACCGAGTTGGAAAAAGAAAAAAAGTCTTGTAGAGATTCGTGTGTAAATCCTCTCACCCCGTTTCCTCCTCCTGCGAGGTGACTTCCTCTCATCCCTCTTATGTAACACGGGATTCAAAAGTATTGGGACACCTGCAGGGAGTTGATTTGGGCTGTCAGATGTCACGGAAAGGAAAAGGAACTTTGCCCAAATGCACTCCAAAAATAAACAATTCACTGCGAACTAGTGCATCCTCTAATTTATTGATCGCATTGGAGGAGCTGTGTCTCAATACGTGTACAGCTGAACAACCAACACATTTTTTGTTCATCTATGGCAGAAGGTCCAATAATACGAGAGATCAATCGCCCAGCGTTCACATATTTGTGAGTAAATTGAGACCAGATCGTCATGAGTAGGGCTACTTTTCCCGTGAGATTTTTGTGAGATTTGCTCGGCCAAGCGCAGGCATTGCAGCACGTAGTTAGTCGTGTTGCTAAAAAGGTCCGCTTGGAAAACCAATTAGGACAAAGTTAGTAATCCTCCTGGCAGCCGCGCCGGGAAACGCCGCGACCGTGCCGGGTGTCGCTAATAGCGCCACGTGGTCTTGGGACACAAAGCAAGACGCAACTTGATCATGTTTTCAAATCACACCTAACAATTACAGATGATGCAGCCACAAAAGGAGTACCGGTAGTCCAGCGCTCTTCTTCAATCATGTACCATGTCTTTATTTCTCCGGATCCACTTCTCATGTCAAACGGGCGCGGCCCCTGCAGGCGGTCGGCGGGTTACTTGGCATCGGATGGTAACGGCTCCAAAATGACTTGCTATGGCTCGGCCCTCGATCGCAGCCAGTCGCTGGCGAGCGGCCTGGAGAAGTCGTCGCCCACGTGGTCCAAAGCTCCCCACTCCCGCAGCAGCAGCACGCTGTCGTCTCGACACTCGCGACAGGTGAGCGGCCTCGGGGAAAAAAATATCGGTCCAACGCCGGCGTCCGAACGAGTTCTTTCTTTCAGCACGTCAAAGACTGGGAAGTTCTTGACGACGTTCAAGTGGCCGGGGGGGAACATCCTCAGGAGATGATGAGCGCTCCGGGCATCTGTGAAGGTTATCTTCTCAAGAGGAGGAAGTGGCCGCTTAAAGGCTGGCACAAGGTGACCAAAATCAAAATGCTCATCAAACTTTTTTCTTCTCTTCGGTATACTATCAATGTGCTTTTGTTTTTCCATACAGAGATACTTTGTACTGGAGGGAGGGGTCTTGAGATACTGTAAAAATCAACAAGATGTAAGTCCATGCCATGAAAAGTACATCTTCAGCACGTCATGCTAACTCATCTCGGGAATGCTACTTAAGCAGATGTCAATGCTGCATCTTCGGCTTCCACGTACTACTTAAATATCCAGTTTCCACGATCATATGTTCCATGTTAATCGACTGCGCGTGTACATACATGATGCTCATGCAAAATGCCAACCGGTCACGCTACATGCTATCACTACAAAGCGCTACCTCAAACGCTAACTAGTCATGCTAACTCATTTTCCAACATCTGTAAGTTTAAACATCTGAACGCAAAGTGCGAACATGTCAAACACGCATCGCCTCGGCGCGCCAAAATTCCACTATTGTGATTTTTTTTTTCTTTTTAACACAAAATACTACACCCTCAGTGACATTGTATGCTAACGCCAAATGCTCACAGGTGTCGATAGGAAGAGTGCAGGGCTCTCTGGACATCAGCGGCGCCGTCATGTCCATCAACAAGAAGTCCAACCGGATTGACTTGGACGCAGGCGACATTCTGTATCACATGAAGGTGAACGACACGTTTGGAGACTTGAAATGTGTCTTTGATGTTGGAAAGAGACGGTAAATGTTTTTCCCCGTGCAATTGAAGGTAAAGAGCCACGAACTCTTCTACATTTGGGTGACCAAGCTGCAGGCACATCGCTCATACAGGAAGAGCGAGGAGGCGGCGGCGGCGGCGGCGTGGCACGGCGTCATCCACAACGGACACGTGCCCGCGCTCACGCCCGACGCCGGCTTCCTTGACGGGCAGCCAAAATGTTTCCCGCAGACCTCGGCCAAGGCCGCCGTCAACAACAAAGTGTCGGCGTGGCTGCAGCAGAGTCCCGCTCCCGACACCTGTGCTCAAGGTCCGCACAAATGAACTGTTGATAACTTGGATGCGCCGCATGCTGCTTCACAAAGCTCCTCCTTCCAGAACTGAACCGTTGCAATTTGGACCTTCACGAACTGACCCGGCTGATCCAGAGGCTGCAGCTGCTGCAGGCGGGTCAGACGTTCGCCAATGGCCAACTGCAGCGAATCATCAGCACGCAGGTGCCGTCGTGTGGCGTTGCCGTGATATTTTCCTTCAAAATGATGATTTTTTAAAAAAATTGTGATCCTATGTTTGAATTCAGAATCTTTCCCTGGAGAAGCCAAAGAAGCAAATGCCAGGAAGAGGGTGGGGTCACTCTCGCACCCTTTCCAGAGTGGAAGCGCTGGGAATGGTGAGTCGTCGCATTTGGACAAAAGTTTTGCGACGCAGCTCCATGAATCTTTTTTTTTTTTTTTTGTAGATACATGATTTGGGGGGAGTGTCATACATACACTACATACGTGCTCTCAGAATGTAACCAGACACACACAAAAAAAAAAAAGTCTTATTATCTTTCCATTCCTAAAAGCCTGTTCGCAGGATGACCAAATCGGTGAGTGCGTAGTGGGCAGTTCGTGAGATGTGTTCCGTGTCCGCCAATCAACACCGGGCACTGTCTAGCTCCGCCCCTCTTAGCGACCCCCAAGGCTGGCAAAAAAGCGCTTCTTTTGACAACGGCGGTGCATTAAGGCGGCGTACGACACCGCGCTGCAGTTCATGCCTTGAGCGCTGCGCTCTTTTTGTTCAGTTGTCCTCCGGCCCTCTGAGCAGCTCATCCCACTTCGGCGCCTCCGTTCCCTCCATCCCGGACTACGTCTACTCCCAGCTGGCCCCCCTCGACGCCGCCTCATCCGCGGAGGGCAAGAAGATCCAGCAGGACATCTGTGGCGTGTCGCTGCGAGGTAGCGCATACGTACTCTGCGCACGCGTACGTCATCAAAATGTTTCTTTCATTCTTCTTCTCTTCAGTCCTGGCTACGCTCCAAACGGTCCACCAGTCCTTGTGCCAAGAGAGGCAGAAACTGCAGGAACTTTGGGGAAACCACACGGAAGAGCCGGCGGCAGGGAGGCGTTCATCCCACAGGCCCCCCTCGGCGGCCGACTCCACGGCCGAGTATTTCGACGCCAGCGATGACTTCCTCCTCGGGAGCTCCTCCGACGTGTCGGACGAGTCGGGACCGAGCGACTCGAGCACGTCCAACTCGGAGCCCGAAGAAGGACATTGTGAGTCTGCTGCAAATGTCATCCATTGATTGTCTCTATGCCATCCCTCGAATGTCACTTTCCACTTCCTGCTCTCGACAGTATCCGCCACCCGAATGTACCGCGCCAGCATTTCCAGGACTCCTCACAGCGTCGCTCCCAAGAGCAGCGGCCGGCGAACGTCGCTTCCCGCGCCGTGTCCGGACAACAGTCACGTGGGCCTCATGGCCATCCTCTACAATAACATCGGTAGGTGGCGGGTACACTTGGAATGTAAACAAAGCGACTGCCGTGAGCGCTACGCAACGTGACCGTGGATATGGCGGCGCAGGCAAAGACTTGGCTCGCGTGTCCATGCCGGCCGCTCTCAACGAGCCCGTCAACCTGCTGCAGCGACTGTGCGAGGAGTTGGAGTACAGCCAGCTGCTGGACACCGCCGGTGCCACCGCAGACCCTTACCAGAGGATGGTACGCACGCACGCACGCGCGCGCACGCTGTTAGCTCAGTAGCAGACGAGAGAATAACGAGAGCGTCTGTCTTATCTTGTGTCAGGTCTACATCGCCGCCTTTGCCATCTCGGGCTACTCCAGCGCCACCTTCCGAAACCGCTACAAGCCCTTCAACCCCGTCTTGGGGGAGACCTACGAGTGCGTGCGGGACGACCGCGGCTTTCGCTTCATCGGCGAGCAGGTCAATCACGCTTAAAATAAATAAATAAATAAATAAAAAGAGTTGAAATTTAATATTGAATGAATGACAGTCCATATTTCGCTCTCCTTATGAATCGGACCACCCGTGAGTCGGTGGTCTTACCGTTGGCGTTTTGTTTTGAATCAGGTGTGTCACCATCCTCCCATCTCCGCCTGCCACGCAGAATCCGAGAACTTCTCCTTCTGGCAAGGTGACGATGGTAGAAGCAGGAGCGCAAGGTGGCGCGAGGCCCTCGGCTCAACTTTGCTCCTCGTTGTCTCTCAAAACAGACCAGAGGTGGAAGAACAAGTTTTGGGGCAAGTCGCTGGAGATCGTGCCCTCCGGGATGGTGAACGTGACCATTCCCAGGTAAGCAAGGCGCCGGTGGCGTCGGCAGAAAGCCCCGCGGAGGCTCGGACTCGCTATTTTTCTGTCGTCGTGCTCAGGTATGGAGATCACTACGAGTGGAACAAAGTGGTGACGTGCATCCACAACGTGCTGAGTCAGCAGCGCTACCTCGAACATTACGGCGAAGTCACCATACGCAACCTGAAGAGCGACGCGTGCACCTGCAAGATCACTTTTGTCAAGGTGAGCGGGTGGCAAAAGTTGTCGCGCTCTGAACGCAAACGTACACTCACCCCCCCACAGTCTCGCTACTGGGGCTCGGACGGCAACAAGAACGAGGTCCAGGGCTCCGTACTGGACCAAAGCGGCAGCGTCATCCACCGCTTTGGAGGTCTGTGGCACGAGGGAATTTTCTGTGACACGCTGCCAACCCCCAAGTGCGTCTGGAAGCCAAGTGAGTTGAAAAATATCCAGCTCGACGTCCTTTCTTCACTTCCTCACCCGAGAAGCTCGTCTCTCCACGCAGATCCTCCACCCAAAGACCACCAGATCTACTACGGCTTCTCCGCCTTCGCCATGGAGCTCAATCAGCTCACGGCCGACCTCGAACCTCTGCTGCCCCCCACTGACAGTCGCCTGCGCCCCGACCAGAGGTCAGAAAAGCTCATTCAAAGAGGCGGCAGCGGGGAGACGACCCAAATATTGCCAGAGTATCGGTACTTTAGAATAATACCATTTGAGTTTTACTTGTATTCAGTGAAAAAAAAAAACTACTCAAGTACTGAGTAAGTGGTGAGTAAATGTACTGCGTTACTATCCACCTTTGCAAGCAAGAAGTCATCAACACAAGCGGGAAGTTTGAAACACAAACAGGAAGTTTGAAGAACTAGCAGGAAGTGAGAAGCACAAACAGGAAGTTAAAAACGCAGCCGGAAAGGTTGACGCACAAACAGAACGTTACGGACACAAACAGGAAGTTAGAAACACAAACAGGAAGTTGCAAAGCACAAACGGGACATGAGTAACAGAGACAGGAAGTAGAAAACCCAACAAACAGGAAGTGGCAATGTCGTTGACGAGCCGCTCGGCGTCTCTCGGGCAGGATGTTGGAGGAGGGCCGAGTGGAAGAGACGGACAGAAAGAAAGACGAGATCGAGGAGCTGCAGAGGGAGAGGAGGAAGGAGCTCGCCAAGAAAGGAGAGGAGCACGTGCCGGCTTTCTTCAAGTCAGTCTTCCTTCCTCGAATAGACAATCAAACAAACATTTTTCCAAATCCGAGACGCACCCTAAACATTAAGTATTACTTTGGCGCCCTCTTGTGGCATTTTGGGGCCAAGCAACGATGTTAAAGGGAGTCGAGGAGTTTCATTTGGTCAAAAATCGTGTCTTTATTAATTCAATGTGATGAATGTGTCCCTCACGCCACTGATTTAATCCACACGTGTGTGTGTGTGTGTTGTCGTTTCAGAAAAGCCAAGGACTGTTGCGGGCGCGATGTGTGGCTGACAAACGGGACTTACTGGAAACTCCGAGAGGATCCCGGCTTTGCAAAGCTCCCGTGTGTCACGCTCTGGTGACGTTAGCGGCGCGTGAAAAACAAACAAACAAACAAACAAAAAAAACCCCAAGAATAATCATAAATAACAAGCACATGTGATCGTAGATTGACATGGTTACAGAGATGTTGAAATATGATTGGACCAAAAAAAAAAACAAATCGAATATTCTCAGACGCATGTTGGAAGCTTTGCAGCCATATGAAAGTATGCGACAGACTTTTCTCGTTAAGACCCATGCAAACTGCGTGCGCTGAAAAAGTGCATACTACGTCTCCTTTAAAACTTTATTTGATTCGAAAAACAAAACAAAACAACAACAGTACTGTACACTGATAATCAATTGTGCCACCTTGAATAAGTAACACTTGTCCCTTTTAGAAAACTCCCCACATAAATTGCGATTGACGGGAAGATTATTGCTCATTTCATCTTACAAATATGCGAAGCAGCTCTTTTTTTTAAAAAAAATGACATTTTTGTAGATTTTTTTTCTTCTTTTTTTTAATATGCGTGATGCTGCTGTGACCTCAGAATGTGATTGCAATGGCGCTAACGTGAAATGTGGATTAACGTGCTCTCATGTTAATTTCGAGTCCCCACCCAAGCGAACAAAAGAGAGATACATGGCAAAAGTTTTGGGAACCCCTGGTGTATGGCAAGATTTTAGAAATGCTGAGGGTCCATCCCTTCTTACCCACTTGAGCAGAATAAAAAAAAAAAGACAAAACAAAACCCAAACATGATGAAATAGTAACATAATGTTGAAGATGCTCGGTTTTGACTCCAACTCCGTCAAATAGGTGCCGTACGCAACTGCCGCTGCCATCTGCAGTTTCTAACGCTTTTTCACAGACAGACAGGGCCCCCCCCCAAAAAAACCACGCCACTCTGGAGGTGAAGGGGGGTGGGGGGCGTCATGGTGTCTCTGTGGTCACTTCCCACTTCCTGTTTGCAGCGGTGACAAGTGTCTGTTTGGCTTCTGGTGTGTGAGCGACCCACTTTTTTTTTGTACCACAGAAGAAGAAGGGACCGCAGCCACTGGCTTTCCCACTGCTTCAAACGCACCGGGAGCGATGGCGATAACCCCCCCCCCCCCCCGCCCCCCGCTCCCCCGGCCCATCCTCCCTGCCCCTCCTGTTACTACGGTAACTGTCGCCAATCATCGATTCACCTCTATGTTCTGTCACCTCCGACGAATGTTCAGATTTGTTCTCCCCCCCCCCTTCGGGGTGGGGAGACAATTTAGCGCGGGCGCGACCATTTGTCACATTTTGAATGTACAGGCTGTCCACCGTCTCGTGCCAATTTAAAAAACGGGCGAGATATTTGTACTAGCTTGAGCCTGCTACCTGTAGAAATGTAGGAGGGGGGGGGGGGGTGAAGAGACCACGGTGAAATGATCAGTTGCTGAGAACAATTTTGTTTTGGACTATAATGAGGATACAACCGCCAAATTCAAAAAAAGTACGTGGCGCTGAAGCTGGATATCAAGCCAGTGGGGTGGGGGGGTCCCAAGTGATGTGGCTCAGTGGGCATAATAGCCAAAGTAATTGGCCTCTTTGTCGCACAGCTGTGCCCCGTGATTGGGCGGCGGCGAGTTCTCAGTACTGGACGTGTAGGGCGACACCCTCCTCTTCTTGGCGTCGCCCGCGCCGCCCTCAAACAGGGCCGAGTCCACCGAGTCGGGCGATTTCAACGAGGGCGGCTCCAGCCAGCGCTGCTCGCCCTCCGCCGCGTCTTTGCCCTTGTCGGCCAGCGGGAGGGGCTCCGGCGGGGCGGGGTGCAGGGGGCCGGCGTGCAGACGGGCGTTACCGGGCAACGCGGGTGACGAAGACAACGGGCGGAACCAGGCCAGGCTGGGGGCCGGCTTACTGGCCAGGTACTGAGGCGGGGCCCGGGCGCCGGTCCACGCCGCCGTGGCGGACACGCTGCCGGAGGCGAACGGGCGCTCGGGGTAGTAGCTGAGGGCCGGATGCGGGGGGTTCTGTAAGGGGAAGGGCTTGTAGAGGGCATTCCCGGAGAAGTCGCCCTCGAAGGATGACGCCAAGTCCAGGCGGTTGGGGGCGGCGGCCTGCTGGGACGGCACGTACCAGTGGGGCCCCGGGCCAGAGGGGCCGTCCTTGTGCTGCTGGCCGCCCGCCGCCGCCGCTTCCCGGCCGTAGAAGCGGCCCTGGGGCGGGGGGTTGACGTACGGCTCCGACAGGTAGCTCGCCGGGTAGCAGCCCCCGGCCAAGAGCGGCTGGCTCTCCGTCGGGGAGGGGGTGAGGCGCTCGTGGTCGGGCGCCGCGTACAAGCTTGGTGGGCGACGGTGGGGAGGAGGAAGCGGAAGCGGGGAGGTTAGAAAACTTGTTCCATCCTGCCCCCAAAACCTCAAACATCTATCTCGTATCTCCACAAAGTAAACTTCAGCGATGTAAATAGCTTATCGACAAGAGTGCACAAATTTACACAAATATGCTTCGTTTGCCTGAATTTGAAATTGGGATCTATTGTCACGTGTTTAGCAGTCTTTGCACTCATTTCCAATTGATGTACTCTGTTACTCAAATTACTATTTTTAAAAAAAACCTGTTAGATAATTTGTTCAATTTGCAGTTTGTTTGCTTTTTTTAAGAATCGGAACATGACTGGGCAGCGTCAATTCTTTGTTGTGTTATCGTGTTTCTCTCGCGTGTTGTCTGTTTGACCACAATGAAAACAAGAATCTTATCTCTGACTTCATCTTGTCCCTTTTTTTTTTTTTTCGTCTCTGCTTATCTTCTCTAAGCACCAATTGCTCGCCTCGTAGCACACAATCACGAAACATACTTGGATGTGGGCCTTACAGAGTTAAAAAAAAAAAACAGGACAATTATCCATAGAAAAGTCTACACACCCCTGAAAAATGTCAGGAGAGCCTACCAGAACATCTGAACATGATTTGGGGTGCATCGGAGGCACTTGAAATGTTGGCAGATGCCACCCGACTCATTTGGAAAGTTTTGAAATGCTCTTGATCTGAAAAGCTGCCATTTGAACAGGGGTGTGTAAACTTTTAATATGCACCGGAAGCAAATGTTACTGCACTGACTTGTCGTAGCTGTCGCGGAAGCCTTTGGCAAAGGGGTTGTGGTCGATCTTTAACTGCGTGATCTGTAAGGCGAGGGGACAACGAGAGAAAAAGAATCGTCACGTCAACGTCATGCCGCTTCATCGAAAAACTTTGGACCCACGTCGGCGTTCTGGTAGGCGGTGACGGCGATGAATTGCGTCTCGGGAAAGACGAAGGTTTGCGCTTTGGACACGTGGAAGGCGTCCTCGCTGCCGTCCTCCTTCACCTCCACCACGTGCAGACGCGGCTGATACTTGTGCAGGGACTGCAGCACGATCATCTGAGTGGCGGGGGGGGGGGGGGGGGTTGCACGTTTCAAATTACTCAGCAAGTCTCGGGCGGAAAACAAAGACAAAAATTCACTTTTGAAATCAATCAATTGAAATCTGAGTCCACCCATTTGTCCATTTGAGACAAGACGATTGAATTAAAACGACGTAAAAAAAATTAAAATCATCTCTACTGCTAATAAAATTGAAATGAATTCATTTTTGATACCACTTGAATATATTTACATCAACAAAAAAAATTACGGGCTGCGACCGATACCATTGAGGAGTCAAAGAGTGAATACTCATCCTAGTATCGGTCCGGGAAAAAAATGGTATCGAACCTCTCGAATAAAATCCAAATGATAAGGACAAGTCGGGGTTTGTACCTGCGCCACGTTGTTACTTCCGCCCTTGTTATTGGTGAGCTTGAGCTTACTGAAGGACACTTCCTGTCTCATCCAGTGGGCGCCCGTGTTTGGAGAGTCGGGGTGCACGTACATCCTGTTTCCTGCGCCAATCACCACATGACTCAGTTGTCGATTTAAAAAAAAAAAAAAAAAAAAGACGCCTTTCAGGCCCGTATGTGATCTTGCCATCGTTACCTGGCATGTTGCCCTCCGCTTTGCCACACTGCACCCACTTGCCGCCCTGGTAGCGCCAGTGGTGCTGGTCGGCCAGCACCACGTCCACGTACACGTTGTAGTGGGCCGACGGGTCCAGCGAGCTGATGTTGAAGCTCAGAAACGGGAACATCCTCCTGGCAAAAAAACAAAATACACACGAGACACTTGCTGACAAGGTCTTTTGCTTTTTTTTTTTTTTTTTTTTGCTCTGCTTGCAGGTTCACCTGCTGCCTTTAGCTCCTCCCCTTCTCCCTGATGACAGCCAATCAGACTCATTCTCAGCCCACCTGCGCCTTACGGTCTGTTCCTCGTTGACGACCTCAAACTTGCTGCCAAGTCTGGTTTTGTCCTCATCAAAGCCATCTACCATGCCTTTGGACTATCTGGATGTTTTTGTTGTTGTTGTTGTTGTTGTTGTTTTTTTTAAGCTTTGCTTGGATTGGAATGGAAGGTCTTTTGTGCTCCCGCTGCAGCTCCAAAACGAGTAAGTCCACCAAAACGCTTCTCCTTTGACTTTTTTTTGGTTCAATGAACACAGACACCAATCAGACCACAGAAGATAGTTTTATCAAAGCCACAGGCCAACTTAACTGATCAGAAAGGCGAAAGAGGAAACTACATCTGGCCCGCACAACTCACACACACACACACGCAAAAAAAAAAATTCTCATTCCAAGTAAAAGCAACAGGTGGTAGATTGTTAGAAGAGATGGTGTGTTTGGTGCTGTTCATGCTTAGCTTTGCTTTATTTAATGCCAGGTGCGGGCAAATTGCATTTTTAAAACAAACAGCTGGGCAAGCTTGTATTACTTAAATAGAGTAAAAGGAAAACCTCTCATTGTTTTCAACGCACTTGTTCGCCACGAGTGACGCTAATTGCATTTGTGTGAATCTCTTGCATGTTGACAGCGCTGCTTAGCTCAATGTGAAACGCGCTTATGCAAATGAATGTAATTGTTCCTTCGGGGGCTTTGGCGGCGTCAAAACAAGTGAGCTGTGTAAAGGCAGGAAAGCGTTTGTCGCCGGTTGCCCGGGCACCTGGGGGGGCGGCCATTTTCGAGTCCTGTTGTTCTCGCGTTCCGTTGTGGCAAAATAACCAATTTCATTGGAGTTGGCATTGTGTTGTTCATCAGTCAGATTGGATGATGCTAGGCTAGACACTTTGTTTGTACAGCAGACCAGGTTTCGAGACTGCAGTTCGTTGAATTTTGCTCTATTTTAGTCCGGTTTAGATTGGCTGCGATTTCCCTGCCCGCGACTGAATGGCGCCAAACTTTGTTTGACAGTCAATTTGAAAGAAGGCTGAAAAGAGGACGGGCCTGTATTTCAAGTCCAGCTTACTTTCGGTCCTCTCAAATCCTGCTTTTTATGCCGACATAACATTAAATAAACTACTGTGGGTTCATGTTAAATCTCTTTGGCCATGATTTTTGATCTTCCGCCAAACTGACGCTTACGCCAAACGACGGTTCGTCCGTCGCCACGGACGCTCGCCAGTCTTCCGAAGTGCGATGAATCGCTCCGGGGAAACACGGCGGAACTACGTCGCTGATGTTTAAGAACAATCCGGCCGGTACGGCAGACGGCGGAATGGACGGGAGGGGAAGTGGACGGCGGGCGAGGGGGCGGAGGGGGGGGGGGGGGGGACTCTTCCGCACCGGCGCACCCGCTGATGTGTGTGGACAGGAGCTCAGGTCGGCTTCTTGTCACCGCGTACGTTAGCCTGATCACCTGTGACCGCGACGTGCCAGTCTGCAGCTGCTGCCACTCGCCAACACGGAACGCTATTTATAGTTCCGGGATTCGCAAAGCTTTTGGGTCCAGGGAGGCCCCCCCCCCCCAACCCCCTCAACTTTGTTTTTAATGTAATTCCACTGTCTGCCACTAGATTGCACACTTTTTTACACTGTGGTTTGCATCATGAGCCATAAATATTCATTTATATTCTGAAATGATAACTGTTGGTTAGAGAAAAATGTAAAATTTAATTGTGTTTGGATTATTTTAAAAGGATAAAGACCCCTAAGAAAATAAATGTTGTAAAAACATGCCCAGGGTGCATTTAAATACATTATTTCTATATCGGCGTCCTTTCTGTACCATTTGTGTGTTCCATCTTATGAAAATAATACAAAATAACATAAAATTGGAGGAAGGCTTAGGGGAGGGGTCAATATGGGCGAGTGTAAGACTTCTGACTTGAGGAAACATTTGTTTTGCTGTCCGACGAGGCGCTCGCCTGCTCGCTCGCTCGCCGTTTCTGCGAAGACTAAGTGTGAACAGGAAGTCACACTTCTGCTTTTTTTTGAGGGGGGGGGGCGGCAAGAAGATGAAAACTTCCTAATATTCAAATTAAATATTTTCACGATGACTGACATGTTGATTATCATCAATAAGGACTTGAAATAGAAAAAAGGCGCCCACTCGAGTTTCCCCACTTTGAATGTGAAACTCCTGTGGGAAGACACCTTCAAAAAAAAATTTTTTTTTCTTCATATTTCAGAGTTTTATCTTCAACTTTTCTCTCGAGGGGATCAGTATTTTCATCACGGGCCACATCGTAATCGTGGTTTCCCCTAAGGGTGACGATATGTCAGAGAAAAGAAAAAAATATAAAAGAGTTCAATGCATAGTCACTTCACCAGAAAATTATGAAAAGACCGTGTTTTTCAGTTCAACACTTGTTAGCCAGCCTTGACCGCATCTCTGCTCTCTGCTCACCGGCCTGCCATATAAATCACAAAGATTTTATTGGAGCCACAAAACCTGCAAAATGGCTCGAATGGAGTTAGACCACAATTGTTGTCAGTGGCCCCAAAAATGTCATGACTAGATTTGGTGGGAATTGTAGACATGGCCGACAGACATTTTGCTCCTGAAATGTCAGACAGTGCAAATAAAATGTTCCTCTCCTCTCCTCTGTGTGACCAGTAAATTTGCAGATTTTTGTTAATTGATGTTGAATTGACAAATTTTGAATGTTTTTTTTTTTAGTTGCTGACAAATTTTGCTGCACAAGTCAGCCCATTGATCGGTGATAGCCGAGTGAATATTGACTTGGCAAGTTGACTTCTTTTCGATTCGTGTTGGGGCGCCTAAAATTTCAAATTAGATGTCACCGTGTTCTTCGAAAAATATTAAATTACAAAAATAAGTCAAACTTCTCTTCTTCTTTTGGTTTCCTGAAAATTGATGGCTTTTAGAGATATGACAATATCTCTAAAAGAGATTATTTGAAACAAAACAATAAATTGTTTTTTTAAACCAAATTGCAGCCTTTGCAATTTTCCAAATTTCATTCTACTAAATTGCGATTTCAAGTCGATTCATCGTTCAAAAAGTGAAAACATATTAGCATTTTTATTTTTTTTTAAATTTTCATACTTAATGGTGCTGGGGGAAAAAAAAGAGTTTGAACTCCTTCCTTGAAAACGTGATGTCAGTGTCAGCCAAGAACATTGTGGTCCTTTTGCATGTTGGGACGGCTCGTGGTGGACTCCCAAATGATTTTTTTTCTCATATTTTGACTCCTAAAAAATGCCTGTGCAGTTGCCGAGGAGCTGCAAAGCCTCAAAGCAGCTTCAAAGGTACTTCACCTTGTGAAGGGCTGTGAACTTTCACCGTCTCTGGAGCTTTGTTCAACTCTTCCCTCCACGTCTGATTCCGTAGCTGCCATCCTCTCATATGATTCAAGTGAGTCAAAGGAAAAGAAAAAAAAGGAAAATTTTCCCACACCCAAAAAAATCTAAAAAAATGTCTTCCTTCAAAGTCTCACAGGTGTCTCAGAATTATTTTGTCATCTTTTTCCATTGTTAGATTTTTTTTTGCTTAGAACATTTTTCTACTGCACACTTGAGACATTTTGAGGTTTGCGGCTTCTTCTTTTTTTTTCTACGTCATCATATTAAATTTGTCATCCTATGGGGCATTTTTTTGAGTTGCTATTAAATAAGAGCCTTTGAAAATATGACCAACTCCATAAAAGTGGGGCCTTGCCTTGTGAACATTCAGACTGAAAGTGTTGTTGAACAAGTCAAATCTCCCCCCGTGAAATGAAATGTTGCATGTATCCTCAAAAACATTTTGGAAAGAAAATAAAATTCTCTATTATTAAAATTGAATGATCAATTGGACACAACTGTACACAATTATGATCTTGAAATGGGACGTCAAGTGAATGATGATATTTTCGAACGCACAATATGAAATATTTCTGATATGCATAACAAGTGTCGGAATATTTTCCATCATTATATAATTTTAAACACTGACACAACAACTTTTAGTCACCTTTATGACAAAGAATATCAACTATTTTGCTGGCAAATGTTGAACTGGAAGCTTCTCCCAAACAAGTGCGCCCGTAGTATCATTTTAGTGTCGTCAGGATTTCAATCATCAACTCGATTTGAACATGAACATTTTTGAATTGGATAATGTTGGCGAGTGTATTTTAACAAAGTAAACGTGTTGGAAAATTTAAAAATGTCGACGGTACTTTGAATGTCTCTCACTTTCATAGTTGCACACCGGAGCATCTTAATTTCATAAAAGCAAGAATGTGCACCTCAATGACATCATTATATTGTATGAGAATAATAATAATAAGAAGAAGAATATTTTTTTTTGGGGGGGGGACAAATAAAAAATAAAAAGTGCGAGCTTGAAATGTTTCTCATCATGATAGTCCTGACCTTTTTTTTTCAACTCGGGAGCAACTTGAAGTCGTCTCTTTCGCATTTGGGAATATGATCAGGAATTTCAAATATTTGCCAAACACACGCGGGCCTCAATATTCATCATGATAATAATAATTTGCCTTTTCCAACAGTGAATATGCGGAAGATGATCCCCGAATGGAAGCTAATGTCTCCAACTCATTAGATTGTAATTAGCGTTGACGTTTGCGCAAAGTCAACAGGGCGAGCCGTTCGGATGAAGGACGCACGTGATGAAATCAACAAAGTTTGCTGAATTTCGATCGCGGCGTGCAACTCGATGGTGCGCTCACCTGCCGTGCTTGGTGATGATCATCTCGGTGTGAAAGTTGTGGAACTTGGCCCACAGCGGATAATTGTTGAGCAGCGCCTGCGTCTTGCCGCACAGCTGCAAGCCGGGCAGCGGGTACAGGGCGGCCCGCTGGTAGCCCACCGCCGCCGCCGCCGCCGCTCCGAAGCCGTCCGGCGACGACGGGAACCCGTCCCCGTAGCCCATCCGGGCGGCGCCCCTGTGCGGCGACTCCGAACCGGCGCCCGCGTAGGCGCAGCCGCCGAGCGTCTGCGCGTAAAAGCGCACCGGCTGCGCGGGGCCGAAGCCGCCGAGCGCCTGCTCCGGGTGGTACTGCAGCGCCAGGGCGTCCTGGCCGCCCGCGAGGGTGTCCGGGTAGTAGAAGCGCGCGTCCTGGATGGCCGTCTTGAGCTCGGCCGGGTCCTTGCCCCCGCCGCGGTGCGGGTGTCCGTTCACCTCGGGGCTCTTGTGCGCCTCGGTGGCGCCGCTCAACATGCCGAGGTAGAGGTTGCCACCCGTGCCGCCCATTTGCAGCCCGCGCTAAAGTCATAAGGCTCGCGTCGGCATCCGAACGCTCCCGCTTGCCCGACGCCCGACGCGGGACTCGCGCGCACTGACTTCGCCGCCGACCGACCGAGCGACCGACTGCAAGCTGCACTCTCTCGTGCAAACTCAAGTGTGTGATGTGTACGTTGAGTGCGCGCGCCCTTATTGCCGAGACGCGTCCACCCGCGCGCTGCACGTGCGCGCGCGTCACGCCGGGTGATGCTGAGAACTCGAGTGTAGTTGCTCGCATCCGCCAAACTCGGACGCTTCCTCGACCGAATGAAGAGATGCTTCCCGTTTGAATATTCAAACCGCGACTTCAGGAAATATATCCACGTCTTGACACCTATGACCCATGTGGGTGGGCACACCCCCACATAAAGTCCGTAAAACCGCTCAGAGTGCCCAGCGCGCCACTGATGACAAATGATTCGTCGTGTAACACTCCCATCGATCAATTCGGCAACCAATCGCACGGACTGGCACCTGGATCGTAATAGTTGAAAATTGGTAGTCAATCATTTACAAGTTAGCGTTTGCCTGAAAAGACAGGCAGCAAAAAAATAAAAATAAATAGGTGAACTGATAAAACTGATGTTGGGTGCACCGAATTCACCTACTGGTTGACCAAAGAAAAAAATATTGGGCACAACAGGTGCAGAAAGTGAATGGCGAACCCTCCGTCTGTTACATGCTAAGTTAGCATGCTTCGCTTTGTTAGTTTAGTGAGTGCTACGATTTAGGTCCATATCTTAACTTTGTCCACCTTTTAAGTTGTCTGATGACGCTTGACGTCATCTAATGCAGTTATCTAATCAGTAAGTTATTTTTTGGGGAACATCTGATGTTTGGGCCTCCTCAAAAGTCCATCGGTGTGTGAGCAGGTGTCACGCAAGCGAGGAGGTGCCTCGTCGTCCTCCTCCTCATCAGCAGCAGCCGTGTAAATGTCCCTCGTTAAAAGGATCCGGAATGCCTGTCGCAGTGTCGGCCTGGCGCCGGTTCATCATTAACGCGGCATATGTTCGTAGCGATCTGCAGGTCGGGTGTGAAGAGGGCTTGGGGAGGCTGTGAAAAGCGAGGGAGGAGGAGGAGGAGAAGGTGCAAGCACATAGCAGATATGTTCGCAAACGAAGAGGGAAAAAAGAAAAAATGGAACACTTAGCAGAGTTCACAGGCGGTGCGTTTGTGCGTCTCGGTGAAGTGCAAATGTCGTTTAGTCCTCAGCAACCAACAAGCGGCTATTATTAGCCGCTAATCAATGCCGCATGCTACGTACAGTGGGTCACTCTGGACCTCGCCTTCGGCTCACATTTATAAACCACCGCAACTGGAATGCATTAAGTGTCCTTTGGGGGGGAAAAAAAGAAGACAAATGGACCACAAGGGCTTAGTTTACGCAAATCACCTTTTTTGAATTGCAAGTTATTTAAGGCATGCTACACACGTCATTAAATAGTTAGCATGTTAACGGTGGCTGCCATTTTCTTAGCGTCCATCAGCAATGGAGACTTTCATTGTCGTCCAGGTCCTGTAGAAAAGAGGCAACCCCGGATACCTCATTGACTTGAATCACTTGAGTGTCCCGAGTGAAGGTTTGTGCAGTTGAACTTGTCCCCGAGCAGAAAAAAAAATCACAAATTAATTGAATAATCCAGATCAGTTCAAAGCTGCGGGCCGGGATGTTCTAATCACTGTAATGACGCTTGCATTGAATGATTGATTGACTGGCAGCCGCGTGCATGTCACCGGTGACCTCAGCACACACACACACACACACTTACTTAACATAGTGATGTACTGGGACTGCGTGTGGGCGGATGCCGGTTCGGTTCTAATGATCGTTAAGCAGGCGGTGTCCGCACGCGGGTGGCGGTCCAAATGCGTTTAGGCGGGCCAGTCCCTGCAAGCGCCATTCGGGTTGCCAACAAGTTGCCAACCTGAGGTCTCGCCGCTCAGCAGGCTTCTGATTCACGCAGCTATCAGTCGACTGCGATCTGAATCAATCGGGAGGAATGAATTATTTTTAGCGCGAATGTGGCCTCCTGCCCCGTTCGCTGCCCTCTGGCCCCCCGCGCATGAGCCTCAGAGGCCCTCGCTAATGAGTGTCAACACGGAGGGCTGTGGCACTTTGACTGCAGACACCTCGCCTGACAAACGCAGGGCTTCAGTCAACGCGGATCACGCCGACGGACGCCGGGCAAAGTGACAAGTCGGTCGCTGCCTCGTTTGCTCGACGGCTTTCACTCTGCCCGTTTCTTCGTTCCCCCCCCCCCCCCCCAAAAAAAGATGTTGGCTTTCATGCCGGCTCTTGTTAGCTTTGTCGGTGGCCTCGTTTTCCCTGATTCCAGGGACCGACTGAAGGCCTTTCAACAACTTGGCTTTCCTCGCCAGAAATCCAAAACCGATCCAGAAATCGAATCCGTTACTTTATTGAAACGCAAACAACAAAGCAATCTGTTTTCATTCCGGCACCAAGCTCGCAGCTCACTTGACGATCTCAAATCAAGTTTCCCCATTGAAATGAATTGAAACGCAATCAATCCGTTTAAAAAAAAAAAAAAAGATGATTCTAATTTCATTGATTCGGTGTCTAATTGTCGGCTACATTTTTTTATAATGTACACTATGACTTTACTACGTACTCGCTGTATTGCAGATTCTTCTGTGGAAATACGCTGGCAAAGTAATATGTAGGCAAAATGGAGCCAAAAAGTTCCAGAAGCCCTGGCGTTAAATGTCGTTATCATAGCGCACAGCTATTTCCATGACTCGCCGCATCGGTTTGCGCGCGCTCGTCCGCTCGGCCCATCTTGTCAACTCGGGTTAACCTGATGCCGAGAGGCCGCACCCCCGGGGGGCGCTCGGGCCCTCCCGGCGGCCTCGCGCTCATCAGCGGCATTAGGCCGGCCGCGTGTGATGGCTGCCGACCGCCGGCGCCGCGGCGGCCGCCGTCGCCGTGATGCCAGGTTCCAACTTCCCGCCAGGAGCGGCGCTCACTCTCCCGCTGTGAAATAGTAAGCGGCGCCGGTAAAGATAGCGCTAATTTGTGCCGGGCCTCATCAAAGGACGGCTCGCTAAAACGCCCCGCCACTCTGAGTCATACGTCAGTCGCCAGATGGACACCAGGAAGGCAGCGGGCGAAAGTATTCCAACTTTTTAAGTTGACTCGGCTAGCGATGGCAACCCGCGAAACTTAAGTGCAACAAATTTTATAGGGCCTGTAAATGTTGAGAGTTTTGGTGTTTTGGGCCCCCCCACCCAACCGCCTCCAACCACACGAACAACAATGGAAAAGCCTTGAGAATGTGAAGGGACAAAGACTGCCCTTTGTGCGGCAATTGACATGGCAGCGGGCTGACACGGCGCACCCTCTAGGGGCTGATCTTCCAGTTGGGATCAAATGCCCAAACTGGGTCAGGGGGCGGAGACACACGGTGGAGGTGGAGGTGGCTTGAGATGCTGCGGTGCGCAATATTGAGAAAAATGTGGCACGCTATTGACAAACTTAGCAGTGGATGCTCACGCAAAATTTTGCATGAGCAAATGGCGAGGTTGTTTCACCAACAAAACAAAAACTGCAACAGCTGAGACACTGAGGAGGAAGGTTCTGGCTGGTCCAAGCGACCCCACCCGCTGCCTCCCCCTTTGGCCCTAGTTCATCACAAGATGACCCTTGCATTTAATTAATTAAAATTAGCATCTGTCCCCTTGGCATTGACTTGTCACGTCAGACAGAATCAGCCTTGGTGTCCTCGGACCCCTTGGGTGGGGAGGGGGGGGGGCGACCCTAACGAGGCCCCAGATCTTAATTAGATGATGAGAGGAGGAGGAGGTGATTGGAGGAAGCCCGCGTGAAGGATCAGGACAAGGAGCACAGGGAGGGGAGATATGGTGGCGTACTGGGGTCTTGTTGGGTTGAGTTGAGCCCCTGGGCTCCGGGAGGAGGAATGGGGGGGGGCGGTATTTATACACCGCAAACTGAAATGTGATGGAGGGGTCGAAAAGCTTTGTGTTGTTGAGCCTTCAACTTGAACGTGCGCACATTTGGCTTCAGTCAAAACAATACAGGCAGACGAAAGCAGGCTAAAAGATGTGCTTACGTGGCGGCCATGTTGGTAGGGGCATTGTTTCATAGAGCAAGTTGTCTCTTGAGCATGCTTTTTTTGGTAACATATCGATATTTATTTTTTTAATTGGACGCTCAGCTCCAACACACTCAATATTCCGTTCCTAGTGCAGTCTTCCTTGTTCTTGGACTCACGCCGCGTTGTTATGAACCAACGAATGAATAAATGTTGATTTGAGCAATAACAAAAACAAGCAACCCGGGCCGCTAAGCCTTGTGGGAGGAGCCTGCTACAGGAAGAGTCTCTGAGTCCCCGCGGGTCACGATTTGCTGGTGTCTCGACGTGGGCTGCCGGTGTCAGGTCCTAACGTGCTTCCTGTCCGGGCGAGGCGGAGACGCACGGCGGCCCGTGACGAGCGACCAGTCAATACGAGTGGACAGGACGTGGGCAGAGACTCGCTCGCGCGGATGTCACGGCAACGACGGGCGACACGGGCAGACGTGTGTGTGTGTGTGTGTGTGTGTGAGAGAGATGTTGAAGCTTTGTGAAAGTCCTGCGAGGAACAGAAGGCGCATTAGAGCCTGAAACGCATTCAAGCCTCAAATGTGTTAAAGCTTGACACAGATTGTATTGGGGGACGCCAGGGACATCATCAATATTAATATTACTATTAATTACTATTAATATAAGTGGATATTGTGTCATATCTTTTATGATATTATCCATGCCAAGATGAAAGTGGGCAGTGCCTCACGTTCCTTCAACCAGCCAAAAGTGTGTGTGTGGTGTCTGCACGCGTGTACATGCGAGTGTGTTGATTAATTTTTTTTTCCCCGCCCTCTGCGCACGATTGTGTGTTCTCGCATGCAACGGCGTGTGTCTGCTCGCTGTGAGGAAGTCCTTAAGCCAGTGTTTGTCAGCTGGTGAGCGTTCTCAATATAAGCACTCTAATTGCTCAGAAAATTACAAGTTACGCTGATTGCTCCTGACACCATCTGACATGACGGTGGCGTGGCCCCAGCTATTGAAGTCCACCCCCCCTTGCCCAACACCATCGACACCAACACCCCCTCACCCGCCATCCTCACCTCCCCTCTCCATCCTCCTCGGGATGTTGTCGAGGCCCCCGTTGACCGCCGCCTTGCCCCCCAGTGACCGCCGCGTGCCCTCCGCTGCTCGGAGTGACGTCAATCTGCTTGGGCGTCGCTTTCTGACACTTTTCATCCGTCACAAGCGAGAACCAAAATTTTTTTTTTGTGCTATTCTCTCCACTGGTAATTTCCAATCACTGCCACAGGAAATTGTCGATCGGACGTCAAATAATATATCTTTGTTTCTCTACAAACATTGTACAAGCACGGTTCCCCTTGGGCGGAGTGCCCCAAGGCTGAATTCTAAAGCCTCTCATCTTCTCCCTCTTCTGTGTCCACGAGTATGGCATTTTTGTTTTTCAATTTTTTTTTCCAGATTGTAACCTCTCCACTGCGTTAGACTTTGAACATCACACTTTATCGTATATCTGAAAAAAAAATCTCCTGCAAGACAGCACCATGGTTACTTCTCACTACTGCTCGTTTCTAATAATAATAATAACAACGGTGCAGGTGTGAGTAGAATCCGGCGCGTGGACGTTTGCGGCGGGGCCCCCGAAGGCCGCCACGTGTCACCTCTCGGTCTCGTCAGTGTTAACGCGCGCATGGTCACTCGAGCGTGGAGCCGCGACAGATCAAATGAAGCCCGAGCCCACCCTCCAAGCCCCCGCGCCTCGGCCCACCTCCCCTCGCCACGTTTCATCTTTGCGTCGACCTCGCTTGCCTGCA
Organism: Hippocampus zosterae; assembly: GCF_025434085.1. Classification (NCBI taxonomy): domain Eukaryota; kingdom Metazoa; phylum Chordata; class Actinopteri; order Syngnathiformes; family Syngnathidae; genus Hippocampus; species Hippocampus zosterae. The sequence goes on from NC_067457.1 coordinate 1,526,970, forward strand.
CAGTGACGACGTATCCATGACTGTCCGGGCGTCACCTCTGGCGTGAAGACTTTTTTGTCGAATTTCAGGTCAGAACCTGTGGCCATGGCACAGAGGATCAGCGCTGATGGCCGCCGAGCACCGAGAGCCACCGTGTCATTGTGGCTCCGGGCTCGGACCTGTAGACCTTTCGGACGGCGGCGCGTCAACATGACCTTTTGTGCCCGCCGCCGGCCTTTGTGGCGTCGGTGGCCGTGCGTTTGAATGCAACGACACATTTTGCATTTTTAAGAGTGAGACATCCTTTTTCTGCATTCTTATTGGCTGGCAAAGGCGACACGTTTGGTTATTCTTGTCGGAAGCTGACCGAGTTTGAATGTAAACAAACAATTGCGGTTTTCTAGCAGTGGTTCAAATCCCCTTGTTCCAGTTCATCGAAACAATTGTATCCATCCTTTGTCTGTATGCTTAATTGTCACTCGAGTGTCGCCCAAGCATTTCGGGTTTTTCTCGGGTTATTGCCGACGAGTTCCGCTAAAAGCTAGCGTATGTCAGCAGACTTGACGTCTGCCCTCACTTCCTGTCGGGCTAATCCAGAACGCTCGGGCTTTCCGAGCATCCGCGTTAAAAGTTTGCAACGGAAACCTTTGGGCCGCCGCCGTCACTGGTGACGGAAGGGCGGGCGGGGACGCGTGATGTGTTGTGACAGCGCCAGCCGGGGCTGGCGGGCGGTCACCATGCGGCACCATATTGCAGGGCTCCCCGGGGACGGGAGATCAGCGTGCCAGCCTAGCCGAGAAGCGCTAATAGGCGCAACACGTCTTGCTTTCACACATTAAGGCGGGCGCGGGGTGACAGATCGGAGCTGTGATACCGCCGCCTGCGAGGAAGAATCGAGAAGGCCCCGGCGCCCGCCGCCAGGCGGCTAATGACGACGGGTCGGGCGGCCGTCGCTCAGCTGCGTTCGGGTTCGGTCCGTGGATAAACGAGCGGCAGTTTTGCGGGTCGCGACGCCTTCTACACAAAACCGGTGGACGAGGGGAGGGTCTGTCTGCGCTCCTTGCCGCCTACCTCGGGGGCCCCAACGCTCCATTTGACAGATTGAGTACCTGCCGCGCTCGCTTTGCATCAAAGGTGACGCGCCCCCACCACTTTTTATCGACGGTCGTTGCAGTCAAATCATACATCGACTACTTACTAGTCTAGAAAAATAGCATTCTAAATTATGATGTCGCAAAAAAAATAAATCATGAAAAAAATAAAAGAAGAGGTTATAACACCACAATGCTAATGCCCGTCAAAGGCGTTTTGCATTCTTTTGTTAGCATTAAGCTAACCTTTCAGAGCCTGAGAGTGACACGAAAGCATGTGAAGCTTTTTTTTTGGGGGGGGGACGCATTGTTCACCGTCTGGCAAACCGCTTCATTTTGTAAAGCGCTTTGAATTGACTTCACGTTCCATCCGGCAAAAAAAAAATAATAATAATAATAATAATACATCTGCAGAGCAACTCCAAAATTTTGGGAAAAAAAGCGAGTCGACTCGTCACTTTGACCCCAATATGTATCTATTCACAGTCCAATGTTTTTTTTTTTTTAACTCAAAGACGCCACTACCCCCGCCCTCCCCCCGGGGTGACCCACCCCCCAGGGCCACGCGATGCCGGCTGCAGCGAGCGAACGAGCGAGTGCTCTGCCAGTCATCAATACGGGTTCCTTCCGTAGGTCACGGGTTCAAATACAGTTCACCGCCTGAGCCTGGCCGCGGCAAAGCAAACCCCGCCGCCCGCCGCCCGCCGCCCGCCACCCGCCACCCGCCGCGTATTAGGACGTGCAAGCGGCGCGGTATGACGCCACTATTCCAGACTATTGTTGTTTTTGTTTGCGTTGCGTGTTTCCCTGACGCGGCCTCCTCTGACCGGCCTTTCGATCGCGCTTCCGGGCCTTGTGCCAGCTCGCCAGAACCAACACGTCGCGAATGTATCGGCGGAAAATGTCACGCTCGGTTCACTTCTGGTGACGTCCGGTCAAAATGTTTGATCGCTGAGCACGTTTGCTTCTCTGCTTTGAGGTTGGGAGTTTGAATCTTGGCTGCGGCCTTCCTGCGTGAAGGTTGCTTGTCCTCCCGTAATTGCTTCATTGATTTCTTGTCAATATTCATTCATTCTGAAGAGTCCATTGAAAAAAAAAAGAGTTGTTTTATTTATCTCTGAAAGAATGAAAATGTTCCTTGCAGGTTCCTCATTCTTGTCATGACTATTATCTGGCAGAGGCGCTCGCAGTCGAGCGGAGTGGTTGTGTTGTGACGTGTGCTCAGTGCGGTTGATGTGGTTTATGTGGCCACCTAGTGGGCGGAGGAACACTTTCGACATGCCACCCCCAAAAGCTTTTGGATCGACTGGACTGATATCAAATGATCACGCAGCGACCGCACGGTTTTGTCATGCACAAAGAACGAAAGCAAAAGTGAAACTTTCTGCTCGGCTGCGGGATTCGTCGCGCCGCCCGTCAAGTTCTGGGAAAGCCCGAAGACACCCGCTCGTGCGTGCTCTTGAATCGATTTGGAATAACTCCATCAATTGACAATAACGTTGAAAAAAGGAGAACGAATTCTCGAGTTGGAATCAGCCTTCAGCTGATGGAACGTTTCCATGCTTGCAGGTTCGTGTGGTTTTGTGGCCCGGATGGGCGGTGAACATGATCACTTTTTCCTCTTCCTGAGGTTAGCGGCCTGCTTCTGAAAATCTACGAGCCATATTTAGTAAGGGTGTGGGGGGCATCAAATGTCAGTGAACACACACACAGAAAATGCATATTTACAAAAGTGGCCACCGGTGAACTTGATGGGTGTGCAGGCTGAAGCCGCCACAGTTTCCTTTTTGACTGTGAATAGCACAAAAGGTATTTTTCTCATTTTTAAAATGTGGCTTTGGTGACGTTGGGGGGATTTAGGAACAGTGTCAACTAGCACAAAGCCATCAGGCTGCTGCTAGAAAGCAAAAAAAAACCCCAAAATATGGCAAGAAAAGCCTACTAGAGCATGCAAACTTTATTGGAGTTTATTCATCGGCGCTTCAAATCGTGGCCTTTTTTGGGGGGGGGTCACAAAAACCTGGCCTTTGAACAGGGGTGTGTAGACTTTTTATATCCACTGTATGCGCAACAATAGTGGAGTGTAAAGTTCTGTAGAGTCCCAAGTGACTTATAAATGAATATGAAATGGAAACCAGTGAAGGTTTTTAATTGAAATTGAACGGAGAAGGCGAGTTTCAGTGCAAGTTTATTGGTTGGACTATTTACAGAAACAAAACGAAAAAAAAAAAAGTGACATCGAGATGTCAGCATTGTGTCCTTTTGCCTCACCATCTGGTAAAAAGCTGTTTTGGTCTCCTGAGTGGGGGAAAACGTCGTGGAAAAACGTGATTTGTTCCTCTGCTTGGGTTTCTTTTTGAGTTCTCCTGAGTCAACGTAGAAAGAAAAGAAAAGAAAAGAAAAGAAAAGAAAGCAAGAGGTGGAGGTGTCCACACAACCACACGTTTTTCATGTAGGTGGCACAGAAGATCATTCACTGATAATTTGCTTCGGAGAAAAAGTCTGATTCATGACAAGTGAAGTCAATGGGTGTCAATTATCGGTGCATTTTATACAAGCGTGCCCCCCCCTACCCCCCTCCCTATCATTTCAGTTGCCCATGGCTGAGCTGAATTTGCTTTTGCTCAATCAGGGGGAAAATCTAGTGACGGCTATTCAAATTTTCTGAGGGATGTTTGCATCATCGGTTGTGATGTCATCATTCCGCGACACACATGGCAGCAAAATAGCCCTTAAAAAATTCAGAAAGGAGGGGAAGGTGTAGAAATGTTCCTCGGATCTTCACGAAACGTTACTTAACCCCCACAATCCCTTTTTTTAATTTTTTATTGATTTTGCTGATGCGGTGTTATAATGACGGGCAAAAAAAAAAAGAAAAAAAAGACGGCATCTCTAATCGGCCGGAAGTGCTCGTGTGACTGATAAAACCTCAGATGAGCTGACATCAATGTTTTTAAGGTTCACCAGCAGAATCAAGATCAATTCTCCTCAAGACGATTAGCATTTTTTTTTTTTTTTTTTTTTTTGCTGTGTAATATTGAAACGGGCGGTCGGGCCGACATCGTATTGTGTGGGTACACTAAACGGACAAAAGTATTGGGAAACCTCCAGGAAGAAAAAATGTGGGTTTTAACATACACAAAGTTACATACTTTGCATACATTTTGGTGTTTTGTTTTTGTTTTAAAGACCATATTAAAAATGTAATTAGTTGGCCCATCCCTGGATAACAGACCCACGACTTTTTGTTTTCGTTTTTTTCTTCTTTTTTAGGAAGACTCCCAGTGCACCTTGTCTGTGTTTTCCTGGACATTACATTTCTGTCACTAGCCTCAAACGTGCTGCAAAAATATAAATCCTTTTTTTTTTTTTTTTTTTACACTATGAATAATATCACAATGTAAATAAAGGGGCGGGGGGTGAGACAGACACAGAGCAGAGACTAAAAATTAGCATAAAGTGCTTAGCACTTTATGCTAATTTATGCTAATACTTTTTTTTTTCTTTTTTTTTTTAACAGGCCGCAAGCGTAAAAGGTATAACGTGAGTACAAATGTTTGTGTTTCATGCCGGACGCATTGTTGTTAAAGCTTGGACGGTGAGGGTGACACCAACATGCAGAGCCACTGGACCGCCATGATTAGTCAAAAAGCACAGGACAGGACTCACAAATCCAAAAGATGGAGCCGTGCACTGGGGGGGGGTTCTAATTAGGAAAATTCCCCAAATTCCGATGGGAATTTATCAGCAACTCCCCCCCCCCAAAATTACAACCCCACTTGGTCGTTGAAATTGAAAAAATACTCAAAAGAAAATCATTAAATTCCCGCAAGCCTCTGACGTTAGTCGTCCGGTCGCCATGGCGATCATATCTTGCTGTTCTCCAGGTGGGAGTCAATGTGCTTGATGAGGGCGTCGTCAGGGTAACCGACGGGGAACATCAGCTGGCACAACGGGCAGCTCCGCACGTCGCTCTCCTCCGTCTCCATCCAGAGCTGCCGAGCGACACAGGTGGCCGGTTAGACGCCGGCGCGCTCGCCGCGGACGCCTTTAACGCATCACGCCTGCTCTCGTATGAGTCACCGCGACCGCTCGAGCGCGATGTGGAATCAAGACCCGACTTGCCGATCATGACTCACTCGCGCTCTGTCCGAGCCCACGCTCGCACCCTTGAGCAAAAACATCAAACGCCAGAGGTCACGTTAGCGTCAGCCGACGTGTCTACGTAGCCTGTCGTTTGCGCTGAAGCAAACATCGAACTCTTATTTGAACGACTGTGGAATTAGTTTCAAGCGTGTTCAATGGGTCTGGAACATGTCCGCAGGGACAACATTTAAAGTAAAAAAAAAAAAAATGGAGGTTAGTAATGGTTGATAAATTAGCAATATTGTGATTAGCGATAGCTGTTAGCGCGCCAGCATGGCCGGCATGCAGAAATGCGTAGAGGATCAACACTCACATTGATGGAGGGCCACGACTGAGCGTGCTCGGCCGATACGTAGCCGGGCTGGGGGTGGCAGCCCAGGGCGTTGGGGCACTGCGGGGCGGGGAAGGTGGAGCAGGACGCCGGACCCCTCATGGCGCCCGCGGGCACGGCGGCCGAGAGCGCGCCCAGCGTCCTGGGCGGGCTGATGGGATGCCGGCAGGTCCACTCCTCCTCGTCTTCGGAGGACTGCGGGGGGGGCGGCGGCGGGGCCTGCGCCGAGGGCGGCGGCGGCGGCTCAAAGCGCAGCGGAAAGGGCGTCTCCCTGGGGTGGCGCACGGCGCTCTCGTCTCCTCCGCCGCCGCCACCGCCGCCCTGGTGGGGCGACGACGCCCCTCTGTGCTGCGAGCCGCCATGAGGCGAGTGCTGGGCTGTCTGTTTGGAGTAGCCCTCGGCGAAGGGGCGGGGCTTAGGCAGCGTGGACACCGGGTCCAGGGAGAAGCGCGGCGGGCACTGGTACGCCGACGGGTCGCTGACTTCCGAATAGCTGCGGCGGCCCTGGAAGCTGGCGCGCAGGTGCTGGCTGGGCGGCCGGCAAGAGTACGAGGCCGGGCCTGCCTCGCCGACGTCCAGCAGGGGCGAGCGGCGGTGCGTGTCGGGCGAGAGGCGCTGCGGCACGGGCGAGCGCCGCTGCGGGATGGGCGAGTGGTGCGCGGGCGGCGCCGCCGGGGAATGGCGCTGGGAGATGGGCGAGTGGCGCTGCGACCCGGGCGAGTGGCGCTGGTGGTGGATGGGGGAGTGCCGCTGGACTGCAAGCACACGGTTCGCACCCGTCACGTCACGCGCGGGTTCTCGTTTGCGCCGAGCGCCGCTCCGCCCGCATCTAACCCCGTGCGTCTTTGCAGATGGCTCACCCGGACTGTGCTGCTCTTGCGAGGCTTTCCTCAGTATCTCCGTCTGCTTGGAGCTCAGCGCTCGCAGGCGGCTCAGCTCCTCCGTCAGCTCCGTGTAGGCCAGCGCCAGGTTGACCCTGGCGGAGAAGACGAAGTGCACGTATGGACGCTTTTTCATTCTGGAGCATCGCCGAACTTCACTCTGACTTGGTAAGTACAGTCGACCCGCCATTTTGCCGTCGAATCAATGGCCATTTGTGGCAAACGGGAAGACTCTCCATAACAACCCAGGCTAAACTTAGCTCGTCCCAAATCAGTCTCGCTTGACACAAATGACTACTTTTGTTCCTAAAAATGCTGAAATATCTTCTCGGGCTCTACTCAAGAGTTGTGCCGTTTACACGAAATGCTACAAACTACAAGAAGGGTTCATGAGGGGGTTAGGGGTGGGGGGGGGGCGGCCCTCAGTGGGAGGATGTGAAAGCAGTGAGTAAAACCAAGAGATGGCAGCGGCCTGGAAAGAAAGAGCGTACCCCCCCCCCCCCACTCCTCCCCACACGCGCACACACTCATTCTTGACTTTCACGCTTCTCTCCTCAAAGCTCTTGTTGGCTTTTGCTGAGTGGGAGCTCTCACTCAAGCCGCTGTGGTCTTTTTTTTCATGCTTTTGCTTTCCCGGTTTCATTTTCGTTTTTGGGCTGCGTTTTCTTATATCCAGTCAATCAATGAACATATTTTGGGCGGGGGGGTGGGGGCGCTAACAAATGTTGCAGGACACTGCGTGTGCTTTGGCCCGAGCGTGCTTTACATCTGGCTGCATCCTCGCGTGCCCCCCCCCCACCCCCCTCCCTCACTTACTGCTCGTCTCCCACCTTCTTGATCCACTCCACGTCGCACTGCTTGCACGGCGACGACATCTCCTGCCAAAGTAGGGCGTGAAATCAGCTTAGGGTGCACGCCGCACATAAGTGAGTTAGCAAATTTGGATCTTTGTGTATTTATTTTGGGGAAGGGGGCGGGCGCTAAGCATAAAACATACAGCAAACTAGACCCGAGCACCTGTGTTGAATTGAGGGGAGGAGCTTCATTCAGTCAGCAGATAGCCTTGTCTAATTGAAAAAAAGTGATTTGTCGCCCTCTTGTGTTCATAATGTGGAAGGGGCAAAAAAAAAACCCCAAACCAAATAAATAAGCAAGTAGCTTCCTGCCACTCACCCTGTCCCGCTGGCTGCCGTGCAGCTGCCTCACGTCCTCCTTGAGACGTTGGCACTGCGCCTTCAGCTCCTCCTCCCGCTGACACGCCCCCTGGGCCTCGTGCCGCGCCCCCTCCAGCTCGGCCTCCAGCCGCTGCACCTTCAGGTCGGACAACGCGTCCAGGCTGCGCGAGCTCTGCAGCGTCAAGGCGGGACAGTCCAGCACTGGATGGACACCGCAGAGCCAAAATGAGCCAAAATGTCGCCCGCAACGGCGAGGGACGCTCCAAACGCGGCGTTTGGAGGGGGAAGCGTTGGCGTGCGCTCGCACTCACTGTGCGCGTCGGGCCCCGCGTGCAGCTGCAGGTACTGCATGTCCTTGCTGTGCAGCTGCACGTTGAGCTTGTGCAGAGAATTGTCCCGTTGCCGCAGCGCCGCCTCCAGGCCCAGGATGCGCTCCACGTGCTTCTCCACCAGGCCCGTCTGCAAGCGCACATCGGTCGCGTGGTCAACAAGAATACGGGCCGAGCGAGCCGGCCCGGACGTGCGGACACAGACCATCTTGTCCAGGTCCCTCTGGAGGTTGCCCTTCTCCATGTGGATCTTCTCGTAGGCCTGGATCACATCTTCCAGCTGCTCCTCGCGCTCCTTCCTCTTCTGCAGCTGAGGGAGCAGAAGACACAGAAGACACTTGGCGCAACTACTCCCGCAAGAAGAAGAAAAAGGGGGAAAAAGCGAGGAGACCGAAAAGAGGCCGGTAATGCGGCGAGGGAGATGTTGCGTAAGAGGGAGGAGGTCCTTTTAGGACACGATAGCTTCATCAGAATCAACACTTGATGCGTCCCAGGACGCTTTGCCTTGTTTGCGGTGCGTCCTCATTACAAGACGTAAGCCAGTCGCAAGCCCAACACGCGCCGAGTCCTTTCCGGTTTCCACTTCTACTTCAAAAAAGCGAGCGACCAAAAAAAAAAAAAACCCGCGGCAAAAGCAGGCGGCCCCGTTAGGCAATCAAAGCGAATTTAACACACACACACATGGTGTGCTCACAAGCAGGAAAAAAAAAACACAAAGCCATCAATCGGACGAAACCATAAATTGCTAACGAATATCTTTGCCATGCAAAATCTCATTTCATTGGGACTGATTTTGAAGTGCGAAAAATGCCCACCTCGTGCGTCAGGATGGTGACCCTCTGCTGCAGGTTGTCGTTCTCCGAGTGCAGCAGCGCCGTCTCTTTGCTCTCGAAGGAGCAGTAAGAGTTGGCGTCCTCGCCGAACTCGCTGATCATGGGGAACTGAAAACGCACGGCCACGTAGTTTTTATCCTCTGCAAAGAATGCAGCTCGTGAAACTCTTCCTCATTTGTGTCGGAGTGAGTATATTTTACCGCCCCCTGGTGGCCAAGTCACGCATACCAGAAGGCGCCGCCATGAAAGAATCATTCTGCACAAATTTTCCAACTTTAAAAAAATATATATATTATTATTATCAATTCAACCTGTTTGTCTCAATCCTGTTCCATTTTTTTTCCTTCAAAATTTCAGAATAAAAGCCCAACGTGGGCCGCTCACGTCCATTTTGGTCTCGTGGATGATGAGTGCTGCGAACGACGTGTACGTGAGCGCAATAGGCCAATTCCTGACATGAGAGAGACGTGTTATGTAAGCAACATAAAGGAGCACATTTGCATTTAGAATGCCTTCCATCAGCTTCGGGCATTTTATTTCTTCATTTATTTATCCCCCTCTTCCCTTTGCGCGCCGACTGCGTGAGGACGGACGGGCTTGAACTACCTTTTTCCATTTAGCCAAACTGCTTCCTTTCCCGTCTTTTGCTCAGTGAAACAGTGAAAGGCACTGAGGGCCCCCAGAGACCGACCCCTACCAGACTGCTCCACTCCAACAAAACGAAAGTACAAGAGAGCAGTTTTGAGCACGAAAGATGTCATTCCCCCCCCAAACCCCCCTTAAAAAAAAAAAAAAAAGACTGATCTGTCTCTGTGGGCTCTGAGCACACTTGCTAACAGGATTATGTGTGGTGCTCTTGTCGAGGGAGTAAATAAAAAAGAAAATCCTCTTAGTCCCAGTAGGTGGATTATTATTTATTATTTGGCTTGTATCTTGAGGAAAATGTTGTGTCGATCTATTTGTTTGCTTCTTGCGAGCCTATTCCAGCTGAATTTGGGCCAGAGGCGGATGCAGAGCCATTTTGCTCTGTCCAGGGTGCTGAAGCCGCAACATTTCCATTGAAATCAATTGAAAGCAATCGGAAAAGCCCAAGTGGAAAAAGTTGGAAGTACCCCGAAGCAAACACAAAGCGCCTGGCAAACGCGAAGCGCCGCCTTCACCTTGATCTCGTAGAGCTTGAGCTTCCTCTTGATGCTGCTGTTCTCGCGCTCCAGGCCGCCCAGCCGGCTCTTGATGTCCTGGTAGGCGGCGATCAGGGCCAAGTGCGACGGCGAGTAGACGTCGGCGGCGGTGAGGGGCGGCGAACGCCACCCCACTCTGCCGCAGACGTCCTCCTTCAGGCCGCCGCCGCCCTCGCCGGCCCCGCCCAGCAGGCCCAGCTCGCCGCCGCCGCCGAACAGAGACTGCATGGCCTCAACCTGATCTCACACACACACACACACACACACACACGCACGCTCATTAAATATGAACCGATTTGCTTTCAAAGGAGACGCGAGCACATGTGAGGGTCACTAAATTTGGCAGGACAGACTCGATAGACTCTTGACCTTTCAAAGTGTGTTAGAAGGGCTCCCTCTGGTGGTACACAAAAGAATCACTAAATTCATTCCTCAAACTTTTCAAAATTAAGAGCTGATGATTTGATTTATTTTTTTTTTCATTCAATACAGCCTCTCTGTTCCATTGTATTGAACTTGAGTACAATACATTTAAGAAGCGTCTTTGATTGGCTGGAAGCCCCTGTGATGTCATCATTGAAGGTGGCTGAGCCAGCTGACTGGTCGCACGGTGCCAGCGACTTCCCGGCCTTCCAGCCACTCAGCGGCGTGAGTCAGCTGCCGCCCCCGGAGCTATTTTCATCTGCTGCTTCCTCCATGCCGATGCAGCATCAGACCATCTGCGCCCCACCCCCCACCCCCACACGCCCCCTTCGGGCCCGCCTAGCGGTGAACACACGGCGGCAGATGTGGCTAAATCCGTAGACATGGTATTTACGTCCGATCACGCCTTGAGCGCTGAATCGTACGCGCACGGCGTCAGGCTCCGGAACTATTGACATCACAGTGTGCAATTTTGCTCATCCTGTTCATTTCAGCATTTACACTTTGCAATCATCAGCATCTTTACACATGATATATATTTTTCTTTTCGCACTCACTAGTTGTTACTTATTCTGCCTAAATCATATACCCCGCCTCTTGAAAACAAAAGAAATAGTTTCCCAATGTGCTCGTGTGTGTGCGCGCATGTGTGTTTAACACGGGAGGCTCCAGTATCGATGCACGAATCCAATCCAGCGGATCCATACGCAGCGCCTCTCTGACCTTATTAAGTGAATCCGTCAAATGTTGTTTCGCAGCCGGCGGGCACACGAATGAAACGAACGCCATCCGTTGGCTTTGGTTGGCACTTTTTCCTCAGCGTTTTGATTGTCCTGTGCCAGAAACAAAAGTCAACTCGGTGGTTTGAACTTCCTGTACAAATGTACAGCAATAGCAACATCATTTTGTTTTTTTTAATGAACCCCGAAAGCTCATTTATACTATTCAACAAAGAAGAAAACAAAAGGGGATTTTTGCTGTAATGATGCTAATGAATGATATAAACATAAATGTAGTTTATTTTTTTAAAGCATGTCCTTATTCAGCAAAAACCAAACTAAAATACCTCACAGGATTTTTAAAAAAAATCCTCACGCTCACTGCCCTCTTGTATTTTTCACCTCCGACACAATTGAGCACATGCACCCATTATACTTGCCCAAACTTTACACACGCCTATAGTGTACCGGATCGCACACACACACACACACGCCCAACTGCACACATGTACATGCAACTGCAATTTTTGCACGCACCCGCATCTCTTCGCCCGTAAGCATCCGCCCACGCACCCGCTTTATGTATGTGGTTCACGCATTAAGCGTGGAGGTGAGCAGCTGTGGTCGTCATGCATGCACATGACTGATGTTCGGTTGAAGGAAGCGACAAAGACTGCAAATTGGCCGCGTGTGCGCCTTTGTGGCAAAGTGTTTGTGATGACTCTCGGCGTCCTTGTCCAAGGGCGCACTTTGGGTTCTCACTCTCTGAGATGGATGTGTGTGTGTGTGTGTGTGTGTGTGTGTGGTTGGAGGAGTCTGACCCTAGAGTAGGAGTCTGACCGTGCTTGCTATGCATGTGAATTTGCTTGGTGTCAGTTGCTCTTATTGTGGTAACCATGGCGACGTGTCATCCTTCTTCTCTTCCCTCGGCCCGTCGTGTCTTTATGGGGGTGGGAGGGGGGGCGAGGGAGCGCCGAGAACAACAATGACGTGACGGGGAAGTGCTTGAAGGAACGGCGACAACGGCGAGAGGCCCTCGATTTAGCGCGTTGCATTTCAGATATTAGACGGTGTCATCGGCAGCCTGCTGACTGGATTTCATTACACAAGTTCGACGAAACTTTCAGTCCGGTCAGCTGCGCTTCGTTGCCGTATTTCATTCTCGTCTCCTTTCTATGATCAAATCTATCAATCGGTGTAGTGGATTGCGATCCAGATATTAGAGGGTGTCATCAGAATGCGCTCATTTGTTTGCAGATAGAATTTCATGCCAGGTGTTAGACTGTAGCAGCTGCTTTTGTTTCCATTTATTGACCTTTAGTCCTTTACGGCAAAGGCCAACCGCTATCTTATTATTATTATTATTATTTTCATAGCACCAACAGCAGTAAGAAAACGTTGCTGGGCCCTACTGGGAAGCGCGAGTGGATATTTTTAGGCGCTCCGCCGGGAATGCGGGCCGTCCAGCAACTGGCAAGTGGGTAACCTGCTTTTTTTTTTTTTTCCTCGAATGGATCCCTGCTGAGCATGGACGTTTTATCTGGTCGTGCAGTACTTTAGGGTAGACTGCGGAAAACAACGCAGTCTTTTTTTTGTTGTTTTTTTTTTCCGTCAGTCAGTCTAACCTCCACCTGGCCACTTCTAAAGGAACATCTCGTTCGGCCTTTCTGGATGTTCTTTGCCGCGTGAGTGATGGCTTTGCCTCCTCTGGCTTTTCTTTGTCTCGCCTCCTCCTTCCTCCCGCCCCGCACGTCGGGTGCCTACTTTGTCCTCTTTCCAGGTCGCCATGGTGACGGGAGGTTGCGCCGCCCGGTGACGGCTGGTCTCGGCTCCTCTGCTCGGTTGTAACTCACCAAGGTGACCGGTGAGGAGGCAAAGGAGAGATCAGCTAACATCTCGAGCGGGGCGTGGAAAAACGGATTGGTCGCCAATTAATCTATCCAGCCATCCAATTTGACTCACAGATAAAAGCGAGCGGGCTTGTCATGCTCAAATTCAACCCGCAAATCCAATTTTGGAGACGGCAGCCCCGGCCAACTAGGGAGCCGCGCTAACTGGCCCTCGACATCAAATAAGGCCGAATATCCACGCGAGCGTCTTCCCACTCAAAGCTGGTCACGGTGGAGGTGTTGTTTTCCACAAATCCTCAAAGAGTCGCTTTTGGCACGGGAGCAGCTGAGAGACGCGCGCGTCAGCATTTTTCTTCGCGCGACGCCAGCCGCCAGACTGTCTGGCCGGATGTCACGTGCGCGCTCAAAGCCACGCTCGGACTCCAGCCGGGGAATCGACGACGAGTGAAAAACATCTGGAAAATGTGGCAGGGTTTGAAAGCGATGGCAAACGACCCTTGGGGCCTGCCTGCCCGGCGGCCCGTTTCTGGAAACGTGGCCGTGAGCGAGCCGTTCGGCGTGGGAGAGTTTCACCGGAGCACGTCAGATGATTTCTGTAGTGTGTGAGGCTATTTCTGTTGCGTGTTTGTGTGCTTGAGTGAATCCTTTTTTTTTTTGCTCGCATGTCTGACAGGATTTCCTTTATCCGTACGAGAAGGTTACAATAGCATGTCCTCGATGGAGTTTGTCTTACGTAAAGCTCCTTCTCGTACTTCCTCACACGTTGTACTATGGGAGCCGAGTGGTAGGCGGGCGGGCCACGTACTGCGCGAGAGTTGAACACAATAGAGGAAAAAAAGAAACGATGGCAGCGTTACTTCCTCCTCCAAACGATCTCATATGTGGTGTCCAAGCTCCGCCCCTCCCCGAGCGCCCGGCCGCTCAAAAAGGCACTCGGTAAATTACGCGGCTAGCTAGCTAGCTAGCAGGCGCATTGCTACATTATTAGCGAGAGCTTTATCAGCGCTTTTTGTCAGTGGTGAGTAACTTGATGACTTTTGGAGGCTGACTCCATTTTTGATTTGATTTTTGCTTGATATTTAACGGTGCGAGCACTTTTTGAAACAACTGTTTGCTGCGTGAAGTAGACCAAATGGAATTGGATTGGGGGAGCGCCGCTTATGAGAACCGCGCCGACACATCTGCTGCTTAGGTGGCAATTTTCTCACCCTGATTGCGTCAGTACCACACACACACACACACACACACACACACACACACACACTAATGTCCAGGTGGCACAAAATTGAAGAAGACAAATCTTCCGCGACAACAGCACAAAATCCCCCCAAAAAAGCAATTAATTACAGTGCATGGGCAGCATCATGCTACGCTAACTCATCACCTAGAACACGTTGCGCAACTCAAGTAAATGTAAAAAAAAAACTCTTCGAAACAGTAGAAATGTTGTGTTTATGGTCAATTGTTTTTACCGAGAGCAGAAGGCGTACAGCGTTACTATTTGATAACGTGTTTTATGTTATGTGTTGTGTTTATTATTTTACTTTATGTTAACTGTTTTGTAAAGCGCTTTGTTACAGCTGCCGCTGTTGTTGAAAGCGCTATATAAATCAGCATGTATTGTATTGTATTGTATTGTACAACAGACAAATAGAAATCGATTCAAATATCCTACTTATGATCAAATTCTCCACTAGATGGCGTGTTTGGCCGCTACAGTAATGAGAGCTTTTTCTATGATCTGTTCGGATGCCTCCACAAGTAGTTGAGTCCTCTTTCCAGTCCTTTTGTCAGCGTTCATGGCCGCAAAGTTCATATTTGTCATCAACTTTGTCACGTTCGATTTGGGCTGCTGAAAATGTTTCGGGGCTCCTTTCGTCTCCTCGCTATAACTACTTCGGTGCCAAAGGTGGGCTACTTTTGCAGAGTCCTCCTCATCCTCCCCAACATCCTCCTGTCTGCGTGTCCTACTGACGTTGCAGTCGTGTACTAAAAGCGCACAAAAAATTGGAACCTTTTATGCGGTGACATGACGCTGTGTGTGCGCGTATCCATGACTGTGTGTGTGTGTGTGTGTGTGCTGCAACATCACGCCAACATGGCTGCGCGTCCACGAGCGACGTGGAGGTGCAAAGAGGAAATTTGAACTTACGCTCTGCTGCCGTGCTGAAGCGTTCCGCCGTGGGGGCCATGGCCTGGGTGCAGCTTGCGGCGAGCGGGCACGTCGGCGCAAGAAAAGGCGCTGCTCCTCCTCCTTCTCCTCCTCCTCCTCCTCCTCCTTCTCCTCGCGTTCGCTCTCCGGAGCAGCAGAATGGAAGCAAGCGGGAGAGGCGAGCACAAGCACGCCGCCGGTAAGTCGCTCGTGTGCGGCGGGGGCTCGGCGTCACATCGCGCTCTGTGGATGATGATGAGGAGGAGGAGGAAGAGGAGGAGGAGGATGCTGATGATGCTGATGATGTCGCGCGAATAGCAGCGTCAGTCTGTCGGCGATGACGCCTCGTTCATTAAGAATGACGATGGAAATGTTTCATATTTTGCATATGATAGCAGTGCGCATAAAATTAGTGATGTCAACTCAGATGACCTCCCGTGTATTTTGGGGCAATGGAGATTAGAGACTTTAAAAAAAAAATTTTTGGTGAGTCTACTCGTGATTATCATGCCCACCACGTATTGTGAAGTGAAACTGACCTCAGGGGCTGGATTTTCAAAACATTGAAAGGACCACGGGAAATGACCACATTTGAACCTAGAAAGGCAGCGTCAAACCAAAATGGCTTTCCAGGCATGAGACTTTTTTTGTGGGTCGACTGACAATGAAATTTCATGTCGCTCCGTCAAACCGGATTTTGGATGCTATGCATTTTCAAAACATTCCTAATTGACCCTTAAATTGCCACTTCAAACCAAAAGGGCTGAATATTTTCACACATGGCTTTTTTGTGGGTCTTTTTTTAAGATTGACGCGTGCCAAATTTAAGAATAACAAGGAAATGGAGTCACGTGACCTGTTCTGCTTCTCACACCCATCATTCCATTTATCATGACGACATAATAACCTCTGATGAAGCCTGCACCACTTTGCCCCCACCACAGTGTAACCACACACACACACCATAATTAAATCTGCCATGCCCGCTAATAACGTGTAATGAAGCTCACAGTACTTTGCCGCCACCATAATGGAACCTCACACACACACACACACTCGCCCGGGAATTGTCTGCGGAGGAAATGAGTTGCAAAAAAAAAAAAAGGCTCCCGCATGTGGACAGAAATTGTATTGCAAGTCTTTTGACTATACGTTGAGCCCCGGATGAACCTAAAATGGAAGTGGCCAAATTGAACTGATGAACCTTTCTCTGTCATTTTGGGCATGGGTGCTTGAGACTTTTTTTGTGGGCCTACTTGTGACAGACATGCCGACCATATTTCATGTTGCTATGAAACTGGCTTTGAGGATGGAATTTTCCAAATTGACCTTAATTGGCCGTTTCATACCAAAATAGCGGACCTCTTTTCCTTTCTTGACTCATTTTTGCGGATCTGCTTATCAGAGTCCGGAGAGTGCGGTCAGCTCCTCCTTTCCGACTCTTTTGTTTTATTTTGGGGGCAAAGCAAACAGGCAAGGCAGCCGGCAGCAGCGTGCACAATAAATAACACGCTGGTGGGTGTTTCTTATGTAAGCGCCTCTATATAACCTGCTCGCTTGTGATGTTCCTCATCCCTTTTTCTTCACTGATTCATTCCAGGGTCCTGCGGCCAAGGAAAGATCATTTTACACGTAGAAGGCGTTCATTGGTGCAGTCATCCACCACAATTGTGACTGTCATGATCCCGGGAGAACAAAAGTGTACTTGCGTCAGGTATCGAGTGAAAGATCAGCACCAAGCTACCTCTTTGTGTGTTCATTATTCCCATGTGGTGGGCTTTAAATATCTGAATCCTCATGCTAAACTTCACACACACTGAGATTGATGTGTGTGTGTGTGTGTGTGTGTGTGTGTGTGTGTGTGTGCGTGTGTGCGTGTGCGTGTGTGTGTGTGTGAGAGAGGTATCAGCCTGACCCCTGGTACCTCCGCCATTGAGAATGAATGGGCAATATTTCCAACGGCGTTTTGCCTACCACACCGCCGTCTGGCGACCACCGTTGGTACTGTTGACCCCTGGTACCTCCGCCGTTGAGAATGAATGGGCAATATTTCCAACGGCGTTTTGCCTATCACACCGCCGTCTGGCGGCCACCGTTGGTACTGCCGACGCCTGGTACCTCCACCGTTGAGAATGAATGATGAATTTTCTTATTCTTTCAATCCGACCAAGATTGTGTGTGTGTGTGTGTGTGTGTGTGTGTGTGTGTGTGTGTGTGTGTGTGTGTGTGTGTGTGTGTGTGTGTGTGTGTGTGTGTGTGTGTGTGTGTGTGTCACAACAATGAGTTGTTCCAAGTAGGCATCATCTCCTACACGATGCAGGTCGTGGTCAAGTTGCGCCACTTGGTAAGGCCACGCTGACAGCGGGAATAGGTGCTGATGAGCAGTAGGAATGCCGGTTGATGGAAAACTACCAAGGGCAGTAGAGGCGGAGGGGGAGCCAGGGGGGCAGTGTCGTGAGAGTAATTCAACCCCTCCCAAACACACACTGCCCAGTGGAGAGTTTCCAGGGGATCAACAACTGGAACAGTGATGATACGAGTGGTCTTCATTTACTTATTGTACTGAAGTCACCCCCGTCATCAAGCCTGACGATGTTGCTTGGCTTTCAATATCCCTTGCTTGCATGCCATACATCCAAATCGGTCTTCCATTTCTTGCCAAACGCTTTGGAAAGTCTGTCAGAAATCAAAGTTGAGGATGTCTGCACCACTCATTCTTGTCAACCTGTATGACACACAAAACGCCGCCTGAACGGCATAAACAGTAAATGGCAACGATTTTTTGCGAGATGTTAAAAAGATTGATTGTCACAATGGCCTGAGATGGCCCACCACAAAAAAGATTTGGGCACCTTGACTGAAATCCAAAACGTTACATGACGATGATTAATAAGAGCTTGTGTTTCGATGAGCAACAACAAGGCGACGGCTTTGTGAGGACAATCCCGACTCAGCAGCAGCTTACATAACGGGAGTGTGTGATGTCGAGCGAGACTGTCACGTTCTGTCCGAAGCGATAGCGATCGCTTCGTGCAGAACAAATGAAATAAAGGTTGGATCCCCGGAGAAACAGACAACGAAAAAATCTTGTCAACGAAAAAATGTCTTTAATGACAAAAGAACAGAAAGAGCCCGACAGGGAAAAACGGTAACACAAAACGCTGGTCAAATAAGGACCAGGAAAATAACTATAAGGGTTCACTAACAGAAAACGCTCGCGGAAAAACAACACGACGCGAGGAGGATCTGAATTTGGCGGAGAATAAGAGCAATACAACAACTAGGAGCAAAACGCGAAATAACGGCCGTAAGGCAAAAAGGCACGGGTCAATTGACAATAGCAAAATCGAGCGCGGGTGCAATATGGCACGGTGTGTAATTCTCCGGCAGTGAGATGACTGCCGGAGTCGCTTGATAAAGGCAGGTGAATTACCCGAAATTAACAACAGGTGTGAAGTTGGGGAAAAGAAAGCCCGCCCCCTGCAGGCAGGCACGGAACGTGACAGTACCCCCCCCTCAACGGACGCCTCCCGGCGGACCACCCGGTTTGGAAGGGTGGGCGGTGTGGAAGTCGCGCAGAAGGGACGGGTCAAGGATCCAGGAGCGAGGCACCCACTGCCGCTCCTCAGGCCCGTAGCCCTCCCAATCGACCAGGTATTGGAAGCCCTTGCCCCTGCGCCGAGAGTCCAGGATGGCACGAACCGTGTACACCGGGTCACCGTCGACGACCCGCGGAGGGGGCGGCGGCGTGGGAGGAGGAGCCAAGTCACTGGAAGAGACGGGTTTGAGAAGGGAGACGTGGAAGACGGGGTGGACCTTCATGGTAGGAGGTAGACGGAGCCTGACAGCAGCCGGGTTGATGACGGCCTCGACCTCGAAGGGACCAGTGAATCGAGGACCCAGTTTCGCCGAGGAGCCGGCCAGGCGAAGGTCCCGAGTAGCCAGCCATACCTTCTGCCCCACCAGATAGGAGGGGGCCGGGCGCCGACGACGATCCGCGATTCGACGATTCCGGGACGCCGTGCGGGACAATGCCGCCCGGGCCTCCCTCCACACACGATGGGCCCGCTTGAGATGATGCTGGACGGAAGGGACCTCCACCTGCCCCTCCTGTGACGGGAACAGCGGCGGCTGGTAGCCGTAGGCAGACATGAACGGTGACCGGCCGGTTGCGGAGGAGACGAGGGTGTTGTGCGCATACTCCACCCATGGCAAGTGGTCGACCCATGACGCGGGACGGTGGAGACACACACAGCGGAGGGCCGCCCCCAGATCCTGGTTGGCGCGCTCCGCCTGTCCGTTAGACTGGGGGTGGTAGCCGGAGGTCAGGCTGGCAGTGGCTCCGAGGGACCGGCAGAACCGCTTCCAGACGCGAGACACGAACTGGGGCCCCCGATCAGACACAATGTCCGTCGGAATGCCGTGGAGGCGGAAAACGTGTTCGACCAGGAGGTCGGCGGTCTCCAGCGCCGACGGTAACCTGGACAAGGGCACAAAATGAGCCGCCTTGGAGAAGCGG
Source organism: Hippocampus zosterae (assembly GCF_025434085.1). Taxonomy (NCBI): domain Eukaryota; kingdom Metazoa; phylum Chordata; class Actinopteri; order Syngnathiformes; family Syngnathidae; genus Hippocampus; species Hippocampus zosterae. The sequence goes on from NC_067457.1 coordinate 1,546,579, forward strand.
TCCACGATCGTGAGCACGACCGTACGGCCCCGGGAGGGGGGAAGGCCCGTGACGAAGTCCAGAGCGATGTGTGACCAGGGGCGTGGCGGAACGGGCAACGGTTGGAGCAATCCTGCCGGAGGTTGACGGGAAGACTTGCCGCATGCGCAGGAGGTGCAGGCCCTGACGAACTCCGTCACGTCGCTCCGGAGCTCCGGCCACCAGAACCGCTGGGAGACGAGTTGCACCGTCCGGCTCACCCCCGGATGGCATGCCACCTTGGATCCATGCCCCCACTGCAGGACCTCCGAGCGCAGGGACGGAGGCACGAACAGTCTCCCCGCCGGACACCCCGCCGGCACCTGAACCCCCTCCAGGGCAGTCTGGATTCGCTGCTCAACCTCCCACTGGACGGCCCCCACGATGCACTGAGCTGGGAGGATGGTCTCCGGGGGCCGGTCCCCTCCCGTGGGGTCGTAGAGACGGGAGAGGGCGTCGGGCTTGGTGTTCTTCGACCCGGGGGAGTAGGTGAGAATGAAGTCGAACCTGGTGAGAAACAAGGCCCACCGGGCCTGACGGGGGTTTAGTCTTTTGGCGGTACGGAGGTAAGCAAGGTTCTTGTGGTCGGTGTAAACGGTAAAAGGCTCCTTTGCCCCCTCGAGCCAGTGCCGCCACTCCTGCAAGGCGGAGACAACAGCTAACAGTTCGCGGTTGCCCACGTCGTAGTTGGATTCGGCCGCTGTGAGTCGACGTGAGAAGAAGGCGCAGGGGTGCAGCTTCTGGTCGATGGGCGAGCGTTGAGACAGCACCGCCCCCACCCCTGAATCCGAGGCGTCCACCTCTACAATAAAGGGAAGATCAGGGTCAGGATGTTGAAGTACAGGGGGACTGGTAAACGCCGCCTTTAAGTCCGTGAACGCAGCGTCCGCGGTGGAATCCCACTTGAACGGGGTCTTAATAGACGTCAGGCGGGTCAAGGGGAGCGCCTTCTGGCTATAGGCCCGGATAAACCGTCTATAGAAATTGGCGAACCCCAGGAAACGCTGCAGTTCTTTACGATTAGTGGGAACCGGCCAGTTCGTGACTGCCTGTGTCTTGATGGGGTCTGCTCGTAACCTACCCCGCTCAATGATAAACCCCAGAAAGGAGATTACGGGAACATGGAATTCACACTTCTCTGCCTTGACGAAGAGCCGGTTTTCTAATAGGCGCTGTAGCACCCGCCTAACATGTTGCTTGTGCTCCTGTAACGACCGGGAGAAAATCAATATATCGTCCAAGTAGACAAAACAGAAGATGTTGATCATGTCTCTTAGCACGTCATTTATGAGGTTTTGGAAGACGGCAGGAGCGTTAGTGAGACCGAAAGGCATCACTAAGTACTCAAAATGGCCTAGAGGGGTCTTGAAAGCGGTCTTCCATTCATCTCCCTCCCTGATACGGACCAAGTGATAAGCGCTGCGCAAATCTAACTTGGAGAAAATGGTGGCGGATTGCAATGGGGCGAAAGCGGAATCTAACAAAGGTAGTGGGTATTTATTCTTTATGGTTATCTCGTTTAACCCACGATAGTCGACGCAGGGTCGCAGAGACTTGTCCTTCTTTCCCACGAAAAAAAACCCCGCCCCTAACGGTGAACGCGAAGGTCTAATGAGGCCTGCGGCGAGCGAGCTGTTTATGTACTCCGTTAGCGCCTCGCGTTCAGGCCGAGACACCTGATACAGCCTCGAGGTCGGCAACGGAGCGCCCGCCTGCAGGTCTATTGCGCAATCATAGGGGCGGTGTGGAGGTAAGGAGCGCGCGCGGTCCTCGCTAAAAGCCCCCTTGAGGTCCCGATAGCAATCCGGCACTCCGTCAAGGCAGATATCCTCGGAGGGTGTGACGCGTTTATACCCCCCGACGGCTGACTGTAGACAGTGCTGATAACAGTACGGACTCCAACTATCTATTGCTGGGCGCGCCCAGGAAATTACGGGGTTGTGTACCCTAAGCCAGGGTAACCCAAGGATAATAGGGGCATTGCGGGATCTCATTACCAGAAAACGCCGATGCTCGACATGGTTACCCGACAGTTGCAGTTTCAATGGCTCTGTTCTGTGCGTAACGACCGCCAGGAGACGCCCATCGAGATCGCGAACCCGCTTTCTATCAATAAGCTCCTCCAAGAAACAACCCAACTCGGAGGCGAGCTCGGTGTCCATCAGACAATCGTCTGCTCCTGAGTCTACCAGGGCCCGAACCCGCCTCGACCGGGAGTCACCAAATATCTCCCCCTCAAGTTCCAGTCTGTTGGGGTGTCCCGATCGCGCGTCGGCCTGTCTAGGCTCGGGGGTTAACGCGCGGGATCGTGACTCACAGTACTCGGGGTAGACGTGAAAAGATGATCCCGGAGGGCTGGTTGTGGCGTGAGGAGAGGTTTGGGTGTTGTCTCTGGTCGTACGACGGCTGGCACGGCGGCTTCCTTGCTCTCCGCCAACGTCCTTGCCACCCAGCTGCATAGGTTCCGCCGCGGGTGTCGTCTCCCGGAATACTCCCCGATGTTCCTCACGATGGGGAGAGTGTCGATACGGGAAACGGTTTCCCCCACGCTCCCGGCCCCGCTCCCTCAAACGATTGTCCATGAGGAGAGCGAGGTCAATCAGCTCCTCCAGGTCGGTGCTGTGGTCACGGGTCGCCAGTTCGTCTTTGAGCTGAGAGTTCAGGCCGCGTCGAAACAGTCCACACAATGCTCGATCACCGTATCCGCTCTGTGCTGCCAGAATCCGGAACTCGATCGAGTAGTCGGCGACCGATCGTCTTCCCTGGTGGAGGGCAAGTAGCCGACCCTCTGCCTCTCGGCCCCGCACGGGATGGTGGAACACCCGGCGAAAGGCTGTCACGAATTCAGGGAACGATGATCGGAGACTCGGCTTGGATTCGCTGGTCGCAATCGCCCATGACGCCGCCGGACCTGTTAACAAACTCATGATATAGGCCACCTTGGCAGCATCATTAGCGTAGGCAGACGGCTGTTGGTCGAATACGAGTGAGCACTGGTGAAGGAAGTGACCACACTGCCCATGCTCACCCCCATAGCGAGGGGGGTGTGGAAGCGATGGTTCCCTCGACATAATGGGATGAGAGGGGAACGCTTCCGAGGTGGCTGGATGGCCCCCGGAGGAATGGGGTCTCCGTTCCTCCACCCGTGTTAGACAAGGCTCGTAATCGTCGAGCCGATGAGCCAGCATGGAGACCGCGCCTCGGAGTTCCGAAATGGCTTGGCCATGCTGACTCAGCTGTTGCTCTTGTCGTGCAAGAGCGGACAATATTTTTTCGACGTCTGCGGGATCCATGGTGGCCGGAGAATTCTGTCACGTTCTGTCCGAAGCGATAGCGATCGCTTCGTGCAGAACAAATGAAATAAAGGTTGGATCCCCGGAGAAACAGACAACGAAAAAATCTTGTCAACGAAAAAATGTCTTTAATGACAAAAGAACAGAAAGAGCCCGACAGGGAAAAACGGTAACACAAAACGCTGGTCAAATAAGGACCAGGAAAATAACTATAAGGGTTCACTAACAGAAAACGCTCGCGGAAAAACAACACGACGCGAGGAGGATCTGAATTTGGCGGAGAATAAGAGCAATACAACAACTAGGAGCAAAACGCGAAATAACGGCCGTAAGGCAAAAAGGCACGGGTCAATTGACAATAGCAAAATCGAGCGCGGGTGCAATATGGCACGGTGTGTAATTCTCCGGCAGTGAGATGACTGCCGGAGTCGCTTGATAAAGGCAGGTGAATTACCCGAAATTAACAACAGGTGTGAAGTTGGGGAAAAGAAAGCCCGCCCCCTGCAGGCAGGCACGGAACGTGACAGAGACACATTGTTACCCTGACAGAGCGTTTCTGTTCAAAACCAACACTGGCAAACTTCCACGGAATCTTCTACTTGGGGGGGGGGGGGGGGGTGCGGGCCGACCGGCGGACCAACCAAACACAGATGCCTCTTAGGGCCAGGGAAGTCCAAAAAAGGGATTTTGGCTCTCTTTTGTTTACTTATTGAAATAACAAGGCAATATTGAACAGGTTCACCTGAAGGCATCACACAATGCCAACATTTGTCAGATGTTGGCCACGGCATAAAAAACACTTGCCGCCACGGGTGCCACCAGAATGTGTCTTTTTGAATAGTGTCACAAAAATGTATGTCAGCTCCTGGCGCCACGAGAAAAACAAGAGTTTCCGGTTGTCGTTATCTTTGTTGTGTTATCTTCTTGTGAGACAGAAATGGCGAGAGTAATTGACGCCCCCGAAAAAACGTTTATACCAACTATACTACAGTTGTCTAAATGAAGCGGCTACCGTATAACATATAACACGGACCTTACAACTATTTGCACTGTGTAATTTAATAATGATGTAACATTCTTTAATTTTAATCGCTGGAGCGCAAACCGTACAATTGCAGGAAAGGATTTCTATTCTACTGCATTCTATTCTATTCGGGATGGCGTAATGGTAATTTACGAATGTCAAACGCAAAGAAGTGGGGCTTCACATTACTTTGTCGCGTTCTTGACGAACGAAACTCGGGCAAAGGTCCTCCTGTCCAGCAGACGCATAACAAACCATCCCACGCAGCTCCCATTGGATCAACCGGGAGATAAACAGAGACTGTAACTCCTCCCTTAGAGCTTCTATTGGTCCAACCGAGGTAGAACTAGAAACCCCCGCCGCCTATTGGCTGTTCATCGTTAGTCCCCGCCCCGTTGTTTAAGGCGAGTTTGAGGGGGTTGTCTGACGTCGCTTACTTGCCGCAGCTGGTGTGCTCGGAGTCTCACTCGGCGGTCGTGATCTCACGTGGCATCCAGCATGAAATTCGTTCGCTCTATTATGAAGAACGCCGCGCTGGCGAGTCTTCCCAAACACATCGAGCATTTCTCCAAATTCTCCCCTTCGCCGCTCTCCATGAAGCAGTTTCTCGACTTCGGTGAGTGTCGGATCGCCATGCAAAACGAGCACGGCTACGTGACTTAAGGAGAATACTGCTCATTGGAATTGCTTTGGGATATCGTGCCACACGGACGCTATTTTGTATTTAATTTGATTTGCTTGAAGTGAATGTCATTCAATTCCATAGTGGAATGAATGTGCCGCAATAATCCGGCCCGTGCATGGATGCTGGTCATTTGAATCCAGTATTGCGTCATATATGACTGGACCCCTCGGGAAAGAGGTTGGAGATCTCAGGAAATTCTTTCTAACATATTTCAAATCAAAATAAAGTAGTGACTCATGTGATATCACGGCCACCGCAGAATTTTTTGGCTGTCAGTGATGGCAAAGAGAAAGGTGGTGGGGGGGTTATAGAGGGGGTAAAACTACTCTGGCGATGTTGTCATCATGATACAATTTGGAAGGCAAAAATGAATTCATCTCTTTGTGGTTGTACAGTATTTGCAAAAGCGGAAGTGCCCTGAATAAATACCAATGGCATTTAAAAAAACAAAACTTTTTTTTCCCCAACTCCCTGTTCCCTAACGCTTCCATTCTTCCATTTTCATCATTCGGAATGCTCAATTGTTCCTTCACGTTTTTCCCAATTGTGTCTCTGCAGGATCCATCAACGCCTGCGAGAAAACATCCTTTGCATTCTTGAGGCAGGAGCTGCCGGTCCGGCTGTCCAACATCATGAAGGAGATCAACCTGCTGCCCGACAAGCTGCTCACCACGCCCTCCGTGCAAACAGTGCAAGGCTGGTGAGTGCGCGTCTGTCTTGCGTCAGGATTCGCTCATGGTCGCAAATGTTTGCAAAACATTTGCCAGACGTTCGCCGGCAGTTTCAGTGATTTTTCTTGTCAGAAGGAAATGTGTTCAAAATTCCCGCGCGACCAGAAAACCTTTGCGACCTCGAATGAACCCTGCCAAACTCTGATGGGAACGCGACATTTGCCGCCTCACAATTGTTCGCTGTTCAGTGGGATCATGGCCCAAGCCCCGTCACGGAGAAAAAAAAAAAAGAAGTGATTTTATTCAGTGCACAATTTCAAAAATGATTGGCAGACTGCAATTAGCACTGCCTACCCAGTTGCATTTGGGAATTATTTTGCAGACCGCCCCCAAGCGACTACAGATTAATGAGCGCTGCTTGAACTAATACAGGAGCAACAATAAAAAAAAAAAAAAAAAACACGCGCGCAGCCACTTGCACACAATGAACTAACCCCGCAAGAAAAAAAAAGCCTCTGCAGTGGAGTCGTTTTTCAACATATGCATGTCGACTGACGTCGCACACTCGAAATAACACCAGCGCCCTCTGACCAAATTGTACTCGCTACTGTCGGGGGTGGGGGGCCCGTTAGAGGAGGCTGCGGGAGGAGAAGGGTGGGGGTTTCCTCCCTTAGCTGTGAACTTTAGCCCACTTTCTCCTCATGTGCTGGCTTGCATGTTTATTCCACTCTGTTGTGAAGGAGGGGCAATTTGACACGTCCGTGTGTGTGTGTGCGTGTGTGTGATGTCAGGTACATCCAAAGTTTGATGGAGATCCTCGACTTCCTCCACAAGAACCCGGACGACCACAAAGTCCTTGGAGAGTAAGTTGAATTGCTTCCGTACCCAAAAGACAACCAATTATTTTTGTTTATGGTATTCAGTTACGTAAAATGAAACTCGTCATGCTAACCGTTACCGAGTCAATGGCGTTTTGCATTGTTTGTTAGCATAAAGCTAACATGGCTTTCTTTCGGCCCCTGGTCTGTCCAGGTTTGTGGACGCCCTCGTGACCATCCGTAACCGCCACAACGACGTGGTCCCCACCATGGCTCAGGGCGTGATGGAGTACAAGGACGCCTTCCCGCAGGACGCCGTCACCAACCAGAACATCCAGTACTTCCTGGACCGCTTCTACATGAGCCGCATCTCCATCCGCATGCTCATCAACCAGCACAGTGCGTAACCGCGACGACGGGGGGACCCTCAGTGTGCGTCCGGACGTATTGAAAAACGATCCCCCGTCTCTCTTGCCAGCACTCATTTTTGACGGCGCCACCAACCCCGTGCACCCCAACACCATCGGCAGCATCGACCCACACTGTCAGGTGGGCGACGTGGTGCAGGGTAAATGTTGGCCTTGTTCTTACAGTGTTCCCCGGAAATATTGATCAACGCCGATATCGGTGGTTCGCAGTTGCATTCTGATCGATTGGACAAACAAGTGCAACTACGACTTGAACTGGACTTATGCGGTGATTCTTTAATGTGCCACTAGAGGGAGCCAGTTTGCACTTAATACCTCAATGATCAGTATTCCCAAAATTTTGATTTGAGGGACTTGGGAGGGGGGGGTCTGCTCTCCCCCTGGCATGCTCTGACGAGCGACTTCCTCATACTTCTTCAATACCAATGACATACTGATGAGACAAGGCTTTCGGACGATTATTATTATGATAAATATGGTCGTTATTCAAAGGTGCGTGGGGGGAAAAAAAAAATTATTTGCTTTGTGTTTCAGACGCCTTCCACAGCGCCAAGATGCTGTGCGAGCAGTATTACCTGCGCTCGCCTCCGCTCCTTCTCGAAGAAATCAACAGTGAGTGCAACGTAACCCTCGCCGATCGTTGCGTTCAGAAATTAGCAGCACTTGGGCTGAAGTCGCAGCCGAGCAAGGCGGACAAATATTGACGCGGAGAACCGCCCGGGCGTGAAAAATTGCCCACGAGTGAGTGGTTGATGACGTTCAAGTGACGAGTGTTGTTTGTTTTTTTCTGCGCAGCCAAGAAAACGCGGCAGCCCATCGGCATCGTTTATGTGCCGTCGCACTTGTATCACATGCTGTTCGAGCTCTTTAAGGCAAGGCCGCCGACACTTGCGCGCAAATACTCCTCGCCAATACGATGACTTACGCTGACTTTATTGTCCTCCTCGCGACCAGAACGCTATGAGGGCGACCATCGAGACCCACGGCGACGGAGAGCTGCCGGCCATCCGCGTCCTGGTGTCTCTTGGGGGAGAGGACATGTCCATTAAGGTGCGGAGTACACAAAGTTGCCGCTGTGAATTTTGCCACTTAAACCGAGAGAGGCGCACTCAAAAGTCAAAACAAATCGTCACCGGCGTCATCCGCCCCTTCGCCGGCAGGTGAGCGACAAAGGCGGCGGCGTTCCCTTCCGGCGGATCGACAACCTCTTCAGCTACATGTACTCCACCGCCCCCGCGCCGCAGATGGGCGAACACGCCCGACCGCCGCTGGTGGGTCCCGCTGCCGCCTTGCGTCACAATCGCGATTCCCAAACGGGAGCGGGGTTTGAAAGACGTCCTTCCCATGCGCGCAGGCCGGCTTCGGCTACGGGCTTCCCATCTCGCGTCTCTACGCCAAGTACTTCCAGGGCGACATGCAGCTCTACTCCATGGAAGGCCACGGAACCGACGCCGTCATCTACCTGAAGGTAAGATCAAGTAACGGGCCGCAGCACATCATCATTACTGCGGAAGGCAACTTTTTTTTCAACAGCGAGCTCTTGTGCGCTGTGTCTCAGGCGCTGTCCACGGACTCCATCGAGAGGCTTCCGGTGTACAATAAGACGGCGCTGAGGAACTACAAAGTGAGCCAGGAGGCGGACGACTGGTGCATCCCCAGCAGAGAACCACTAGACCTGAGCAACTACAAGGTGGCCAAGTGAAGCCCAGCACCCCCCCAACCCCCCCTCCCCCCACACACACACAACCTTCGCCGTCCTGGACCAATCAGACGACGGCCTGCTCTCACTTGAGTTTTAGCGGTAGCATGTGGTTTTTGGTTTTCGACATGAATACTCCCGCCCAAAGGATCATCAACGAATGACTCGTAAGCATTTATTTGCTGCATTCTTTGAACAAATGGAAGTCATGTGACACCCTCGCCATCAACAGCAGACAGTGCGTGTTATTATTTTATTTTTTTTTAGCAGACTGTGGCTTGATGTGTCTAATCCATTCATCGATACGATGTGAAATGTTATTTTTATAACTTCGCTCTGTTTTTTTTAAGTGATTGTAAATACTGTAAATATGATCCAGATGTTAGTATTGAAAAATAATACAAAGACGCAAGCGTGTCCGTTTGTCTGAGCACACCACATACAATGAAATGAAGTCTTATCTTCTCGTTTGCCTCCATTTTTTTTTTTGCCAGTTTGGGCAGTCTACTTGTCAATCATGATGTTCGCCACCGTTGCTCAACTGCCGCCTCTGTCAGTTAATAGCGAGCCGCTACCACCTTTGGAGGAGGCTTTCCAAGATCGGGATTTTGCAGCGCTTCGCAGATATCCGCTGCTCTTCCCGCCATGGTAGCACACGTTCACGCCATCTGCCTGCCGGGCGTCGAGGAATGAGCCGATGTCAGGCGAGGCTCACTTTACGGTCGCTACCTAGCGCGCCAACGCAGCGTCGATCCAAAAATGTCAGCGGGCATACGGCTTGGCTGTGTCGCCCACCTCACCGTATGATCGTTGCTCTCCTGCAGGATGGAGAAGAACAAGTGTTGCAGCTCGGGGAGAAGAGTGTGAATGTGACATGTGAAGACGGGGATTGTTGGTGATGACACACACACATGCTATGGTGAGTAAGTGTGAAGCTGCAAAAATGTCATCTTCAGCGTGACCGCAGATGGTCGTCTCCTCCTCCTGGTTGTTGTCATCTTTTTGCGTGGGACCAAACAGAACTCCTCCGGAGCTTGATCAAGTGGCAGATGGTGCATAAAAAGTTCAGCCATTATGCAACTCAAGTATAGTAAAGATAGTAATAGATAGTAAAGAGGCGTTGCTTTTTTTTGGTGCAGATTCAAAAGTCTCTATCCCATATCAGCTACATCATCGCTGTTATGTATTGTATATACAGTATTGGGATGATTTATTATGTTTTTTATGGTCCGATGAAAACCGAAGTTGAACCTTTCAGCCATAATTACCAATTATGAACAATAATTAAAAAATAATAATATAGGTATACTTTTTTAGGAATATATCCGCCTCGTTTTAATGAGTTACTGTATTTTGGAGTTGGTTATTTTGGTGGTACTTAAGTATTTTTTGCTGTAAAAAATTCGAGAACTCACTCGAGGAGAACGCGTTTGATTGTCATTGGAGGACTTTCGTCAGGTGTCCACCAGAGGGCGCAATCGGACCAGCGTTGACTTGGCGCAACAAGTTTGTTGCCGATATAGTACAGTACTTTTTTTGTTGTTGTAGTTTTTGCCCATCCAGCTGATGACCACGAAAAGTCTGAAGGAAAATCCCACTTTTTTCCTTCTATGGTTACGGGCAATCATGGTTGCAGCCCCCACATTCCTCCTCCCACATCGGCGCGGTCCACTTCTCAGTCATCGCCAAAGTATGAAGCGTAGACTTGGGAACTGTGGTTTATAAAAGAAAACGTCGCTTAAAAAAGACGCCCGCCTTCATTTAGGGGCGTGGCTTGAGATGAGCAAGCTGCCTTCCTATTGGCCGCGAGCGTCTCACACAAGGAGGGACAGTTCGTCCGGCTCCAGCTTGTGTGCCAGTGACGGGACAAGGATGCGATTGTAACCTGACATGACCACGTCCGTGGACACCTAACGTGAAGGAGAGAAGAGAAAAACAAAACAAACTTTGGTTACAGTTTGCTACGTCGGAAATGAGCGAGAGGAAAGTTGGCGTCGAGCAGTGAGGAGCAGGGGGAGGAGGAGGAGGAGTAGAGACTGCACACCTGGAGACGACGTCGGACCTTCAAGTAGGAAACCTCAAGGCGAAACGATGGCCGAACACGAGAGCCTCGAGTTCGGCATGGCCGACTTTGTGCTTCTGGACAACGTGTCCATGGAGGACTTCATGGCCAACCTCAAGCTCAGGTGAGCGGCCTAAATTTTTTGGCTTGACCGCAACAGGTGCTCCAGCTAACGTAAACCCGCCAAAACTTCAATGGAGGGAGGGGGAGAAGTCCAGTTGATAGTATGGCGTCATATAAGAGCGACCCTTCAAGTCACGTCACAGGGGCACATTTTTGATTGACAGTTTGACCAAGTGGCTTTGATGTCGCCGATGTCACGGCAGTACAATTCCCCGTAGTTATGATTTTTCTCTTTTAATGTGATTTAAAAGACTGATAACAGTATGAGGTGTTGTTGGAACTTATGCTGTAAAATAAAGTTTACCACTATTTTTATATCCCTGACTTTATGGAACCCCACGCTTGTAGAAAAGGGCCCAAAATACATTGTTTATTTCTTGATATTGACGTCACGTTTTATGTTGTAAGGTCATTCAAACCACCACTAACAGTTTAGAGTACGTTTGTGATGTTGTAATTTAGGGCTGGCCTTAAAATAAATATGTATTTCTTGTCTAATCTTATTTCTGATTTTAAGTGACATCGCCTACACGTTGTCAATCAAGAAATTATCGTCAGACAATTAATGGACATGCTGTGGGAAATATTTAGAATATTTATACACCGCCAGTTGATCCATTAAGCAGAGCTTGCTCATGTTTTCTCAGGCAAGCGCGCACAGTAGCCAGACGGCTAGCAGCCCAACGCTGGGCCTCATTTTCCCGCCTCTTGCCAGTTTCTGTCTGCTTGTTTTCCCCTCAGCTCGGTCCGGAGATGGCGTGTGCGGATTGTTATTTGCTGAGGGCGTCATCAAGCGGGAGCGTTTCCCTTTCCCGCCCCTTACCACTGCCGTATTCCCAGCATGTATGCGACGGGCCCGGAGGGCACGGCTGTTTAGTTTTATGCCACAACAGCTCAGTGGTTCAGGTCTGGTGACAATCTAGACAGGAAGTGGACCCGCACACGAGCTTTGGTTCGCACCCAAGCAACTCAATTGAGCGACTCTGACCTCCGAATAGCTTTTCTGCTGAGCGTCACTTCCACGCCCGCCGTGTTGCCTTGGAAAATGGTTTGTGAGGGTGCAGTGGTGCCCGCTCCTTTGGGACAGATGGCCGGCGGGATCAGAGTTCGCTTTCCTGATTGGTTGCGGCTCTGAATGTCTTTATAAGGCAGCGGCCTGCAAAGCAAATAATTACAGGATCGGCTGTTTGTTTTAGTCTCGCAGGAAGTCCCGGGAAGGGGGCAGGGCCAGCGGCATCTGGCACAAGTATTCTCCACCAACCGGCACCCGGCGGGGTTTCTGCAAAATACTCTCACTTGCTCTTCCAGTCGAATGACATTTTTGGAATCACTCTTGAGACTTGTGTGCCCACGGCGCACTTGAGAGCCTGAAGTGATTTGACCTCTGAACTGTGGAGAGATGAGAAGAGGAGAGGAACGAAAGCCAAAGTCCCACCATCTTGCTCCTCGGGTTTCAAGAGTTTCCTCTCGCTTGTTTTAAGGACCAACTTCCTCTTTTATCCTTGTTCTCCCAGCGATCAAAGTAGTCGCGCGACGCGGGCGGGGTTTTGTACCTTGGACCAAAATCAAAACGTTTTTTCGATGCGTTTGGGCGTGACGCGCTCCCATGCAAACTCCATTTTTGCTCGCTTAAAAGTAAGGCTTAATATAGCTGTATTTTTTTTTCTTTGAGGGGGTGGAGGTGGGTTTATATAAAACTTTACTTAAAAAAAACCCACACTCTCTTGGGATTTGCTTTATTGATGTCGAACAAACTTTTCCCCCCCGTTTTTATTTTTCTGTGTAACAACATCCCTCATCACCACCAATAATGATCCCGAAATGAATTTGAATTTTGAACAATTTATCTCATTCAGTGCCAGCTCCTCTCCTTCGGATTGAATGCCTGCGTTGTTTAAAAAAAGAAATAGGTGAAAACCCGTCATCGGCACTGAATGAATGAATATAAAAATCCTTTTCATGCAGAACACCCTGAAAATAATCCTGCTCCTGTTGTCTGTCCCTTCGCAGGAATACATTTTGAACATGACACCGCCCACACCAATTTTTTTTTGTCTTTGTTCAGGCTTCTTGATTGGCTGACAGTGGAGGCTTATTGCGCCACCTGTTGCTTTGGCATGTCTATGACAGCCCATCATGATGCGGATGGAGAGGTTTTCTGGTTTCTTTCGTCGCCTGTGAAGACATTTAGATACAAATCTATCCAGTCCGGTATGACCTTTGTCTTTCCTCTTCATCCTCCGCAGGCCAATCGATGTGAGCACGTGACACAGGCGGCGTTTGTCCTTTTGTTACCGGTCTTATCAGCCAGAGCAGCCGTGTTTACTTTGTCCTTTGGGCCTCCTCGGCAATAAAAATCCACAGTGGACCAACGCCCTGATAGCTTGCGCGGGCCGACCCCAATATACCGGTGCGTTAACCTGCACGATAAAGGTGAAGGATGTCGGTTCCAAACCCAGTCTGCGCCCGCCTGCAGATTTCCTGCCTCTCCTCGACAACAGACGGATTCTTGCCCGGCGGGCCCGCTCGCTCGCCTGCGATGGTCCAGTCTCGCCGCAAGAATTTCCATACGAGCCTGCGTAATCTGAACCACATTACCGTTCTTATGTAAACACTGTTGTGTGAGTCTGCAGTCCCCCCCCCCCCCCGAATAAGTGGAGCAGCTCTCGCAGACATCTCATTTGTGCGGCGGGAAAAAAAAAAACCTCGCACAAAAACATTGGCAAGAGACTAACCGACTTCTGTTATGTCACTTGTTAAAACTGCGCTGAAGGTGCACGTTTGGCTCTGGGATGACGTTTTGGTCCCAAGTGTTTTGAATTTGGGGAACGAAAATAGCTCTGAACGATAGCTTTGTGTTAATCATTACGGGTGGGAGGATTGTTGTCACAGGAAAACAGGCCCAAATCCAGATGTTGTGGGGGGTGAGGCGTGGGCAAGAGACAAGTTGCATCCTAGATGTCTGTGAAGGAAAATAAAATGTTTTCAGTGCAGGAAAATGTCATTTTTCCACCTTTTTTTTTTGTTTGTTCTTCCCCTATCTCACTCTGCTTCAATGGCAGCTTCGGCATCATCCAAGAAGATTGTTGCCGTGTCCTGGGTTGGGGGTCAGTCATTGGATCTGTTTACATGCAGCTCTTGTTTCCTCTACCTGGTTGAGCTGATGTATTCGTTGCTCAAACACAGCTGGAGATGGCGGTTGTTTATTTATTTTTGGGGGCGGGCATCATGTGCGGCGGCATCCGTGGGCAGAGATGAGCTTAAGCCCTCCGCGCCTCCCGGATTCCAAACGAGGCACTGTGATGAAGTGGAACAGGCGCAGATTATCTCCTCGCTCTTTATAATGCTTGACATGACCCTGAAGGTGAAACCACCGGCACACGTGCGCGATGAACGCACGCCAACAATTATTTAAAAAGAAGAAAAACGGACTATGAAAAGGATTTGGTGAAGTGTGAGCCATAAGAAGCCACCATGGCGAGATTCTAGCGTGTTCCAAATGAGCTCCACGCTCGTTGCAATAGGTAAAATGGAGCTCTTCTTAAAGCGTTGTTGGGGTTTTTTTTTTCCTCCTTGTGTGGAGAGGCCAAAAAGGTTGTGCTGCAATGAAGATAGAAAGACAAGAACGCGCACACAGAACCGCACGCTGCAGTTTGGCCCGGGCGGATCTTTTTTTTTATGGTCAACTTATGGGAGGCACTGCAGCCATTTATGACATTTTCTCACCACTCTCCCTCCTCCTCTCTCTTCCATCGCCTCCTACGCAAAAAAGGAAACACTTCAAAACTTGTTGAGAGCTGCGACTCAATTTTCAAAGATTTGGTGAGATTTGCCCTCTCTATCCAACCGTGTGACTCCAGTTCATTCAATTCATGGATGCGGCGCTCGTTCACTGTACCTCCAAACTGAATTTACTCAAGTTCCTGCAGTGCAGACATGCAGTCAGAAGTTAAGTAGGCTAACGTCTGTCTCATGCCTGCTGCTCGCTACATCGGTCGGCCCACTTCGGGGCGCAGGGTGAGGGTCCGTTTTCAGACAAAGACCTCAGATTGACGCCCGAACAATGGGGCGGGCGCACGGCAGCTTCCCGGTGGTGTCGGCGAGCCAGGCCACAATGGAGCTTTGAATGGGGAACGCGTGTTAGCGTAGCGGAACAAAGCTCCTGTTCTTCTGCGGCTGACAAGGAGGTGTCGTAGCGTGCTGCTAATGTTAGCTGGGTTGTGCCACCGCTACCTGAATATCATGACCGACTGACTGACTGGTTTCTTTCTCACTTTGGAGGATTTGACTGTCTTGAAAAACTTTTGCATGCGCCCGTAAGGACGCCTCTGCACCATGTGAGCCACCCCCGCCTCCACCTTCGGCTTGTTTGTCAGGGGGGCAGCAGACGTTAGGCGGCGGTGAAGAAAGAGGCCATTCTTCTTCTCCTGTGGCGACCAGACGGGATCCGATTGCTTTTTTGGAAGAGGAAGGAAATGGAAGGAGGTCAATTGGTGGTCTGGAGGAGAGCGAGGACAGGAGGGAGGCGCATTACAGCTTTCTTCCTAAATGATGGAAGATCCAGCAGGCTTTTTGGAGAAATGTGCATGTCAACTCTCCATAGGTGGGGCTGCAGCCAAGATTTGAACCCCGAGCCTCAAAACTGTGAGGCGGACACGCTATCCGTGCGCCAAAGCAAAGGTCATTGTGATTCCACACTTGACTGTATGCAAGTATTTTGCTCCATGAGCTCTGAAATGTCCCGGCGGACTCGCATGAAATACTTTGATTGTCTCTTGGTTACATATTAACGGTTTATGCTGTTCAATGAAGTGGAGATCTACTTATCTATTTCCTGCATGATTATGTCCTCCCCCGGGGCAGATTTGTGTTATCCGGAGTGTCAACAAAGTCATCATTGGAAAAAAAAATAATAATAGCCTCCTCAATGTTTGCTTTTGTCTTCAGGTTCGAGAAAGGCCGAATCTACAGTTACATCGGCGAGGTGGTGGTGTCGGTCAACCCTTACCGCGCCATGAACATCTACGGCCGGGACGTGGTGGAGCAGTATAAAGGCCGCGAGCTCTACGAGAGGCCGCCGCACCTCTTCGCCATCGCCGACGCAGCCTACAAAGCCATGAAGAGGCGCAACAAAGACACCTGTATTGTCATCTCAGGTAACAAGGCCCAATTTGACCACAACGGTGATGAAGCGACACCCAGTGGTCAGAGAAGGAGCTGCGCTTCCTTTCTTGGAAGTCTGCTTGTTCCATTTGGCAGACAGCTAAACGGAAATTATAGACTTCTAATATAAATGCGGAGCGTATTTAAAGACTCGACTTTGGAAAAATCCCGAGTGTCCCGAGTGAGCGAAGTTGCCACGTGACTTTTGTTGCAGGGGAAAGCGGGGCCGGGAAGACGGAAGCCAGCAAGTACATCATGCAGTACATCGCCGCGATCACCAACCCCAACCAGCGGGCTGAGGTGGAGCGGTGAGGCAGGCTGTTATTCATCCACGTAAAGCGAGCTAACGCATGGCTGCTAACGTGTAGCAAGCGCGCTGAGCGTCCGTCGTGTTATGCAGGGTGAAGAACATGCTGCTCAAGTCCAACTGCGTGCTGGAGGCCTTCGGGAACGCCAAGACCAACCGCAACGACAACTCCAGCCGATTCGGCAAGTACATGGACATCAACTTTGACTTCAAGGGAGACCCCATCGGCGGACACATCAACAACTACCTGCTTGAGAAGGTAAGGACGTTTGTCAAACGGTGCCCCCCCCCCTCCCCCCAGCCTTTCTCTTACTGCATCAGACGGAGTATCTGTTAAACATCTCGCACATTTTTCTCGCCAGTCAAGAGTGATTTTTCAGCAAGAAGGAGAAAGGAGCTTTCACTCCTTCTATCAGGTAAACATGCGCAAAAAGTTGAGCCGTGACTTGTCGTGGGTAGCGCGTATCGCCTCGGTCGTGAATATTTGTGTGTGTGTTTGTGTGGGCAAGCTGCTGAGAGGAGCTCCCGATGCTCTGCTGCGCTCTCTGCACGTTCAAAGGGACCCCAAAAGCTACAACTACATCAAAGTGGGCGGCCAGCTCAAGGTAAAGCGCCGCATCCAACCAGCGGTTGTCCCGACTTGACAGTATGGTCGTTGATAGCCTCAAGCGCAACAGGAAAATATCTCAAGTCCATCTCCTTAATCCCGCCCCTCCCATGAGCCATCGATTCTGCTTTCTGTCTGCAGTCGTCCATCAACGACGGCGCCGATTTCAAAGCCGTGGCCGACGCCATGAAAGTGATCGGCTTCATGGGCGATGAGGTCCTAACGGTTTACAAGATCCTGGCCACCATCTTACACCTGGTAACCTACCCCCTGTTTGATTTTTATTTTTATTTTTTTTTAACGATTTTTTTTTCCTGCTTCCCTCAGGGAAACTTGACGTTCGGCGTGGACGGTGACGTGACGTTGATCGAGAGCACCAAACTGGTATCGGTGATGGCCGAGCTGCTGTCCACCAAGCAGGACAACGTGGAGAAGGCGCTGCTGTTCCGCACGGTGGCCACGGGCCGCGACGTCATCGAGAAGCAGCACACGGCGCAAGAGGCCTGCTACGGGCGCGACGCCCTCGCTAAGGTCATGACTGCTCACGATGGCCGACCCCCTTTGCTAAGCGCGCTCCAAACGCTGCTCACGTGTTGATCGTCCTCATCGTATGCAGGCCATGTACGAGCGACTCTTCTGTTGGATTGTGGGGCGCATCAACGACATCATTGAGGTGAAAAACTATGACGCCAGGGTCCACGGAAAAAACACAGTCATCGGAGTTCTGGATATTTACGGCTTTGAGATTTTCCAGAACAACAGGTTTGATATGTCCGTTAGCGATGCCGCACCTGTGGTTCCTTCCACCTTATGCGTGCGTTTGTTGGTTGGTGTCAGCTTTGAGCAGTTCTGCATCAACTATTGCAACGAGAAACTGCAGCAACTCTTCATCCAGCTGGTGTTGAAGCAGGAGCAGGAGGAGTACCAGCGCGAGGGGATCCCGTGGAAACACGTATGCGCCACTCGGTCGTCTCGAGACACAAAATGAGTATTTTTTGCTAACATGTTTGACGTTGTGCCGCGCGTCAGATCGACTACTTCAACAATCAAATCATCGTGGACCTGGTGGAGCAGCAGCACAAGGGCATCATCTCCGTGCTGGACGAAGCCTGCATGAACGTGGGCAAAGTCACGGACGAGCTCTTCCTGCAGGGACTCAATGGCAAGCTGGCCAAGCACGCCCATTACACCAGCCGCAAGGTACCCGCAGACCCTCTTTTACAGTGTGAGGACAAGTGGTTCCAAAAAAAAAAAAAAAAAGAATTGTAGGGAGTTTCTCACTGCAACCCATAGGATGTTGGAATAAGTGTTCAAAAAAGAGAGAGATCAAGTTAGCCAGAGATAAATGACGGGGTGTCCATCTTCTCCGTGGACACAAGGGGGCGGCATATGTCAGGAAGAGAACGTGACGGAAAGGGATGACGTCAGTAGGCAGGGGGAAATGCAGCGCAGATGAAGCGTTTGCTTAACATCTGCTCGTCGGGAAGGTCATCCGCCAAGGCAGGATTTTAGCGTACAGTAGATGAGAATGGCAGGATTTGATCATTTCTCGTCCTGAGATGCACTCTGGCCTCTCAATGGCTTTTCGGGTTGAGGATGAGACGTGCGTTCATCTTGGCCAGTTGCCACACCTCTGACCTGACCTTCAAGGTCATCGGCTACCGACG
Organism: Hippocampus zosterae; assembly: GCF_025434085.1. Classification (NCBI taxonomy): domain Eukaryota; kingdom Metazoa; phylum Chordata; class Actinopteri; order Syngnathiformes; family Syngnathidae; genus Hippocampus; species Hippocampus zosterae. Next base: position 1,565,144 of record NC_067457.1, read on the forward strand.
GATATTTGATGATCCGCGGCTTAAAAAAGAATGGGAATAATTTGCTCCCTTTGAGATGTCAAATTGTCATTGAAGTGCCCTCTTTGCTCAGCGTCGATTGCCCCCCCCCAACCCCCTCCCCTACTTTCCGGCCTCATTATTGTGACCTTGTTTTTCTCACGTCCCCATCACGCCCAGCACATTTTGTGAAACGCATAACAGGTGCCAAATGCGCGTTAGCGTGTTGCCTTCTGGGTTGTCACACCAGCCTCATTTATTCCAGCTCCAGTCGAGGCCTGGTGGCAACCGCGGCGCTTACAACGCCGCCAACTTTGTTTCATGCTAATCTGAAACTACCTCAACTCAGGCGATCATACCCGTCGTTGCGCTTCCTGTCCCAACTAGCCCCTCCATCCAGCTATCACACCTCCATTCCACCCCCCCCCCCCCACCCACCCCCCGTGTCTCTTCCCATCACTCCACCATCCAGATCGCTCCCTCGCCATCTCTCCTGCCCCCGTTTTAAAGACTTTGTCTCTCCTCGCGGGGCTTCATCCGAGTGAGCCGCGGCCGCTTTCTGCTCCACTGGAGCGGCGAATCGGTGTAGCCGTTTTGCGCCGACGTGGCACGATTTGCTCTTGCGCGTAGTTCAGCGCAACTTTAGCACTCGGGTGAACGCTGCTGGAAGAAGTCGGGACAATGACATCATCTTAGATCGCTGTAGCTGCAGTACTTGCGGCGTTAAGACTCAACTCAACTGCTGCTCAATGGAGATTGACATTAGTTATCACCCACTGCTGTGCCTACATCCAATTTCACTTAATGTATATATAATATATCCTCCACAGTAAACGGGGTTCATCGTAATAGCACCATGCGTGATCATTTTATGATTTTACTTATGCTTGATAAATAAAATACCGTCACCGCTCTCTTTGTGCAGCTTTCGCCGACCGACAAGAATTTGGAGTTTGACCGAGACTTTCGCATCCGACACTACGCTGGAGATGTGGTGTGAGTACTCCGCCGAACACGATGACTCCTACTCGCACCCGTGTTCCACTTTTCTGCTTTCCACGGACAAGACGCCCAGAAGTGTTTAAATGACATCATCGCTGCTGGATGACAATGCCGAAAGCCACTGGACACTGTTCAAATGAATAAATCACACACGCTAAGCCCTCTTAATACGCTCGCCTACAGCCCATTTGCGCGCGTTAAGAGTCTCCTCTTGGGGGTGATGGTGCATGGATGGGCGGGTGGGTAAGGATGGGGGGTGTCGAGCTTGATTGATCCCTGAGCTACTTAGTGCCGCCAGAGCACGCCCCCACTATCCTTCAGCTGGACTCACTTAATAGGATTAACTTGTTGAAGTGATGTGTGTGTTTTTGCGCTTCTTACCTGCCTCCCCGTCTCGCAGCTACTCTGTGGTGGGTTTCATCGACAAGAACAAAGACACTCTGTTTCAGGACTTCAAAAGGCTGCTCTACAACAGGTGTGATACATTACACACATCACCTTTCACCCCGCCCCCGTTCCCGTCATTTTAGGCCATACAACCCTGCCAATAAACAATTTCCAAGGAGAAAAAAAAATAATCTGACAAATAGTCACATTGTGTCCATTTTGGTTTCATGTGTCCAGTACCAACCCTGTGCTGAAGGCCATGTGGCCCGAGGGCAAGCTGAGAATCACAGAGGTCACCAAGCGGCCGCTCACCGCCGCCACGCTCTTCAAAAACTCCATGATCTCCTTGGTAGAGAACCTGGCGAGCAAGGTGACGACTCACTGGTGTAAAATGCCAACCGTCACACATGTTCTCGGGAGAATTCAATGCCTTCGCACGTGGGAAAGGAGAGCCGTAGTTTCCCGCGGGCAGCCGCCACGCACGTCCGACATTCCCACCAAGCCCCGCCCCCTAAAGTCTCATGCACATACACAGAAAATACAATTGCTCCAGTTTTCTATACACTTTTTTTTTTTTGTAAACTATTGCCGGCGGGTCCGCGACCTAAACGGTGAAACCCAAGTGCCACAACGCCTTCCATCTTTCTCCCGCGCTCGGCAGGAGCCCTACTACGTACGCTGCATCAAGCCCAACGACGTCAAGTCGCCGCTGCTCTTCGAGCACGAGCGTTGCCGCCACCAGGTGGAGTACCTGGGCCTACTGGAGAACGTACGAGTGCGCCGCGCCGGCTTCGCCTACAGACAGACGTACCCGAGATTCCTGCAGAGGTACCGAACGCATAAACGAAGCTCTGAACGATACACGCTGCGACACTGCTTCAACAGCACGCTTGTTGTTATCCTCGGCCCTCGCTCACCCACTGGCCACGCAGCATGAGGTCACATCTTGTACATCGCTGACTCAGCGCGCCAAATGTCGAGGATAAACGACGTGTCGGATGTTTGCAAGGTGGTGCCGCCGTCTCGCGGGCCACCGAGTTTGATTGCGGGTGTCAAGTGATGTCACCGTCGGGCTGACGTGGACTCCAGGCGGTTCTGAATGAGCCGCGATCAGTCACACAAGCATTGATTAAATGACGTTTGCCGATGCTGTCTCCCGGGTATCTTAATGAAATACCTCACGGCCATTTCTACAGACCTTAATGCTTATCTTGGGCCCCCTGCTGCTTTTTTTCACGGCGCACTCTTAATTATTTGTATCCAAGCAACAGCAATATTTTGGCAGTAATTTGTACCCTTTAAATATAGCTTACTTGGGCTTCCTTTTTTTTTAAATTCAGATTTTGTGATTTATTGCATGAAAGTAGAACCCATTTCAATTCCTGACAAGTTGCTTTTGTTTTGAAAGTATACAACAACCTCAGGGCAACTGTGACTTTACTTTCCCTCTTCCTCTTTACTCTCAGCAATCATGACACGATGAAAACGTACGTCCCCCACCCCACAGGTACAAAATGATCTCGGAGTTCACGTGGCCCAACCACGACCTTCCCTCGGACAAGGAGGCCGTCAAGCGGCTCCTGCAGGGCTGCCGCTTTGACGACGACGTGGCCTACGGGAAGACCAAAGTGTTTGTGCGCACGCCGCGCACGCTTTTTAGCCTGGAGGAGCAGCGCTCCGAGATGCTCCAGAGGATCGTCATCTTCCTGCAGAAGGTGAAGCGCGGCACAGGTTCCCTCGGGGGAAAATGTATCGATAGCCTCTCAGGCGTTCACAACAAATCAGGAATCGCGACCCCCGTATTAAAATCAGAAAAATGAATTTCCACTTGTCAGTGGGGCGGAACTTATCACGCCAAGATAAATGACGATGAATGAGAATGGGACAAATTGGCCGTTGGCGACTCGTGCTGCGGCGTGACATACGATCCTCTTCTCATCTGTCATCTGCGACTTCCCACAGCTGCCCCCCGCCTCCCCCCCTCCACGGGGGCTGCTGCGTACGTAGCGTACTCTGATTGCCGTGACGATAATGCTTTGAGGTTGGATGAAGTGTTACGACACCCAAGGGCGCCGCTACCTTTTAATATTCATCTTCCACTTCACGACCGCTTGCCACTCTGCCTGACTGGTTATCCTCATAATAGATCCTGTAGCTAATCTTGGCATCTTAAGATAATTGTGGGGGTTGGGGGGGGGGAATTTTTTTTTCTCCAGGTGTGGAGGGGCACCATCGCCCGCATCCGGTACCGGCGCATGAGGGCCGCCCTGGTCATCCTGCGGGCCTACCGCCACTACAAGGTCAAGTCGTACATCCAGGAGCTGAACCGCCGCTTCTGCAACGTGCGCTCCATGAAGGACCGCGGCCGCCACGTCAAGTGGCCCACGCCGCCCAAAGTTCTGCGCAAGTTTGAGGATTCGCTCAGGAGCATCTATAACAGGTACGCGGGGCAGGATGAGGATGCGCAACGGGGGGTGGGGGGCACATTACGGACTGCTCCCTTCTTGAGCATTTGTCATCACACCATTTTTTTTTTCCCTCAAATTTCTTAGTTCAAATGATTTTATTTGGTCTTAAAACACAAATGCGGTCCTTGAGTACAATAGTGTGCACACCCGCCCCTCTTGAGCTTTTTGCTTGTGATTTCAAATATTCATTCCGAGTGCAGCCAGCCAGTGTGGCTTCTCAGCCGGTGTTTTTCCAAAGCCGGCAGCCGCGGAGTTGACCCGTGAACCGCTGCAGGCTGACGAGGCCTCGGGTCTCGTTTCTTTTTCCCGATGCGGCCCTTTGAAGCATGTTTCCTTTGATTAACACTGGTTTGTTGTTGTTGTTGTTTTTTTTTCTTTTATTCCCCGCATCCACCAAAAAACCTTTCATCCTGAGAGCAGTCTGCACAGCGAGAACTTTGCCCCGCCGGAGACGATGGAGGAGTCGACTCGGGTCGATTTTTTTTTTTTTTTTTCCCCCTCTCTAATAAGGCGTTTGTATTTTCTTTCTTTCCCCCCCCCCCTGGCCATCATTTTCCCTTCTGCAAGGTGGTGGGCATGGACGCTAATCAAAGGCCTGAATGCAGAGGAGACTCTGCAGGTGAGAGCCAAGGTGGCCTGCCTGGAGGCCCTGAAGGGTCACAGGGTCGACCTGGGACTGCAGCGCGCCTGGGAAGGAAACTACCTGGTAAATAGTTGGACCAAACATCAATACATTGAGGAAAATTGAGGAAAGTTTCTTTTATCTCTGTAAAGGCAGCACGTGAATCGACGTCACTTTGAGAAAGATTAAATGTTTTGCCGCGGAAATAATTTGAATGTGATTTTATGTGTCAGTTTTATTCGTCAAATCTGGGCCTGCAGTGAGTTAGCATTCACTTGCTAACGTCGCTGTCATTCAAAGGAAGCAAGGACAATGCCGCATTTCTATTGCGCAACCGTGAATCTATTGACTTGAGGTCACGGAGCTGAAAAATGGCTCGCCTTTCTCGTCTCCCTTTTTCCAGAAGCGAGACAGCCCCGACAGCACCGCATCCTTCACGTTGGTCTCCAGCGAGTTGCAGCGCAGAGACAAATTCATGCGGGTCTTGTTTGCGTGCAACGTACGCAAGGTGGCTGCCAAATACACCGCCGCAGTCTGGGCACCTCTGCCGCCTTAATTTGCTTTTGCCGACTCGAATGACCGCTTGCCGTGTTTCCAGATCAACCACTTCCACAAGGCGGAGGACCGAGTTGTGCTCATCACCGACCGCCACTTGTATAAAATGGACCCTCTCAAGCAGTACAAGCCCATGAAGAGCATCCCGCTTTACAACGTAAGACGCCTTCATTTCAGCATTTGTCAGACCCTCGGGCAGATTTGGGCCACTCGCAGAGCCGAAAAAAAAGCCGCTTCAGATGACTCGGGATGCGGCGACATGGTCTGCGCTAGCCTTTTCTTTGAGATTTGAGGGGTCTTAGGACTGAGATTTTAACCTGGCGGGAGGGAAACTAAGAGCCAGGAGACAGCCGACGCCGCTGCGGTCGCATCGAGACACCGCAGAGTCGCGACAGATGGCATTGGGAGGTGGGGGGGGAAAAGGGGGGGGGGGCACGACAGGCAGAGTTTTTAGGAGCTAGCGTTCAATATTGACGACTGCTGACTTGAACTGAATGATGACAAAAGATGTGTAATGACTTAGAGTGGTATTTCTTTCCCCACCTGGAAGTCCACGTGACATCCTGATGAAAAGGTCTATATAGCTAAAATGAGGGGTGGGGGGGGGCATTCGCATCTACTGCTCGGCTAACACCTGTGCAAAAATGACATTGATTGCGCAACATCTTGGCATCAGCTACTTTGGAACTTACCCCCCCCCCCCTCACAACACTTCCGACAACCATCTCCACCTGATCCCGCACCGTCTCCGCTCCCTTCCCGCCGTTGTCATGCCAACTTCCCAGGAGACGGCGTCGTCATGGCGACGGAGCGGATCAGCTGATGTGTGGCGGCGCTTCTCTTCCACCTTCTGTTTCCCCGAAGAGAGCCATTCATCTCCTCCGCTTCCCTTTTTCTACCTTTTCCGCCCTCCCGTAGCGTCCGTGCGGCCATTTTAGCTTAGGGGCGTGCAGAAGCCAAAGAAAATTGCTGTTGTTTTTTTTTTTTTAGTTTACACATCAGACAATCGAACAGACGGCGGGACAGACGAGTGGCCGCCGAGGCTTCATTCGGCGGATCAAAAGTGATTTAGTGGATCAAGGCGAGAAAACAAATCAGAAAGTGTCGTTAGCAGCAGGCTGCCCGACAATTAAACCGACAAAATGCAGTAAACGCGGCGCCGCGAACAGGGGTGTCACAATGGGGTCCCAACGAAGCGACTGGAAAAACTCCCTTGTCGTTTGGATGTCTCGGCAAAAGCGAGATGAAGCGCAGCAGAAGGTCGAAACCGCTTATCTTCCTTCCTTCTCTGCCGGCGTCTTTAAAGATACATAAAAGTCAAACTAATGGTTCTGGTCCTGCTGCTTTTGATTAAAAGACGAATTAACTGCTGCCCCCAGGCGAGGCGCCTCTAAATCTTGATCTGCCTTGACTTTGACGGATTATTTTCTCCTTCCCGACTCAGTTTGACAGTCAAGCCAACTTCACCGCATCGTTCCTCTCACTGGACGCCAACACCGGCGGCGCAACACGATAAAATGTAGACGCTCACTTTGTCGGCCATTTTGCTCGTTTTCGATTGACATGCGTGCTAATGCGTGGCAGGTGACGGGCATGAGCGTGTCTCCGGGCAAGGACCAGCTGGTGGTTTTCCATACCAAGGACAGCCGGGACCTGGTGGTGTGCCTGCAGGGCCTGGTGCCCGCCAACGAGAGCCGCATCGGCGAGCTGGTCGGCGCCCTCCTCAGCCACTTCAAGAGGTAAGACTGCCCCCCCCCTCAGCGCTCCCGTTTCCTCTTGGCTAAAGTCGCATTCTCTTAGCGTGCCGTTAGCATAGCGTAACAATTGTAGCTTGGTGATAATTGTCCTCGGTGGAAATGAAATATTTGCAGCTAGAACTGATTAATGGCGTTTCACGTCACTGTGACACACAGATTTTTTTTTTTTTTTTTTTTGTCGCCACGCACGGGATTATCCTTCACGTGTCCTTCAAAGACCAACGGACCCCCACACTCCCTTTTTGTCGCTAAATTGTTGTTTGTTTCGTCGTTTCTTCTAAAACAAAAAAAAAAACAACAACAACAAAAAAGGAGCTTCGACTTCCTCCATGTTTTTTTTAACGAGCCGCATCTCGCTCGTCTTTGGCGCACCCCAGCCGAGCCCACCTCAGCCTCACTTGTCTCCCCCCTTCCCCCACCCTCCCCAGTTTCATTGCTGAGGAAGAGATGAAATATTTAAAGCCGCGCTGCTGCTGGCGACTATTTTTAGAACAGCCACCGCTGTTGTCTCTCTTTTTTTTTTTCTGTGCGTTTCGAAAAAGAACAAGTGCATTTCAGCCCGCACCACAACGAGCGAGAGACGGACACGTGGGGGGTGGGGGGGAGCGCTGACGTGTTTTCCTCGCCAAGGTCACAACACTTTGTGCTGAATCAAATTGTTTTTGTCCTGAGTGCACTCGTCTTCCTTCTCTCCCCACCTTCCTGCCCTCATTGTGTCCCCCCCCCCGTTGCCTCCATCCTGTATTTCCTGTTCCATCTTTTCCTCGCCCCTGTAGCGCACATCCTTCCATCCTTCTCACTTATTATTTATGCTCTTTTCTTTCTATACCTGCTCTGCTCTTGCCCCCCCCCCCCCCCGTTGGTTCCATACTTTCCTCATTGACTTGATTCCTCAGACGCTGTTCCTTTTCTGTTTCACTTGGCCTTCAGTCCTTCTCTCTCTTGAATTTGCTTCCATTTTTTCTTCTCATCTTCCGCCCCTCCCCCATTTGTCTCAAATTGTCTCCCCCTTCCTCTCAACGCGTCCCCCCCTTTTCCCTAATCCATGCCACTCCCTCATTCCTGCCCCCCTTACCCATCCCCCTTTTCTTTCCTCACCCACCAACTGCGCCGATTCTCCTCTTGTGTTTTCCACCTGACATTCCTGGTCTTGGTCTTTTGCTTCCCCCCCCCCCCCCCCCCCCCCCCCACTTGCCTCTCGTTTCCTTTCTGGGGCGCTGCGGATGCAGTTGCCATAGCGACAGCTGCTTCCATGTTTATCTGATCGGTAAGCGATCCATTCCTACGCCCGTAGGCCGCCTGCATTTTTGCAGACTGGGACGATGTAAGTCCTCCCCTCTTCAAGCATTTCCACTTGTATCTTTTTGTGTGTGTGAAAGGAGACGTTTCGCCCCCCCCCCCCCCCCACCACCACCACAATCGCTGAAATTAGCTTTATCGCGGGCCACCATCCGTCCTTGCTCTTTCCGTGTGGCACTTGCCTGATGACCTCGTTTCCTCAGCGCCATCCATCGAAGTTCAACACCTTTCCTGGTCTTCCAGCTCCCACCCAATCAATTGAAAAATTGTCCGTAGGTGTGGTTGATAATCTGCAATAATTTTGCGATGGATAAAAATCAAATAAAATAGACGCCAGTACGAATATCCATCCTAATTGTTAGCCAGCCAATGTCATTTTCCATCACACGTTAGCATTAAGCTATCAACGGCATTCCTCGAGCACAGTTGTTCTATTTTCAATGCTCGTTCCACACCCCCGCCGGCGCCATCTGCAGAACGTGAACCGCCGCCGCCGCCGCCGCCGCTGCCGCCGCCGCTGCCGCCGCTTTTTCTACGTTTCCGGTTCCGCCTCACCTCCCACTCATCCGCTGAGGCGGCCCGTTTCTTTGATCGCCGCATGTGCGGATTCCCGGATGACAGCTGTTATTGGCGGGCGCTATTTACCTGCCGTCCCGCGGGAAGCTGGACACTCGATGTCCGCATGTCATGAGCGCGGCCTCCCGTGGGGGGGTGGGGGTGTGGGGGGGTGACACGCGTCTGCCTTTTATTGCCCCTCTTTGGACTGACTGTTGTTTAAACGTGACTGAAGTCACTGCAGACATATGGAGCAGGTCGAGGAGCCAACATGTGAGCAGCCTCTGCGATGCATGAATAACATAATAAGCCAATAATGCTCATCCAAAAAAACATCACCTGCTGCTGTTTTCCTCTCTACAAGTGTCGCAGGCAAAGGTGGCAGAAGCACTCGCATGATTTTAAAAAGACAACCCAAAAAAAAAAACTTTGCACTTTCCAGTACAGTAACGGAGGATTTACTCTTCTCGCCTGCGGTGGTAACTAACATTGCGTCTTGTGAATAATCCACTGCCTTGTTGGGAATTTGCCGCACTGGAAATGATCACAGGTGGAGCCGTTTCCGTGCAAATAACCATCTCGGAGCTTCTGAGCTGCAGGCTGTTTGAGTAAATCCGCAAGAAGACACGAGGAAGGCGCTATTGATTAAATGTATTCCAGAGGGAGAGAAAGTCGATCTTTAGATCCTCCAGGCCGAGGCTGCTGCTGAGCTGAGCTGAACATCGGACAAAAGCAGGGCGCTGGTGCTCTATCTATGCTCACTCAGCACAGATGCGTGAATAACAAGGAGCGGAGAAAAGCTTCCAGCGGTTCTAATTAGCATTTTTCTCCTTCACATGCCCTTTTTATCAGAAGGGCGCGAAGTGCACTGTTGAAATGCGCATGCTAATTAGCTGTGCATTGATCAAACCCATGCAGGATAATCCGGAAACTGCGCAGTTAATCCTTCACTGGGATTATAACCTTTTGATCGGCCTTGGTGACGGGCGAGCTGCTCACATCCCACTCGGTCCCCACTTGTGAGCGAGTGCCTCGTTGCTTGCTGTGTGAGAGACTTGGGGGAGAAGGATCATCCCGCAACCTTAAAAATCATCTTTTATTCCCCCCCCCAAATTCTATTTATCGACGCAATTGTGATTTTATTGCGTTCTCTATTTCGAGACCGCTTTGCGTGTGTCTAATCGTCAGTGTTTGCCCTTCGCGCCAAGCGCAGCACGCCTCTGGCATCTCGGCAAGACACGCCCGCACAATCGCAACAGTACCTTTTGGCTGGCGGCCATGACAGATGGAGGAGGTGGGCTTGGAGAGGTTGCCACGGCAACCAGCACTGACTTCTCCCCTCCGCTCCAACTGAAGCTGCATGCGGAGGCGTGCGATGTGGGCGGCGTGTTTGCGTTCGTGATTGAATTGTGTGTGTGTGTGTGCGTGTGTGTCTGACTGACTTGACTCGTTGTGATTGCGTAACAAGTTGCCGTCATCAGGTGATGACTTGCCCCCAGTTTATCTGGGTGTGGAAAGGCCGATGTGTTTTTGCTAGCGAGCGGGCTACTTTCAGTTTCAAGGAGGGAGCGTAGCATGCTTCCAGATGAGCGGGAGCAATTTTTTTTTTCTTCAGGGCCGTATCATCTAACTCCAACCAAGTCATCGCAACTCAATCGGATTTTAAGTAATGTACAAAAACAACAAACAAACAACCATTAGCATTAGCGCAAGTTTAGCCGTCAATGATTTGTGTACGTTTTGCCCTTAACGAATGTTATCCGTGTGTGGCAGCGAGCGCAGGAAGCTGCAGGTGAACGTCAACAGTCCCATCCACTGCAGCATGAAAGGCCGCAAGTGCACGGTGGTGGTGGAGCCCAAAATCAACCAATCGCAGCCCGACTTCACCAAGAGCCGCGCCGGCTACGTGCTGGCCGTCCCCGCCAACTGAAGGGCGCCGAGTTGGCGGGCGGCGGCGACGACCACGACGATGCCCTCAGCAAACCGGAAAGGTGATGGACTGCTTTTCTCTGTTCTGGGCGGGGTTTTACTGAGTTGTCCAATCGCAGCGTTAAAAAGTTCGCACTGCTGGATCAATCACCAAAGTGATGTTCTCCACCCCCCCACACCCTCGCTTTTTTTTTTTTTTGCTATGTGCAATATTGTTCTCTTTTTATTGTCAATCCACGAATGACTTTTATGTTTGTGAAGGATGTTAAAAAAAATGTTAATTATTAATGGTCGTCCATGCCAAAGGTGTTTCTTGACATTTTAGTTGGGCTGTGTTGACCACGCCTGCAATTTAATTAAAATAATTTAAAAAATTGCACGACGATGTGACTTTTCCATCCCGGCAAAAATACGTCTGTTCATAAAGATTACGAGGGGACTTTGCACCCTAAAAGTTCTGCTCGGAAATGTCGCGTAAACCCGACAAGCCAAACACTATAATTATTATTATTATTATTTTCATAAATGCATGGTTAAAATGAATACACGCGAGTGCGCTGTAATGAAGGGAATCTCAGTCGAATCAGATGTTTTTTTTTTTTATGTCAGTCCGCGTTAGCCGGCATGCTAACAGATGCGAATGGATTTAAGACCGAAAGGAGCCGCACACGCAGACGCACCCGCCATGTTGTGTGACAAAGTGAAGTGTGAGCCAAAGGTCGTCGTGGTTTGTGTCCAGCGGTGTGGCGCCCAAGCGGCGAGTACGTGCGCTCGAGTCCCTGAGCCGCTCGTTAGCCCGATATTCCGCGCTCGGCCTCGGGAGCAACTTGCACACAGTCACGCCAAGAAAGGGTAAAGGAGGACTTCCTTCCTCTTTAGTTCCTTTCTCCCTTCCTGTTCTCCTTACGCCCTCGTCTGCTTCTTACTTCATTCTGACCCTCCCTAAAAGTCTCAAAATTGGAGCGGCGACACGTACCTAAAAATCGGGTGATATCTGCCAACGTGACCAAACAAACTGGACTGTTTGCGCGTTGGCTGTATGCCTTCAAGGGGCGTGGCCTTGCCAATGGCATCCGATTGGCCCGTTAGTCTGAGTCTGGGCGTCGAGTTGTGGCCAGCAGCAGCATCCACTTGTGGGTGGGGCTCTCCTTGCCCACATGGGCGGGCATCACTTCAATTCTGCCATTTTATTTTTTGTATCACTCCGGTCCAACTAAAGTGACTCAATCGCTCCCAAGCCGGGACGCTTGTAAGTCAAGGTGCCTCTGGAACCGTAACGAGATGCGCACTTGAAATGACTCCCATGTTGCACCTGTGCCAAGTACCCGTCGTTGGTTTTCCATCGCGTGTGCGCCAAAATTCCGTCATTGCCCATTATTTATTTGGTGGTATTCATGCGGTCACATGTGCCTCATTTGATATCCTTTCTGTATTTGTCATATTCTCAGAGCAATAAATAAACCCTACATGCAGTACTTGATATGCAGTCTTGTATGCAAATGTTTTCTTCGGTCACTCGAGTAAAATCAAATGTGTGTGTGTGTGTGTGTGTGTGTACAGGAAGTTGGTGACGACGAATCACTGATGTCTGTTAATTAAGTGACGCGGTAACCACAAACGCCCCCGTTCCCCCTCCTAAGCATCCACCCCCAAAGTCCGCGCTGCCCGCTTATTGTCGCCGTGACAACAGCGCTTCATGCCTGTCATCGCGGGCGGCTCTAATTGGCTCCCGGTGAGGACTGGTTAGCGCTTCGGGCCGCTGACTCAGTAACTCACCTTGGTGTTCTTTTGCCCACCAGCAGGGATATATATTCCCTCCCCCAAACTAATTGCACGCGAAACACAACCCCACACATGAGTGGAACGATCGGTGCATTTTATTTGGATGTTATTGTTCATCACAGTACAAAAATAAATGATAATAAGCCGAACCGAGAAATGAAATCAGGAACAGCAACAGCTTTTTTTTTTTTTGATTTCCTTTTTTAATTTTTTTTCAATATTTTTTGGAAAAATGTGACATTTTAATAACAATCAAGAGCCCTGAAGCCCCTCCCTCCCCCGCAACCTCGCAAGCCAGCTTTGTTTCCACGCAATCGTCTGTACAAACACATTCGCGCACATACTCACACACGACCTTGTCTGCGCTAACGCGATCTATTTACAATGTACGCAACAATAGACACAAAAATCTGCAATTTTGTTGTCCCCCCCACCCCCATACACACACACACCCTTTTTTTTTTAAGCTTGTCAACTGACTCGATAATGCAAGTGGAGGTAAAAGATGCTTTTTGTTTGTCCATGATACATTTTCGTTGAGTTTCCAACAAACATCACCTTTAAGATGCCCACCTACCTGCCCCCTACCATATCACACAGCTCGGTATCCAACCAAAGGGTGCCAAAGAAGTGGGACGTGGGAGCCATTTTTTTTTTTTTTCTTTTCACTTCCAACGATTTGCACTTCCAAACTGCTTGGTGGAAAGTTGACGTGGGAAATCACCTCCAAAAAGTCAAACGGGAAAGATTTAGAAGATAAAAACTCGAAGGACGGCTATAATATTGGAGAATTGTTGTGGTGGCGCTGGTCAGATTGTTCCCGCGATAAATCCTCAACCAGAAGCAATCTTCATTCCCGCCAAAGATGAGAGAAAAAAAAACGCAGAAGCTCGAATGTTCACGGAGCTGAGGTGATGGCACTGTCCACGCGAGACGACGAGCACGCTAAGTCGCAAAAATGTGAGCAGGCAGAGCTAAAATCAACACGAATGCAGAGCATCAAGTCCCCAAAAAAAGAAGAGGAGAAAGGTTCGTTGCTCTCAGGTGGCTGGCACGCGTGCAAAACCATGAAATTCTAATCATCATCATCATCATCATCATGAATTATTACAAAAGAAAATGAGCTTGTTCCAGAAGTGCCGTAAATAAAAAGCAATAAATACGCTCCACACAGCTGTGAAAACATCCACTAACTTGTCGTATTAGATGGAGGAGGAAAAAAAAAAAGTCTCGACGATGCAACGTTGCGTCCCAGCGTTTCCCCGCTTTGTCTAGTCCGAGAGAACGCCCCCCCTCCCCTCCAAAAAAAAAAAAGTCCCAAACCTCAACGGCTTAGCTGACGATCCGTCCCAAGCTCATCAAAAGTCCACGCGAGTCCGCGTTGACGACGAACGCCAGTCAGGCGATGGCCCTCCTGCGGGGCACACGACAGGGGCAAAGGTCACACACTTGCTTTGGCTCTCAAACTGATTTTTATCGGGTAGATTGAAGTCCCCGCCCCCAATCCCCATTCTCACCGGTCCAGGCCGACGAGCAGGCGGCCGCGCTCTTCCTCTTTCTGGCTCTCGTTCTTGAGGTCAGCAAAGACCTGCGTAAAGTAGTGCGGGTCCGAGTTGATCTGCAGCATCTTGGCGCTCATCAGGTCGATGATGGACAGGCAGCGGTCCCAGAAGGCCTCCTTGGAGCTCTCCACCAGGAAGGGCTTGAGCGGGTAGGAGATCTCGTTGCCCATGTAGGAGTAGGACAGGTAGAGGCAGGTGAGCAGCACGGCCTGCAGCTCGTGCTCGCCGCCCACCTCCGAGGAGACCACGTCGCGGCAAAGCATGTAGACGAAGACCACGTTGGCGGGCGTGATGAAGCCCTGGTCCTGCCAGCCCTGGAGCAGGAGCGAGCGGTCCACGCTGCGCAGCCACAGCACCGGCTCGGTGGGCGACAGGTGCTTGAGGCGGTAGCAGCGCCGGCACAGGAAGTCGCCCAGGCAGCGCAGCAGCTCGCTGGTGGACGCCTGCACGATCACCCGCTTGGGGGTCCCGGGCACGGCGGCGGCGGCCGCCGCCGCCGGGGCCTTCTTGAGCGAGGGGCAGTCGTCGGAGGCCTTGTCGCCCCCCGCCGCGCTCTGGTCCTGCGCGAAGGACGACAGGTTGGCGCACGACTGCGACTTCTTCAGGTTCTCGCTGTTCAGGTGGCTGACGTCGCTCTGGTAGGTGGCGTTGGGCTGCACCTTCTTGGAGCCCTTCTTCTTGGCCGACGCGGCCACGATGCGCTTCCACGGCAGCACGTTGATGAGCGAGTGGCGCTTCAGGCCCTTGTCTTTGGCGTTCTTGCTGTTTTGCACCGCCGTGTAGTGGCCCACCGTGGCCGGCCCGTCCTCAAAAAGGGCCGCCTTGCGGTAGCTGGGCGACAGGGATAGCACGGTTCCCATGGCGACGGCGAGGGCGCGACCGAAGATCTCGGTGGGGCGGAAAAGACGGCGGCCAAGGCCTCGTCTGCGTCGCTCAGCTTTCCCTCTGCCAAGAGCCAAGGAGCCAATTGAACGTGATGTCGTACAACGTTACATTGAAGAATGTTAAAATCTTTCCCAAGTTACAAATCCCCCGAGCAACCCAGCCGAAACTTGGCTCGGTTCGCCGTAAACCACTGCCGATGGCCTCCTGAACCTTTCACTGCATCATCTTGAGATGTTTACCCACCCAACTTTGCGCTCCCCCCCCCCGGACCCCACAAAGCAGCCCTACTGGAATCTTTCATAATGTTCCTAACAGCAAGGCGGCTAGCAGGAAAAAAAAATAAAAAATACACCTCTAGGTGCGCCTCGGTGCTTTTGTTCACCAAATAGTTTGCGTTTCATCAAAGAAAATTGTGACTTAACGAAAAGAGATTGACCAATTGGCTTTATGCATATTAATTTTCCTTTGATTCTTATTCAGCTGTTTGTCCCTGAGGCTAGCTAGCAGCATTGACTGGACTCTGCTGCAGCGCTGGAGTGACACACACATACACACACACGCTCTCAACAGATGATGGATTTAATGAAGATAATCGGACCCAATGATCAACCATATTTCATACGTGTTGCTCGTGCCTGTGCCACACTGTGTAAAAAAATAACCACCCAACACACACTCACACGTTTTTCATCTTTCAACAACACAAATCCATATTTCATGTTCCATGGCCGATGACTGAATCATGCATCCACCATCACTAAAATGGACGCCAGAAATGTAAACAGCGTTCTCAGAGTCCACTCGGGTGCATCTCGAGCGCCATGTAGTAGATATGGGGGGTATCGTTTGCAAGAAACGAGCAGGTAATTATGTCAATGTTTCTAATCGCCTTCAATGCAGCAGCAAGTCAACCAAGCCGAACCTTCAGTTTATCATCCTGCATCACTTCGGTGCCGTCATCCGTGAGAAAAACAGCAGTTTATACCACCAGAAACGAGTGTACAGCTGATTTTTGTGGATTTTTAATGCTAATTTCGGCTCGCGGGTGCTCTCCGTGGTTCTGAAGATGAGCCCGGTCGTGGATACGAGTCTATTTATAGCCACCCTTGTGAAAAATAAAAAATCAATACTCGTGAAAAGGGACGTTCTTATTTTACATCCTCACATGTATTTCAGTTTTACATCCGAGCAAAAAGACAAATCGAATGAAAATAAAGCTTACCCGCAGGTCTTGGAATGACTGTGCAGCGACGACGACGATGAGCACGAGCTTCTTGCCCCTCATGAACGGCGACTGACGAGCATCTCGGTCCGTTTCAAAGCCGCCGTGAGAAGCAATAATCTCCGACGGTAAAATATCACAAATCTACCAAGACGGGAAAACACGCAAGGGATGCGCAGGGAGGATGCTGGGGATGCGGATGCGCTCCTTGTGCTGCTCCCGCGGCCGTGATGCTGCGAGCCGGCTGATGCGGAGCGCCGCGTTTTGTCGTGTGCTGTGTATCGTGCCGTGTTGTGTTGTGTTGTGCAGTGATGGCGCAAAGGCGGTGGTCCTCCTGTACAGCGTCCGCGCCGCGCAGCCGCTTGTAGAACGAGTGCGGGCGAAGAAACCCGCAGGCGCGGTGTACAGTGCAGCGCGTGCACCTGAACGCCCCACCAAGCGTCCGGTGATTGGAGGATGTTTGCGCTTGACCCAATTCCAGTTACATTGACACTAATCTCGCCTCCCCAAGGGCTAAATCAATAGGAAATGTGCTCATTTGATGTTCGACACACGTGTTATCTCTGCAAAGAGCAAATATTGATTGTCGGGAAAATGTAGTCAAACCGTAAACGGTAAAGAGGAATACTTTTTTAATTTTCTGTAAGAATCTAAAACGTCAGAAGAACCAAAATAAACAATTGCTGCTATGGGATTGTTATGATGATTCCTGAAATAACATGAGATTAAATATTAATATCATATGTCTTCATAAGTTCCACCACACTCTGTGGTTCAAATATAGGTTCGATGTGATTTTGTATCGTTTGTTAACATGAAGTGATTTATTGAATATAGTCCGCTTTCTATTAGTTATTGTCATAACACAAAGGGCTATTTGGGCGTTAAACTTCATTTCCCGGCATGCTCCCGGTCACCATGAGGTCACATCCTGTACGCACTTGCCATTCAGGCTGCACTTTGAATAAGGAAGATGGCGGCTGCAGCAGTGGTCGAGTTTCAGAGAGCTCAGTCTCTCATTAGCACGGACCGAGACGCCTCCATCGACATCCTGCACTCGATCGGTACGTGTCACGCTTTTATTTCGAAGCTGGGGAGCCCTTTGCCGTGCGGTGGGGGGTGTTTTCTAGCCGCTTGGTCGCTCGCGGGCCGCCGCTCGTTGGGTAGCAGCGAGCCGGCTGCGCGGTGCTGACTCACTGTTGAATGGGAGCTCCCGTCCAGCGGTAGTGGACGGCCGTTAGCCGCTTAGCCGCTCTGCTAACAGGCCTGACGCCTCAAGCAATTCGTATTTTGTTTCGTTAACATTTTTTCCCCACGGTTACCGACCTGCCAGTCGATTTTTTTATTATGTGCCGTTCGAGAATCGGTGTTGCTCAACAGCTAGCCTGTTGTCATCGTGACAGTGATTGTTCAGGCTGTGATATGTTATGTTGTGATTTTATTTGATATTTTTTGTGGATATAAGATCGTTCTTCGCGATCACACGGCAGCGTTTCGCCAACGTGTGTTCCGCTAGTTTTATGGTTTAAAAAAGCGAATTAAACGTAGGCTACGTGTAATGTATGTCATGTGTAAACACCGGCGAAGTTGCCCTCAAATTGCCTTGTCACAGTAGCGGACTTCAGCTGTCAGCCACCCCCCCCCCCCCCATTTGCAAACATCTGGTTTGACTTTGGAGAACGGTGATCAATATTCTTGCAGATTTTTGGACATTACAGGCAAACAATTAACTGAAATCATTTGCAATTTGTGCATTTTTGTCATGGTGCTTGTCATCCGCAGGGAAAAAAAAATCTGTTTTCCAGGAAGCAGAAGAATCAAGTCTTTTGGAAAATAAACGTGAAAAATGTGACACACGATTGTTACTCCCCACCACTGCTCACGAAGCGCTTCGAGCTAACGTCTTGTTACAACTTGCCTCTGCACTGAAGATACGAAAGCGAAATGCTTTGCTAAATGATGGCGCTTTTTTTCCCTTACACATTGACCTGAAGGCACCTCGGAAACATAAAATCACTGAAGAGTAGAATACAGTCAGCCATCACCAGCTCACAAAACTAATTGCCGAAATCCAAGCCAAATCCGCCTTTGCGGTCAACCATATTTGGACCGAACGACCAGGATGTGTTTGTAATGGTTTGGCGTTGGCAGTGAGGCGAGACGTCCAGGAGAACGATGAAGAAGCAGTCAGGGTCAAAGAGCAGAGCATCCTGGAGCTGGGGACGCTGCTGGCCAAGACGGGACAGGCGGCAGGTGAAAACTCCCACAAAGTGTCATCGTTTTTTTTTGTTTTTTTTCGGGCAAAGTCTCTTGTGCCTCTAATACTCATCCCCCCCCCCCCCCCTCAGAACTCGGCGGTCTGCTGAAATTTGTGCGTCCGTTCCTGATCTCCATCAGCAAGGCCAAAGCGGCCCGGCTGGTGCGCTCGCTGCTGGACTTGTTCCTGGACATGGAGGCGGCCACGGGCCAGGAGGTGGAGCTGTGCCTGGAATGCATCGAGTGGGCCAAGGCCGAGAAGAGGACCTTTTTGCGGCAAGCTCTCGAGGTGAAGACACATTTTAAAAAATAAAAAAAGGACTGACCTAAGCTCGAGGAATTGATTCCAAATGTACTGATGCGATTCATTGTTTTGGTCCGTTTCCTTCTCCTGCCTACAGGCTCGACTGATCTCGCTCTATTTTGACACCAAGAGGTATCAGGAGGCCTTGGCGCTCGGTGGGTGCTCATCATGGAGCTCTGACATCACGCATGACAAATGCCATCATGGCTGGCGACTTAAAGGCAAGTGAGATATTTTCTGCTGCCCCCCCGCAGGGTCGCAGCTGCTGCTCGAGCTGAAGAAGATGGATGACAAGGCCCTGCTGGTGGAAGTGCAGCTGCTGGAGAGCAAGACCTACCACGCCCTCAGTAACCTGCCCAAGGCCCGCGCCGCGCTCACCTCGGCGCGCACCACCGCTAACGCCATCTACTGTCCTCCCAAGCTGCAGGCGGCGCTCGACATGCAGTCAGGTGGCAACCGAGCCCTCATTGTTCATCGACGCAATTGTCGGGCCACGTAAAATGACGCGTTGGGCCTTGAGTTTGACCTTCGACGTGAACCGCTTGTCATTGTGTTCCGCGTGCAGGGATCATCCACGCGGCCGAGGAGAAGGACTGGAAGACTGCTTACTCCTACTTCTTCGAGGCTTTCGAGGGCTACGACTCCATCGACAGCCCGCGAGCCATCACGGCCCTCAAATACATGCTCCTCTGCAAGATTGTCCTCAACTCGTATGTATACGTGCAAATAGATTGGTCTCGTTGTCGTCCGGCTTCCGGATTTGATGTTGCCGGTTTTTGGGGTTTGTTTTTAATCATTGCAGACCAGAGGAGGTACAAGCTCTGGTAAGCGGGAAACTGGGCCTCCGGTACACCGGACGCCAGGTAAGGGTATTCTTTTTTTTTTTTTTTTGGCCTCTGCTCATCTGGTCTGGTTGCCTCCCCCCCCCCCCCCCCCCCCCAACATCAATTATCACTCTCCTTGCAGACAGACGCACTGAAATGCGTGGCCCAGGCCAGCAAGAACCGATCGTTAGCAGACTTTGAAAAGGTAACAGAAGTCTTAGGTTATTTTGGTCGTGTCCCACGTGAAGTTTTGTGCGTTTTCAAGCGAGCGTGTGACCCCTGCCCCCGCCCCTTCGCGCAGGCCCTCACAGAGTACAGAGCGGAACTGCGGGACGACCCCATTATCAACACGCACCTGGCCAAGCTGTACGATAACCTGCTGGAACAGAACCTCATCCGGGTCATCGAGCCCTTCTCCAGAGTGCAGGTGACCGGCTGGAATTGATTTTCTCATCGATGATTCAGCACAGAATTTTAAAGCATTATTTTTTTTTTTGTGTCCTTTCCTTCTGTTTTTCCAGATAGAACACATATCAGCTATTATCAAACTCTCAAAGGTATGTCATTTCAAGTAAAATTTTTAAATTCCTTATTGATTATTATTGATGAAACCGTTTTTTCTTCTTTTTTTTAGGAAGCTGTAGAGCGCAAATTATCGCAGATGATTCTGGATAAAAAGTTTCACGGTACAAACTATTGAACATGCACGTAGAGATGAAATGATGTCATGGCCAAATGGTCAGTGCAAAAATTGTCGCAATAGTGCATTAAAAAAAAAATTTTTTTTTTTGTTTTTTTGGGCTGGGGGCCCTCAGGAATCCTGGACCAGGGGGAAGGAGTGCTGATCATCTTCGAGGAGCCACCGGTGGACAAAACGTACGAAGCCGCTTTGGAAACCATTCAGAACATGAGCAAAGTGGTCGACTCGCTTTACAACAAAGCCAAGAAGCTGACATAGGTGACCGACGTGTTCAGAAAAGTAAACACTTGACGGTAACCAAACGATAATGATGATCATACAGATGCTGAGTGTCATTTTCCATCTTCGTCTTCAGAGCAGACCTTGCGGCCGTGGCCTGGAGGAAGCGTGCGTGTGTTTGAGCAGCTTATGTAACATTTGAAGACTGGGACAAGGGAGAAAACGACAAAAGTGCAGTGAACAGGATCCCCCCCCTGCAACCCATCAGACACACCTCAGCTCTCCCCCTCAATGGACAGTATCACATTTCTTTGTGTGTGTTTTTTGTTTTTTGTTTTTTCCTGGCCCTATTATTTTGAGATCTCATTTAAACACAGCGGCCAAGGCAGGCCATCAGGGAATCTTATTGTACCACCACAGTAAAAAGATTAAAAGGAAGAACAGTACATGCCAGTTCCACTTCTTCAGCCTTCAACCTCTGCTCCCAAAATGGCAGAAACAACACTCCCCCAGCCCCCTTTTTGATTGTTCATATTCTCTGTGGCTTTCAGAAGCACACTTAACCATTTGGGAAGGTTGGAAATTTGGTTGTACCCCCTCATTCATATCAATGCAGACAGCCCCCAGTCCCCACTGTATTTCAGAAGTTTATTAAACTCACTATATTTGCGTTTGGGTTTGTGTTTTTGTAAAAAAAAAATGAACAAAAAAATTAAAGGTTGCCACATGCCTGCCCCCCAACCCTGAATGCTCATGTATGTTAATAGAAGTGGCGAGAGGAAATTTCACCGCGAGTGCCACTCTCCCTGGCGCTTGCCTGCCTCTCGTCGGGGTGCAACGTCAAAATTCCCACCAGGCAAAAAAAAAAAAAAGGTTTTTGCCTATCAGCATCGCCGACTCCGCTCTTCTCCATTGTTAGTTTCTAGCATAAGCGTGATATGCTAGTAACCAAACAATTTGTATGTTTTTTTTGTTTGTTTTTCTCTTATAAAGACATTTTCAAAATAAATATTTTGTATTTTAAAGACATTTGTCCTGTCTCTTGGAATGACATGAAAATACATTGGCAACTGTATTGTCTCATCCAAAAAATGATTGGCACTGTTTGTCAAAAAATATTAAACCGTCAGTGTTACATATTAAAAATAAGAAATACGCCATTAAGGATTGTTTAGATACTTCCTTACTGCAGTGACGTGTTACGTGTTAGTCACGTGTCGTCACACGATGGCGTCTCATCTCGCGAGACGTATACGAGAAGTTGCTTGCTCTGTCAGCGGAAGAAAAACGCCACTTGAATCAGCGTAAAAAAAGATAACACGAAGATGACAACCAGGGTGAGTATATCTCGAATGAACCTTTTTTCGAATAAATGCACTTACTTTACATACGGAGGAGGTTTAAAGTATTGTTTTGGAGGACTGAAAAGACTGGTGGCAACAAGAAGCACTTGTCATTCAAAAGTTGGCAACACCGAAAGCGGATTCTTGTGCAGACCGTTTCTCTGCTAGTACGATTTAGCTGACACTTAAATGTGTTGAAATTGTCCCGGTACAGTCGCAAGAAATAATAGTTGTTGTTTGTTTGTTTGTGTCTTATGTTGTGTTAATTTTTTTTTTTAGATTTTGATTTCAAGATGGCGCCGCGAGAGTGGCTGCTCTTATATTTTGTTCTACTCCTTCCTTTCATAACTTTGCTGCTGTACATTGGGAATGTCTCCATTGCGAGACTAATAAAGGTTTTCTCATCTTTCTGGGTTATTGTGAGACGTTTGTCGAGTTGAGTTGGTGAAGTTAAATGCCAGCAACGATTAACTTCCGGTTCAGTTGGCGCACACTTGCACGTCATCGCTTCTTCCCTTCCTTCGTTCATTCATTCTTCCCTTCCATCCTCACTTGCTCACTTCATTTTTTCCTCTATTGATTTTTTTTTCTGATGTTCATTGATAAATTCTGTCCATCTTTTTTCATCAGCTGATGCAGGCGGCGCGATGCCCGACTGACAAATTGTCTATGACCAACTGTGCCGTCATCAACGAGAAAGAGCCACAGTTTGAGCAGTAAGTTCTCCTTTCGAGACATATGTCCGTTTCTTTATCGAATGCCGTCTTTCTCTGGCACCCATTTTACAACGCACGACCAAACACAAGCGTCACAAATAGTGTGAATGTTAAAATATTGATGATTAATGGTTAATTTGCTCTTCCTCTCAGACATGTGACTGTGCGCAACCTAACCCACAAGTATGTGTTCACCTTGAAGACGCACCCGAGCATCAACATGGGCAGCATCGCCTTCAACCTCCCACAGGTACGGCTCGAGACCCCGAAGCCTGCTTCGTGCCTTGATAAAGCTTCATCGCAATTTGTCATTTTTGGCTCTTGTCAGTCTGAAGCAAGCTGAAACAGATGCTGATGCAGATTATTTGTTTATTTATTATTATTTTTTAACCAGTTTTTCAAAAGGCACACGCGTGAGATGTGATGGAGCATTTTTGTTCTTGCTAACTTCATTGTCATTTTACACTTTCTGGAGAATTAAACGAGGGTTGTGTGTGAACCCACTCTTGCTTGTAACAGAGTGCTTTTTCCCTCCTTTTAACTTGGCTTCCTCTTCGTCCATCTTTAACCCGGGCCGCTGCCTTCGCACCAGCCCAAAGGTACTGGCTAACCCTCTCTTCCTTCTATTCTTCCTGCGCTGGACTTCCAATCTGCTTTTCGAAGCCGCTAGCCAACCCCTCAGTGTTGTGACTTAGAAACAATAAAAGTCCACCTCGTGTTCTATTTTCTTCCTCCAAACAGAGAAAATGGGCCGGTCTATCCATCGGGCAAGAGGTGGAAGGTGAGTAAAAAAAAGATGCTGTCACAGGCCACTCCATTAGGTACACTTGAGATCCAATACAAGAGCTATAGTGTCAATCAAAAGTGAGGATTGTTAGCCTTGATCGAGCTGTTGTACAGGGCGAAAAATAGGTGAAGAATTGAAATACCCACTGTGAAATATTTTACTTTGTAAAAACATGCAGCTGTGACATAATTAAATAGAATGTAAAGAATAACACATCCTCCTTCAGTTAAATGGACGCTGTGCTACTTCCTCTGGTGTGTGCACCATGGCCGCCAGAGGGCAGTCTAACACAGACGTCCCTTTTAAAATATAATTCCCTGTTGCTTGTAATGACTACTTTTTTTTCTAATTCTGACTGCAGAGTACTCTATTGACAAAAATGACTTTAATACGGCACTGCTTTCAATTGCGCCACTCAAATTTTTCCGGTTTATGGTAGTACTGCTGAATTTTTGAGCCAATGCGGCCATCCCGTCAATCCTGAGGCGCAAGCTCCCAATAATCCCGCTCAAATATGTCACGCAGTCTCCAACTACACGTTTGACAAGTCCAAGCAGTGCATTGGCTCAATGACAGTGCAGATCGATTTTCTGCAAAAGAAGAACGCCGACAGCAGCCCGTACGACTCGGACGTGATGGCCAACGACTTCATTCAGCAGTTCAACCACCAGGCCTTCACCACAGGCCAGCAGGTACCAGAAGTTCATGCCTTTTCCAAATATATCCACTCCATTTTGTGTGTCTGTGATTTTTGCAGTTGGCTTTTAAGTTTGGCGATAAGACATTTGAGGTGCTGGTGAAAGATATGGAAGGCATGGACCCCAGCATCCTAAAGGGCGACCAGAGCTCGGTCAAAAAAGCCAAGGTGTTCTTTTTCTTTCTGCTTTCCTTTTTCCTTTGGAATGATGTCACGTTATTCATAATCATCATTCTGTGTCTTTCCCCCAGATTACTATTGGCTTGTTGCTGTCAAACAGTCAGGTGGTCTTTGAGAAGGCGGAGAGTTCCTCCATGACGCTGATTGGTGAGCCGTGGTTCTGATGTTGTACTTATGCCACAGCGATGATGTACTCGGTGATGTCCAAAAAAATAGTCATGTGAATGATGAATTACTTTTCAAATAGAAAAATGAGGGTGTAAGGAATAAATGAACGATTCGGAGCACAGCCGTCATCGCCCGGGATGGAATGACAGTGCCTTCTATGGCCACCAGAGGGCAGCGTGCTCACGTGTAGGCTTTTTTTAAATTCAGCAAGTCGAGGAAGTCGCCACTCAATTTCAAAGAGGAGGAGTCATGACTTAAGTTCAGCAAGTCATCAATCAACTTGTCCAAAATATTCCAGTCACAACACATACTGCGGCAAAGCGCAGTTATTTTTCCAAAACAAATGGCACACTTTTGTTTAAAATGCAGATGGTCCAAATGTCATGTGTTTCAAGTGAAAGTCAAGACCGATCTTGTCCTAACACCGGCAACTCATTTCAAAACGTGCATGTTTGTCCACTGGGCGCACAGGGAAATCCAAGACCCGAGAGTCTCGCCAATCCATCATCAACCCCGATTGGAGCTTTGAGAAAATGGGCATCGGCGGCCTCGAAAAGGAGTTTTCCGACATCTTCCGCCGAGCTTTCGCCTCGCGAGTTTTCCCTCTGGACATCGTGGAACAGATGGGTGAGTTCCTCTCTGTGCGCCACCTGTTGCTCAGGCATACACATGACAGGCAGAAGGGCCCAAATAACCGTGCGTGTGTGGGCAGACTTGAGCAAAATGATTAATTTAATTTATTTGAAGTAGAGTAACTGCTGTCAGCACTGGATTATCGTGAAATGTCAAACTCCTTCATGGCATGTAGTAATCCTTAAATCCAAATGAAGGGCAAAGGCAGCTTTGAATGTGTCATCTATCATAATTGGCGAGTAGCACGCAGGCTAGCGTCTGACGGGTGCCACATGATTCACAACGTCTTTGTGACTCAACCGCCTCCCTTCCCGACACATCAGTCCTGATCCTCAGACTTGTGAGGACCTGTGCAAAAGAGACTTTTTTTTTTTTTTTTCCTCCAGTGAACTCTTACTGATTCGCCGTTCGGCCTTCGCCAATTCGACAATTTTGCACATGTTCCTGTGGAACACTCCAAAAATGACTGCATAGAAAAACGAGCGTGTGTGTGCATCAATGTGGAGGGAAAAAAATGGCGAGTGGCAAAGTAATAATTTTTTTTACAGTATGTTACGGTGTTTGGTGATCAAATTGATTTCACCAGCAGAACGACAAAATGGAGGTTCCAAGTGTCGAAACTATGAATGTGGGCAATTTTAAACATTTTATGCTGGGTGTCTACGATTAATTATTTTTTTTTTTCTCTGTGCGCGGTGGGTCCGGTCCCGAATCCCCTCAGTGTACACACAGACACACTCAATGGCGATGTCGACCTTTAGCCGAGCGCTGGTGCGCGGGAGTCGGCCTTTGGTTGCGTCCAGCTGGCCGCCGTGCCGAGATCTCAAAGCCAGATAGCGCCAGATCTAATTGGCCTGCGTGAGAGGCACAGGCGCTGACAGCAAGGGGGAATTCAGAGCTGGGGGGGCCGGGGGGTGGGGTCTGAAGCACACGCGTTTTGGGTGCGAGGCTTTGCGAGGGAGTTTGACTCCCGCCGAGGTCAGCCGGGCTCCGCTGCCGAAGACGACTTCCCACCTGGCCGCTCCTCCCTCCCTCGGCGGTTGCAAATGGCAGCGCTGATGCTTATCAGCGAGCCTCTCAATTCGCCCAAATGTCGCAGCGCAGGTGCAAACGGCCGTCCGTGAAAGCCACACTGTCTTGCGAGCTGCGCGTCACGCAACGGCGCGCTGATGCGCTGCCGCCAGGGACCAAAGTCGGAGACTCCGGCGCTCGGCGCCTTTGCCAAAGTAAACACCAGCAAAGCTTTTTTTTTTTCGCTACCGTTAACTCATGAGCGTGCTGTGAGCGATCTGAACCCAGCCAATTTCACATAATCAGTCCCCATTATTATTATTATTTTTTGGTCTGATATTGGCTCATAAGATGCCGCTCTTGCGCAATACGCGCCTCGGCTTCATAAAGGTTGGGAATGGCCGATGTCCTGTCTGTGCGCAGGCTGCAAGCACGTGAAGGGCATCCTACTCTACGGCCCGCCGGGCTGCGGCAAGACGCTGATGGCGCGGCAGATCGGCAAAATGCTCAACGCCCGCGAGCCCAAGATCGTCAACGGCCCCGAGATCCTCAACAAGTACGTGGGCGAGTCGGAGGCCAACGTGCGCAAGCTGTTTGCCGACGCCGAGGACGAGCAGAAGAGGGTGAGGACTCCGTTCCTCCCGTCCCCGCGTTCTACCGCGCGCTAGTCCGAGGCTTCGGGTAACCGCTTTGGAGACTTGGTCCCGGGACCAGCCGGCCACCTTGGGTGTGTTGGGCAACTTGAGCACGTATTCTCTGACCTCGGTCCCATCGACATTGACGTGACCGCGTGAGGAGTCATTTTGCTAGGAGAGGACAGATCTGCCCTTTGAGCGGCGCGAGATCACGATGACTCTTCACCGTGTCGTGTGTGTGTGTGTATGTGCAAGCGGAGGGCTCCTCCTCCTCCTCCTCCGGCGGCGGCGGGTTTGGATAGCGCGACGCTGGCGTCCAAGCTCAGTCTTCACCACCTAATGAGGCGCTTCTTTGACTTGCCCTCTTACACACACACAGCTGCTTTAAATGCTGCACTGACAGCTGTGTGGATGGAGGGGAACCCCCCCCGCCCCCCAGCCTGTTGCCTTTCTCCAGTAATGATGAAGGATGATCGGAGCGTGACATTCACAAACAGTAGCGCTGAGTGTCTTTTCAAAAGACCGCCACGAAGCTCAAATTTGAAGCGATTGTGTTTTCCAAAGCGCATCTCCGCCTGTGCCAACGACATCAAAGCAGACATGCGTGGAAGATTCATATTTGAACTTGTCCCCCCCCCCCCTCCCGACCCCCCGCCAACTGTCCCCAGCTGGGCGCCAACAGCGGCCTGCACATCATCATCCTGGACGAGATCGACGCCATCTGCAAGCAGCGAGGAAGCATGGCGGGCAGCACGGGCGTCCACGACACGGTGGTCAACCAGCTGCTTTCCAAGATAGACGGCGTGGAGCAGCTCAACAACATCCTGCTCATCGGTAACGCGTGAACGTTGCTGCTGAAACGCGCGAGATGGCATTATTATATACGGCGCGCTCCGTCTTGACTAGCCCGCATCCTCCCCAGGTATGACCAACCGGCCGGACCTGATCGACGAGGCCTTGCTGCGGCCCGGAAGGCTGGAAGTCAAGATGGAGATCGGTAAGAGCGGAGAGAGATGAGGCCGGCCCTCGGCACGGCGGCCGTGACGGCGCCCGCCTTCCGCTTTCAGGCCTGCCGGATGAGAAGGGGCGCGTTCAGATCCTCAACATCCACACGGCCAAGATGCGGCAGTCCAAGTTCCTGGCCGACGATGTGGATGTCAAGGAGCTCGCCGCCGAGACCAAAAACTTCAGCGGAGCCGAGCTGGAAGGCCTGGTCAGGGCGGCGCAGTCCACCGCCTTGAACAGGCACATCAAGGTCAGAGAACAAACCTCTTTTGGGCGTGCGAAGCGTCGGGGGTCCGACGGCAAACGTGTTTCAGTCGAGTTGATGGTGAGGACGTAATCGAAAATTTTCTTAGGTCAGTGCAGCCATCTTTTTTTTTTTTTTTCTAAACCAAATCTGACTTCATTGATCCCTCTCCATGAAATACACAGAAACATGGCGTGAGAATCATTTTAGATTGGGGTTGGGGGGTGGGAGGGGGGGGAGATTAAAACGGTTTCAAAGCTGCAATAAAGGAGATATTTATCTCTAGCTTTGACAGGTCGAAGGTATGAAGTATCGTCTTCTGCGCGTGTGTGTTAGCATGAGAAATTGGCACTCAATCATTTTGAAGTTCAAGTCTACACAGCTGACAAAACATTTGCGTGCACACACACACACACACACACGTCGAGCGCAGCAGATATGAGCAGGCGTTGACGTACAACGGACGAGACGTCTGGTGCCCCCGCCGCGTTAGCTCGTATTCTTTGTCGGGGTCTTCTCCTGTCTGACCTTTGTGCTGTGTGGAGTGGTGTGATGGAAATGTGCAGATCTTGCTCATGTGTGTGTGTGTGTGTGTGTGTGTTAGGCCAGCAACACGGTGGAGGTCAACATTGATACGGCGGAGAAGCTGCAGGTCAGCAGGCTGGACTTCATGGCCTCCCTCAACAACGACATCAAACCCGTAAGTCTCAAATGGGTTGCTGAACAAAGGCGGAGGCCGGTTCCGGTTGTCCCTCACGCGCGGCGGTCCTCCGCAGGCGTTCGGCACCAACCAAGAGGACTACGCCAGCTACATCATGAACGGCATCATCCGCTGGGGCGATCCGGTGTCGGCGGCGCTGGAGGACGGGGAGCTGCTGGTGCAGCAGACCAAGAACAGCGAACACACGCCGCTGGTTTCGGTGCTGCTGGAGGGTACGGCGCCGGCGCGAACACGCACGCTGGGCATCGGCCCGCCTGACGCGCCATTTGACGACGCAGGTCCGCCCAACAGCGGGAAGACGGCGTTGGCGGCCAAGATCGCCGAAGACTCGCAGTTCCCTTTCATCAAGATCTGCTCCCCTGACAAGATGATCGGCCATTCGGAGATTGCTAAATGCCAGGCTATCAAAAAGGTAATCCGTTTTTCTTTAATCCCGAACTGCAACCCGGATGAATGATTTGACGTCATGACCTCATTTCCTGCGGCGCATCATATCATCACTCGAATTGATGGGAGGACAAAGACTGAAACCCTCGTAGGTGCCGCTTGTTGATCCGGAATGTTCTCTGCCCCTGTCAGATATTCGAGGACGCCTACAAGTCTCAGCTCAGCTGCATCCTGGTGGATGACATTGAGCGCTTGTTGGGTACGCCGACGGGCCCCTTTTGCACCATCTCGCCGCTGTTATTTTCATTGGACTTTTTTTTTTTTTCACGCCGTGGCTCTCCTCCCAATTGCAGACTACGTGCCCACCGGCCCTCGCTTCTCCAACCTGGTGCTGCAAGCTCTGCTGGTCCTCCTCAAGAAGCCTCCCCCCAAGGTAAGGCTTCGGGGTGCCGGTCCGTCGGCAACAGGGAGAGGGCAGCAGATCACGCGTGCGCCAGCGGGTTAATAGGGGGGGGGGCTTGGGGGCTGGCTTGGCCGCGAGTGGCATGAGAGCCACAGTTGGGCGAGGGGACGCTTGTTAGTGTTTGTTGTGCTGGGAGTGAATGGCGCAGGCCGAGAGCCGTCCCTCGCTCCGCCTGCGCCGGCGGCTGCTTGCCGGCTTGGTGAATGAGCGGATGGCGCGCTGTATAGCCGCATGTGCATGAGAAGCGGCGGGCCCAGCGGGGCGCCGGGCGCCGGGGGCCCGGGGGTGGGGGGGAGGCCGGGGCGACGCCGAGGAGAATGGGCTCTGTGAGAGAACCGGGACCTGGCAGCGCCGCCGCCTGTGTGGCACCTCATCTGCATGCAGCGTCGCAACCCCCCACGCCACGGGGGTGCAGCCATAATCCCCCACCCCCACCCCACCCCACCCCCGTCTGCTCGCCACTCTCCTGCCGCTCCTTCGCCTGGTCCTCCTCCAGATCGCCGGCTTAGCGCCGTTACAATTATTTTCTTTCTTCTCGGCTCACGTTTGTCTGTCGTCCTCCGCCCTCGCTCGCTCGTCCGTCCGTCCGTCTTCTCTCTTGCTCCGCTTCGCCAGCTTTTCGCTCTGCGACGCCAATTTTGCCCACCGAAATGAAATTGAAATGCCTTTCACCGTTCAAGCCGCGCAAAAGTCATCCCCGCGTTTTTTTTTTTTAAATTCTATAAAAACACAGTGAAGCACAAAGGCACGTATACAAGTCATCTGTTTCTGCTCCGTTTATTTGAAAGAAGAAAAAAAAAAACCTTCACCTGTCTTCCAGGGTCGCAAGCTGCTGATCATCGGCACCAGCAGTCGCAAAGACGTCCTCCAAGAAATGGAGATGCTCAACGCTTTCAGCACCACCATCCACATTCCCAACATCTCCAATGGCGAGCAGCTGGTTGAGGCCCTGGAGGTAACACACACACACACACACGCACACACGCACGGAGTTGTCTCCAACACACTGGAAAGTCAATTTGCCGCACGATGTCCCCTTACAAGCTGCTGGGAAGCTTCCAGGAGAAGGAACGGGTGGCCATCGCCAACGCTGTCAAGGGCCAGGGCCTCTGGATCGGCATCAAGAAGTTAATCATGCTCATCGAGATGGCGATACAGGTACGAGAAAGTGAGAACAAAAGAGTTGTTGTTTTGTTTTTTTTTTGTTTTTTTGCAGCTACTAAGGGCATACAAAAATTAATTTATCGGCTGCAGCATGTACACCCACCAGCCACTTTATTAGGTTTGCCAATGCAAAATAGAAGGAAAGCCTGCTCGGGTGAACAGCTGAACTTTATCAGTGGGAAATTGCCACCTATTTAATGACGGCCTCATTTTTCATCATCGCAAAAATGAAGGGGTGTGTCGAGATTTTATATTAACTCGACCATACGATAGTATTCAATTATTGTCAATAAAAAAAATAAAAAAAAGATGGAGTCAGCGGCAGCAGGTTGCAAGCCAAGCACATCTGCGTCCCACCACGGAGCCGGCGTGTTCTCCGGGCGTCGGTCCTCCACATCTGGTCGCCAGAGCGTCCTCGCCGCCGCTCGCTAACCGCCGTGTGTTGCGTCCAATGATAAATGCGCACGGCTTCGCTTCTCGATCGCCACTTCCACTTCCTGTGCAGCTCATACGTGACAACGGGCGACTGTCCAAGTGGCGGTCACGTGTTCTGACTCACGAGGACGCTTCCCGCCAAAAGTCCCTGAGAATTTTCCTACCCACGCTAGTTCTTGAATGCATACATGACCTTGGGGGGTGGGGGGGGGGGGGGGGTGAAGGTAAGATGTTCACTTCCTCTTTCTTCTCTTGTGTGTTTTGTAGATGGAAGACCACTACCGAGTTAGCAAGTTCTTGAGTCTGCTGCGAGACGAGGGAGCGTAAGTGCTCGAAATGAATGAAACGGCCCATCCGCGCTAAATGACGTGGAGTCGCTCCGCTGTGATGTAACGTTGGGGCGGAAGTGCAGAGAATGCCTTGCTCTCAGACACGTTTTCAGAAACGCACTACACAGACGCGGCTATTTTGTTTGCAAATATTCGGGGTAAACTTTCATTTCTTTGGGATTGAATCATTTTTTGTGATTTTGGGCCCCGGAATTCAAACCCGAATCAAACCTTGTAATCCTTTTGAACGCCGTGGCCCCGTATGACCATCGTGTTGTCGCCGTTTGCCTCCCTCCCCCATCCCTCCAGACTGGGCTCGGTTATGGCAATGTAGAAGGGCCGCTGCCACCAAAAGGGACCCCCGCAACAGGTGAGAAGCCCACAAACCTCGCGCCAAAACACATTTTCAGCCAGTGGCTTGTAGTCTTGCCGTTGTTGACACGACGAGCGCGTCTCGGAGTTAATCAGTCGGCGTGTTTTGCCTCTAGATAAAGACGAACGTCCTCCTGTCGTGACACGTCCCTCGCACGCCACAAAAACCTTGCGAATGAGGGACGTCGACTGGATCTGTGTATATTGTCATCGGCGATGATCAGTGAGGTCCTTTTTTTTTTAATTGGAAAAAAAACAAACACTCGTGCTCCTGATCATTCCGCACACCTCACTGTCTTATGCTGGTTACTCGCCTTTTTATTTTATGA
Organism: Hippocampus zosterae; assembly: GCF_025434085.1. Taxonomy (NCBI): domain Eukaryota; kingdom Metazoa; phylum Chordata; class Actinopteri; order Syngnathiformes; family Syngnathidae; genus Hippocampus; species Hippocampus zosterae. The sequence goes on from NC_067457.1 coordinate 1,597,088, forward strand.
ATAAATTAATCGTCTGACTAAAAAGGAGTGAATCAGTGCTACTGCTTTTTTTTTTAATCCACAAAATGATCTATACTTCTGCTTTTTTTTAGTACAGCATAAGAGGTAGTGTGATGCATCGCTGAAGCAAAATAGCCAAGACATTGTTGTTGTTGTTGTTCAAATATATAATCTTGGTTCAGTCATACACATATATATAATATATCTATACAATGTATAATAAATAATATTTAGAAAAACAGAACATTTACGATTATAAAATCAAAAGGGAATTATTCACTTTTACACCATTTGTACAAAACTTTGGATATAGCGGGTGGGGGGAGGGCCAGGAACAGGAACCCCGTTTGGGGGGGGGGGTGCTAAGCTAAGCGAGCGCATGCGTCAGCTACATTTGCTCCACCATGTGTGCGAACCTTACAGGTCCACCCCGCCCCCCCCCCCTCTTGCCAAAAGACCCTCCCTCACTCACCTCCGCCATTTTGTGCCTCATCCCCCACACATTTGTGCTTTTGCATTTTTGTGGCCGAATTTCCAGAAGGATCTTCAGTGCCCCCCTGCCCCTTCTTTTATCATGAACAACAAAGCTAAAATGCTTTTTTTTTTTTTCCTTGAGAGCTGTCGAACAAATGTGATGAAAGCAGCGTATTTCTTCTGGGATAAATTTGAGACTTGATGGATCCACGGTGTGAATGGAGTCACGCCCCAACCAGGCAAAAGTTTCTGAAATTGCCGTGTTTTGGCAAAAACCAATCTGATAGCCGCCGAGCGCTCGCCAAATATCTTTCCGCCTGCTTTGTGCAAAACGAAGCGTGCTGGAGCTTGACTTGAGCGCGCCACTCCGTTTGCTCCAGTCGCAGCGCTGCTCCGTTAGCAACTGAAAAAGAAATTTTCAAATTTTCTTTTTTTGCGATTCCTTCCAGAGCGGAGTTTAGCAACGTTTGGCTGAAATGTAGCGCATAGAATGAGCTTGGCTGTTAGCACACATGCTCCCTCCCGCATAGCCGCCGTCCGTCCCGGCCCAATGTCACTGTGTCAGCGATGCGGTGGCCGTAAAAAATCGGGCCGCCCCGGCGTCTCTCGTCCGCTCAGTAGTTTGAAGACCCGCAGTCCGGTTCAGTAGTTTACGCAATGAGACCCGCTTCCCAGGCCACCCGCTCAAGTCACTTGTTTTTTTTTTTGTTTGCTTTTTTTGTAGAGGTTGATTTAGTTTTCAAAGCAATCATTTTACACTACTCACAACAAGTAATTGTGTAAAAGTGGCTTTCAGGTGAATTTTCCCCATGAACGTAAAATGCACTGTTTGAAATCTTTCATGCCCGTTTTTTTTTAATGGCTCGGTATTTTGCTGTTGTTCGACAAGGAGCTAAACAGGTGCTTGACATTTGCAGATTGATTATTGAACGCCCAGCTTGTCTTTGAAATTCCCGTTTGTGAATCACCAGAGTAGCTCGAAGATCACGGCATCGCTTTGGATTTGAGATCAGCACAGCTTTTGAGTGGAAGATGAGCCCGGATGATCACAGAGTCATTGACATTCGGATTGTTGTTGACGTAGAGCAAGTTGCGCAAACGGGACCGAAACATTGAACGGTTGCCGTCACCTGTCGAGCTTTTGAGTGCATTTTAGGTTCATCCTGAAATTTCACCTTAAAGTACAACACCCCGAACTTCTTTAGGGGTAACAAGGAAGGCAGCCGTCGGCGGCTGGACACGTGAGGAGTTAGCTACTTTTCTTAAAATTCCAAAGCAAATAGTTGCGTTTGTTTTGACTGCATTTGTGTGTTACTGTACATGTGGTCGGCACAGAGGGGAAATAAATAAAGACAATGGGGGAGGTGGGGTGGGGGTCAGAAGCTGTCCACCAGGTCAGTTGGGTGACGGAGCGCGACGGGCTGTGTGCGCCGTAGAGGGGGACGGCGTGCAGGGATGTGAAAGGTCGGGGCGGCGCTCGCAGTCCAGTCTGCCCGCCCCCCCGAACCCCCACCCCCCACTCTGTTCACTTGCACGTGTGCACGTCATAAACGCGCAGGCACTCCTGGCAGCTGACGTAGCAGCACCAGTGGAAGATGCAGTGGCACTTCTCTTTGCGCTTCTCAGTCCGGGTGTTGTGGCCGCGGCCGCAGCAGAGCAGGTCGCAGCCCTCGATGCCGTGCGACGACACGTTGCAGGCGCGGTCCCGCGTCCCGAAGGAGCCCGTCTCCTGGTTGGGCTCGCAGAAGTTGGGCGAGCCCTCGTAGTAGACCAGGTCGCGCTCGGTGGGGTGCTTGAAGAAGGGGTACTTGACGCGCAGGGTCTCCACCCAGCCGCGGGACTCCCGGTGCCTCTCCACCACCATCTCGGAGGCGCTGTCGTACTTGTCCTTCAGGTAGTCGCCCAGCATGCGGAAGTCGGGCTGGGCCCACCAGCACGTCTTCACCTCGCAGCTCCCCGACAGGCCGTGACACTTGCAGCGCAGATGCATGTGGTCCAGGATGGTCTGGGCGACACACAACACGACATTGTTCAAATGTCAATGCAATGATACCACGCTGGAAAGAAAGAGCGAGAGAGAGGGAGAGAGAGAGAGAGAGATGGAATCTGAGATAGAAACATTCCAAAGCCTGCGGTCATGCATACTTGACACTCGCAGACAAAAAGTTTCTTCCACTGATTCGCCAGCGGTGGGAAGTAACCACATATACAAATATATATATATATTTTTTTAAACTGTATATCAATCCATTTTGTCGGTATGCTTGCCCGGGAAACTATTTTGTGTGAAGGTTTTCGGTGGTGTTGTGCCAAGTTATCAAAACGGGTTAGCGATCATTGAAGTAAATTGGCAGTTTGTCTTTTCACCAAGTCTCACAAATTTGCTGACTTGATACCGACTAATGCCTGATTAGAATGTTGAGTATGTTTGTGGTTTGGGGGTGGGGGGGATGTCAGAAGTTGATAAAGTGCAGTGCGGGAGCATCTTCATGGGAGAAGAGAAAATCATCGAGACGCCTTTGTCCACGCCCCCCCCCAAAAAAAATCCCCATGCACCTCAGCATCCCACCCAAGGATGCAGAGGTGACCGGGGGGGTCTAGAAGTGCCCCCCGGCTCCAAACGAAGGCGGCGTGAGCGAGGCCAGGTGGCGAAGCGGGGCGTGGGCCCTGCCGGCTTGTTCCCGTGTGGTCCCGGCCAGCCGCTCATGCGTAAACACCCGACTTTCGCCCTCAAGCCATGCGGCCGACTTGACAGTCGGGACATTTTTGCTATGGGTGTGTTGCGTGGGGCCAAAAGCGTTGGTGTGTCAAGCGTGTTGGCTTTCAGCTCAAACAGAAACATCTTGAAACATCACATATTGATGTTCTGATCACGGAGAGAATTTATCCCCGCGACGAGTGGCCAGTTAGCGGGTGATCTGACGCGTTTCTACCTCCCGTCAGATCCTCGAGCGCAACATTGTGGAGTTTTTACCGTGCGTCCCGCTTCGTTGTTGTGCCGGTTCATGGCCGAGCGGGCGTCCGGTCGGGTCTCCCGGGCGTCCGCAAAGTTTCGGGACACCATCACCCCGAACTCGGCGTCCTCGCTGCAGCCGCCCCACTTCCAGCCCTCCCCGGGCGGTCCCTTGTGGTGGGAGTCGCAGCTGCACGTGGTGGACGTACCCTCGGCGCAGGAGCGCGTCACGGCGAAGGCGACGCCGGCCGAGGCGATGGCGTGGACAAACGCTGACTCTCTGGTTGCTGCGGGAGACGGAGGCCGGGCGGCAAACAGGCGGCGGGGGGCGGGGGGGGGGGCAGAAGCGAGAGAGTGTGTCAATCGTGTTAAACATGGTCAAGAGCAAACGTGAGCTGTGCCAACATCCAGACGCCGCTATTCAAAGTTCTTCCCTTCAACGCAACTCCGCTCGGGACAAAGGAGAGGCTCCCTTGAGGAGTCTACTTGAAATCATGACAATGTGCTTCGTGGTTTTCCGGCGATCCTTTTTGACGAGTTTCTACTTTCTTGATCCCGCCACCGACTCCTTGCAACCTTCCCATTGGACAGCCTCTCATATTCACGCACGAGGACTTGACGCCTCATCCCCTGGCAGCAGATTGCAATGCCATCGCCACCAAATCTCAAACAAAAAGGGGCTTGAGCTTGATCCCTGTGGCGGTCCCACCTCCGACTTGAACTTTTCCGCCTAGCTCACTTCATCAAAATGTCCAGTACTCGTCCAACCTGACACTGGATGATAAAGGACAGTAAACACTTTGTTTACTCCGGAGTGAGTGAGGACTCCTGGGAAAAGCAGAGTCCCTGCAGTGACATCAGCCCTTTGTGGTTGTGTCGGGGGGAAGGGGGGGGGGCCTTAGCGCTCAGTGGGATCTCATGACCTCCTGTCATCCCTGAGGTGTGCTGCTGTGCATCTGGATAGTGTTTCGGGAATGTTGTCAACCCCCCCCCCCCCCCAGCCGCTCATCCCTTACCCGTCCCCGTTCAAGCGCCCAAGGCGTTCAGGTGAAACCGAGCAGCGCGTCAGCCCCTTTTCATTGCCGGTGCCCCCTTTGAAGGCGGCGGCTCATGATGTAAGATGATCCCATTGTTTCATAATCGCGGCAAACTTGTTGTCGTGGCTCTGCCATGACGCGCCGCCGGCTCTCACACAAATGTGAAAACACCAATACGCTTGGGGTGGGTGGGGGGGGGGGGGTACGGACTGGTTTATTCAGGTAGAGGCAGAAATTCCAAGACAATGAGTTTGCCACCTACTTTTTAGTCAACACCACAACAATTTTTCCACTTTAAGATGCACGCATAAGAACTAGCGAGATAGATCTTTATTCATCCCACGAGTAAAATAAAAAATTTGAGAACACCCCAAAAAAAAATGCCTGAATGACTTTCTGTGTCAGAGGGTCAGTGCTAATGTTAAGGTGCTGTCATGCTCCTCAAACGTGCCCGATATTTTGCATCTTGCCAAAGGAGCAGTATTGGTCAGCTGAATGCGAACGGCGGCGTCCTGGACGTCTCGCTTAGCTGCTGCCTTTACCTGCTGGGCTCATCAATCCGCCATTGTTTCCCATATGTCACGCTGCGTTAGCCACACAAAGAGCCCAGCGACTGGGCGCCCCCCACCGCCCCGCTCTGCGCGGAGCTGGCATTCCCTAAAGCCCCTTAACTAAGCGCACCCCCGCCCGAACAGAAATCCCATGCGCCGCACCAGCAGCCCCGCCGCAGGGCTCCAACCTCCCCGGGCCAAGCTCGCTGACGTCCAAGGTTCGATCGCCGCCTCACCCCGTCCCGAAGAGCGCGCCCGGGCCAGGTTGCGAGAGATCCCCCCCTTTCAGCCTGTTCACGACAGAGTCAAAAGGGCGTGTGAATGGGGCGTCCGTGGGAGCCGGACCTTCATGCACAGTAGGGGTTGAGCGCAGCCCCCCCCCCTCACCCCCCAACCCCTTTTCTATTGCCTGTAATCTCATTTGGCCTCCCCTCTCCTTTTGAGTTGACGGAGGTGCTTGGACCGCTTTACGCTGCCCGCATTCATTCGCCTGTGACACAAACACAAGCTGATTTTTTTTTTTGTTTCATGTATTTTTTATTCCCGCCTCATCCCGCTTTCACTGTCGCACGAGCCATCCCGAATACGAATATTCCACGCCTTCCGGCGGCACTTGCCTGGAACCGCTGACCCTCTTCGGCGCGGCGCGCGGTAAACGGGCAAAAGGCGGATGGGATGCAAGCGGAATGTGTCGGTGCTTGTGCGCGCGGCGGCCGCAGCAGCCGGGAAAGGTGTCTATTATTGTAATTGCCCCAGTTAGTGTTTTGGCAGCAGAAGCGCAGGCAGCCCTGCGCCTCGGGCTTCAAACTGTTCCCTTGCTACATGTGGAGGTTTTGTAACGGCTTGCAAGTGGCCTTTGTGAACCCGCCGCGCGTGAGTCATCCCGCAGTGATGCAAACGCGGGAGGCCCGGCGTACCTTTATCCAGCACGGGGCCGAAGATGGCGAGGTTGTCTTTGATGGTGGTGCAGTTCCAGCGCCGGCCGCGGAACTGGTGCTGGCACTCCTGGATGCCCAGTTTGACTCCCTCGGCCACGCTGGGCATGATCTCGATGGAGTTGCGGCAGAAGCCCAGCTGCTTGGGCACCAGGCCCGGGATGGAGCTGCACAGGATGGGTCGCGAGCCCAACGATGAGTACTGCTGCCCCAGGGCCAGCGACCTGGCGGGGGAGGGACAACGTCACTCAGCATCTCGGGGAAACGGCAGACATCCGAGAGACCCGCGTATAAAGGGACCGCGTTTTGCCGCCGGACACCCGTGTAAGTCGAAAGTCAAGATGCTGAGATTGATTCCAATCAACAAATGAAGTCAGGTGTCATCCTGTGACTTATTTTCTTTCATTCTTCAGGACAAATTCCTCCCTGCCAGTTTTGTGTCCTCCATGAACTTGCTGCATTCCCAATCATTGTGACGTGCCGAGGGCGTTTGGGGGCAGGGGGGGTGGAAACGTGCTGCACCGCTCCAGCAGCCTCCTTCAACTCTGACAGCGTTGGCGGTGAGTCACTCATGTCTACCGCATAACCCAATCAGAGCGGCAGGCGACTGGGACGGCATGAGGGTGCCGCAGCCCCCCCTGACAGCAGCCGCGCAGCACAAAGTCAAGTGTGAATACAATTTTTGCGACGACAGCCAACCCCCCCCCCCCCACCTCCCTCTCCAGGGAGTTAAGCGTCAAATTCGCAATGCTGTCTTTTGACCTGTCCATCTCTCATTTTGCAATCGAATCTAATGGAATCATTTTTTTTTTTTTGTTGCTAGCGAAATTCAAGCGAGCTGCAGACACTCTGCCGGCAAAAGTCACCACATCAGGCCTCCATCGCTTCACGTCCTTGCTGCGCATGAAAAGTCCAGGTAGGTGTCTTTCTACCACTCCGGTCCTGCCCGCCCACCCGCTCTTTGGCAGGTGCGTGCCCCGGCAAGTCCTGAGTGGGGCCTCTTCTTGCCTGAGGGGGGGGGGGGGGGGGGCTTTACGACCTAGTTGGGGGGGGGGGGGGGGGGGGGGGGTTCTTCGGAGCCAATCTCAATGGGCCCATACGTGAAAGTACAGTAGCACCTTCACGTACGCTTTCAATTGGCTCATGGAATGGATTCTCCCCTTTGAAATGAGTTCAAATGCCATCAGTTTGTTTTGTCCCCCTTCGCCCCTCCCCCCAAAAAAGTGACCCATTTACAGTGAGGCAAAATAGGAGTTTGCTTGAATATTTACTTTACGATATTTGAAAACATAATACAAGAGAATGAAAATAAACCATGTGCCTTCTGCCTCTGCCTTTGGATTAATTAACAAGATCTTCTGCTTTTATTGTGAAACTTTATCCCGTTTAAAAAAAATAAAATAAAATAAAAAAGAAGCTGCAGGGCCGACGTACACAAAACGACAAGCAGGGAGCATGTTTCCACCCTCAAGGCTGAAAAGGCACCAGGGGGGAGTCTTTCAGATCGACTCGGCGCTATCTCCCCCGAAACACGGCAAGGACGGCAAGGAAAGCAAAGCAAAAATTGCCAACAAACTTCTCTCGTAAATAAGTCAGGCTAGCATATGCCGCCTTGAGCCCGGAGTCTCACACCGAAGTGACTTCGGGGACGTCTTTACCTCGGAACGCCGACGCATACGCGGCTGTTTGTGACATTCGCCCGCGGGCCGTCGCGTCACTGAGCGAGTCGCCGCCGCGCTCTCGTCACCGAATCCCTCAAGAAGGTCCGCGGAGAGCCGCGGACGGCGGAAAAGAGACGAAAGTGGGCCGCGGATGGTTGGCGGCTTTTCCCGAGGACGGGACTTTTTCTCGTGTTGACGACTTTTTCCTCTGGCGCGCTTTTTGATTTGTAGTCCAAGCGCTTCCGGCTGATCAGATAAAAAATGACGGGGCCATTGGAAGATGTTCCAACCTGTCGGGGAGCTCCAGAGCTCGTCCCGCCGCCGCCGCCGGAGTGCAGCGGCGGGACGACGACGCCCTGCAGTCACGAGAGGGAAGATGAATGCGCCGTAAACTTGTGAACCCTCCGCCGAGACCATCAGACGCATTAGGCCTGATTCACGGAAAAAAAATATATAATTGTGATTGCTCGCACAAAAACGTGTGTCGCCAAACGGATCAAAATTCATTTGAGGTCAGGATCTCTGCCGCCGGGGTGACCCGGCCAAGAGGTCGGCAAAGCGACATTCTCGTGTCAAAGCGAGAACGCTTCTGGGCTTTCGTGAGACCGCACGCGCGCGGAAGCCGTAAGACGACAAATGACCAAAGCCCGATTTCGCATTTGGAACACGAGGCGTCGTTGCGTGGTTTGCAGCTGGTGCTCCCTCGGGGGATAGAGTGGAAAACTCCAAGTGGAAGAACTTGAGAGACTTTGGCTTTAGTCAGCAGAGTATTCCGTGCCGCGGGCCTATCGAAGCTTGCTAGCTCTTTTTGCAAACTCACGCCTTCGCCAAGGAACGGATGAAACGAGTGTCGTGCAACAACGCCAGGCATAGCAACCGCTTGCGTGTGGTCCCCCCCCCCCTGCCTCCCCCCGCCCAAAGACTGTAGTACTCAGCAGGACGGCCATCCTCGAAAAAGGGCCACCGAATGTCACCGTCTCTCATTTCTTTGCTAGCTCAGTGCCATTTTGATGCTAGCTTGTTGGCTCCGCGCTGCAAAACGTCAGCACCGATCCGTCCGGCGCAAATCAAAACTCGCACGGGAGCGTGTGGAATCTTCAGGTGCGCTTCTGGAATTTGTTTTGTAAGGGTATGGAAATGAGGACGAGGCGTCTTTTGAAGACGTGCATTGCGCGCTGATCACAAAGTCGCTCGCGGCGGCGCCGGCGTCGCCCGGTTGGAGTGCTCACGCGCCATGCCCACATTTTGACATCTCTTTGCTCCGCGACCAAATCGGACTTTGGTGCACGGGAGCCACATTTGACCGGGTCAAATGTGATCGGCGCACCTTTGGTGGTGTGTTTTAGCCGCTAATGAACGCGCCGGCTAATGAAGACTTGAAATGTCGCAAGTGTGCTCTCAGTCCTAATGACTTTGTAGCCTGCGGGCCTCCGAGGTTTCCCTTTGAGGAACCGCTCCGGCCTGTGTTTTAGTGCCGCTAATAGCCGTGGCTGATTGTGAGCGGGGGTCTACTATGTCATTTCCTACCAGCGCGCCGTGCCTCCGCTTTGATGACGGCCCAGATTACGCCGGCTTTGAAACATGCCTGCGAAGAGCTCACCTCGCTCGCTCCCCCGCGTTGACGTCCCGAAAGACCGTTGCCCTCGGCACAGGTGGCGGCCATGGCTAGCGCAGGTCAACCCCCACACCCCCCTCTAAAAAAAAGTCTCAAGAAACGCATGTCATTTTAGGATACTTCTGTCATTTGCTTGGGGACCTTCAAATTTGGGGACAATCAGCTGCTAAGATAGTTGTGAGGCATGTTTATCATGGACAAAGCCGCAAAAAAAAACAACAACAAAAAAAAACTGGCTCAAGAAGCATCGCCCCAAGAGAAACAGGAACTCTGCCATTTTTGCTTTGAAGCTGGGCTGCGCTCATTTGCACGGCTCAATCGAATGTTGTTTATCATGAGTTGACCCACAAAAAAAAACAAAGCCTCAAGAGATGCGAGAAGTCTGCCATCTTAGGGCCACTTGGGTTCTTTCCACGTGACGTTTCATCCCAGCGATTTTTAATTGCTCCCAAATTTGAAGTAGTGCAGATTTTGCGTAACTGCGGGTGGCCTGCAAAGTTTGGACTCGTTAGCGCACCCGGCTGGTGGCAAAAACTCTTGCCACCAGCCTCAACGTGAACTTGGCCCCTCAGCCCTCCGAGGAACCTTCCCGCCCTCTTTGCTTCGTCGCACCTCTGCGACATCCTCGATCCTTTCACACGGAGCGGTCGCACTGGGAATCATTTCAAGTGATCCCTCTGAGATTGAGGAGTGCAAGTTTTTGGAAGGATGAGCAGGAGAGAAGGGGGGTGGGGGGGGGGGGCTGTCGGATAATGACATTCCTGAGACCCGGAGATGGACTCTTCAGCTCCATTTAAGCTGCTTTGGGTCACACGGGAGGTGTGTGTGTGTGTGTGTGTGAACGTGCTTGTTTTTGCCGTGACTCTAGGACAAAAAGTGAGCCCTCAATCTGAGTTTGATCCAAAACATACCTTGTGCCACCTCATTCTAATCAGATTCAATCCCAAATATTCTTCCGTGACAGGGGTTGAGAATAGGATTGTTTTCTTTTTAAAAAAAAAAAATTTCGGGGGTGCTCCACATGCCCCCAAAAACTCCAGTCAGTACACGCCTTGCATGTTAGGTCAAAATTGCACCTTTTCACTGATCCACATCAAATGTAATGAATATGTCCATCATACAGGACGCACGGAAAAGTATCAGGGAAATTTGGCCGAAACCCAACTTGTTTAGGGGCGGGGGGGGGGGTGCCGTCACCTGGAGCCACGCGGCGAAAAGAAAATTCGTCAGCCCCAATCAAAGGCAACCACGCGCTTTGTTCGCTACGGGGAACACGACACCGTCGTCACGTAAGCGCCTTGAAGGCCCAACTCCCCCCCCCCCCCCCCCCCCCCCAAAAATGTTTTTTTGAAATAGCCCGTGGGGTCAGCAAGCCGAGCCCCTTTTGCGGCTCGCGCGAGGTGGTCCTCGCCGGAGCCAGCGGTGGGCGTGCAGACCTCGCAAAAGCGCTTGGCGGTCGCCGTCGCGCTAAATGGAAGCAGAAGAGCACGCTGGCGCTGCGCGGCGGGCCACATGCTCGCTTGGGCTACCCAACGTGTAGTAGCGTTGACAAGCGGTGCAGGCGGGGGCCAACTGCGCCTTTGTCTCACACACACACACACACACACCACACACACACACACACACACACACACGCATATCGCATAGAAGTGACACTTCCAAATCTCTTAAAATTCACCAGAATTGTGCAGTCACTCGTGTGAAGAATTCACCTGCCAAATTGTGTTGGGCATGACAACAACTTTTTGTCCTGAAGAAAAGACGACTTTTTTTTTTTGTTGTTGTGAGAATTTTTTCCTCGAAAAGGTCTGATTTTATTCTCGCAACCCTAGCAACTTTTTTCAACTTGAAAATATTCATTCTTGTAGATTACACACTTTAGTGAAAAACGGCAACCCCCCCCCCCCCCAAAAAAAAGATTTCCTGCTTTTCTGGAAATCCTTGTGGATGTGACTTTGTATCTTCTTGGGAAGACTTTTGCCTTGATCCCGTCCTGTGGTTAATTTTCTGCAAATTTTCTCTTCCTGGAATTTTGACTCCCCGCGTGTCGCGAAACGACATCCAAAGTCAATGCCAATGACCCCGGCGGACCATTTTCACTCTCATCACATTGCTCTCCGAATCTACAGAATTTGCCGTCAAACCCGACCCGTCCTCTCCACCGATTCCTCCACCGGCGAGGCCTCCAGCGTCCCCCCTCCCACCCCGGCGGTGGATGTCGGCGTACTCACCACCAGATGGGATAGCCTCCGAGCACCCGCGAGCCGCACAGCCGCACGCACAGCAAATATCCAATCAGGTACAAATCCATGAGGCCAGCCTGCTTGGAAGCTCCGACGCAGGGAAGCTCCACTTTCCCACAGATTTTGAGGCGGCAGGGGGGGGGGGGGGGGGGGATTCAATTGAAAATGTCCAGAAGAAGAAGAAGAAGAAGAGGCGTCCTGTTGTTTGCGTCCGGACCAGGGAAGTGTTGTGGGCTCCCGGTGGCTGCCAGAAAAGAAAAGTGAGTGACACTCCTCCGCTCGCTTCCTTCCCTCCCTCTCTTCTTCTCCTTCTTCTTTCCCAAAGGTAGATGTCTTCTCCCGCTGCACTTTTTCCTCCCTCGGGATGCCTCATCCACAGGCCCAATATTAAATGGGAGGGAGGGGAGGAGGAGGTGGGGGGTGGGGGTGGGGGGGTCTGGAGATGTCAGCTGGCAAGCCAATCGCAGGAGATGGGCCTTAGGTTACGAAAAAAAAATTATTATTCCTTCCCATCTGTCAATCACCCCCTTCCACCCCGCAACCCCTACCCATCCTCCAGTCATGTGCAGGGGGGGGCGGGACGCATGGAGACGGGAACTTGTTTCCCCCCACCCCGAAAAAAAAAAAATGTCGAGAAGGTTGCGGCTTGACTAATTGATCCGGATATCGGCCGGCGAGCGCATGTCGCCGCACGCCGCTGAGTAGAGGCTAGTGTGTGGGAGGGAGGGGGTCTAGGTGTATACGGTGCATTTTCCAAATTGTTGCCCGCCCGCCCCAGCGGGGGTAGCGCATACAAGGGGGGCCACAATAAAGCCATAAAGTACGACAGTGGCCGGGCCAGGCATGCCGCGGCCCAAAGGCGACACTTTTTACATCGGCACCATTGTCATTCTGATGGCTGGTGGGGAGGGGGGGGGGCGACGAGGGAGAGTGAAGCAAAGGGGGGGGGGGGGTCGGCGCTTGTGATGGATGGCCCGGAGTCTTTCCGATTCACATACGAGGAAACTGATCAGCATGAATGGCGGCGAGATAGGCGGCATCAAAGGAGACGCTGGACCATGTGACGTCCCGTCGCGTCGTCGACTTGTGATGATGTCACACGCCGAAAAACCGAGACCTGCACGAGTTGGCACCTCCCGGCGGGAAGACGCCAACCGCCATCCCGACCGACCCTTGACCTTTATGCCACGAAGCACGTCATCCTCGTTGACGAGATGGGTAGCCCCCTTGAAGACTGCTTCTGGTTTTGAAGACTGCTTCTGGTTAGTGGGAGGTTTTGGTTCTCTGTCGGGGGTGTTCTGGTTCTGGTTGTTTTTGGTGTCATGCCCTCACTCTGTTTAATGCCTTCTAGTTCTGTTCTCCAGGAGATTCGGATTCTGTGTTGATGGGAGTCGATGCTTGAAGTTCTGCTTCGGGTCCTGTCATTTTTACAGAGTGGTTCTCTGGTTCCAGTGCTGCTTTTTGGGGGGGGGGGGATTCCGTAAGTGGTGCGTGTGTGAGCGATCTGGGTGCCTAGCCAGTGAGCAGAGCGTGGAGGTCAGCAGTAAGGACCCCCCCCCCCCCCCCTCCCCAGCCCCCCTCTGAGCCTCTTCTCACACACTCACAGTTGTCTTTTATGTGGCAACAAAGAGGAAGAAGAACCACCGGAACTGCCACTGGAGGCCGAGCGGGTTTTGTGGAGGTGGTGGCAGGGTCCCATCCTGCACGTCCATGCGTCACGCCAGCAGCCCCGCCGGTCTGTTTTCCATCACCGGCGTCGCCGCGTTATTTACAACAGCGTCAGCAATGTGCCGAGCTCAGCGTTGGGATATTTTTTGGACGACGAGCTCGTCGCGAGAGGGAATGTGACACAGGCGTTTGATTGACGAGCGCGCGGCCCGGGCGACGCGGCCTGCGGTCGGACGCCCGACAACACTGGAAGCGTGTTTCCCCGCTTCGGGCCAACGTGGCTGGAAGCGGCCCCGGCGGTTAAGGTCAACCACGTCGCAGCCAAACGATGACTTTCACTCGCACACACACTGCAAGCCCACACCTCAGTGTGCATCTGAGGGATCTGCCACGAGGGGGGGTGGGGGGGGTGTCAATGAGGTCCCCTCCTGGGCTGGTTTCTACGGTGACCTGAGAAAGGCCGTAAGAAGGTCCGACCCTTTCTCAGGCCTAATCAGCGTATTAGCACAAAGGAGGACATGTGTTGACCCCCCCCCCCCCCCAGCTCCTTCCCTTCACCCCACCACTCCCTCCAACAGCATGGCTGGACACAGGCAGCCAATAAAACCCGGATTAGGAGGCTATCAACACATACTGAGCTGTAGCCACAAACTTTGTGAACATACGCCCCCCCCCCCCCCCCCGTTGCCATCTTTCTGCTTTATTATTGCGCTTTTTTTGGAGACCCCTTTGCTTCCTTTCAGCTCCTCGCACAATAGACGCCGAGAAATTATTCATTTTGTCGGCAAACTATGAATCGGGATTGGAAACGTCTTTATTGGCCGAGAATGTTAAAACACACAAAGAATTTGTCACTGGTGGCAATAAAATAATACAGCTGGGCCTGTATTTATCCTCTGCAAAGAGCGTCTAATATGGCTTACTGGGGTGGGGGTGGGGGTGTTAAATGGAAGGTGTTAATACTATGTGTTTAATGGCAATGGAAAAAGAAACATCCCTCAATGGAGTACCTAATGAAGTGTCCAGCAACACGGTCACTCAGTTAATCTGAATAATGTCCTTTTTCTTTGGGGGAGGGGGGGGCGGTTATTGGGCTTTTGTTTTGTTCCTCTGTGACATGTCCTGGAAGTGTTTGGGTGGGGGATCATATCTATGCCTTTTGTCCGGATTCCCTTTTAAGAGGGGGGACAAAGAGGGGACAAGAACTCTTAGTCCAAAAGAAACCCTTTTCATGAGCGCAGCAAACACTCCAGCGGGTGTGTGTGTGTGTGTGTGTGTGTGTGTGTGTGTGTGTGTGTGTCCCAAAGGGATGGTGGGCCACTCTTGAGCCGGACACTGAGGCGTCCTAATTAAAGGCCACTTAAGCCCCACAAAGTGCGGCGGTGTGGGTTGTTATCATTGATGGGGGGGGGGGGGGGGTGGTGGGTGGGCAGGGGCGGAGCTAGAGGGCACTCGTAAACGAGGAGTACCCAGGACAGAGGGACAGAAGGGGGCTACATGCCACAGACTTTGTTCACACAAGATGAACAGTCAACAGCCCCCCCCCCACCCCCCACCCCCAGCACCACCAATAAGTATCACCTACACAGGAGCAGGGACCACAATGCTGGCAGCTCACCACTCAGTCCCCTCCTCTTGCTCTCAATCACTGCTGGGACAATAAGGGGGAACCCCCTGATGCCCCCCACCCCCCTGCACAATCCTGCAGCCTCCCCCAAGCCCCTGAAACAGACACTTCTTTTATTGAAATTCTTTTCTGTTCTAATCCTCTGCTTCCTCCAGACCCAATAATGGACTCTCTGCATCATCAGCCTTTTCCAGCCCAGGCCGTTGTCACATCACAACCCGGCCCGGGTCACAAGTCCACCCCCTCGACCACCCCCCAGATCCTGATGAGAGGAGGAGCCGCACACTGTTGGCCTTTTTCAGGTCAGTAACATTTGATATATCATAACTTTTGGGGGAGGGCAGATGGGAACATATTTTGGTTAATTTCATTTCATTGGTTTTTCATTTTCTTAAATGAAGTAAATGAAACGTTTTTTTTCTGAAAAAGATATTTTTATGGATTTTCTGAAGCAAATATTGTTGTTGTTTTGAATTTACAGCGGCCACTTTATTGTTAGAATGAGTTTTTAATTTAGTTCGCAGTACTCATCCGTTCGAATATGTTCAAGTTAAATTTCGTAAACGTGCTGAGGGATTGAAACACGAAAAAAAAAATAGTCACACGAAACGCATACCGAGTACTTCATCGCTCCAAAACCCCCAACAGCATTTGTGTGTTTGTGTCAATTGCACTGTTAGAAGTGCATTGGTGAAAGTGTGCTTAGGCTGACATCTGCTGGTTAAATAGTCAGAACAACATTCAACCAATAAAAACTATATATATATATAATATATAATTTAAAAGGTATTCTGAAGAACATTTCAGAGTTTGAAATTGTGAGAAAACATCTCTCTATCTATCCATCCGTCCCTGTGTGTGTGTGTGTTGCCTGAGGAGGCTTTGGTGAATCATTGTAATGTAAAAAAAAACACAACCACAATAAAAAACATTGTCCTAACTTGAGGTGTTGAATGTTTCACCGCCACACACGCACAAACAGAGCTCAGATGCACGACGTCCAACGCCACCGCAGTGCCCGAGGCTCCGACCTGTTTGCCTGTGCAGGTGTCTCATGACATCGCATGCCAGCAGAACACAGTGGACCTTTGGCCTCGGGCTCTTGAATTAGTACGAGGGGCGGAACTTGTCTGGAATATGACACTGTTGATGTTTGATGTTGGAAGCAGACTATCATCCGTCACTCATCTTTTTTTGGGGGGGGGGGTGTTTGCCAAATGGCCTCCCTTTGTGTGCTCAGATCAAGCGTGAGCCTGCCATGAACACGTTTGTTTTGAAACTTAATACAATATAATGTATATAAAAAATGGACTGGTTGACAGTCAACGTCAAGGCATATATGGATAGACTAATGGAACAGGACAGCAGCCAATCACAGGGTACCGGGAGTACCCGAAAACCCCACAGAGGAAAGGAAGAGCCCAGACCGGGACCCTTAGATTGTAGTAATGCCCATATTTATCCCATATGCATTAGTTTTTTTGTAAGTCAAGTCAGCTTTTATTGTCAAATATGCTCAATGTGTAACATACAGCACAGATGAAATTACATTCCTCTCTCAACCACAGTGCAAACGTAGTGCATTGAACACACACAGATAAAATGTACATAAAATTACATAAGACATAAATATATGAATATGTTAAATAAAATAAATAAAACGAACAGAAATGTAAGTGGAATTGTGCACTTTGTATTGTGAAGTTCTGTTCCTTCACCTGAATTAATTGATGGGCAAATCAGCCACATCCAATGTGGCGTTCACACCGCCTTAGATCAACTCGCTATGAGGGGCCTTTGCAGATTTCTGCGCATTGGTTCGTGTGTTGACCACGTGACCCAAGCTAACCAATTATAGACGAGACCGAATGGATAGGCGGAACCTTCGAGGCTGAACTTTTTTTTTTTGCACGCGGGGGCGAGGAGAGATGACGTCAAGCCGCTAAACGGCGCCGTGTTGTCAGCTGCTGGGAAAAGACGACCGAAAAGAAGTGCTCGTGTGTGTATTCTCGGTTGATTCGTTTGCCTTTTTAAAGCCTTCGCTATGGCCGCCGCCAAGATGCGAGCGGTTGTTCCGTAAGCGAGAGCCTCGCTGAGACCGACGTGGGATAACGGGCCCCTAGAACCTACTCAGGTCGCTTTCGGAGCCATTTTTGTCTGGTTTGTGATAAGCCGTGTAGCCATTTTTAGCTAGCAGGTGACAAGTGAAGACGCTCTGTTGTTTACTTCTGTTTTTCTATCCGGGTCATGGGTCGCCTGTTTAACTTGCGTATCTTTACCTCAGCCACCTTAATGCTTGATTTAGATGCTAAATAAATGCGTGATTGGCTCGTGTGACTAATTACTACTTTGGTTTTGGGAACACGCCCACCGCAGTAGTCATAAAAGTCAGACCTACAAAGGAAGGTATATAAATAATCCACGCACACACTATTTCTCTTATGTATTTTTAGCATTTGTAGTCCTACAATCTAGACAGGGCTGCGGATAACTGGTGAGCCTGTCTACCTTGCAATTGTGATTTGGAATTGTTTTTTTTTTCCTATTTACCCTTGCTTCTTTGTGTTTTCTCCTCAAATACTCCAGCAATTTAAAAACATTTAGCTTCATTGAAGATTAGTTTCAGTACCGTTTCCGTGTGAGACCTCAGGGAGTACCAAATCAGCTGGCTCCAGCTCAGCCATGACCCAAATGAGGACAAGCTACTTCATAAATGGATGACTGAAAATTGCCATTTCACTCTTTTAGCTGGCAGCTGGTGACACCGCCATGAACGTGGGTACGGCACACAGCGAGGTGAACCCCAACACGCGCGTGATGAACAGCCGCGGCATGTGGCTGTCGTACATCCTGGGCATCGGCCTGCTGCACGTCATCCTCCTCAGCATCCCCTTTGCCAGCGTGCCCGTGGTGTGGACCCTCACCAACCTCATCCACAACCTGGTAGGCGCACATTGTCATTCATCCGTTGGCTTTCTTCATAACTGAGCACCCGCACTGACCGACACTGCTTGCACCAACAGCATGGCTTTCACTCGTAATGTCCAAGTTTACATAAGCAGTTGTTGCGAACTCGGCACCTTTCTTTTTCCTCCCCCCCGAGCGCTTTTGGCAAGGCACCTTTATTTGTACAGCACATTTCATACACAAGGTGCTTCATTTGAAATGTCTTGAAATGTGGATTTTTGTGGAAAAAAAATGCAGTGCATGTACCTGCTCCTGCACACCGTCAAAGGGACGCCTTTTGAGACTCCTGACCAGGGCAAGGCTCGCCTCCTGACGCACTGGGAGCAGATGGACTACGGCGTGCAGTTCACCGCCTCACGCAAGTTCCTCACCATCACGCCTATCGTCCTGTAAGAAAAAAAGAAACGCGATTCAATCTTTACATTTTCTTTAATTATGTTATCGCTGTCCGTCTTGTACTGCCCCCATGTGGCCACGTTGAAAACCAGTGGCTTTTGCTGCACTTTCCCCAAAATGCCGTGTTTCGGCAAGTGGAACAAGACAATTTGGGGCTTGACCTCCCCTTTCATTTTCTTCCATTACATAATTACTATATCTTCTGTTTTAAGAGTGCTATTTTTGGAGGGCAACACCACGGTCACTCGATCATTGATTGGTCTTGGCTATGTGTTGCGCAGGTACATCCTCACCAGCTTTTACACCAAATACGACCCCGTGCACTTCGTGGTCAACACGGTATCGCTGCTCACCGTACTCATTCCCAAGCTGCCACAGCTGCACGGCGTCCGCCTCTTCGGGATCAATAAGTACTGACCAGGGAAATGGGATGATTGGGGGGCGGATGGGGGGGGGGGGTCCTGCAATCTTTTTCGTCCCCAAAAATGGAGGTCCCCATGCCATTTTTACATGGGGACCCTGAAATGCCGTCGCCCCAGAAGACGCGCCTGCACAGAGGACAAAGCATGGAAATGTTTTTGGACTTTCAGACTGTAAAGCGTTCGGACGGGATTAGATGCTAGTTAGCATGTTAGTATACGTTTCTCATACGTTTTCTCAGACGAGTGCGAGAAGTGGGGAGCCTCTCCACCCGCTAGTGCCAGAAGAGGAGCTTCCTAGCATGCATCGGTGTGTGTGGTCCGCAGCCACGGCCGCTCTGGTCGCATCTCATGTTGATAATTCATATTTATTATAATAATTCTTATTGTTCTTGTCTGTTTTGGCGTACCCGCTGTCGCCATTAAAAGGGCTGAAATGGAAGATTTGTTTGATTTTTAGGGAAGTTGTTAGCTCGTGGTCACGTGATCTTGTGTATAAAACATACAGATAGATATACAGTATTTTTCAAACTCACTCTTGTCAAGTGTGGTATTTGTCATCCATTTTCTGGAGTGCTTCTCCTCATGAGAGACACGGACGATTTGGGCAAGAGATGGAATACGCCCACACAGGCCGCCAGCCAATCACAGGTAAAATTTGTCTTGTTGAAACATATTTGTCCTCGTTTCATTGTATGCGGAGAAGCTTCCTGGTTCGTTTTAATGTATGGCTTCTCATTTAGGGATTAAAAGTGGAGCACACCCTGGACTGGTCGCCATCCAAATTTGTCCCCCAGCCCCGTCTTGAGGTATTTATTCTCTGTTGCATACTGTTCATGCTCACATGAGAGCAGCTGCTATGCCAAGATAGCAAAATGACATCCTGGGATATCAAATTTTCTCCATGTAGCACAGCACTCTGCAAAACCTCCTTTGTCTGATCATATCATGTAATCTATATAAGAGTAAAATATGAGGAAAACGTTTGTATCAGAAGAATATAAATTCGTCCAAGAGAGGGCAGCAAAGATTAGCCAGTGACCTTCATGTTTACCTTCAGGCAAATGACCCGTTAGCGAGAGAGACAGAACGTTCTTGCACTTTCCTAGGCGGGTCGAAACGAAGAACGATAAAAGAAAACTTGTCCTTGATCCTCTACCTGTACAATATAGTAAGGTTAAATCCTGTGGCAATTTTTTTTCTTTCCAAGTGAAAAGAACGGTTTAGAAGAGATAACGTTCCTGGTGAGTGTTTTTCTGTTGAATATGTCCGATTAGCATTTCTAGCATTCAATTATAACATAAAAAAAACAGTCAGGAATGAAGTTGGTGAAAATGGAGATTGATGTTCTGTTGATATAAGATATAACTGTGCCGTTATAAAAGAAAGAAAAAGGGATAGATCATTGTGCCGACACGTGTGCTCCATAGGGTATGTATTAGCATTGAGCTAAGCTAACGTGCTCACGGCGAATAGCGCTGTGGCCTTCGTTCGAGCCAATTTTTGAAAATCGTTATTTTCCATAGCCGATTATTGCCACGTTTAGTGAATGCCTTGCACATTTTGTGCAGGCTGTTTTTTTTTGGACTCATAGACCATCAAAAGGTTGGACTACTAGTCTGGAGATCGGATGCTACGTGGGACGCTGGTGAAGGGCATCTTGGACTTCAAAGCCACCCGTCCCCTGGAGGGTGGTAGGATAGTTGAAAGGATTTCCCCTTTGTTTTGTTAAATCTGAGATCTCAGTCATTTTTTTATGATAGGATAGTAGCTGCACCTAGGGTGGCTACACAAACATTAATATCGAACCTTTGTAGTCATTCATTTTCCATTGATAACAAACCGAGCGGGAGGCAACAAATCAATTGTTCCTTTTGTTTCGCCTTCAAGATACGGTTTGTAATCGATCAAGGCAAACTAAATACCGAAGCCACTTTTATATCGACTCTTTATGGCACTGCATCGTGCATTGTCCCACATGGAGACCTCTCTCATCATGAATTGAGATTATGCTATATGAGGCAGCGTACGTCGATAGCACGTGAACATTGTCTATGTATTTATATCCGTACGTAGCGCATTCTGTGCATACTGTGCATGTTTTGGCCTCTACCCGGCCTCCATTCTTCATGGCTCATGTCTTCATTGGAATTATTCATCAGTGATGACATGTCAGTGATGTAAGTGAATGTGCACGCCTCATAAATAATTGAGCGCTGAGATTTCCCAGGACACCGAACACACCATTGACCACGAAATCGCCCTCTACGACTCTCTCTCCATTATTTCCGCCAACAGACCTCGGTTAAGCGTAGCTTCTCCTTGATTTTTGAAGCCTTTCTCACAAGCGAGATTTTGCCACTTCAGCGTACTGCATCGCTAGGCCTCCGCATCTCAGCCGACCTCTGATGAAGGTCGCGCGTCCTCTTTGGCCGGGGTTCACTTCCGCCCCGCTGCAGGGAATCAACATGCCGACCGCTCCCGATTCCTCCCAAAGGGATCGATGCGAGAAGCTGGAGCGTCAGCAGCCCGCTGGGCCTCGCCTCAGCACTTTGCCCGAGGGCGAGGAGTCGCTCCAATGAGCCGCTTATCGATCAGCGCGAGAGGAAGCTCTTTTGTCTGGTTGCCCGTGATTGCGCCGTCAAGCAGACGGATAACTTTTTCTGTTGTTTCTTTGTCGCGTTCACTCAAACTGCCCCCCCCCCCGCCAAAAAAAAAAAAATGGATCCGCTTTTATTCTCTTCCAAATGCGCTTTCACTTTGCCAGGAAACTTGGCACGATGAGGGAAGGGAATTAATTCTGTGTGAGCGAGGGAGTGTGCGTTTTCATTTTCTGCAATAAAAAATAATTATAAAATATATAATTATTGAAAGACTGAAAGGATGGGACCCCGAGAAAAGTCTCTTACTCGGTGAACTGGTCTTTTTAAGCTGTTAATCAGTCAGCTGAGTTAAAGGGGGGCATCGTGTGCACCATAATAAACACGGACCAGAGGAAGCGAAGGAGAGCATTGTCACGCAGTCAATGTCTCACGATAAGCCTCGCAAGTTAACACGGGAGTGCCCAAAAGTTGCGCTCCGAGAGAAGCATGTTGAGGAACATGCTTCTAAAAATAGCTGGAGCTTTTCATCAGATTTTGCATGGAGGCTCAAGAAAAGAGGCAAGAGTCCCTTTGATGGGGTTTGCATTTTTTAACACCCGCCGCAGCATGCAGAAACCACGCCAGGGCTTTTAGTATTCAGCTGTATAAATTTGCTTTCATGTCATGGAGGCAGCGGCAAAGTATTGAGTCGCAGCTACCGATCCGAATTGTCCATGCGTGCTTCCGTATCGCTCGGGAACTTAAGAAGGTAACCGTATCTTTCTAAACCGATGTTCAAACATTTTACGCTCGGTTTAAATCCAGAAAGGAAAAAAAAAAGATTGAATTAAAACGTACTGCACATTAAAAATTAAAATGTTACCTAAATTGGATAATTAACAATGTCAGCACCATATCGGGAGAATTTTTTGTGCAGAGTAAAATTGAATTTTGACTTGAGGCTGTTGACATTCTCAACGTGAAACCATCTAGATCAGGGGTGTCCAAACTTTTTGCCAGGGGGGCCAGATTTTATGTGGTAAAATGTCGGGGGGCCAAAGAACAACAATATTGTTCAACAAATTTTAGTAAGCCAGTCTGTTTCACATTTCCATTTTTATTTTAATGTCAACAATCTTAAGAATTTCTTTTGGTTCATTTGAAACAGGTATATCACTTGCAACTGCTTATTCGCTTGACTTTTTCTTAAACAGAAGTCTCCTGAGTGCAAATTGATTGATTTGAAACATAAAATGTATCACCATGACTTTTCAATAGTCACAAAACCTTTGACTCGAACAACAGGTAAATGAACAAGCAATACACATATCCATAACTGCAAGGATCATTTGAAATATGACATATCAGTCAATATAAACACGGAGTGATGTCTTGTTAACTCGTGAGTGATGCCCTCTAGTGTCTAAATGCTATTACTCATTTAGTGAATGCTATTACTCATTTAGCCACTAGAGGGAAGCAGTACTCTATGAAACATCACTCATCAGTCTACGAGACCTCAGTCAATGCAACACGTGTTCCATTGCGCCCAAACTGCGGGCCAGACGGCACTGATTTTATGACAGGGGCCGAGGGCCGGATGAAATTCGACCGCGGGCCGGATTTGGCCCGCGGGCCGGACTTTGGACACGCCTGATCTAGATCATTGGCGCGTCACTCGGCAATCTCAAATCTTCTAATCTGTTGCCCTTTAACAGAAGTGTCATCTTTTGGGGGGCGGGGGGGGTTCTTGCGCTTGGAGTGGAGATTGGGTGAAGTTACTTATGGCTCACTTGGGAGGCATTGATAAAGCTTCCTGCGGGCATCCTTCCTGATATCTCTTATAGCTTTTATTACTCTTCGCCTTTAAAGTAATATTCAGGAAACACCAACTGTGAGGCCATTTTTTTTTAAATAGCCACACTCTGCTGTAACTTTGCTTACTTTTTGAGGGAGATAAATTAATGAGATCCTGTTTCTACTTTAGTGACGAATGTGACACATAATCTTATTGTATTGTTGTGGACATAAAATGGCGGATATTAACTTGTTGTCTGTTTACTATTAGAGCTCCTGAAGCTAACCTATGGTGACGTGATTTCGGACACTGTGGGCTCGTGAGATGATTTTTCGAGGCTGAACTTGCCAAAATGCTGCTTTCGTTATCGCCGGGGTCGTTGGACAACCGTCAAATAGATGTATTGCAATTATTTATACGTGCGATATCACTACAGGCAAATAAACATGACCCCAACATCTCATCACAAGCTTCACGTCCAGCTGCGCGAGAGCACTGCTGTCTCTTAAATGCCTGCAATGAAGTGAATGCTTGCAAGTCAATGATTTCCGATGATTGTTTGTACACGAACACCTGTCATTGTGGTGTTCACTCAGGCTCGTCTGCTTATTGATTAGCATTCAGTTCAGTAGCCGCTAACAAGGTTGTTCTCACAGTCGGGGAGGGAAAATGATGAGCCCTCGTTTCTCATGGCGACCCGATCCACCATCACTCTGTGAGACATTTGAACTCGTTCAAACAAACTTCCAAAACTCATTTGATCAAATCAATTGCAGGCAAAAAACTGCACAGAATGTACTGTGTACTATGTACATGCCTTTAAGAGGTGGGGGCCCTGTTGTGGCGCGTTTGAGATGTCTGAGTGTGAGAGGTAGCTGAGAGCAGCTTTTAGATGGGTGTGCTCTTTGCATTTTTGTGTATTATTGATCTCCCAATGTTGACTAAATTGTTGAAAAGGTCATCGGAAACGGTGGCTCTCCTTTCCCACATGCAAGGGCATTGCAGTAGGGATCCTGTTTAAAAAAAAAAAAAAAAAAACAGGCTCTCTGAAGGAGAGCTTCAGAAGATGTCCACATTCAAAGGCCTTTGGGAACTCCACTGGGCATCGTTCAGCCTTTAATTTGGCTGGGCTACAAAAAGAAAAATGACTCCCGAAGCAGAAGGCGTTTTTATGCAAAACGTTCCCTAGGTGTTGAATTAAAAATGTCCATCTGCTGACTAAAACCCACACTCGCTTTTTCACATATTTAATCTCAATGCCTGGACAGGTGTGTTTTTTGATCGATTGATTGATTGGACATATTTATGCATTTCAAGACAATAAAAATAGGAAGAACAAAAGAAAAATCATCAATAGATGTTTAACGCTTTTACATATTCAAAGAGGGTCGAAAGAAATACATAAACTCGTGCCATCCTACCCCATGTTTATAATGACGCCCTAAAAATTAAAGACGTGTTCCCATATCATCTGTATTGTCGACATTTCACAGCAATATTAAAAGAGGCTTAAACGGTCATTAAATTGTCAAAGATTACAAGCCATCATGGGTACTTTCTTTAATTGTGTCACATGTTACTATAAATGAGTCAAATCAGAAACGGATTTAACAAAGTTTCTCAGAAGTCATTTGGTTCCTCTATCATTTGTATTATAATTTTTTTTTTAGATCTCCATCTGTCACAGGAGAATCTGAAGTCAAGCGAGTACAAATTGGAAAACAACATAATTCATTGTTATATTAATTCAAATATAATGTGTCATATATATATATTTGTATTATTTTTAATGAATATCGCAATTTGTTTTATTTTATGTGGTTGTTTTGGTTCCAGTTTCTAAAATAATAATGTACCACTACGGCAAATGCTCTCCCTCGAAGTGCTTGTACTACATATCCCACAATGCACCTGCGCGAGCGCTCTCATTAGTGTCAGCTGTGCTCCACCCCTTTCTTAAGTTTACCGTTACGACCGCCATTGTTGTTTTTATATTTCTTTGCGATTATCTGGTTCCAAAGCAGTCGAGTCAAATGAAGGTAAATTTGAGTGAACCTCATTGAACAAAACGTTGGTGTTTATATAGTAGTTAGCTCACGAGTTCGATGTGAAGCGTTACAAATTGCTATGTATGCTAGTTAATTGCTGTGCTACGTGGATAAAATGGCAACTTTGTCCCCTGTGTAAAATGTCTTTTTTTTAAGCCAAGAGAGATGTTTTTTTTTTTTGTTTGTTTTGATGAAAGTAACTTATATTAGGAATTTTTTTTTTCAATCAGGTTTCATTGACCAGCCAGTGGGTCCAGCCTGAAAACTGACATCCATGGTGTCCATAAAGTACGTATATTTTGTAAATGTTTTTACGAAATTACATTGTATTCAAATGTCACATTTCACATCCGATAGCTATCTGTCCAAAGGTCAATACACGGCTGCATTCAAGTAGGCTTGATGCCGTAACTCCACATTGCCATCAGTTGTGTCCAGACTTTCAACACACCCTTTAATGCTGTCTGAATTCATACTATTTACATCACTGATTATTAAATATCACAGCAGTATGGGGGGGTCTCGTGGTTAACATGTCTACCCAACAGTTCTGAGATTTTGCGTTTGAATCTCAGCTCCCTGTGTGGCCCGCTTGCTTGGCGTGGGTTGTCTCCAGGTACGCCAGCCTTCCTCCCACCTCCATTCTTGGGGGAAAAAAAAACAAACAAACCCCAAAACAACACTTATTTTGAATAATGTCATGATTTGATTTTTCTGTCAGCAAAGAGAATAAAGAACGACTAAAACCGAGAATCAGAATTTATTTTAAGCACCACATCACCCAGCCTGAGTTTGAAGTATTAAGAAGCTTAATTTTGACTAGTTAGATGGCAACCTGATAATGTGTGCCTGAAGAAAGGTGTTTCTAGAGGGGAAAAGAAATACCCAATCTTCACCCACCCCCTCCCACACACACAAAAATTCTGAACGTAATTCCTTTACATTCATGTACTAATCACAAGCATCCCTCATGTTGGCTCCTGCAGAACCCTCTGGAATAAAGACGATGAATGCCAGCGTGGCTTGTCTTTCCAACCAATCACGTCGAGTTTGCGCACCGGCAAAGGCTCGTTACAACATGCTGCCTGCTTGCAAAGTGAATTCCGTTTGAAGGAGCTTTCATGTGGTTCGTGCTGGCGATGAAAGTAGAGGGAAGGCGCTGTCATACTTGAGCGACGTGCGCGAGGAATGAAGTGTTTCGCTCAAGCTCGTTAGTCCAGATGTTTTTGGCTTCATTTGAACAGGAGAGGCTTCAGTACAGCATAGATGGCTTAAATTCTTACAAATGTTCAAATTTGTGCGCTACGTATGAATTTTAATACGTTTCCCCCCCCCCCCCCCTTGAGACAAAAATGTAGTTGTCTAATAGTACAGTATCTATTTTAAAGTGATGACTGCGCTCGCCATAAATGAACTTGAGCGGTGAAGCTAGCTTGAGCAAGTTGTTGATGTTAGCTGCTAGCAGGCCTTTGGAGCGCCAGGCAGCGATATTCCCACCTGCCGATGCCACTTGATGAATAATAAATGAGCCCAGCAGGAATGTTAGCTCAATGAAGGAACACTTAACCCCTTGGTGTCATGTAAGCCGTCAGAGGAGGAGATCAATCCTTGTCGGGTTAATGGAGGCCATGTAAACATTGTTACTGATGGACCCTCACTCACTCACTCACTCACTGACTTGTTTGCTCCCTTCACAGCCCACGCCGGGATGATCACCCCAACTGAGACCAACACCAGACTGCTGGATAAGACATCAATGCATTCAGGTTCAATCTCGCAATTACATTCTCGGTAAAATGTCCCCTTGAAGCTTCCCAGAGAGAATAATTCGACAGGGAGAGTCTTTTCGACCTTATCAAAACCTCTATAATTGCCAACGCAAGGTCATGTATCCATTTTAGCCATTTATTTATTTATCGCCTACCATTGCTGGCTAAAATGTTTTGCAGCGCAGCCACAAGCGGTTGAGGATTGCCGCGTAGCATAACGAGCGCACTTCGTTTACGACTGCGCAAGTCGACGTCTGCTGTCAACGCTTGTCACGGCCCCGTCGTGTCGTTTGTGTGTCGTTTCTTTTTAGATCATCTGTCAAGTCAAGTCAACAGTACTTCTCGAGCACTTTCAAACAGCTATCGCTGCATACAAAGTGCTGTACATGTACACATGTACATCTGTGCTGTCTATTTCTTCACTTATTCGTAGAAGTGAAGCTTTTCAGTTCTCTCCAAAGACTGTCATTTCACTTTGTTTGCGGGATTCCTCGGAACAACCTCCATCTTGTGTTTTCGAGCGCGTATGGTTCCTCCCAATATTTTCGTAAGCGGCGGGATTAGTGAAGTGTCATTAAAACATCCAGAGGCCGCCTCGTTGCGCGGAGTAATGCATCACTGTACTCATTAGTCGCTCGATGTAACTGATGAAAAACAAGCCGCTTGCCTCGCCTTAATGAGCGTGCGGATTTAAATTAGGTGCAAATCCGGCGCTCGCCCACGTAGCATTTGTCTCAATAACATGGAGTCACGGGTACAGTGCGCAGTCAACTCCGCTCACTTCACAACGCATAGCAGGGGGGCCCGTTGTTGTCATAAAGAAAAAGAAATTCCTATTGTTAACTTTGTTGACATGCCGATAAGATATATTTTGTTTGATTTAGCCCCGCTTCCTGGTTGGCCAGTCAGGGTGCGTGTTTGATTGGGCTACCTTCCGTTTACGCCGTAGACCAACAGAGTCCAATGCCTCGAGCTATAAATATTCATACATGCCTATACAACTCTGGTATTGGACCTCGATTGAGTGCGCAAGCTCCGAATGAAGTGGCCTGCGAGTGTGTTGATTCGCTGGAGCAACCAAATACGGGTTGAGAGCCAGCTGCCCTCCATCTGAATGTCGTCATGAGCGTACAAGTCGGCAGCAAAGATGATAATTCCACGAGAATATTTTCCGGGATTATTTGCTTATGTCTTCATTGCTCTGAGCAACAATGGACTGTGACAGCCGCTAATCCGCACGGCTTCATCGGCCCTGATTTTTCCGTCGCTCTCTGAGGTTTATCGTGTTTACGCACGCCGATTCGAAGCGAAGCGAAGCGCCTGCCAAAATCCCACAATTCAACGAGCCGTCTGGGCTCTTGTTGACACGCCAAGAAATCATTTACTGATATTTTTCTCTCCCCCCCCGCAAGAAGATTGCCGCCTAGCTCTGCGTTTCTTTGGCAAAGTGTTTGTGTTGGATACAAAGGCCGTTTGTCTTGTTTCCAGTCCCCCCCCCCGCCCATTAAGGGGGGGCCCTTAATGGGCACGTAGTTGCGCATCTCCCTATCCCAGCCAGCCGTCATCCATGGAAAAGAATATCTTGTGATCAAAACCTTGGGCAATATGGGCAATGTTTATAGAGAATGTTTTTACAAACTGCATCATCTTTTCACGTGACCGTGACAAATAACCTTAAATACGTTTGCATTTCGCTCCCTGCTAATTGATGCGACAAACCGAGAGTCGCCTCCCAAAAATTGAAAATAAATTGTCCTCGATTGATTGATAACATTGATTAACCGCCCTAAGTATACCTCATCAAATCCCAAATAAGAAGCATCGGTCTCCTCGGCTGCTATCCACGAGTTACTTTTAGTCTAGTTACTTTTAGTTTAGTTACTTTTGTGCATCCTCATGTCCTTATATGGGCACCTGCACTCAACATCAACATTCACGGGTAGCAGCAATCGCACACCCTTCTTAAATTTTGACCTCCTTGCTCTCTCGCATGACTCCCGGCACGCTCGATTTTTAAGAGTTGCTGACTGAAATGACATGAAATATTCATGTGGATCAGCACGTGACTTCCCGTCACTGCCGGCCCCTTCGCACCTTTGACCCCCCCTCACGCCTCTCTTATGTATCCGCAAAAGTACTTTAACTACGCGCGTGAATAATAAATGAGCCGGGGAGGTCATGTGGTCGCCGCAGAGCCCTCTCTGCTTCCTCCCGACTCGACGGGACGTCCACTTCAACTCGCCGCGCAGCGAGAGCCTCCGATGAACAAGACGCTGCCGGACAAATTATACGCACCTGGTAACTTGCTGCAAAAAAATAAGAAATAAAGAAAAAAAAACCTTATCCTTATTGAGAAAAGTCTCCTGGTATGTGCAACTTGGCCACCAGGGGCGCTAAATAGCACCATGAAGATGGCCTTTATGTAGAAATTGTCCAATTGTGCGAGTGGACGACCGCTGGTAGAAAAAAAAATGACACTGACATTATTCAAAACAAGCTCTTGTATGAGTTCTTTCCTCTTCTGTGATTTTACTTTTCGCTTTAAAAAAAAGAACAACCCTTTTTGTGTTCACGCCACAGCACCATTTGGTGTCATCTTCGAAACGAAGCGAGTCGAGGCCCTTCTGCTGTCCACAAATAGTGCTTCGCCGCCATAGCTTTGGCAATTATGGGCCTTTCCAACCTCCTTTTTCGGCAATTATTTGCGGTGTTTCACTCTAATTGCACCGTTTTTGTGTTTTCTTTTCCTTCAATTTGACACCATTTCCACTTGACCATCTCAAGTGCGCTCGCGTGCGATGACGGCGTCTCCAGAGACGGGCGGCTGCTGACAAATAATTCATGGCCCCTACTGGAGGTCAGTGCAGAGGCCGGCGCTGAAGCCATTTTTTTGCATATTTTTCGACACAATGTCAACTTGAACATGGCGGCTCGCGGTCGTTTCGACCGCTCGCTGAAAAGTTCAAAGTTTGCTTCAACAAAGTGAAAATGTTCACCTTCTGGAGTGCCCGTTATCGATAATCGATGCTTCAGGTTCTACTCGATCGTACAGTAACGAGGTTACGGTTTGATTTCTGTGATACGACGCTTCGAAGACTGCGGCAAACTCGCCTCCCCCCCCCCGCCGCATTTTATTATGATTTGTTTTCTTATTTTTAAAACAAACTCAAGAGCTGCCGGAAGCCCAGTTGGCACCCCGGCGCGTTGTGTAGGCGGATGCAAACACGCCACACGCGCATGTGTTGCTCGCGTGTTGCTTTTCCATTGTTGGCGGCTAAGCTTTGTGAATTTATGCAGAGAAATCATCGGGATGCTTGTGAGAAGTGACACTCGACGGGTGGCGGGTGTCTTCGGAGCAGAGTGTCAATCAAACTCCATTCATGTGAAATGAATTGCTTCTCTCTCTTCATTTTGGAAGAAAATGTCTCTTGTTCTCGGATTTTACAACCCACAAAAACGACATCCTTGTATCTTGTCACTACTCCCTCGAAATAAAGTGAAAGCGCCAACATGGACGGCGTCCGTCTTTGCCGTTGGTGAAGTCCTCGTTCTAGTTTTTGACTGCGCTTCTCCTCGCATTGAACCCCGTCGCCGTGGTTACGGAAACTACCGGGCGCACATGTATTTCAGGCGCAGCGGAAGCCCATTTTCAGGATGCGCGCGCCGTTGTGGCGATGCGACGGGCCGGGACGCACCTTGTGCCTTTTGTTTGCATCTGAGCACAAAGCAAGAGGCGGCATGCCGTGTCGGTCACAGCAACTCCACGCGAGGCGCGCTTTCTTCCTGCCGCGCTGACCGCTCCCCCGCTGCGTTCCGATCCAAACTGTCCGCGCCCGAGGTACCGCCGACACGGGAGCGTGCTCGCTCAAGCATCTTGTTCACTCAAGACGAATGTGGCGGCTCTTAAGACATTACGCGGCTAGATGGCGACGGGCCAAATTGGAGGCCGCCATTATTCGCCTCACATTACCCCCCCCGCTCATATTGTAAATGGACGAAAAGGCGAGTCTACTACGACGCCGCGGTGATTCACGTCGCTCCCGAGCTGTTGATAATGTGTTGCAGTTAACCGCAGACTTCAGACTCGGAGTATCCATCAGCAGAGATTTGCGGCCCTCATCACACCCCCCCCGCCGCCGTTTCCAAAGCAAGGCCAATCAGTGTGCGGGGCCGCCGAGCGGTGCCTGTAATAAGATTTGAGACGTCAAAGTGTCTCTCCTTTTGACGAGGCGAAATGGATCTGATGGAAATGAGCCCCACATGCAAATGTCCTGCTGGGATGATGAGCACAAAAGGGGACGCCCAGCGTGACGGGAAAAATGAGCCCTTCCGAATCGGTCTCATCATCTACGCCGATGCTCATCTCATCCAAAGCCGGCCGTCGTCGGGCCCTTTCTTTAAATCCTCACCGAGGCCTTTATTGGGTCTTAAGCCCGAATCACTGAGATTTCTTCAAATTGAAGCTCGGCCAGATTCAACTTTTGCTCACGCTTTTAACACGGCGCAAACGCCCGCTCTCATCCGGTCCGAAAATGACATCCTTTGTTCATCTCTCTAAACAACGTATCGTGACAGGCGGACCAATTTCAACATTCTCCGCGAGATGGCAGAGGTTCTAATTCACCTCCGTATCCAACTCCCGCTGTTGAGACGACGGAATAATAGCTTTGAATAAATGGGACCAGATTTCTCGTGGATATTTATGAGTCTATAAAAATTAGCTGGTCTCTATTTCAGTTTGTGTGTGTGTGTGTGTGTGTTGTTTTGTTTGCTTGTTTTCCCATCTTTGGTTTGTGGTGTGCGGCGCTTTTTTGTTGCATCTCTGCCATCGCCGGATACCGCTTCCACCTTTTGACTCGTTAGCTCCAAGTCAAGCTAATCAAGGCGAGATTGAGAAACGGCACCGGCGAGCCACAAATAGGAGGGATCCATTATTCAGGACCCGGCCTCTCCACTATCAGCCATTTGTCAGATTAGCTCTCACTTGTTTGCATTTGGACAAAAGCCCCGAGCATGCTATAAAAACAAACAAACTCGCAGCTAATTGGAACCATGAACATCGGGCCTGCGCACTCTGCGGCTGTTGTGTTCATATTCACAAAAGTTGTGGAGAGAGGATGCGCGGCAGCTGCGGTCGTCGGATGCAGAGCTCAGATTTCCGATGTTGGAAAAAAAAAAAAAAAGGACGGCACAATCGCAGGAGCATTAAGGACACGAGTGGCAATATCACCAAATACTTTTTAAAAGCCGTTCTCCCAAAATTCTTTTTATTTCTGTCATGCCGCAAGGTAACGTTAGCAGCGTAACTCATAATGGAAGCGACAATAAAGGAGCCTCGGCCATCTAAAATGGGATTTGAACGAACGAGTGACTTTAAATGGCTGCCGATTGCTCGTCGGTAATCGACAAAATGGAGGGGCAGAACACTGCAAATGGAAGCGCAAGCTCCCGCATGCATTATTCAAAGTGGCGAGTTTGTGAAACACGGCCTGTATGGAAGTGCTCTGAAGACGGAACGGCAACGCATACATCCCACATTAGGGACGCAAAGCGCTTCACCTCCTTTATACGGCACATTTCATTGTGCTTCGCAGAGGCGCGGGGCTGCTTTTAAATTATGCACGCCTTCCACAAACGATCTATTTTTTTTTTTTTAAAGCCGGCTACAGGGAAAAAAATCGCTAACGATAGCGTGGACTTCCGCCAAGCGCTCGCCTATGTCATGAGTGAACATCTGCGATTTTTTTGAACAAATTCTGTCGTCTGAAGGGAGCGCAAGAAAGCTTCACCCGATTCCACAATTTGCAACAAGTGTCAAGTCAAATTTGTAAATTGCACAGCAGTGTGTGTGTGTGTGTGTGTACTTTTATTATTCAGTTCACTATTTATTTTCATTGATGATCAGCGCGTGGCTTATTACAAAGCAAACCCAACCCATCGTTTAAAAAAAAAAATCCAGGTAATACAAGGAACAAAAGTGAAATAATGAACCGATAATTAGCACGCACATGCAAGTTTTGCGACAAATTTGAGCCCGCCCACTTCAAATGGTTCTGCCGACAGCTGCGCCACAAACGACCTGCCGGCGGACCTCAACCCCCCGCGTCCATATTTCTCCGCAGCCAAGCAAGATTTACATAGCGCGATTATTATCCATCTGCCCGTCCCGCCAACTCAACCAACCATCCTCCAGGCCAGATGTCCTCTTTCCACACAAGCATTCCCCCCCCCCCCCCCCCCCCGCGGCCCAGTCGGCCTCCAGGGACACACTAGCGGCGTACGGCAAGATCCAAAAGGAGGAAAGACGCACCTTGTCCTCCATGTCCTCCATCTTGTGCTTCCAAGATGGAGGACATTTTAGTATTTTTCAGTGCTGCCCGTGTTGGATCACACACCTGCTGGGTTCCCCATCAGCGTGAGCAACGAGGCTTCTTTTTTTTTGCCCGAGAAATCGAACATTGTGTCCGATTTGGACGCGAGAGCGAAACCTGCGCCAGCGAGGTGGCCAATTACCTGCCGGCTCCCTGCCGCTTGTCTGCCGCATTATCGACGCTGGCGCCGGGGTCACGCTGAGTGCAGGCCGTTGGCTGACGCCTGCTTGCGCGAGTGCGGATCAACAACGCTCGCACCTGATCTTGCGGCGCACTGAGTGGTTCAGAATCAAGGTCAAGTCGCATCATTATATATTGATCTTATCTTTGCAGAAATAACGCAAATGTCACTCAGGGGGGTGAGGACCTCCATGTAGGCTAAACGAGACTTAACATTTCAGCCTGAACTAAAATCGGCTCCCACTTTATAGTGGTTGGGACGTCTGTTTTAGGTTCAAGTCTATGCTTTGGCCACACTATAGTTTGCGTCTTGTCATTGTGCTTTTGTGTCCCCCCCCCCCCCCCCCACCACCACCTTCCTCCTCTGTTCCCATAACATGCATGTCAGTTTTGTGGAAGACTCAAAATTCCCCATTGTTTTCATCATGAGTAAACGGCAGGCTTGTCTATATAACATGCAGATATGCTTTACCGGAAGCTCGGCTTCTCGGTGTGGCAGTAATCTTAGTTGTTCTTCACAGAGGAAAAAGAATACATGCCTGTGAATAGTATTTTGGTCTGTCTAGCGTTGCGGCGCCATTTGTGTTTGTATAGGTCTTGCTGAAATAGTACCCATAAGCCGAACCACCACGAATTAGATCTTAAATGTGCGACAGGTAACGAAATTGATTGATTGACTTTTATTTTTCCTTCTCGTGCGGATCAACATCCCGTTGTGCCAAGTTGTCAGAATTTGGCCTGGAGTGTTGCCTATTTTGACTTTCTTAATTTCACTCTGTACTTTTTTTGGTTTGTTTTTAATTGAAGTTACGCGTGTCCAGCAGAGGGCGGTAGATCGTTTTTAGCCATGACACGCACATGTTGGAGGGCGGAGCCAGCCAGCGCGTACACGAACCCCTCCGTGCTTGCGTGTGCCCCTCACTGGCGTCGCAGGCAAGCCAGCGAGCAAAGCGAGCGCCAAGCCGGAAAAGCAGCAAAGTCCAGTAGCCCGCGCAAGAGCTCATAGTTTTTTTTTTTTTTTCCCCTCCTCCTCCCCTCCCCAAGCCGCGCGGACTCGAGGACGCGGACCGGACAGCGGCAAGCTGGGGGAGGGCGGGCGCGCGCACGCACGCAGCCTACTTCCACTTGGACGTGGCCGAATCGAGGCGCGCAGGAGCCCCGCAAAGTGTTTGCCGGAGGGAGCGGAGGAGCAACGGCCCCCTCCCCGGCCGCCGTTCATGCAACGCGCGGTAAGTGGCGGCGTGCCTGCGCGAGCGGCTTTGACAGAGAGTCGATGTCATCCCTCCTCCTAATGGCGCTTTTCTATCGCCTCACGCGCGCCTGCGCGCACACGCTATTGGCACGCACGCGCGCGCGCAGAAATCGACCCGGATCACTTGGCCGTAATTAAGCGCCGATGTCCCTTGATCGCTGTGATGAAATGTTACACTTTGGTTCTGGTTTCCGTGCGGCGGGGGCCTGCTCGCAATCGATGCTTGGCGCACGTTTGATGCATGGTTATCCGCCACGCAGCCTGCGTTCGTGGATCGTCATCCGGCCACATGTTGGCCGTCGGGGTGGTCAGCTGTCCTACGGAGCCACACGGAGCGCATTAGGAAAAACAAAACGGTGTGGCGTGCACGGCGCATGCGTCAACACCACACCCCCCTTTCAGGAGCTCATCTGCATGCTCTCTACGTGGGGAAGAAATGTTTGCATATTGCCAACAGAAACGTTTCGGCATGTGCCGCAAACGTTCCTCCACATCTCGGCAATCATTAGCCCCGAGCTCGGCTAACGTGCTCTGGCACGGAGTTGATTATTAGCCTAGCGGATGTCCTTCAAACTTCTCTTGTCGTTTTGCCGTCTTTACATTGAGGAACACCGGCGTGCCCCGGACCGCATCCTCGTCTCTCCTCTTGTCCGGGCCTCCTTCAGGGGGGGGGGCGCCCCCTGACCTTCATAGCTCTTTTCCAGCAAGGGCCTCTTGGATTTTTTTGTTTTGTTTTTTTCCTCTCTGCCTCTATGTGGCTTTCTTCCTGGCTTTTTTTCCCCCTCTTTCTCTTTCTTAGGCCCCCCCCCCCCCCCCCCCCAGCACCCCCTCGCCGCGGCTCCAGCAGTCCAATGTTCGGAAACATGGAGCGCGCTCTTATATAACCTTAATTCTCCACTCGAGTCAGCTCTGTAATGATGTCAGAGGTGTCTTGGAGAGGCAATGGGGCATGCTGGGGAAGTGGGGGGGTTGGAGGTGGTCTCCCCCGACTCCCTCACCTGCCGCTAAATCTGCCGGCGGTAGTCGTCATTAGGCTCATCGAGACACTCGGCATGCATGAGATTCTGACTGTGTGTCTCTTGAATTATACATTAGTTTCTGAAGGTGAAACGCCCCCCCCCCCCTGCATTTTCACTAAGGACACGCTGAGACACGGCACTACTAAGATCCTTTCTCGTTTACATCGCATACCGAGAATATTTCCTATACATCCTTTGAAGATTCGTGAATCGGTGCAGCTTGCGGTCTAGTGGTTCACACAGCTGCCTTTGTCGTTGTGACTCTGGATATTTGGTGGCGAGCGACGCTTGCATGTCGTGTCGAATTATGAATCATTTTGTTAGGATATCCTTACAATTGCATATCCGTTAAGCATATTTGCATTCTTATAGCATAATGCAAGCTAATTGTTCACATCGCTTTTTTGACCATTTTTTGGACCATCCCGATTTTGTCCATACCCCAATTTGTATTCGATGCCGTTACATCCTCATTGCCTTGCCTGAGATGGAGAAAAGCAGGCGCATTTTTCGGTTTCATTCGTATTTCACAAACGCGCTATCTTATTGGACTTCCCCGCTTCGCCATAACTGGTCAAAGTGTAGTTAGGAGGGCGTGGAGATGAGCTGTAAATGTTTTTTTTTTTTTGGTTTTTATAGACAAGCAGCTTGTTAGCCGCTCTGCGTGGATGTTGAGCCAAGCAACATATCTTGCATTGGGACTTCTGAGCTCGCTTGTTTACAGCCAGTGTGACCCAACTTGACTGCTGCTCGTCCCATCAGAGGCAGGCAGGCCCTGAGCGCTTTCCCACATTGCCCGTTTGTGTACCCCCCCTCCCATCCACCCACTTACTACTCCCTTCCTAATTAGATTATAGCATCCATATGTTTGCTGGCTTGTGGGCGGCTTCATAGGATTCATTCTGTGCGGGAGAATGAGGCCATTGGTGACAGGTCTGATCATCGCGGGGGTGCGCGCTGCATCTGGGCTGTGGTGGAACGTAGTGAGTACTTGTATTACTGTAAGTGTATTTTGCAGGTATCTGTATTTGGATTTTTTTTGGGGGGGTGGACTTCCTGCATTTGGGAATCGATACAGTCGAACCTCGTTATAGCATCACTCGAGTGACATCACGAATCTGTACGTTATAACGGTAGTTCGTTGGAACCGGTTGCAACAAAATGGCCACCAACTACAATGCAAACCCCGAATGCCGTTTGCTTGAACACTGTAAAACTCGGTAAGGCGCATCTGTCATGAGTAAACGGCCCAAAAAGTCTCAAGAAGCCCAGCCTGCAAAGTCCGCCCTTTCAGATGACGCGGCCATGAAAGACTCGTTCGTCTTGTTCATTGCAGAAGCACCAAATGCCTTCAATTCATCGTTAAGCCTTTGGGGGCCCAAAAATGCACTTTTAGTGACTCTGTGCTGTGTTTGTCCTCGATTGCGGTGCAGACTGCGGTCAACTTGCGGCGTGGAGTCGCTGCGGTCGCCTTCTGGGGCCACCGACTGATAAGCACGGCCTCATGGAGCGCCAGACAACAGGTTATCAAAGTGTCCTGCTGGCCTGCCAGATACGCGTTTTGTTCTTTTCTGGTCACGTGGACGCGCGGCTGTTTGCGCGCATGCTCCGGCGGAACGTCCGGCGAGCCGCGGCGTGGGCGAGGGGAGGCAGGTGCGCTTCCGCTGGGGAGGCGGGGGGGGGGGGGGGGGGCGGCAGGCGAAGCGATGCTCTCGGCGAGCCGCTTGAAGTTGAAGTCCAGAGCTGCTCCGGCGGTTCCCAGGATCGTAAATTTGTCACATGTCACAAACGCTTGGCGTCATGGCAAAGCGAGGAATTCCCTTCATGTGGCCACAGATTCAAGTGGGAACAACAATTTGAAGCTCCCCATATTCTGAGGCTTAAAATAATGACACGTGAATTAATAGTTGGATGCGTTTAACTCGGTGGCAATAATGTGCTTCAATGGCATTCGCAATCTTCTTGTTTCACGTCCGCCATATCATAGACAACCTTTTTCTGGCGCTGCGTTCATTCGTGTTTATTTACGGCAGCACTGCAGCATTGAGCATTCAGTTCCGGAGCACTCTGGCTCACAGGTAAACAAAACAAAGAAACACAAAATAACAATGAGACGCTAATGTTAATTGCTGGAGTGATGATTGTAGTAAATGAATAAAAATAAAATAAGTCTGGCTGCACCCCCCCTGCTTTTTATTGGCAAAATAATTTGTTGCCGCCACAATTAGGCGCCGCCATCAAGGCAGATGAGCGAGGTAATAATGCAGATTGCTTTTCCCCAGTCATCCGCTAATAAGAAAAGCGAAGCGCGGTAATTCCGCGCGCCGGTGCTTTTGGGGCGTCACGCTCCATTGTCGGCTGAAAGGGGAATTTGTTAAGCTTGAGGTGTGAAACAAGCAAGTCATCCAAATAAATAATAAATGCCACTTGCCTTGCTGCCACTCCCCCCAGAAAGGGAGGAGTGGGGGGGCTGAATCATAATGAAATCCCGATGTTGTGTTCAGAGCCGCCACTTCACGGCAATTCCTTTGCTAATTAAGCTTTTCCGACCCTGAAGTTGCACTTTGGGGAAATGTGTCATTTTGACAATGATTAACACTCACCGTACGGCAGCCAGATAGCGAGCGCGCCGCCGCCATCTTTCATCTCCACCTGCTAGCGGCGCTCGGCTACGCCTCGAGCCGCCGACTTCACGCCGGGCTGGCCGCTCGCGTGTCGAGAGATTTGCCGATCGTGGCAGCTGCTCATATTTCTTGTTGTCATAACGCCGCCAAGATGCTGTGCAAACCGAACGCGTAATTAAACGCGCCTTTTCCGATACGGCGTGTGCGACGCCGCCAAACGATCGCCGTAAAGCTGCTCCCTCGCCGGCTGCCAACATAGAAGCGCGCGTTTACAAAAGGAAACTCGGCGTTGCCAACCGAGCAAATTGGTCATGTTGTTGAACAACCTTTCCGACCTTTCTGCCTACTTGGCATGGGCAGAAAACATAAAACCACTTTTACTACTAGCTTAGCATGTTTTTGGGGGGTTTTCTTGTTAGTTTTTTTCCAAAGGGGGTGATGGAATCATTTAGCTCGCACTCGGCTTTTTACACAGCAGATGTTTCACATGGGATCTATTTAGTCAAATAAACAAAAAGATGAAAAAAACCAAAAAAAAAACCTAAACGTTCTGTTCTGGTTGTGCTAACACGCTGGGGTTTCGCGTCTGCTTTTTACTCCCAAATATTTGAGGTGAATTACGTTAAATGTTGCGGTGCCGGAGAATGAAGTCACTCGGCGGAGGAATATGTTTCAAATGGAAGTAAACGGTCACGGCTGGCACAGTTCAACCAAGTCGGTCATCAGAGGAATATCTTTCCCGTGTACTGTATATGTCAAGAGCGAAAACTGCGTTTGCGTGCGCCAACCGATTGCGTAATCAGCGGCGGCTAGCACGTGATTAATTAATCGGCTCCCATCGGGCGGAGAACACGCGAGAAACATAAACCAGCACGAGTCCTCCACCCCCTGCGCTTCAAATGGAGCGCAACTATTGTCGTGGACAAAAAGAGTCAGTGTTGCCAGATTAGTTACAATTTTTTTTTTTTTTTTTTTTACTAGTATTGTGACAAGTCATGGTCCGGAGTGGTTGTGGCTAAGCTAACGTGTCGTCGGCGCTCCTGAGCAAATTTCAGCGTCATGAAAACGGGAGCCTTCGAATCCATCCGGCTTCTTTTCCGCGCCGATCCGCATCTGGGTCGCATTTGTACATCGGTCACCCCCCCCCCCCCCGCACCGGTCACCAGCCAATCGGAAGGCGCACGCAAACGTGCAAGCATCCATCCATTTTCGAGCGCGCTGGTCTCCATGGTCACGGTTGAGCTGGAGGCTACATGTCCATTCAATTAGAAACCACTTCATAGATGTTCAAATGGCATTTCCGGTAAGGTCTTCTTTGAGCGCTTCGGATTGGAGATAACGGATCATTGGCGGCGGCGTGTGGCAGTCGGCGCTCCGCATCCGCTGACGACTTTTGGAGTTTTGAGCCGGATGCGCTAACCACACCTCCCCAAATGCGGCCGCGGCCGGTAAGCGAGAGGGCAGGAAGTGGGTCGCTCGTCCGAGCCGTGCGGGTGGCGTCGGGACAATTGTGACTTTGCGCATCGGGCCGGCGCAAAGAGGCCAGGCCAGGCGCGGCCAGAGTTGTTGCGCTTAGCGAGCCGGCGGAGGAAAAAGGCCTCGGCTTGGACGCCGCCCAGCTGATCAATCTCTGCGCTTGGCTCGCTTTCAGCCGGCGCCGCTGCCAGTCTGCATGCGAGCGCTGAGCTTTTCAACTATGCAAACAAGCAGATTGCTGCCAAAGCGGGCAAGACGGCAACTCGCGCCGCTTGATTCCTGCGCTCGGGACCGATTTTTTTTTTTTTCCGAGTTTGCGAGCAGGTCTGCCGTGCAAATCCAGCCGCTTTTATCCCGTCGGAACGAGTCGGGCTTCGGTTCGGTTCATTAATAGAAACGTAAATGACACGTCTGCCGAACCGCTGATTAAAGTGTCAACAAGACGACAAGCGCTTTGAGGCTTTTCTGAGGCCCTCCTGCGTTTAAAAAAAAGAGACATTTATTGGCATCATCGTCATTTACTGGATCTGCGTTTCAGACATGCCACCGTAACCTAATTAAAAAAAAAAAAAAAAGGCAATTGGCACACACTGAAGAGCCCGCCCACCTTTTCTTAGCTTGAACTTTGTAAGTAGCCTAACAATCCATTTCGAATGTTTTGTTTGTTTTTTTCTTCCTACCTGAGAATTCACTCAAAGGCCACTTCGTAGAGATCTTTCACAGTAGCTGTCACACCAAAAAAAAAAAAAAACCTGAATGGATGGCGAGAGTAAGAGATCCTTTCCGCAGCGCAAGCCTGGCAAATGAAAGGCGACGTATGCTGCGAGGCGTCAGGCAGGTTTTGACACTTGTGGTTTTGGAGCTCCTTTGACAAGACGGAGTGCTCGGCGAGCTACCAACCACCGCGCGCACTTCACTAGCATGTGAACCCAAAGGGCAAAAAAAAAAAAAATACTTAAATAGACCGATACGTACTGTACACGTGCAAAAATAGGATGAGAGTCGTTCATAATCACGACATCGCCGACGCTCTTGGACCGCCATGGCCCAATGTGATGAAACTCCTTCCCGCTCAACTGGAAACTGTCAATCAAAATTCCCTTCCTGCAACCTTTGGCTACTTTGTCTCATGCCGACACGACAAGGGCAGAAGCAAGCGGGCTGATCATCTTTTGACTTCATTTCTGCTCCTCGACGTCCATCAAACGTTTGATTGTTCGGAGTCACCGAAGCGCCGCGCAAGCTAGCCCGTCACGCCGCGTAAGGTGTTTGTTTTATGTCGCGCCGCCCGTGGCGCTCAAGGTTTCCTCTGTGTGCTTTGGAGGCTGTGACACTCGCAAACGTTTCCCGTCACTATGATAAATTCCAATCTTCAAACCGAACGGGGAGGTTTGGTTTCGTGCCAAGACTCGGATTGATTTTTGTCTGCCAATCGATGGAAAACGACACCGGTGTCATCCGCCAGGCTGGAATGCGTTTGACTGCGGCAGAGTTCCAGTAAAACGGAGCAGGGCGCTTAATTCAACGTGTCGGTTTTGCTCTCCACTTATTGGATGTGACATTCGGGGAATGTTTCTGCGCTTGTAAACTCTCGGTGGCATCCCGCAGGGCCAGAGGTTTTCTTGAACCCCACGTGACTTGCGCGCCATTTGCGCGCCTTCGTTATCCTTTGACAGCCGCGGCGTCGCTTGTTCACACGTCGGCGGCGCCGGCGCAGGTTTCCCACCAATGTGTCTCCATCTTTGCCCAACAGGTGCGAAGTGTGTACGACCATTCGCCCCCCCCCCGTGATTCCCCGCGGGCAGCCTAAGCTTCAGGTTAGACGCTTCATTTGGCTAAAGGATTAGCCCGCTGAGCCTTTTAGCGCTAAGCTGGTCTCAGGGAAAATGGAGCGTTGCTTTGCATCGGCTAGCGAAGCACGCGGCGTCCGCCTCGGACGCTTTCCCTATCATCCCCTCTCGCCCGGCAGTGGATTTCCCGCATCGTAGCGTTCCCGCCGGGATTCGCCTGCGGATGTCCGCCGGCCGCATGTGGGCCCATGAAGACATTCAAATGTCATCCATATATTTCTTTCACACGGGCAACGCCCGGTGACGTTGGAGTGAGAAACATTGCAGGCCCTTTTAATTATTATAATTACTGTCTCTTTTGTCAGGGTGACATTTTCAAGGAGTGCCACTAATAAGATGTTTTCCTTTTGTGGCAGCGTGTGGACAGGCAAAGCATGCTGGGAGCTGACATTTGCCGCCATTCGACTCGCAATGGCGTCCGCGTCTGATGGTACAGAGGAGCCATAAACGCATCATTTGCATTTGGACTTGGGGGGGGGGGGGGGGGGGAGACTGGGTCCGATTTGCGTGGTTTGGCAAGCCGGCGGCGCTTCATTGACAAACGGGAAATGGTTTTTGTGGGTCTTTCTCAGAGACAAAACCCCCCAAACAGCCACTTCCTTTTTGCTTGTGAAGCACCTGCGGGAGCGCATTTGACTACGCGATTGCCTTGTTTAAGTTGCATACTGTCTGATTGGCGTTAAGATTAAGAGGGAGGAAATTATCGTGAAATATCATGAAACAAACAAAAAAAAAACAATAGAGTGCCCCAAATGTATCCGATTTTGAGCCTCCGCTTACTGTTATATACCGGATTGGACCCCCGGTGATTCAAATTTGGATTTGCAAAACCAAAAGGCCAACGCTAGGCCACTTATAAATACTCTTGGGAGAACAGCGCCAAATTCCCAACCGTGAAGTCGTTTTCGGCCACGTCGCGCGTCGGCATGCGGCGAGCTGTGTGCAAACGTGGTTGAGCGCGTTGGAACATGCTGACAAATGCACTGCCATTATTATAGTAATAATGATAATGATGATGATGATGATGATGATGGCGGTGGTTATGTGCGATGGAAAACATCGTATGGATCTCAATTTACACCGCAAACACATTTCCCTCAGCCTTTTGGCCTTTGCTGTTTTCCCGCAGTTTTCCTCCTTTCGCCGTTGTGATTGTTGCGCTTTGTTTTGAAAAGTCGCTTCCCCGAGGCCATCCAGGTCACGATTGTGTTTTGCGTTGGAACGTGGGCTCCATTTGTTGATGCAAGAGGTCCATTAAAGTGGTCCCGATAGAAACCAGGTGAATGCGTACACACGCACACATTCACTCCATACATCAGTCCCATTCACAAGGCGACTTTTTGTTCAGTGCTTAGGCAGCTTCCAGATCGGGTGCTGTGTCTGAGGGAGAAATGGTTGCCGATAGTTGTCGCAGGAAGGCCGGTGTAGCCGATCTGGAAAAGATCGTCTGCTATTTTGGTAGGAAGTGGCCATTTTTAGCCATTTCCTCGAGAATTCAGCCCCCACAAAGCCAGTTTCGGTATGCAACATGAAATTTAGTCTATCATGAGTAAGACCCGGCGGCCCGGTAGCCCAGTGTTTAGCACGTCGGCTTCACAGTGCAGAGGTACCGGGTTCGATTCCAGCTGCGGCCCCCCTGTGTGGAGTTTGCATGTTCTACCCGGGCCTGTGTGGGTTTTCTCCGGGTGCTCCGGTTTCCTCCCACATTCCAAAAACATGCGTGGCAGGCTGATTGAACACTCTAAATTGTCCCTAGGTGTGAGTGTGAGTGCGAATGGTCGTTCGTTTCTGTGTGCCCTGCGATTGGCTGGCAACCGATTCAGGGTGTTCCCCCGCCTACTGCCCGGAGACAGCTGGGATAGGCTCCAGCACCCCCCGCGACCCTAGTGAGGATCAAGCGGCTCGGAAGATGAATGAATGAATGAGTAAGACCCACCGAAACAAAATTCGGAATAATGTCTGAAAAGACATCTGCAGTCGGCCACTTTGGTTGGTAGTTGAGTTTTGTCCATAGCGTGCGGGCTGTTGTGCAGTTGATGACTCAACAGACGCTGCTCAACTTCACTTAAGTCTGCCTGCAACTTGAGCGACTGAGGCAAGCTGGCGCAACTGAGGTGGTGCAGGTTGCTGCGGGGGGCCACGCCCCCCCCCCCCACACACCCGTCAGCCAGGTTTGCGCCGAGGTTGAAGCTTTCTGTGTATTTGTTTGCATGTCTATCTCCCTTGTACGCATTTATCTTTTATTTGAGCAGCGATGAGGCCTGCTGAGGGGGGGGGAGGGTATGTCCTCGGGAGAGACTCGTGATGCGTGCAACATAATGTACTGGACTCCGCTGAGGCTGCCGGTGCAGCGGAGGATCTATAAATAGCCGCCGCC
Source organism: Hippocampus zosterae (assembly GCF_025434085.1). Taxonomy (NCBI): domain Eukaryota; kingdom Metazoa; phylum Chordata; class Actinopteri; order Syngnathiformes; family Syngnathidae; genus Hippocampus; species Hippocampus zosterae. The sequence continues at coordinate 1,640,980 of NC_067457.1, forward strand.
GATAACCGGGGGACGGCAAGAAAAAGAGAGAGGAAAAAGAAGCGTGCCGCTGCAACGGGTTTGAAACGGACCCGCCAGGCCCGGTTGCCGTTTGAAGACGCAGAGGGGGCGGGGTTCAAGGCTCCCCGTCAGCCCGGGCCCGAGCACGCTGAGGCTGCACAGCGGGCACATGAACAAACAAGATGTTCTGTTTCTGCAGCCTTTTGTACAAATCCCAGTCACGCTTTTGATCCAGCGTGTGAGGAAAAAGACCTTCATGGATGTAGGGGGGGGGGGTTTCTTGCCTGTTGCATCAAGCTAACCCAGTATTTTGTTGGAGCAGCCTAGAAACAAATACACAAGTGATTCAAGATGAAAGTAGTTGCTCTTGTTTCTCTCCAATCCTCTTGGAGTAAAGGCAAACGGTGACACGTGAAGCACGTTACTACTTTCCGGTCTGCTTTGGCGTTTTGGTCAGAGTCGCTGTCGTCGTTGAAAATGGAGGCGCGTCATTTAAACGGCTGCATTGCCTCAGTTGTTGTTGTTTTTTTTTTTTTTTACTACCGTATCACTTCAGCGAGATGAGCGATTTGACATTTAGAGGCACGGGTGGATGATTTTCAAAATAAAACGTCTTACAGGCCTGATGGGCCGGCAACGCGTGCCCAAAACGGTCACGTCCGCGGGAAGAAACTAGCAGGGTAGGTGTCGCTTTCGCCGCATGTAAGCAGGTTTGCGCTCCAGCTGGCATGACGACAAACGTGAGGCTAAATCCTCTGCGAACGCCGCGCCTGCTCCGGTGGCGGTGCGCCAAAGCCTTGTTGTGCCGCTGGACATCTGTTGTCAATGGCGCGCGCTTTCTGTTCTTCCCGTTAAATGACAAGCAATTTAATGTCATTTTTTTGTTTTTTTTTGTTTCATGATATAGAAACCAGATACAGTGCCAATGGCCTAACTCGCACGTCTTTCCGGTTATAAACTGTTGTGGCTTTTTGTTGTTGTTTTTTTTTCTCCTTTGTGTTCAGAACATGTTTTGGCCATGTTTTTAATTTCAAAATTGCCAGCGGATACAATGGCAGATCTTGCGAAAATGTACTCTGCGCCGGAAAGGCGCTCTCCTATTTCAGTCACAACATCGTTGACTCTCCACATCCTTTGAAGAAAAAGTCAGACAATGTAACATATTGTATGGCAACCCTCAAATTGCAACCCAGTCTGGCATACCGCCAGGGGTCCAGACATCACATTGTCAGCCATTGCCGAGTGCATCCCCCCCCCCCCTCCACCACCCCCAAGCCGCACAACACAGCCATCCACATTCTGAACTCCCAACATCAGTGGCGCATGCCAAAATTGGTACGGAACACCCACGTTGATGCACTTAATGCACGCAAACGCGCTCAAAACCGTTGTGGCATTGATCATGAAAGCACAGTTGGATTCAATGTGAATGTCATGATTTTTTCATTTATTCCTGACTTTGTTGATGGCTGCGAGCAAGCTCTAAAACAAAACATACCAAAAAAAAAAAAAAAAACCCACCATCAGACTAAAATGTCTTTTGGTTTCCGGAATGGATGAATTGAAATCCCACTTGATGTCAATAGGTGGTATTGATTTAATAATCGTTTAGTTAGATAATAATGTCTTGATTTCATTCCCTCAAATTCACCCGCTGGCTGTCAGACTCGGCCTCCGTTTGCCCCCCCCCCCCCCCCCCCGCCCCTCCCACCATGCACCTCTCTTGCAAGTCATGAACACCCCATCACACACACACACACACACACACACACACACAAACACACACGCATGCACATGCACACATACTTGTGCTTGGCTCCCAATATTCCCATGTGGAATTCTACCTATCCCTCCCCCTATCGCACACACACACACACACACACACACACACACACATACACACACACATGCGCCCCGACACACAGTCTTGTTTCACCATAGCAACCCCCGCATGTGTGTTTTCACATGCGCACAGACCCGGCCCGGTAATTCCAGATTGACCACATTGCCTCCCTTTTCACATCCCACTCGCGGCTCCTCCTCTTCCAGAGTTCCTCCAGGAATGTTGGCGGCGGTTCAACAATCCTAAATCATCTCCATGCTGCCGTTGGGGGAGGGGGGGGGGCGAGCCGGGCGGCTCGGGCCCCCTCGTTGCACGTTTGTCGCCCCCGCACGCCAACACTACTCCTTCCTTCCCCGGCTTCCAGAAGGGACTGACAATCACAACTCTGACCTCCTTTCCCAGCCCCCCCCCCCCTCGCCCGTAACTTGACTCCTTTCCGTCTTCTTTTCACCACCTGATCACGTGTCAACTGTCAAGTCATGACACTTTGACTTAGGAGCGTAATTAGCTCCATGACCAAGCTGAATTCACTTCGATATCAAAGGGGTTTCCCCCCCATTGACATTTCCTGACTCCGTTCCAGCCGAGGGAAAAAAAAAAAGAGCAGGTTATCGTCACGCTGGATTTCTTCCGAACTTCAGCTCTTTGCTATTAAACACCCGCCAACCGCCCCCCGCCCAACTCATTCGGACTCGGCGGTATTGACACGGTTGCAGTCGCTTCTCCTGCTGCTTGTCAGCCCGCCAAGTTCTTGCAACGCTGCCTTGACTCTGTGGCCTGCTCGTGAGCGAGCGAGGGAGGGAGGGAGGGAGGGAGGAGAGAGAGGGGGAGGGAGGGAGTAGAATTTGGCCCAAAGACAAACTTGGCGCTGATCAGCTGGGAATATTTGGCTTGTCGGCCTTCTTGCTCTTGTCGCCGGCTTGCAGCTGGCCACTTTGTTGACGAGTGCCTTGAAAGCAGCACCGTTAGCTTTTATTGACGACCGGCGTGCTCGGAATGGCTCCCTCCCCCACTATAGCGGCTTCTTACCCCTACCTCGTCAGATGGCCGTTTTGTCGTGCTGTTGTCGGGAGTAGAAACCTCTTCAATCCGATGTCAAATGGCACTTTGGGATTTTTTATCGCCGGTAAACGGCCCCCTTCTCGGCCACAGCGGAGCCATGCTGGAAACGAGACAACTTTTCTCGGATGGCTCGTCTCTCTCGAGCGCGGATGGAAGTACTTTGTTTTTGACGTGATCGTTTAGAGCCACTCGGTGTGAAAAGATGAAACGCAGTCTGACCTCGTTGCTCTCGGAAGATGTCACTTTGCTCCTTCCGTAGGAGCACGGGGGTGGGGGCGGGGGGTGGCTTGACCATATTTAGCCTTCCCGCTGGCGGCTCTTTTTAATCATAATTCACCATCTTGACAGGCACGCAAAAGCACCATCAAAGTCCTACACTCGCCGCTGGAGGAGGGGCGTCGTGGCCCGGACTTCCCGGGGCCTGACTTGACCCCCCCCCCCCCACCCCCAGCCCCAAAAGATGTTTTCAGGCCAGCGTCCTCCCGTGCAGCCGCCGCCGTGGGCCTCGAAATCCTCCGTAGGGGAACACTTGCCGGCAAGGGGGGGGGGGGGGGCAAGGAGGGTGCGCACGCAGCATGAAGAAAACAAGGGGGGCGTCTCGCGTGACGAGCGGAAGCGCGGCTGCGCGGCGCTGTAATCAGAACGCTTTTCCGTCAAGAAATAACAGCGTGTGATTTTCCTCGTTTTTTTTTTTTTTTTTTTTTTTGGAGCTCGCAATAATTGCCTTGGCGCTTGTTTTGACACAAAGCAGTACAGCGCGTGCTAGTTTCCACTCTGCAGGAGCCCGCAATGAATTCATCAATTCTATTTCAAACGCAGACAGAAGTCAACTTGTGGGGATTTCTTTTGAAGCGCCACACTTCTGAAAGCTCAAATGACGTGCGCAGTGTTCCCCCCCCGCCCCCCCTTGTCACTCTGCACTTATCATTCATATTTCGACAGACCCAAAACAATGAACAACGGACAGTCAAGCGGGAACACTCCAAGATAGCCCCCCCCCCCTCTGATGGTGTCAAAGCGCGGCTAGTAGGAAAGTAGCAATCGGTGTCAAGGAAGTACCTTGAGACTGATGATCTGTCATTTAAAAACAATCACGAGTCTGCAGTTTTGTGACAGCTGAAAGAAGACGCAAATAGCGAGAGAGAGAGATCCATTGGGCCGTGGTTAATGTCTTGATTGACTTATTGGAATTTAATTCGATGTTGTGCACATCTGCAGCCCGTGCTTTGTGGCAAATAAAACGGCCGCAGGCGGAATTTAGTCGGCATTTCGAAATTTTTCTAATTTCAGTTCAAGGTTTTGGAAGCGCGCCCCATCATGCTCCAAAAATGAGTTTGATTTGAACCAATTGTGACGACTTCCTAATTGGACTGACGCGGCTCTCGCGCTACCGTTTCCCCGTGCGTCTTTGTCAGGCCGCGGGGCTGCTCGCGTACAGCTAATTGAAGGGCCCGCCTGTGGAATTTGCCGGCAACAAAGGCTTCTATTCATGCTGGCGGCGCTCAAAAGGTCGCATTGGCGACTGCGGGCGCTCCGAGGCTGCGATACGAAGGCCCGTGCGGGATGTCGGATCGCGGCCGATCTGTTGCGCCCTGTCAGTGCTGCTCGCCAGCTGATCTCGTCCGACCGCGGCCTGCGGTCCTCGCGTCGCAAGCGACCTATTTTGGACGCCAAATGGCTCGCGCAGCTTGAATGCATGTATGCTCGCTGCGGGAATCCGGTTGTGTCTCACCGCGACCGTGACGCGAGCCTCTTTGGAAGTGTTCAGGCCAAGGCGAAAAAGAGTGACGAATAAAGTTGATGATTCTTGCTGTGGGTTTTACATACTCGAGGTGCCCCCCCCCGCCAGGTCCCGATGTCGCCCTTTGTCACGCCCACCCGCCCTCACAATGCTCTTTTCGTGTCCCGCAGGGTGGAGACGAGGCGGACCGTGCCCCGCAGGAGGCCCGAGGAAATAATTAGCCGCGCACGCAATCGGGCGCGACATGACCGGTAGGTGGAGCGACCGCATCGCGCCGCTCTTTGCGACACTTTATGTAGATTGAACACGAAACGCCGAGTGCATATCCTCGCTTAGTGTGTTGAGGTGAAATAAGGTGTACCATGCGAATTGGATGAAATATAATGTGGAAAATTTGACCCCCCCCCCAAAAAAAATACATCAATATAATGGAAAGAATGTAAAAGTTTTGGCCATTTTTTTTCCTTTTTCTTTATTTATGCCTTCAGTTCAGTGGACATTGTGCTGTTCCTTCGAGTGTGTGCGCGTTGGCCACCAGGGGGTAGTGGAGTGCATACAGTTCATATTTAAGTCGCCTTTGCTTACAAGGCCCGGATGTGACGTTTCCTGTCATGCGTTAGCATCAAGCTAATGGAGTTTAAAGCAAAGTGATTGTTTTCAATACACAAGGTGGAAATCACCGTGAGGGTGTGTTGGCAGTTCATTGAGATTTGCGTTGCGTCATCACGCTTTGCTTGCGGCGAAAAAGGCCGTTGCCACATTCGAGCCTTGCAAAAAAAGGGGACTGGGTCAACGAATAAACAAAACACAAGCGGGGCTCTTTTTTTTTTTTTTTTTTGTCCTCCCCAGACTTTGTTCTCTTGAATGTTTGCCTTCGGAGGCCGACGAGCTTTTTTGCTCATGTTGGAGCGTGGCCGGGGATGGCACTGGCAGGAGGGGGGAGGGGGAAAAAAAAAAAGAAAGAAGGAAAGAAAAGTCCCCCTTTTGGCTCTTGATGGCTCGCCAGCTTCCGTTACATAATGTCACTCGTACGCTTGCGGACAGAATGATTCACAAATGTGGATTTTGGTGCTTTCCGCCGAGCGGAGGAGCGAGCCACTAGTTTCTGTTTCATCCCGTCCTTTGTTGTTAGGAATAGAAATCAAGTCAAGATGGCCCGGTCCGCCTGCGAGGCTCAAGCGTATTTGGGTCGCATGGGCAACTTTGTCTTCTCGGTCAATGCGAGAATGAGCCCCCGCTTGTGTGTCGGTATAAAAGTCGGCCTTGACTTTTTAACCCTCGCGTATGGAAGAGCGACGCGTCGCCGGCAGGCTTTATTCGTGACATCACTCGTCACAAGGGCGCAATTAGGAAATCGGGGGAGTCATCGGAAGCAAAAAGCGCTTCGCCCGCAGCCAATGGCGGCTCGTCGCCGTCGGGCCTGCATTTTTGAACTTTCCCCCGGCGAAGCGTCGCGGCCGGACGGCTCATCCGGCCGCACATCTGGAGGCCGTGATTGTGCTTTAATCCCGCTTAAGTCCCCGAGCGGCGCTCCGGTAGCGGCGAATGTCGACCGGACAGATGTCGAGGGACTCGCTGTACTTGATCCTCGTGGAAAAAAAAAATGTGTCAACATGGAGGCCGGGCGATGACAACCAAGCGCTCGCAAAGGTCTTGCCGAGCTCACGTCCCTCGCCCGGGGAACCTCGTTGACACAAAAGCGGGCGCGGGCATTTCATGACATTTGCGTGATATTATTTTCCGAGTTCTTCATCCCGACTCGGAAGGCTCCACTCGACTTTTTAACTTTTTAACAGTCACTTCTGATTTTAGAGCGCGTGCGTCTTGGACTTATTTTGTCCCACTCCAGGTTAGTGTGCGCTGATGTCAGCAAGCGGCGGTCCGGCACCGGGTGAGATTTATGAGGTGTTAAGAGCGCTCGCCTGTAGCCCACTGAGGGGGGGGGGGGGGTGCTGTGAGGTCGGCCATCACGAGGGCTTCAAAGGCGCCTTAACCCCCCGAAACCTTCCAAGTGTTGGCCTGATGGCTGCCCCCCCCCCTTCTCGAAAGGCACCTTCTCAAGTATCCCCTCGCTCGCTACGCCACCGCCATCCATGTTCTTTTTTTCGGCCGTTGGTCTTCCCACATCGGCACCTCCGTAAACGTGGGCTTGCTCGATTGCGTTTTGTGGGCAACACCCGAGCGGTTATTTTGAAACGACAGCCCGTGGGCGGCAAAACGGGGAAGACTGTACCGTTACTTTATTATTATTATTATTTTTAAACCATTGAAAGGCGGTTGCCATTATCAGGACTGCCCCCCTCCCTTGTTTGTGGGAAACGGACAACAATCGCCGGGACTCATAAAGTCAAATTACTAAATCCCGGGAAGCAGCAAGTCACGGAAACTTTTTTTTTTTTCCTTCTCTGAGTTTTCAGCAGTGATTAACATGTGATGTGCCCCTGGGAAAATGGGGGGGGGGGGGCGAACAAAAATCGAATCTGCGCTCGTCTATCTATACCAGCAATGTATCGTGACAGGCGGAGCAATGAAATGTTCCACCACCTGTTGCCGTGCTTACAACAGAAAAACAGCCCATCAAATGAGGATGCCATATCCTTTTTGTTTTTTAGGGTGGGGGGGCCTTCTGTGAGATGGCTGTCATGTAAAATATGTGCCGTGGCGCATTGAAGGTTCGGAAACAATAGCATACAGTATGGAAAAGACACACGCGATCTTTTCCACCTGTTGACTGTCGCGGGAAAAGAGATTTTTTTCCCCACATTCCCCCGTGCAACAACCCCCCACCCACCCCCACCCCAAGTTGTGCTCTGCCAGAGAAGCTGTTGACTGCTGCAGCTGCATGCTGGCGTCTTTGAGGGTTGGGAGGGATATTTATGGGACATGCAGGATGAGGGAGAAATGAGTTTGAATAATTCAATTGCTGTACCGGCGAAAAATAGATTTGTCTCATCAAATTAGACCCCCTCACCCCCCCCCCCCCCTCCCCAATTGGCAAACTAGTTTGCGCAGCATTTTGCTACATTTTGACTTATTGGAATCTGTGTATGTGTGTGTGTGTGTTGTTTTTTTTTTCATCTGATAAATTGACTTTTTCAAAATGTTTAATTTTTTTCTCTCGTCTCCAAAGACTTCCACCGAGTTCAACAACAACATTCACGTGTCATAAGACTCTCCAGAAATGCCCCCATGCAAAACTCTTCATATATATATTTTTTTCCCCCCCTCAGCTGCACACTTGTGTGGATGTTTGTTGATTTGACTGGCGGCCAACCTGCCGGCGAGCGCCGCTAAAAGCTCGTTGCCGCATTTCAAGTCAATATTGACATTTCTGTCACAATTCAAATGCAAATATCGCACCGGGCCAACTTCAAGTACACTCGGCGGCTCCGCAGGGCTCTTACGTTTGAACTTGGTGTTTGTCGTACATTTAGTTCGAGGGCCTTTTTCGGATGCACGGATTAGCCCCAGCCGCTAATGCCGTATCAGATGCCGGCCGTATCCGGCTGTCATCCCGGCTAACAAGCCGCCGCCACCGCTTTTGGAGGTCGTTTGGAGGTATAGAATTGCCGTAACGTCCGTTCTCATTTCAGTTAGCCCGTTGATGGCGTTTCCCGTCCGCACAAAGCTAATTTGGAGTCGACTTCAACTGGAAGCGAGTCTTTGATCCACTGTTGTAAGGATTGTCTTCCATTTTTTTTTTGGCAGGGAGACTGAGCGCAGGTACTTTGGAATATTTGGTTTTCGCGTGTGTCAAGTTTTTCTTCAATTGGGCTCTGTCCAGTGTTATTTTTAGGGTTTGGAAGCCTGCGCGCGGTATGATGGGCGGCGAACCACAAATCTGGACACCGCAGACTGAAAACAACTTGGGGAGGGGCAGCAGGAAACAAAAACAATCATTAAGAAAAATATATAAATAATAGGCATAGCACATTGCAATGCTATGTGCCCCCCCCCCCCCCTCCTCCCGCAGATACTGTGTGCAAACTACTTGAACACGTCTTCAAGTCATAATTCAAGCACTTCTCAGCGCCGCATGACGTCCTGGCGCGCGTCTTTGCTGCGGTTTCCCCGCTGAGCTGGCTTAGATCGATTGCTTCAGCTTCTCGCTTCGCATCGGAAGAAAGGCCGCGCTTCGTCGTACGCCGTCCCCCGGAAGCCATTTGATCTACCGAGGAGACGGCGAGATGTTTTTCGTCGCCGCGTGAGGTCTGGCCCGCCCGCTCTCCCCGAAACCGAGATGTTAATTTATCGGATGATAATTGTTGCTTTTATTTCCCTGGGCCCGCCGCGTTTTTCCTTTTGAGACCGGAGACTCGGCCCGCTGCCGCAAATTCTTCTCGAGTCATGAGATGGCATGCAGAGATGGCAGCCATGATAATATCATCTTGGAGCCTGGTCCAGGCTGATCACGACGAAGGGCGATCCCATGTGGCGTTATTTGTCAAGACGAGACTTTTTTTAGACTTTTAAAAAAATTCAACCTGGACAAGAAGGCGACATCTTCTTAAAATGGCCCCCGCTTCTCCGTCGGGGTTCACTTCCTGAAGGCGGACCATCGAGCGGACGCACGTCTGCGCTTGCTCCCGTCCGTCAGCTCATAAATGTCATCGCGGGGGACGGATGAAACGCCCCCCCCCCCCCCCCCCCCCCAGGGGACTTTGATCCGGGCTTCGGCGGGATCTTGGGGCTCTGCTTTTTTTTTCAGTAGCGCTAAAGTGCTCTGCGGATTGATTGATAGATGGCGAGTGCGAGCGTTCATTAGAAAATAGCTGGAGTCAAATGTAATGATGTGGATTATTAGAGCCCCCCCCCCCCCCTGCTAGCATGAGCCCGCCGCTCGCTCGATTTGTTTCAAGAGTAAATTGTGCGGGCGACTTCGACTTCCTGCGTTTACCATTTCCTCACAATCCGCTACATTTTTTTGAAGGGGCGGTGGGGGGGGGGGGGGGGGGGGGGTTATTCCAAACCTCACCAGTCCTGAAACAAAATGCATATGTGAGATTTTGAATGGCGGCTTGGAAACGCATGACGGGGAGCAAGCCATTAAAGTGGCAGGGATGGGGGTTTTTTTTTTGTTTTTTTTTTTTATTCCAACCATTTTTCCCCAGCGTTAACTCGCATCAAATTCCGCAGAGATATACATGTACATGTACAGTATATCCATTTTTTTTAGCTCCCTTTCGTCAAGGCATGTACAAATGCTTAAATAACAATTCGACGTGCTAAATGATCCGTGAAACTGCACGTGGGTAAGGGTTCGTAAAAGCCACTTTACTGGCAATAGTGTTTGCGGCCACGATGTTACCGGTAGCGGTACAACAAACATTTTTTTAATTGAGCGGCTGGATGATCAGGACTTTTATGACTTTGTTGTGTGATTTTAGCAGAAATGGCCACGTGCATCGTGGCTTATGTTAACATGCTTAGCAATATTTTCCAAAGCAACCCCCCACAGCCCCCCTGCCTGAAAAACACTTTAAATAGATGCAAACAAGGAAAAAGACAGCTTGGGGCCGTGTCGCTAAAGTGACTAAATGTAACGTGACAGCCTTTAATGTGGGCAAAAGCGCAACGCCAGCCGGCCAGACTCTCATTTTGGACTTTTGACTGCCATCGAACTGGATCGTTTATTCGTTTTTGTTCAGGACAAGTGAATTTGTGCTACTTTTTTAAAAAATTATAAGAGCAGTAAAAGATCATTTTCACGTGGCTTATCCATTTATTTCCATTTGAGGTCGAGCTTTAAAGTCATCTCAGTCGGCTTTTTCGAGTTGCTTAGTGCCGATATCATCAATGCGTGTGCATCTCTCATGATCTGTAAAAAAAAAACAAAAAAAACATCTCTGTTCACCACCGTCTTTCTCCTTCGTTTGTCCTCGGCGACGCCGGCCCACATTGGCCCACGTGAATTTTCGTGCTCGTCGGCTTCCCTTCTTTGTTCTTTCATCGTGAAATATGACTCGAGCCCCGCGTGTGTCTTTAATCAGCCGCTGACGTCCGCCTGTTTGATTAGTTTCTCGCTTCTTGTGGCAGATCATTTGTTCTTTTTATTTTTCTTCTTCGGCCAGACTCCTTTTTTAGGGGGTGGGGGGGGGGGGTTCTCAATTGCTTTTGTTCTTTTGTTAAACTTTAAGATAAATGAATTGTAGGTCCACTCTAAATTGTTCACAGATGTGACCCCCCCGCCCCCCGCCAACCAGCCCCATAGATTTTTCCAAATGCAAAAAAGTATGAGCAAAATACGTGGGGGAGTAATTAAATGAGGAATAGAGTATCTTTGCATTTTTGCCTGTGCCGTCTCACGGGCTCATTTCAAAATTCTCGCCATTGTCTCCTGCGGATGGCCGCAAAATGAACGTGGACCGCAAATCATCCGTACGGTCCGTCCTCCCTTGCCCGCTACACACGACGTCGGAGCGAGTCAATAAATGTGCGACCTCCTTCATGATTAGATTGGTGAAGTACGCATTACACGGTAGTTGTTCCTCATCATCCCGCCGAAAGGTTCCTGCAGCGACAGGGTGTCCCATTCATTTTCCCTCCTGCTTGAGCCCACCGCAGAGAGCGAGCGAGCGAGAGAGAGAGAGAGAGAGCAGCTTTGACTTCCCCTTTTTTAAAAGCAGATTGCGACGTTTCACATTTGACTCTTTTGCGGAAACGTGCCTTACTACTGAAATGATACGCGTGTCTCGCTCTTGATGTTGGAGAGGAAAAAAAAAAGTGTGAGCGTGAGAGACTGGCTTTTAATTTCAGTTTTTTTCTTTTTTTTTTGTACACCAGATGGTGCTGCTCCACCCCCCTCCCCCATCCCCATCCCTCTCCCCCTCCTCCATTCAGTGGGCTGCAACATTTCACACCTTTTTGACACGGGTGCCTCGCGACTGAAATGATGAAGCCTTGAATTCATGACGGTTGGCGTGTGCGCGTTTGCACACGAGCGGCTCAACGGGAAGACTGCGAGCGGCTTTTCCATTTTCAAAAGTCGTACGCCATCTGGGGCGACGTTTTCCTTGATTCCGAGCGTGCATCAAAATTTCACATCGTCCCGTTTTAGTGCTTTTTCGACTGAAATATTTAGCGCACGTCGCTGCGTATTCATTTTTTGCCCCCACCCCTTCCCCCCCTCATTCAAAGCTGACAGCAAAATGTTTATACGATGTCACTGCCTTCTTATGTAAATTGTAAGCTTGCATCATTGATGTCCGAGAGTGTGTGTGTGTGTGCGTGTTTTGCTGGGGGGGAGGGGGTTCGCCCACTCCCGCCGTCCGCCGTGTTGAGCTTAGCCTCTGAAGTCTATTTGCCTTGCCCCTCATTAGCTGCAGCAGCACGAGTTTCAACTTCCTGCGCCCATTGGCCGACGCCGATACACCCCCCCGACACACCCACTCGCACACCAGCCTCCACCCCAAAAAAAAACAACCCACTTGCTGAGGTTGCTGGCACGATCTCCTTGCTGGCCCGTCCGGCTGGGCAATTAGAGGCTTGGATGTCTATTGTGAGACGGTTCATGGCCGCCCACGCGCGCACACACAATTAGACATCACGGGCGAGCATCGCCTGGCGCGCTCGAGCGGCCATGTCAGCGTGACATGAAAGGTGGAACGAGATCAAACGCTCTTAAATTGATGATGCTGAGCAAAATGATGACGGTTGTGTGGATATTTGGTGTTTGGCAATGCGCCGCTCGCACCGATCCAAGTTGAATTCGGTGGCCCGGTGGTGAAGAGCTCCTCCCACGGCAGGAAATCGAATCCATCAAACCTTTTGCCCGGTCTCCACTTCTCCTATTTGTGAAAAATGATATTTCGGCTCTTTCTGCAATCGCCGTAATCGGCATGCAAAATAATGTCATTTCCAAACATCTTAAATCCTCTCGGCGATGTTCTTGAAATGTTGCCTTTCCATCCCTCGCGCCCTCTCACATGCTCTCCGGTAACCACGGGGGGGGGGATGATGCCCTGAGGGACACTCGATTACAACCTCAATGCCACCTTTAGCTTTGACTCACGAGGCGGCTAACGACATAGCATCGCGCACAATGTGATTAGCCGGCATCACGCAGGGGGGGGGGGACGCGTGTGAATGACCCGGGTCCTTTCTCCGGAGTTGCCTTCGGGGTCCCGCGTGACGCTGATGTCCTCCCGTCTTGACGCGAGCCGTCCCCGCGTCTGCTTATGTTAGAGGCCGCTCGGTTCAGCACCCCCCCCCCTCCCTTGCATGTGCGTCTGACACAGATGAAGGCACGCTGGCTGTTATCCAGGTATCTATTTAGAGCTCGCGGCGCGGCGTAGACGCGCGCAGCGCCACCCGAGTGAGTCACGGAGCTGATGATGCCAGCACGCTTGATGGCATGCCGCACGCTTATATATATATATATATATATATGTATATATATGTATATATATGTATATGTATATATATGCATGTGTGTGTATCACTTGAGGACACAGCAAGGCAGAGCTTGTCCCTAACTTAACTTCCTCAGTCAGACGCCACTAATCCAGAGAATGTCCTAGCCGGTCCACGGACTATTTGACCCCCCCCCCCCCCTCCTTACCATACGAACACACACACACACAGTGCAGCAGGTGTGTCTGTTTTATGCACCGGATGACCCCGAATGTCTTGTCTCTTGTTCTGTCAACACAGCGCTCACGTGCACTAATGCAGCATGAGCACATGCGCGTGCGCGCGCAAGCGCTGGTGTTTATCGTCTGGGAGAGGCAGCGCATATAGAATTCTCCCCCTATATATGCCCCCCCCCCCCCCTCGCCTGTTATCTTCCTCGTTTATCCGACCATTTTCTCTGCTGTTGTTTCCGGGCTCCGCATTTCTGCGCATACATATTCAGATTGTACGGCGCACATGGAATATGCCGGGGGGGGGGTCGGTCGCGGGTACATATTTAGCGTCTCTCGGGTCCTAACGCGGCCTCGGAGAGCTGGCGGTGTGCGCCCCCCCCCCCTCCATTCCCACCTGCCTCCCCCGACACCAGCCCTCCACCCTGAACTGCGAGCCCGCAATCCTGATCCAGAACCTTCACCCCGAAGGTCAACTCCGAAAATGAAATTCTGAATCTCGATACTGGACCGTCATGCCTAACCCGTCTTCATCCTCCATTTTCCATTTCCGCTGAAACTTTCCAACTCGGAGCTTCACCCCGGGCCCCCGCCTTGAATCGTTACTTGAAACCTCAGCGTTGGATTTTTTTTTTTTCCCAGTCTGCACCCCCCCCCGGTCCCCCAAATCCGCCCCGAATCTTGCCGCTTAACCTTGACCCCCGGACATCCCCGAGCCATCCATCTTCACTCTGAGCCTTCCCCCCTTCACTCGACCTCGATCCCTCCCTTCGGACCAGCGCATCCGTCTCCTGCGAGCGTCAAGTCATCCATACGGCAGCCGATGGGACGTGTTGCGTGATGTCGAATGGCGCCTGCGAGGATTCCGTCACGTGTGCGACCATGCGCGACGTCAAAACGGCTTCTTCTCATTTCTTCTCTTCTTCTGCTGTTTCTTATCAGCGCTCCTCTTGGGCTCCGGTCCAAAGATGGAGAAATTCTTGATGTGTTCTGACACAAGTGGGTCCCGGGGGGGCTTGGGGGGGGGGTTATTATTTGTGTCCAAGAGCGCAACACGACGACCGTGTAAGGCACATGTATGTGTGTGTGTTTTACGTGCATATGTGTGTGTGTGTGTGTGGGTGAGTTGAAGACTAGTCACATCTTGGACCACACACGTTTACAAGGATCCGGCGGCCGAGGGGGGGGGCGGGCCCCATGGCCCTTGGGTACCCCAGCCCAAGTCTCTGCCAAGAAAATCACCTTCCAGTCCATTGCCTCCACCTTTCTGAGCACCTCCACACATGAGCGTGCGCGTGCACCCCCGACCCCCCCATCCCACGCCACCTTCTCATCTTTCATAGATTCTTCTGGATCCGCTCGGGAAAAAGATGGAGAGTATAGCGTGTGTGAGTGAGGGGGGGGGGGGGCTCGCCAGGCTTGAGCATACCCCTGGGTGGGTGTGCCGGAGGGGGGGCAGCAAGTGACCGTGCTGGTATGTGTTTGCGGTTTCTTGACCTTTCTTGTTTCTTGACCTCTGCCGTGACAATGTCATTTGCCCATCGCCCCCCTCCCCTCCCTTTTTTTTTAACCTCTTGATCTGTCCAATCCCGCAGCCCTTTACTGTTGCTCGAGGTGCAACCGTAGCACTTTTGTGATTCCATAACACGGGAGGGTGATGACAACACAACTTTGTCCCCCGCCCTTTGACGGCACGTTGACAGTTTTTCCACCATCCTGCGTCTGCTCTTCGAAGGCCTGCCAGCTAAATGGAGCCGCCTTTGGGGGTGGGGGGGTGCGGACGCAGAGAAGTTGTGGACAGCTCCTTGGGAAATGTTGCTGCTGGATACAGTTACATTTTTTTTTCCTGACTGTTTTTGGAGTTGCATGCGGCTTAGCCCGCAGGCTGCTAACATATTCAAACGCTAGCATTTTTTAGCTAGTTGGCGAGCTACGCTGAAGAACGTTTGCGGTCGCCCGCGCGACCACTCGGGCATGATCGATAGACTGAAAGGGTCAATGGCCCGATCCGTAAGGCTTCCTGTTGTCCCACTTCATGTCAACAAGCAAAGTTTAGATGCGCTTTATTTCGGCCAAACGATTCCGCTGCCAAAACGAGCTGCTGGGATGGAACCGCAAAGTAAACATTGTGAAGATCATGTTTTTGAAGGGTGGTCACGCTTGATTTGGCCTCAAAACATCCAGCTGTAAATGTGGCTCCTTTAAATTCGTTCAGTCTGAAAATATTAGCAATGGCTCCAATTGATTTTTTATTTTTTTTTTTGTTTAAGTTTGTGAAGTGAAAGGGGACGATGGATGAAATGGCTTGTAACGTGTTCATTGTGCTTTTGAAAGGCCGCGCGCGTCACACGCAAGGACGATGATTTCAACGAGATGACACAAACAGCTGAGCTCGGACGGAAAAGGGAAGCGCAGGGGGGGGGGGGACCTGATTGGCATGCCCCCGCGTGCGTACACGACGGGCGCCGGGAGCCTTCAAGGAGCAGGAAGTGAGGCCCGATTAGTTTTCCTCCGGCGCGCTCACCTTCTTGGCAGAACTTTGGCTCGGAGCGGCGGGCTTTTTTCCGTGCGCTGTGGGTGCCGAGCCAACTCGAGTCGGTCGGGGACACGGGTCCACCCTCTCCTTTTGTTTGCATTCCCCCCCTCCCACTCCCCCAAATGTATAGGGATGGAAAAAAATGCGTTTCGTGGGTTACATTGTCGCAACAAACGGGACAGGAAATGTTTCAAGCGACTATTTGGAGCGTCGTGTGAATGTCAAAATAAGCGAGGCCCGATTAGCCCCTTTGGTCCACTTGAAAACCAGACTTTGGAAGACGCTGCAACTCAAGAATTCTCTTGATTTTATTGCTCAGCAAGTAATCAATCCCATTTATTTTGCCACACGCGTTTGAATCTGTGCGACTTTCAAGAATTTTCCTGCTGAAAACGAAAGTGCTGCCATATGCCGGCGGCTCTCATTTCTCGCAGTGTTTTGATGACGCGGCGTTCTTAAAAAACCCTCACCGGCGCGCCGCCGCGGCTTTTCCTTCACTCCTCGCATCCGACCCAGCTCCCTTTTTGTCGAGAGCGACCACTCTGGGACGCGGTCCAACTGTGAGCAACGTTAAAGAGTCGCCTGGGGCCTTTATATTTACGAGCCACGGACTTGCCGCAAATGACAAAGCGCTCAAAAACAAACGTCTGCACCGACGGGTCGCCAAGTGACCTCTTTTCCGTGCCCCGTATAGAATGTTCTACCCTGCATGTCCTCCGTGTCCTTGGCTGCTACGGGGCCTCACTGTATACACGCACGCACGCACAGAACATGATACGCGCTGTACCCGCAGGCACCAGGTAAAAGTTCACATAGCTTCATGCATACACTGCATGCGTGGACTGCACGGGCGGCACCGACGGGAAGCGAATCGGGAAGGAAATGCACAAAAGTCTTGAGACACCAACAGGAAGTAAAAAGTGACCTGGCATCCTGGCACATCGACAGGAAGTGGGAGTAATGACATGCAGTGATTGAGAGAGGTTTTTTTTTCCTCATATTTTATGCCCACGCCGCTTCACCGTCCTCACCCCGAATCAAACGTTGGCAACAGCGTCAGCGCTCGTGTCCCAGCTGTTCATCTACAGCGGGCGGTGCGGAGAAAATCAATAAATATCAATCAACCTGACAAATTTTAACCCCAAAGGATCACTAAACTGGACGAATCGCCCCAGCCCGAACTTGAAACAATAAAGCGAAGAAGTCGCGATGCAGGGGGTGGGGGGGCTGCTGCTTTTCACAATTGGCTCGCTCACTCGTGCTAACTTTGAAGTATTTTGAGAATGTGTGTCAGCGTGCGTCGTTAAAGGTGAAGCCTGCTGCGGGGGAGAATGCCTCTTTCTTTTTGTAGGCCCAATTAAAAAAAAGCGAGCCCGAGAAGCCCCCCCGCGTGGAAAAATGAATGAAATTCCATTTGGATGCGTTTTAAACGCATTGTTTCCATTCCTTTTTTTTTTTTTTTTTTAGGTCAAACTTGCGCAAGCATATGATT
Organism: Hippocampus zosterae; assembly: GCF_025434085.1. NCBI lineage: Eukaryota > Metazoa > Chordata > Actinopteri > Syngnathiformes > Syngnathidae > Hippocampus > Hippocampus zosterae. The sequence goes on from NC_067457.1 coordinate 1,658,236, forward strand.
AATTTGCGTCAGAATGCGCCTGTCAGCGCTCTGCATTGTAATATTGTAAACAGATGTGGTCAACACATTTATCTTCATTAAATATGACGCCATGCGCTCCAAAAGCACAAATCTGTAGCACACTTTCGGATGGAGATGAGCACAAAAACATCTGGGCGCCTTAAATCTCCTCTCATCGATTTTTGCCTTCATTCCCGAGTTCTCCTTTCAACTTTTCCTTTCATGCCCCCACCCACAAAGAGTTGGGGGGGGGGGTCTACCTTCATTTCACCTTCGCACGTGTGAGCCTTCCTCCGTTGTCGCTCGTTATCTCGGCGCACTCGCTCCAGCTTGAGGCCAAACCCTCGTCTCTCCGCGACCTCGGAGCGGAGAAGTATTAATGGTGACGTCCACTGCGGGGGGGGGGGGGGGGGGGGGGCCAGACGTTCAAGGACTCCCATTGTGGTGGAAAGATTTTTGTGGAAAAATAATCAAGTTTCTGCGTCCGAGTTTCATCCCATTGAGAATGACGCAAACATTCTACCAGCGATTTGCTTACGTTCATTTGTGGACGCGATGCAATTGGACTGCAGATTTGCTTTGAAACGCGAAGGAAACGGCCAGCGTGCCCGCCATGCCCCCCACGCCCGCCCGTCTTTTCCGATCTCCGGCCACAACGCTAGAAGAACATTCGCGCATCTATTCCGCGAAAATCTCTTTCTGTCAAGCGGGAACAAAGATGCCATCTGTCCACCGTGCTCTCACTCTCCCGTGGCGATGAGTGGCCGATTGTTTGCGGCAAGCGCTAGCGCCACGCGTAACGCTGGTCCGTGCCGTCGAGAGCGGCTCTTTAATTTGGCACCCCGCCCGTTAGAGGCCGGCCGGTCGTATATCACCTGCCCTTCAGCGTGCATCATGAAATTAACTTTGACTCCCGCTTGAGCTTGCGGGGGGGTTGTACTGTTGTTCTTCCATCCGGTTTACCGCAGCCACGACACTGCACGCCTGACTGCATTGCTCACGAATGAAACTCAATGAGTCGATGTCTGCACCAGCGTTTTTGTTTTTGTACAACGTCCAGCCACAACGTGCTAAAATATTGTGAAAGCCGGCGCTCCGCAGGGGTCAATCATTGGTCCACTCATGTTTGGCATAGACCGCCACAGCAAATCGGGTCATGCGGTGCGATTTGATTCCAGATTGAACAAACCACATTCAAATCATGACTGAAAGCGCACCTCTTTTGACAGGCGTGTTGAGTATATAATTGGTGCGAAATACTTTTGTCTTGTATAATGTTGGTTCTTGTTTTTCATGTGACGATGCCGTATTGTAAATCCTTCTTTTTACATTGACATTGTTCACTTAATCCTGTCGGGTAACTTTGAGTGACAATGAAAAGTGACCAACGTCAAATGTTGTATGATTATGATTATTCATGCGAACGCGTTCTGTTGTCTTCCAGGCGGGATCGCCCTCCCTCTTCAATTTTGAGGCCCCACCATCCACCCCTCCGCAACTTCCAAAGTCGCTGGTCCCGCACGCCAGGAGGGGTCCGGTGCGTTCCCTGGCGAGAGCGCTCCCGCCCCCAACCCTGCCCCCTCTGCCCCCACGCCCCGCCCCCAGCCCCGCCTGACACGACGGGGCCCGGACCCCGACATCTTCCGGCACCCGACCCCACCCGGAGCGTCGAATGACAAGCGTGCATCCGAGGGCGGGGCTTGCCTCAGTCTCTCGTGATTGGCTGCTGGATGGAATTGAGGTGAATGGAACACATGCCCAAGGAGCAAGAGCCTAACCCACTCGAGGGCGAAGAGAAACGGTGAGTGAACGCACGCCGTACCTGTACGCTCACTCCCACGCGTCGCGCGTCTCCTCGCGCCCGGACCGGCCCTTCAGGTCGGGCCGCTCCAGACGCAATGCGCCGTGATCAATCATCAGCCACCCTTTGATGACTGATTTTTGCAATTCGCTCTTTGTTGCGTTCTCATGACTTTTGTTCCAAACTGACAGACACGATTGCGTCGACATCTCCCGGAACTTGACGCACTGTGTGTCCTGATATTGAATGACGTGAACCCGTTGCACTCGCGTGTACTCGGGGTGAGAAGTGAACCCGTTGCACTCGCGTGTACTCGGGGTGAGAAGATGACATTTGGAACCATTTGGCTCCAGATTTAACTCCAGAACACGAGAATTTGCCATTTCATGTTCCTGCTGACAGCAGCAAAGTTGTCACTCACGGAGCAAATATGGCGCGACGAAGTGAGATCGGGACTTTTGTCTTCCTGGTCCCGTTCACTTGTGCAGATGTGTGAATGCGCGCCGGTCACGCAAGTGTAAACACGCTTGGGGTTTTCTTTCCCGCGAGGAGGTCCTGTCACGGCGCGCGAACGGGCATCGTTGTGCGTCGCCTTGGCTGTGGATTGTGTGACCGATTACATCACGGCGGCTTTGTGCGGCGAGGGGCTTGAATATCCAGTGGTCAGCTGTGAATAGAGGCTGCGGAATAGAATGGACCGCGCTTGCCGGTCTGGACCTCGGGGGGGGGGGGGGGGGGGGGGGGCACCGGCCATTTGCCTCATTGACCCACTGGCACTGGAAGGTAATTCTCGTGCGACTGTTCGGGACTCTGGTTTGGGGTCTAAACGATGATCAATCCAAATAATTGTCGAAGAATTGAATCGATCGCTGCACCTCGACTATCCGCGCCACTGATGTATCGTGACGGACAGAATAATGAAATGCTCTTTCAGCAGACGGCAGAAGGCACCTTTTTTTTTTTTTTTTTAAATCGAGACGGGATCATCACCTCGTTTCGGAAGCTTAATTTGATGATGTTGCATGAGATCTGACTCGTGAACAATATGTACAGTACAGTAATTGGCATACAAGGCCAGCCTTATACTTGGAATGTCACGCACCGCCGGGAGCATCAGTCACGCTCACATGTCTGGAACTTGAGCTTGTTGATTTGTTTTACTGCGATGGATATAAAAGAAATCTGTCAGTTTGCGCCGGCTCCATCCGCAACTGCATGATCGCTTTTGGGCACTGTCTAAATAATCAATACTGTACTGTGTTCCTCCAATCATTTTCTTTAATCACATGATGGGTGAAGTCATTTGTAGAATTTACTTTTTTTTGGCGGGGGGGGGGGGGGGGGGGGGGACATACTCTCCCTATTTTGCAGATTTTTACCTATTATGGCTGGATCTGGAAAGTATTTCCCCCCCAACCTCAGCCCAGGTGGAAAATGGCGAGCGTGGGCCAATCGGGAGCTGGCGGGGGCGGAGCTTATTGGGAAGCCACACAGGGGTGCGTGTGATGAGCGAGTTAAACTTAGACCAGTCGCCGACACGGCCGCAGGGAAGTGAGCTTCCAGCGCTCCTGCGGGGGGGACATCGGATTGTTTGGTTTAGTTTGGATTTCATTTCAATCGGTTTGACATGCACATCGTATCGCCTTGCTGCGTCACCAGGTCAGAACGACGACGTTGCGGTTTCTTTTCCGCCTCGGTTGCACATCGGCTGTCACAACAGCCGTTTATGCATAAGTGTGTGTGTGTGTTAGAGCGAGAGTGTGCACTTTGACACTTGTGCTCAGGTTACTGGGAGAAGACGCGTGCGAGATCTATGACATATTACAGTACGGCGTCGCTTGACATTTGGTGTGTTTGCGGAGCGCGGCCGTGACCCGACTTGCGACCGCGCGCATTCCACTGGCAGCGCTCTTTTGGTCGTGCAGGCCCGCTCATGTTGGCCTGCGAGAAGCATTTGCTGTGCCCCAAACAAACGCCGTCTTCAGTTTCAAAATGAGGCCACGCAGACAAAAACAAAGCAAGTGGCCAACAAACCTGGCTGCCGGTCACTCAAGGACACCGCGCCGTCTCGTTTTTCCACACGTTTCAGCTGAAAGGGGGGCGTGTGGGGGGTGGGCAGGTTTCCGCAGGTGTTTGGCTTTCTGGAAAACTTCAAAAGTGTTTATACAAAGTCACTGACGCTGTCGTGGTTCAGTTCCAGTCTACTGACGGCGCGAGTGGGAATGGTTGTCGGTCTTTCCAGGGTGGCCAAAAGTAGCTACACGCTTGTTGTTGTTGTTGTTGTTGTTTGACACAAAAGTGCTCTAGAAATACTGTTGACTTTTTGACTTGACTAAATGGCAAGTTTGGCCAACAGATGGCGCCTTCTTAACAATGACATGCACGCTGATTAGGGGGCAACATTTCAATATTGGCGTAATAGTGCTGAGAATAAAATAACTGAGAAGCTAACTGATGCAAGCTAAACACGACTGGAATGTCGTTTGGCAGTGATTCCTTTGCATACCACTAGAGGGAGCCTTTTTCCACATTTGCATACGCTTTGGTCAGCTGCCACCAGACTTGAAAGCAATAAATGTTTTTTGTCTTTATGCATGATGTAAAAAAATAAGTGCGGCCGTACTTTGACTTGGAAGGGCAGGAGTTGCCGCTCGGGACTTTGACAGTACGGCAGCGCAAAGATTGAAAAAAGGTGTGTGGTGCCGTGCCGCTGTCGCTCCGGAAGTCAACATTGCGTCTTTTCGTGACAGCTAAAATAGTTGAGCTCCCCACAAAGCCACGGCAGAGCGGCCGGCGCATCTCTTTGTTGTTGATTGACGACGACGACGCGGAAGACGCCGGCGCCGAGCCGACGAGCCCGCATTCCTCGCATGGCAAGTTATGATCGTACCTGCGAGCTTGCAGACAGAATGTATCCAAAGATGCCAAATGCAGGATGAAATGTCCCTAAAAGGCAAGCTGGATATCATTTGATGGCTTTTGGCCTGTGAGACTTGAAAATGTAATCGAGTCCCGTCTTTATGACAGCGGCCTGTCACAAAGACGAAAAGCTCAAGAATCGGGAGATTCCAAACAAGCTTACGCGACTTGACTTGATTTCTCTCGTTCTGGTTCTTTTTTTTTTTTTGAAGGAACTTTGAGGTCAATTAAAGTTTGAACTGTGATCAAAATGGATCAGACATTTGCAACGCGTGTTTACAAATGACGCGGCAATGGGCACCCTGCGTCCATCGTTTGTCACTTTTAGGGGGGAAATAGTCCACACGGGGGGGTGAGAAAATGCAATATCCGACGACCGACGCGGCAGTTTAGAATCATTACAAATAAACTCGTCAACGTCTCTCTTTTAGTTTTGACGCGGAGGCGATTGACAAAGAAAACAAACGAGGCCGCGCTAACAAAGCTAAGTTAGCTAAGTTAAGTTAGCTTAGTCAAGCTAAGTTGGCTAAGTTCTCTCTCTCTCTCTCTCGCTCAGGTGGCTCAATGGCCCGAAGAGGAAAAGGAAGAACAGCCAATGTTCGGTGAAGAGTATGACGGGTGAGTAGGCCGCAGCGCACAAAATCCTACCTGGCGAGGTGCCGCCTCCTTTCTTGCGTGCGTGCATGTTTTTAATTTTTTTTTTGGTATGTCTTTTTGTACCGTTGAAATCTCATCCGTCGTCTTGGAGATCATAACAAGGGTTCCTCAAGGCAAGTTTCTGACCTTGATTCCCCCCCGATCGAAGCCGCTTCATCTCTATGAAGGATGTCGTTGCTGGAAGTCTGCTAAGCTTCATCCGACGAGTCCAGTTTTCCGAAAGCACGCAGTGGCGCCTTGGCTGGATCTTTTTTTTTTTTTTTTTCTTGCTGTGGGATGATGATTATCGGAGTTCTTTGCTGACTTGTCTTGTACTCTCGGTTGTTTCTCGACGACGTCTCTTCGGCTTTATTTGTGATTATTATTATTTCACTGTTGTCTTTTCTCTCGCTCCCCCGGGGGGGGGCTTGGAGTGTAATTTTCTTTTCTCCGTTTTGTATCAGCACTTTCCCAAAGCCCGTCATATCATGTTCGCGTTCATTTTAATTTAATTTTTTTTCTCCTTTCTGCCCCGAAACTGATTTTGTGGCGCTTTACGGATTTTTCCCGTCAGCTTTCATTGCATCTGGCGGGCGGCCTTGCGCTTTCCCAACTGTCCCACGTCAAGCGTGGCAAATTGCATGAGAGTCACTTTCCGTCTGCGTAGTCCAACTCAGGGGGTCTCAAACTTTTGGCATCCAAGTAGCCCCTACTTGGGAGATGTTTTTTATTTTTATTTTTTCCTCACAAGGGGACCCCCTTCGTATTCCTCGCGGCAATGAAACATGACTGCCGTTTGACCCCCAAATCCCATCACAATTGTTTTTCTCAACCATAATACTTCTCTTGCCTCAGTTTAGCTGGATTGGGCACCACTTGAAATCATTACGAGAAACGGATTCAGAAATTTTCATTTTGACCTGTGGGCCTCATGTTAATTGATTGATTGATTTGATCATTTGGCGTACCCCATTTTGCTTTATACCTTTAGTAGAAAAAAAAACAAACTGAACGTGAAATCAAACCAGCGGCCAGTGAGTCAAATCTCAACACACTTTACTGCTTTTGCGTATCATTTTCGCTCGCGCGGCCGCCTTTGGGGCACGTTACTGCCACCTGGTGGGATGTGTTAAATGTCATGCCCTGACTTTGTTGGTTGATGTCCTCTCTTTGTGCGCCAGGGTACATCCCCAGCTACCTGGAGAAGGATGAGCCGTGCGTGGTGTGTGGCGACAAGGCCACTGGCTACCACTACCGCTGCATTACCTGTGAGGGTTGCAAGGTACACGCCTCCGTACGCACACACGGGCCACAACATATTAGTTCTCGTCAAAGGCTCTGAAGACAAATGCGAGTGGCATTTTCAGTCATGGAGGCAGCGCTTCGTGCACGACGCTTAGCGGATTTTGCCTGACCGCTTTCCTATAATCCGGCCACGGAAACATCAACATTGATGATTGTAAGCGAAGGACCAGCAAACGGATGGTTATCGGGGTTCTCAAATTCGAAATTCCGTCAAGCGCATGGAGCGTTGTGCTCGCGACCATTTTGTATCTCCTGCCTGGGGGGCGCGGGGTGAATGAATGATGACGAGAGGATGTGACCCGGGCGGAAGAGGCCATTTTTGTGGTGAAGCGATTGATTTGCACCCCGTGTTCGTGTGTTGTGCCACTCCAGGGTTTTTTCCGCAGAACCATCCAGAAGAATTTGCACCCCGCCTACTCGTGCAAGTATGAAGGCTGCTGCATCATCGACAAGATCACGCGCAACCAGTGTCAGCTGTGTCGCTTCAAGAAGTGCATCGCAGTGGGCATGGCCATGGACTGTCAGTCTCCGTCATTCTTACGATATACGGTGGCGCCTTGACTTACGAGTGCCTTGACTTGCGAGCGCCCCGACTCGCGGGCTTTTCTGGTTAGGAAAGTAGTCGTTGCGAGTGTAGCCGTGGCTCCAAAGAAAACAAAGAGAATTCCCTGCAGCGTTTGAATCAAAACCAGCTCAAATCTCGTGAAAGTCTGCTAGCTTAAGGCTACCGCGTCATCAGAAATGCAGACGGCACGTTGCCCTTTGAGCGACTGATATTTGAAGGCTCATAGGCGCGTATATTCTTTATCCTCGCCCAACAATATTCTTTCTATAAATTCTCCATTTGATGTGCGGATGATTATGAATGATGAATGAATGTCATTTCCATTCCTTTCAATGGGGAAGGTATGTTCTGAGACGAGAGATTGAATTGACGAGCTCCTCTCGGAACAAGTGAAGCTCCAAAGTTCTGGGCGTCACCGTATTTTGCGTGCTCGTGTCCACGCATTTGAACGCAAGAGTTACGGTCTCGTTTGGGGCAGTGGTGCTGGACGACTCCAAGAGGGTGGCCAAGAGGCGTCTGATCGAGGAAAACCGGGAGCGGCGCAAGAAGGAGGAGCTGGTCAAGACGCTCCAGAACCGTCCGGAGCCCAGCGGATCCGAGTGGGAGCTGATCCACATGGTGACCGAGGCCCACCGGCACACCAATGCTCAGGGCGCCCAGTGGAAGCAGAAGCGCAAATTCCTGGTAGGAACACCGTCAATGAATTTGGGCTGGGATGCAAACGAGCCTTTTGGGGGGGGGGGGGGGGTCATCTTGAGTAGTTTGCCGCTCTGCTTTCTCTGGCCTCAACCCCGACAGTGTCTCGCTTGCGTGTCGGACGTCCACCGGAATCTTCCGTCACCCTGCTGTTTGCAGTCGTTCAGGCGGCATCTTGCGGCTCCACAGAAATGAGCACAAAAAAAAAAAAATCTGCGGCTAGGCGTCAATCTGTGCGCGGTTTTTTTTCTTTCTTTTTTTTTTCCAGACAATGGTTTGAGTTACACAAGTGTTCTTTTCATGGAACAACACTGAAGAAATAATATGAACTGAATTTCTGAAAGTTGCGAGACGAGGCCCTCGGAGACGAGCGCGCTGTTGTGCCATCTTGACGCCGCCGCTCGGTTATTCCCGCCTCAGTCTTCTGCGGCTTTATTTGCGCTAATCCTTCTGGGTTTCTAATTCCTCTCAGTTTTCCTCCTTCTGCTTTAATCTCTTCCCAATTCTCTCTCTGTGCGCGCTCGCCGTCCCAAAGCGACGTTCCCGTCGGGCCTCGTGGTGGTGGCTCCTCGGGTTTAACGCAGCTTTGGCCCCCCCGTCAGCACCCTCTGACCTCACTCCACTTTTCCAAACGTCTGGCCCAAACATTCCGCAACGGAATTCTGTGAGCGCGCCAAGGCTCGAGCCTGCGCCTTTCTCCCCCGAAAGCTCCTCTCCGGGGACCGGCGGGAGAAGAGAAGGCGGGGGGTGCGGGTGGCGGCCGTCGTGGAGGGTGGTCGCTAGGCAACTGGAAGGATGGGGAAGGGGGCCACGGGGAAATGGGCCAAGTGCCATTCTACGGATTTGCCGCACGTCACCAGCTTGACTTCCCCGTGGAAATTTTCCGCAAACGTTTTTGGGAAGTTTCCCCGCCGCTCGCGCAACTGTGCCATCGTACAAAATAATAAATATAATAATAATAATAATAATAGCTTATTGCTACATTATTATTGCTACACAAGTTCACTTGATGTCTTGTGTTTTCATGAGCGCTTTTTTTTTTTTTTTTGTTCTTCGGCTTTCAAAAGCGTCCGATTAACAATCCTGTCACGGAATCTCCCGCGCAGCCCGACAAAATCGGCCAGTCGCCGGTGGCGCCCACGTCGGACGGCGACAAGGTGGACCTGGAGGCCTTCAGCGAGTTCACCAAGATCATCACTCCCGCCATCACGCGAGTGGTCGACTTTGCCAAAAAACTGCACATGTTCTCCGAGGTGAGCGTCGTCGTGAGCAACATGGCGGAACGTTTTGAAACGGATCAATGACGGGAATTTCATCTTCGTGGTTTTTTTTTTTTTTTTCGCTGGCTTAAATTGATGGCAAATTTATTCGTGTTTGTCCACAAGCCTGCTCTCAAACCTCAGTCCGTAATCCTGTCCCCCCGGTCCCCAGCTGCCTTGCGAGGACCAAATCATCCTGCTGAAGGGCTGCTGCATGGAGATCATGTCGCTGCGGGCGGCCATGCGCTACGACCCCGAGAGCGAGACGCTGACGCTGAGCGGCGAGATGGCGGTCAAGCGCGAGCAGCTCAAGAACGGCGGGCTGGGCGTAGTGTCGGACGCCATCTTCGACCTGGGCAAGAGTCTGGCGCAGTTCAACCTGGACGACACGGAGGTGGCGCTGCTGCAGGCCGTCCTGCTCATGAGCTCGGGTGAGTTTGGTGCCGGGGTTTTTTTTTTTTTTTAAGGGTTTAACCATTAGCCAACATTTTTTACAATATAATAGAAAGATTCGAACATTCACCGTCCCAAAAATGGTCAAATTTTTTAAATTTACAATTTAGAAATTGTGCTAATTTCTGTCGATTTTTCTCTCTGTTGTAATGTTAAAACAACTAGCATAGGGCTAAGGAGCTATTCAGCTGTATTTGATTTTAATTTAAAAACAAAAAAAACAAAGCAAGAACAATTCAGAGCAGAGAAACAATTGCCCGCCGCGGGCTGCGCTCTCCTCAGACCGCTCGGGCCTGACGTGCACGGACAAGATCGAGAAGTGCCAGGAGACGTACCTGCTGGCGTTCGAGCACTACATCAACTACCGCAAGCACAACATTCCTCACTTCTGGCCCAAGCTGCTGATGAAAGTGACGGACCTGCGCATGATCGGCGCCTGCCACGCCAGCCGCTTCCTGCACATGAAGGTGGAGTGTCCCAACGAGCTCTTCCCGCCGCTCTTTTTGGAGGTCTTCGAGGACCAGGAGGTGTGACCCGACACCAACGAACGCTGGAAACAAACAAAAAACTGAACTGGACAAGGACTCACCAGCCGGACGTGGGAGAGGAGCAAAACAGGAAATACCGTCGTGGCGGCCCTTCTGCCTGAGCATGCTGTCTGATTTTACGCCAACACACGCACAGAAACGGCAGCCATAACTCCTCTCAGTGTTTCGCTAGCGGTTCTTCGTAGCGTCCCGGCAGGACGTGGATTCCTCAAAAGTCAATCTGAGCCGTTACAGTCCATCCCAAGTGACACCGGTGCTAACCTTCTTCAGACTACTCCATTTTTTTTTGTTGTTGTTGTTGTTGTGTTGACCATGGCTCCATATCTACCTTTTTGTTTTGGCTTTTTTTTTTTAAGTCATTGGACCGGCACCTGTGACACACAAACACACACATGCAGCCTCACCTCAGAGTAACATGAATGCCTCATTGGCTGCCTTACATGGTGGCTAGTCGTTTAATTTTTTATTTTATTTTTTTTGGGGGGGGTGGGAGGGTTGTTGTTTTCTTTTTCTTCTTCTTTTTGGGGTCCTAACCTTACCTTGGGGTCCTTTCCAGAGCCCTCCTACAGGCTTCCTTACACATTTGCCCTTTGTTTTGGGTTTTTTTTTTTATCCTCGCCCAAACCTTATTATGTTTTTTTTTTTTTTTTCAGAGTCTTTTAAAAACAAAACACACACAGACACAGACATCATTGAGTGCAGGCAAAACACGCCAAGAAAATGGCAACCATTTACCTCAAAAGTGGACACATACCCCCACTGGTTCCGGGCACTACCTCACTTCTATGTGCGCATGCATGCAGATACACACCTCAGTGCAAAGAAGTACCACTGAAAATGACAGGACGGCCCCGCCATCTTTGCTCTACGATGGAGACCTTGCATCACATTTGGATTTGTTTTCCTTTTTTTTTTTTTTTAAAGAAGATACGGGACCAAGAGTCTTTTTGACATTTTAAATCCACACGGAACACGCACACACATCAACACACGCCTCAAAGAAGAGGTCTAAAAGGAGAGCTTGGACGCCACAAGGAGGGAACACGAAACAGTAGCGGCTCCAAACAGCCCAACTTGGAACTTGGACACTGGAAGACGAACAGGAGTGACCCCCCTCACTACCACCACCGGAACCCCCCCATCCCAGCCTCACCCTCCCCAATCTCCACTCATCCAGGGTGTTGAGCTGTTTGTTTTGCACTACACAACTGGCGCAAGTTTAAAAAAAAAAAATGCGGCCTCTGTGTGACCGAGGCGCCGGGCTCAGCCCAAGACTCGCAACTGTCAGTATTAGCGACCACGTCCATCCACCAGTCAGGGGCGAGGTGGGCCGGGGGCTGGAGCGCCACCTTTTTCCAAAGTAGGAAGTGGGAAGGGACCCTCCTTGTGAGACTCGGCAGATGCCCTGGAGATATTGGGATCCCCCCCCCCCCCAAAAAAAAGCAAACCAAACCAATGCAGGTTTGGAATTCCACCAAAAGAGGGGAAAAGGCTGAGAGTGTGCCTGTGTGTGTTTATGTGTGGGTGTGGGTGTGTGACACAAAAGTTGCCACGCTGCTTAAGCACATTGGTTCTCAATCTTGTTGGTTCCAGGGATCCCCCATACGAGGAAGAACTTCTTGACAGGATGCTATGTCAGAGAAATTGTAAAAAAAAAAATAGCCTATTTTCAAAGAAAAAAGTTGAGCCGTTTTGATTGGCCAAAGGTAAGGTAGGGAAGACTCAAAAGTTTAAATATATGTTTTTCCTCAAATGTAATAATACAATACAAAAATAATCATCCATATACAGTAGATGAATGCAAATGTATTTTATGTCCCAAGGTTACGACCCTTGGACACCTGGAGTTCCGGGGACCCCAGTTTGAGAACCGCTACTTAAGTAGACTGAGCAAAAGCAAATATAAATGATTCTAAATCCTTCAAAGAAAGAAAGAGATGACTTTAAACGGACTCCTCAACAAAATCGGGTTCAGTTTTATTGCTTTTACTTTTTTTTTTTGCGGGCGGGCGGGTAGGGCAAAACGAGGAGCTGTCGTCACTTTCGGACCACGCATGCAACGTGTAACCGCCATTTTGTCCGTGTGAGTGGATGTGTGTGTGCTTACGTGCGTTTGTGTGCGTTGCCCCCCCCCCCACTCCTCCACCCATTTATCAAGAGCAATTTACAAACAACAAAACAAGAAAATAACCATTATTTGTTTTGTTTTAAATGTCCGTTTTTTTTATGATGAAATATGTCTTTGGAGAAACAAAGTAAAAAGTGAAAAAAAAATGAATGGAACTGAAACGCAATCTAATCATACCTCACAAGAGTCAAAAGGAGCGCGGGAGGCGGGAGTCTTACGTTTTTGTTTGTTTGTTTTTTGCGGTTACATGTGTGCAAGTTACAAACTCTATGGCACCCCCCCCCCAACCCTCCGCCGCCCTCCAGTGGCGTGCTTTTGCGGAGACTGAGGGGGTCCGCGGTGCTCTTGAGTTTTGTTATGGCTGTGAGTGTTTCTGGTATTGAATGTAGCTGAAAGGAAGGGGAGGGTGGGGGGGCTGCACCCGAACACCCCCACCCCACCCCCCAAAAAAAAAAAAAAAAAACCTTCCACACACCAGCAGAGAGGACGGCGCATACACACATACACATGACACACACACACTTGGGCGCTGTTGTTTATGTGTGTGTGTTTGACAAATGCCGTCTGTTCAACGCAGCCAAACCGTCCCAACATGTTAACTGACATCACTTGACCCCCCCCCCCCCCCCGTCCCTCCCGGGCCATCCCCCTCCCCTGCTCCCCTTACCTGTTGTAATGCAGGCGTTGGGTGTGTGTGTGGGTGTGTTTGGCTCAAATGACATGCAATGTTTTTTTGACATGCCTCAATGTCTATTGTGCATTCCCCCCCCCGCCCCCCCGGCCCCTCCATCATCTGCTCAGTACCGTGGTTACCCAATCTGCATGCTCAACTAAATCGTGAATAAGACACATCTGTCATGAGAAGGCGCACAAAAAAAAAAGCCCCCCCCACAAAGACACAGCAAGTAGTCTGCAGTTTTAGTCACAATCCATTTGGTTCCTTTGAAATTTGTGAACATTCACTCCCGGGAGCCACTTTCACTAAGTCCCCTGAAATTTGGTTGGCAAGTGTATCATGAGTAGATGAACAAGAAAAGAAAAAAAGCTTCCAGGAAATCCCGCCCATGAAGTCGCATTTCTGAGATGTAAAATCAGCCCCCGAAGCCACATTGCCTTTGTAACATGAAATTTGGGAGCCAAGTGCATCATGAGAGACACATTTTGGCTTGAAATGGCCCTTTCATGCTCTTTTGTTCACCCCCCCGCCCCCCACAAGTCACCCAAAGTCGTTGGTCCTCCTGAATATCGTATCCAGCCGCGACCAAATGTCAACGATATTCAGCCATTGTCGATTTTTGTCGCGTATGCGTGTTGGGTAACCTCTCCCCCCCTCCCAAGTTGGCCTTTAGCCTGAGCGCGAATCAGGACGCCGTCTTGTCAAACTGTGTGCGCGCGTTAGGGCCTCGGTGTACTTGATGCTCTCATCGCTCGGTGGGCAATTCCGCAGAAAAAAAAAAAAAAAAGACAGACAAAACCTCCCAAATCAGCGTTAACGTTCGTCGCCGCCCTCCACCAGACGTGCGCAAAGTTTTCGACCCAGCGACCAAGTTAATGGAAAGAGCGCTGACGACGCAGATCTTATTTAGCGACGCGTCGCGAATCGCCAACGCAAAGCACTTAACTCAGAAGCACTTTGGACGTACGCGAGCGTCTCCACAAAAATCGGGTGACCACGCAAATGTGATTTGCGCCTTTTGAGGGGATTTCAAATTTGATTGAAAGTTTACAATTTCAAAGGAGTGCAATAGGAAAGCGAGGTTTTTTTTTTTGTTTTGGTAAGATGCACTTAGATGCGCCCACCTGAGAGCAGCAAGGCCACACACACACACACGTACACACACACACACAGGCGCGCGCACACACAGACCACTTTTTGTGACTAGGTATCGAAAGCTGTTGAAGGATTCTCTCAGGTAAAAGATTTTTTTTTTCTAAATAAATGATGATGAAACTTAGATGGACACGAACGTTTATTTTGTTTGTCTTCATTCAATGTGCCCTCGGTCATTGCCATTGCTCCTTTCGCCCCCTAGTGTCGGGATGTCAAACTCGTTTTTCTTGATGTGCTTTATTCAATTCCATATTTTTTTTTCTTCCCTGTCGTGAACACCTGAGTGCATCCGGACTTTTTTTTTTCTCCCTCCACATTTTATGTTGCAGAGTTATTCTGAAATAGAATTGAGTTATTTCTCTCAAATTTTTTGAGTACGAATGACTGGATTCCATGATGAAGCAAGTCTGGAATATAAAATGGTGGAGAACGGGGACCGGTCATGCTTTCTCGAAGCACTCGTTTAATTTTGAAAAATCACAACACGCCGTCTTCAGCACTTCAAATTAATCAAATCAGTTTCTCCCCCCCCCCCCCCCCCCCCTTCATGATTGTGATTCACTGTGAGGTTTTAATCTTAATGTTCCATTTTCATCATCTTTTTCTTCCCAGTCGAAAATGAGACATTGTTCCCACAAGCCATGAATCATAGCCACATTTTTAATTTCTTGATGTAGTGTTATGCCAGCCTCCTTTTCTGTGTGTGTGTGCGTGTGTGCGACGTCTGGCGACTCCTCAGCCCCCCCCCTCCCCCTCCTCCTCCTCATCGTCGCCCTTTCCAGCCTCAAAGCACCTTTTGAGGCCCGTCTCAAGCGTGCCACACTTTGGAGGAATGTACCTAATCATGTGTCCGACCTGATTCAGTCCAGGCGAGTGAACGCTTTTTCGGGGGGTTCCGAGGTGGTGTCCATGATGAGATTTTCATATTTTAAGCTTGTCGCGGAGGAGATTCATAGCATACGGGAGATGAAGCCATGTCTGCGCGAGGTCGTCCGCTGCCAAATATTAATGTGGATTTATACGCAGTCTTTCACGGGGACTCGAGGACTCCCGGGCACCTTGTTAGCCGTTAGCCCGATGGAACATTCCGGGAGGAGGGTAAACCTCCTAAGATGATGCGGCGGCGAAGTTATTTGAAACCGTTTGTTCATCAATCTGGCCTCGGTTTGCATTTTGAAGCCTCTTTTTCGACACTCTGGAGTGCAGAGCGTGAGATCGGGATTCCAGAATTGAGAGCTCACGAGCCCTCCTCCCCAGACCCACATTTTGATTTTGGCTTTCCGCACAGGTCGTTGTCGAGCTACTTTTTGCCACTGAGGAGTGTGATTGCTCTGCCCGAGAAAACAGAGAGCACTTAAAAGGAGCGGCTGGGAATGATGGCGCCAAGACAGCTAAGAATGTACGCACATGAGAGTCGGAACCGGAGATGCTTTATAGTCGGCTTTACATATGCAAATGTTTGTCAGGTGGAAAAATGACTGCTCAGGTTCAAAAAAGAAAAGACGGGCCTTCGAGTGTGTTTTGAGGCTTCCCCCCCCCTAACCCCCCCGTGTCTGGTTTGTGCCCCGCCTCACGACGACCTCCGCCACACACGTCCGTCCTCGGTCGTATGCAAAGCCGGCGGCCCAAATGAAGGGACGACAAAAGCAAACAAAAACCCTCTGTAGCAGGTCCGAGCCGCCTCACACGACACCAGCAAAGTCCAAACACCTCTCCAGACCTCTTCGTCGTCTTCTTGCTCGCTTTGGCCACGCCCTTCGTCACGCGGTGAAAAGACGAAGCTCGCGTGCTCGTCCTCGATGTTTCTGTGTCGCGCGTTGTCCACAAATGTGTGTCCGCTGTTTGAATTCGAGGCGGTTGGGGGGGGCGCGCCGACTCCAAAATCCGGTCTGCAACTAAACGGATTTCAATGCGCCGAATCCCTCATTTGTAGATGTCAAAGCGCTTCTTTGTTGGGAAGTTCTCCTTTTGTTATTGTTGTTGTTGTTGTTGTTGTTTTTCAAGAGTAGTTTCACACATACCACCTCGCAGAGATGCTCTTCAGTCCGTCCCAAAGGCCTCAGTGTGACCGCGGCCTGGCCCTGCACGCACTCAGGGAAGTTAGATGAAAAGTGCCAAAGACCGTGAAGTGTGTCGGGATGGGTAGGGAGGATCTTGCCATCGGTGCGCAAGTTTGTTTGTTTATGTGTGCAAAGCAATGTACTTGGAATCCTTCAAATTGGCCCACCAAAGAGACGCAACAATGGAAATGTTGTTTGCCTTTCACACAGTACCAAGCAAAAGTCGAATATTGCCATGTTGGTGCGCAAGCACTGCGTCCAGCAATCTGGACCAAACATCTGTTGAGTTTGGGGGAAATTCATTTCGCATCCGTGGAGAAATCTGCAAAATTGCTGCATCAAGACATGACAGGAAAATTGTTCACATTTACATTTCACACAGAACCCAGTGAAGCAGGACGTTGCTGTGACTTGTATGCAACGCCGTCATCAGATTATTCGGCGTTTGGAAAAACGGTTTTATCTGAGCCTGTATTCCCTGCGCCCCCCTTCCCCTCCCACCTTGTCTTTCACACAGAACCCAGAAAAGAAAGACCTCGTCTGACTGTGCGCAAGTAACATGGCAATATCCTGCAGAATCGATCATTCGATGTCAACTGGTGTGTGCAAAATAGGTGAACGACTCGTCGGTGCGTTTCACACGGAACACGGCGAAACCGCCCGTTCCGTGCTTTTTCACGCGGCACACCCAAAAAAAAAAAAAAACGTCTTTTCTCGCCTCAGCGACATCACATGCTGGTCACAAGGGTGCGCCGAGTCCACAATTTGTCTTTCGGGAATTGGTGAGAAACATCTGAGACTTCACTTTTCTTTCATGCGCAAGCCAGTCTGGTGCCAATCCCCCCCGCCCCCCCCCAAAAAAAATGCATTGCCGTCCCAGCACAGGAGCAAATAACAAAAACAAAACCCCCAGGAAAATGGCCGCCAATCTACTGTGATGTCCTCTCATGTAAACAACAAAAAACACGCTGGACCCTCGCCCACCTGCACCTGACCACCACACCCACACACACACACACGCCCTTGGCGGGGTCAGGTCAGGTGTGTGTGTGTGTGTGTGTTGGTCCACGTGTGACAATCAGCGTGTTTATGTGTAAAATGTCCGTGTCGTTTTGCTTTTGTTTTGAAAGCTATTCTTTGTTGGTAAGGCTTTTCAAAGGAAGATATTTTTCTGGTAATTGTGGCTGGTCTATTTGAATGATATATTTATGTAATAAATATGTGACTTTAAGTGACATCTCTGCTCTGTTGGCTTTTGTTTTCGATGAGGCGCAAATAAATTGAACCTCCAAGTCGCTTTCTGTGGACCGAAACCCGAGAGAGAATGCGGTTTTCCCGTTGAAAACTTTTTTTTTTTTTTTCCGATCACACACATGACTAAAATGCTCACTGCTCTTTTTCCCTCACACTTCAGATTTTTTTGGAGGGGAGGGGGGATCACATACACGACTGACTTGACCTCCGACCCCTGCCTTCTTACAGCTCTGGTGAGGCTCCATGGAAGACTCAAGAGAAAAAAAAAAAAGAAAAGGACGCCCTGAAGGGCGTCGGAAGTGGTGAGTTGTGGATGTGTTGTTGTTGTCAAGTGGGCCATGTGGGGATGGGTGGGGCCTGTCGTGGGGGACGTGAGCTCACTCGGGCAGCTTTCCTCTCAACCAATCCCTGCCTCATTTCTCTGACACCGGCCCCGCCCCTCTGGATACACCCTTTTGTGCGGACCCCACCTCACACACACACACACAGAGCATCCTCTCCTCCCTTCTCTCCCTCTCCCCCCCACAAACACACATTTCACGCTCTCTACCCGGTCATTGCGGGGAATTTTCCACTAGGCCGAGAAGGAAAGCCGCAGCCAGCTGCGCTTCCCAGTGGGCACCACGCTCTTGTTGTCTTGTTTGTTGGCCTTATTTTTATCTCTCTTGGCAGAAGTGTTCAAAACCATGAGCGCTCCCTCTCCCGGATGACTTTTTCCACTCGCTCGTCCGCGGCGTCCATTCATGCATGAGCACACCGAGCGGCGGCGGGCCATGTGCATGTGAGCATGTGAGGCCCTGCGCTTATGTAAGACCCCCCGGCCCCTCCTGTCCCGGTGCACATACGTGGGCCCGCAAATCAGGTCAGACGAGGACGACACGCCCAACTGCGACGTACATTTCAATACAGTACAAAGTGTTTACTGCAATACTCTCACGCACACGACAGATTTTTATGGCGCGAATCGGTCAATGTTGTTGCTCTTCATTCATCTGAAGCAAAGCAATAACGAGGATAACGGGATGTCCTTCAGGCAGCTTGCTGGGTTTTTAGTGAATCAAGATTTTGGCACAACCACTAAGCGGCCTGTTTGGGTACATGAACAGAATTGGATTCACTTCCTTTTGATGCCGATCGCCAAACTGATGTATGTCCATCATTCGTGAGAGATGATGGGGAGTGATTTTATTGATGAAACGTTGTTTTCAGGGCTGCTTAGTAAATGATCATTGGAGCTGCAAAAAAAAAGAGAGAGAGAAAACAGCAGCACCAATGTGTCTTTGTTGACAGGGGCTCTCGGATAGGCAACGAAGCAGGTCTTACGCTGAGCGTACAACAATAAATTGCACGTAGAGTGATTATCGCGCAGGACGGCATATTTGGTAAGGTGCACCGTGTTTGAAGAGCTTATGTAGGACTTGCGAGGAATGAAAACATCTTTGTGCTGGAAGCTTCTCAGGCAATAACACGCACACACACACACACACATACTGGGGTTAGGGGGACACACACCCCCTGTTAAAAGTACAACTTAACAAACTTTGGTTATCATGTTTATTTGCTCCACTATGAAACACTCTTATGAACTTAAAATCAAGATGTAGTCATAAAAACAATGACAATTTGTATTCATAAAAATGCCATTCAAAATTCGTTTGGAAGCAGTGAGGGCGCCATCTCGTGGATAAATCCAAAGTCAGTTTGTCCACGACATGTCACGCTTTCGTATTTCCGCCCAGACCGGAAGCGGAAGTTGTTGGTCGTATCCAGTAATGTGCTAGCATGGATTGTTAGCTTCTGTTCCGACCAAGCGAGTAAACGAGACCCGAGCAAGGATGGCAGACGTCGACGAGCTCTCCCAGCTCGAGTTTTTATCTTTGGTGTCCAAAGTGTGCACGGAGCTCGACAACCATCTTGGAATCAGCGACAAAGATTTAGGTTTGCTCACCACGCCGAACAATCGAGCTAGTTCGCTAAAGCTAACTTCGCTCCAGCTAATGTTGACTTGTCTTGCATATTCAAGTTCGGAGTTAGCTGTTTTTTTTTTTATGTGTGTGTGCGACTCGCCTACGATAGAAGAGTAATAAGGTGCTTGTTTGTATTTCAGCTGAATTCGTCATTAGCCTCGCGGAAAAAGAACCTACATTTGACGGCTTTAAAGCTCTCCTGCTGAAAAATGGCGCCGAATTCACGGTAAGTTCGTCTCATCAAATTTGTCTCATCACATGACAAATGTTGATCGTGAAGTTGGCGTTGACCCCATGGCGTTGTTTGACAGGACTCCCTCATCGGCAACTTGCTCAGGCTTATTCAGACAATGAGACCACCGTCCAAATCGTCCACAAGTAAAGGTGGTTTGTCATTTTTCCTCTCAGAGAAATTCACATTAGTTCAGATCTCACTTATGTTGGGTTAAATGGCCCGAGAAGAGCAATAACCTTAATTTTCTGTCGACATTCAGCGTTGTCTAGACATTCACCGTGTTGCTCTCTGAAATGACACGTTTGGTTTATTGAACATAAAACATATACAGTAATAATTAGATGGAAAATAAGGTAAATAAAATGGTAAAAAAAGAAAGAAATCAGTCTTCGTTCAACAGTTATTATGTTCAAGGGAGTAGGAAGAAGTAAAAAAAACGTATCTAGTCCTACCCCGTTATGTGTTTATATCTAATAAATCATTTTTATGTCAATCAGAAAAGAAAAAGTAAGAAGAACACGTGAAAGAAACGCACTAAAAAAGATGCCTTGATGTTGCCATCACAGCCTCTGAAGCTCAGAAGCCAAAGTCGGAGAAGGACAAGCTGAAGGAGCTGTTCCCTGCGCTTTGCAGGCCAAACGAAGCACCGCCGGTATGAGCTTGACAACGCGACCCAGCCACCGATCACGTGACACGTGATCCGAGAGCACCGAGTGTTTGTGTTTCCTTAGAAACTCCTGGACGAAGAAGACGTGAAGGTCGCGTCTGATGCCATGAAGGAGCTGGAGATGTTCATGCCGAGCGTGAGCGGCAGCGATTCCAAAAGCGATCGGAGCCGCACGGAGAAGAGCAGACGTCGCAGTCGGAGCAGAAGCCGGGACCGACACAGACCCCGGGACAGGGACCGGGACCGCAGGAGGCATCACCGCTCCCGTTCGCGCTCCAGGTCCAGATCTCGCTCCAGAGACCGCGATCGCCCCAGAGACCGCGAGCGCTCCAGGAGGCGCGAGCGGTCTTCCCGCTGGAGCGAGCGCTCGCCGAGCCCCCGCAGAGATCATCACGACCGAGACTGGAAGGACAAACACGTGGACCGCCCGCCCCCGGAGGAGCCCTCCGTGGGTGACATCTACAACGGCAAAGTCACCAGCATCATGCAGTTCGGATGCTTTGTCCAACTGGAGGGCCTCAGGTCTGGAACCGCTCTGCCGATCCGTGCGCTTCACACGGAGGCGGTCTCCCGTGGCTAGTTTTACATGCGCCTTCCTGTTTTGGTGTCCTTTTGAAACAAATCGAATGTACGCCGCAGGAAACGTTGGGAAGGTTTGGTGCACATTTCGGAGCTGCGACGAGAAGGCCGAGTGGCCAACGTGGCCGACGTGGTCAGCAAAGGGCAAAGAGTCAAGATCAAAGTCTTGTCCTTCACGGGCTCCAAAACCAGCCTCAGCATGAAAGTGAGCGAGGGGAACCACGCCGTTAATGAGCGAGACGTCTCGGCACTCGTCGTCACCGGCTGTCATTCGCCTTTGTCAGGATGTGGACCAGGAGACGGGCGAGGACCTGAACCCCAACAGGCGGAGGAACGTGGGCCCCGACGGCAGCGAGGAGGTGAACATGAGGAACCCCGACGGGCCCAGCAACCTCAACCTCGGCCCCGCCCGCGAGCTGGAGCAGGATGACACGCTCGAGAGGAAGAGACTCACCAAGATATCGGATCCAGAAAAATGGGAGATCAAGCAGGTTGGTCGGAACATGTGGAACGCACGACACACCGAAATCGAGCGGCCACTGCCGCCGTCTCGATCCGTAACGATTGATTATTCCCTCAGATGATCGCCGCCAACGTTTTATCCAAAGAGGAATTCCCCGATTTTGACGATGAAACGGGGATCCTTCCCAAAGTGGACGACGAGGAGGGTAACGAAACACGTCGTAGTCCGCTCGGAAACCGAATCAAGGCGTTGGCGCTCACGCCATCTGCCGTCACGCTTTCCCCAGATGAAGACTTGGAAATCGAGCTGGTGGAAGAGGAGCCGCCGTTCCTGAGAGGACACACCAAACAGAGCATGGACATGAGCCCCGTCAAGATCGTCAAGGTGCACTGATGCTGACGCGTCCCTGCGGGCGAAGACGCTCTTTTTATGTGAAGTTTGCCCCGGGCGCCGCGGCCACGCCGATGAACATTTCCGTATGTGTGCCTGCGCGCGCAGAATCCCGACGGTTCGCTGTCCCAGGCGGCCATGATGCAGAGCGCTCTGGCCAAAGAGCGCAGGGAGTTGAAGCAAGCGGCGCGCGAGGCCGAGATGGACTCCATCCCCATGGGCCTCAACAAACACTGGGTGGACCCGCTGCCCGACGGTAAGCGGCGCCGCCGACTTTGGCGGTTGGAATTGTGCTGTCAGCTGAGATGTCCGGGACACACAAGTTGCATCGCGTACGTCGGAAGACTTGGCTTGGGCTTTTTTCAAAGTGCAGATCCACAAAAAAAAAAAAAAAGTGACATCTACTCATAAAATGGATGCCATGTCAATCGTAGAAGGGAAACGAATCAGTCCCGTGATTTGATTTTGTTTAAACATTTTTTTAGTCTTTAAACCCTCGTTCAAGTGGGTTTTTTCGGAAAATGATTTCTCTTCAAAAAGACAATCATTGAGTTTCAATTGGGGCGGCCCGGTAGTCCAGTGGTTAGCACCTCGGCTTCACAGTGCAGAGGTACCGGGTTCGATTCCAGCTCCGGCCTCCCTGTGTGGAGTTTGCATGTTCTCCCCGGGCCTGCGTGGGTTTTCTCTGGGTGCTCCGGTTTCCTCCCACATTCCAAAAACATGCGTGGCAGGCTGAGTGAACGCTCTAAATTGTCCCTAGGTGTGAGTGTGAGTGCGAATGGTTGTTCGTTTCTGTGTGCCCTGTGATTGGCTGGCAACCGATTCAGGGTGTCCCCTGCCTACTGCCCGGAGACAGCTGGGATCGGCTCCAGCACCCCCCGCGACCCTAGTGAGGATCAAGCGGCTCGGAAGATGAATGAATGAATGAGTTTCAATTGAACTTGACGAATGAACCCATTGGAAAATCCGCGCAACCCTTTTGTGCTTTATTCTATTATTTTGCGCTCCGAATGATGACGCGCGTTCCGTTGCAGTTGACGGCAGGCAGATAGCCGCCAACATGCGCGGCATCGGCATGATGCCCAACGACATCCCCGAGTGGAAGAAGCACGCCTTTGGCGGCAACAAGGCGTCGTACGGAAAGAAGACTCAGCTTTCCATCCTGGAGCAGAGGGAGAGTTTACCCATCTACAAACTGAAGGAGCAGCTCATCCAGGTTGGTTGCTTTGCGCCCCGGCCCCTCGTTCGACTCCCGTCCCCCGGCCGGCTTTCGACTCGCCCGCCGAGCTCTCGTCTTCTCGTCGCAGGCCGTCCACGACAACCAGATCCTGATTGTGATCGGCGAGACGGGCTCCGGGAAGACCACGCAGATCACGCAGTACCTGGCGGAGGCGGGCTACACCACGCGGGGGAAGATCGGCTGCACGCAGCCTCGACGCGTGGCCGCCATGTCCGTCGCTAAGAGGGTCTCCGAGGAGTACGGCTGCTGTCTTGGACAGGAGGTGCGCGTGGCACGCCCTTTCCGGTGGCCGGACCCCCCGCCCCCCGACGGCCATTTTACGGCCCGCTTCCCGTTTTGAAACTCGGTGTCCGTAGGTGGGCTACACCATCCGCTTTGAGGACTGCACCAGCCCCGAGACGGTGATCAAGTACATGACGGACGGCATGCTGCTGAGGGAGTGTCTGATTGACTCGGAGCTCGGTCAGTACGCCATCATCATGCTGGACGAAGCCCACGAGAGGACCATCCACACCGACGTCCTCTTTGGGTTGCTCAAGAAGGTTCGTGGCATACTTTCAGATGCGCGTCGTCATTTCGTGTTATTTATTACGTGATCAAAAACACTGCCTGAAATCGGTTTCTCTCCACTGCCAGTGACTATTTCAATGACTGTATTCCCATTTTTGTGGTTTTCGCACATTCAACATATCGTGAGACCGCAGACAAATCTTGCGACAGCCCCCCCCCCCCCCCCCAAAAAAAAATAAAATGGCTGCCCTGGTGACTTTGATCGGCAGACGGTGCAGAAACGGACGGACATGAAGCTGATCGTGACGTCGGCCACGCTGGACGCCGTCAAATTCTCGCAGTACTTCTACGAGGCGCCCATCTTCACCATCCCCGGCAGGACGTACCCGGTGGAGGTGCTCTACACCAAAGAGCCCGAGACCGACTACCTGGACGCCAGCCTCATCACCGTCATGCAGATCCACCTGACCGAGCCCCCTGGTATGTCACTTGTGCCCCCCCCCCCCACACCCCCCCCACCCCAAACCATCACGTCATGACGCCCTCCTCCTACAGGCGACATCCTGGTCTTTCTAACTGGGCAAGAAGAGATTGACACTGCCTGCGAGATCCTCTACGAGCGCATGAAGTCTCTGGGCCCCGACGTCCCCGAACTCATCATTCTGCCGGTTTACTCCGCACTGCCGAGTGAAATGCAGACCAGGATCTTTGACCCGGCGCCGCCGGGCAGCAGAAAAGTACGTTTAGCCATCGACCGGAGTGACCACTTGATTGTTTTGCAGCCCGGAACTCCAGTGTGTTGCTTGAGAATAAAGTAACTTTGAAAAAAAAATCATAAATACTGTACGTAACTCCTGATTTATTTATTTTTAATCAGACGTCAAGTCGCTGCTCCGCGTGCATTCTCTGAACTTAGTTTGTTCCCGTTAGGTTGTCATCGCCACCAACATCGCCGAGACGTCACTGACCATCGACGGCATCTACTACGTGGTGGACCCCGGCTTTGTCAAGCAGAAAGTCTACAACTCCAAGACGGGCATCGACCAGCTGGTGGTGACGCCTATCTCGCAGGTAGCTAGCTTGCGGCCCCCCGCCGGAGCTTCCCGTGAACCCGAGCTCGTCATTAAAACGCGTCTTGATCTCCCACAGGCTCAAGCGAAGCAGAGGGCGGGCCGCGCCGGCCGGACGGGTCCCGGCAAGTGTTACCGCCTCTACACGGAGCGAGCGTACAGGGACGAGATGTTGACCACCAACGTGCCGGAGATCCAGAGGACCAACCTGGCCAGCACGGTGCTCTCGCTCAAGGTACACGCGGGCGGCCGCCACACGACGAGCTCAGGTGGATGCCGTCGGCACCCGCGCGCCAAACACCGTTTGCGCCCTCTCTCCGGCAGGCCATGGGCATCAACGACCTGCTCTCTTTCGACTTCATGGACGCTCCCCCCATGGAGACGCTGATCACGGCCATGGAGCAGCTGTACACGCTGGGCGCGCTGGACGACGAGGGCCTGCTCACGCGACTCGGAAGGAGGGTAAAGGCCTCCGCCGCCGGCGATGTTCTTTGGTTGGGTTTTCGCCGATGGCTGACGTGCGCCGGCGTCCCGCGCAGATGGCCGAATTCCCTCTGGAGCCCATGCTGTGCAAGATGTTGATCATGTCCGTGCATCTGGGCTGCAGCGAGGAGATGCTCACCATCGTCTCCATGTTGTCCGTGCAGAACGTCTTCTACAGGCCAAAGGCGAGCCGCCGCCAGATCTCCCTTCTTTGGAATTGACATATTTGTTATCGGCGTTTCTCATCAACGGTTTTATTTGTTGCGTGTGCGACACAGGACAAGCAGGCCTTGGCGGACCAGAAGAAGGCCAAGTTCCATCAGCCCGAGGGCGACCATCTGACCCTGCTGGCCGTCTACAACTCGTGGAAGAACAACAAGTTCTCCAACCCGTGGTGCTACGAGAACTTCATCCAGGCTCGCTCGCTCAGGAGAGCGCAGGACATCCGCAAGCAGATGTTGGGCATCATGGACCGGTACTGTCATGACACACGAGCACTGACCGAGTGAAGAAAATGGATCCGTGGCTCGGCCTGAATTCATCAAATCACGTAATCGTCTCAGAAGCTTTTAAACGCTGCTTCTCAGACACAAGTTGGATGTGGTGTCCTGCGGCAAAGCCACCGTGCGGGTCCAGAAGGCCATCTGCAGCGGTTTCTTTCGCAACGCCGCCAAGAAGGACCCTCAGGAGGGCTACAGGACCCTCATTGACCAGCAGGTGGTCTACATCCACCCTTCCAGTGCTTTGTTCAATCGACAGCCTGAATGGTGAGCGGGGGGGGGGGGGGGGGGGTTCAAATTGTTTTTTTCTCTTTGAAATATTTGTCAGGTATTTTAAAACGAGACTATTTAGATTTTCCAAAACAAATATGAAATGTGATTAATTTCCTCTTATGTATTTTTATACTGCTTAGATTTTCCGGTTTTGTGTTTTATTTGATGGGATCTCATAAAACATATTCGGAATAATCAAAAACGACTGCAGTTGACTTACCTCATCTTTTTAATGTCACTTTTTTCAAGATAAAATTCTCGGCTTTTTTTTTCTTTCTAAGCTTTTTTTTCATAAACATGTTTTGCCTCGATTGGACATCTGTAATATTTTTAATGGGGTGACCGCATTCCCTTTTCGTCCTCAGGGTCGTCTACCACGAGCTGGTGCTGACCACCAAGGAGTACATGCGCGAGGTGACCACCATCGACCCGCGCTGGCTGGTGGAGTTTGCGCCCGCCTTCTTCAAGGTGTCCGACCCGACGCGGCTCAGCAAGCAGAAGAAGCAGCAGCGCCTGGAGCCGCTCTACAACCGCTACGAGGAGCCCAACGCCTGGAGGATCTCCAGAGCCTTCAGGCGACGCTGAGCACTTTTTTGCCAGGGTAGTCGCTGTTTTTTTTTTTTTTAATTCCCGTCGAAAAAAACAAACGCAAAAAACCCCCCACACGACTGTAAATTTTACCTTCATTATTTTCAACATTTCATGTAAAATGTATACCATCCAAAAATAGTTAATTTTTCTGTGAATAGTAATTTGTGTTCCGGTTCTTGCTCGTCAGTCTATAAAAAAAATTGAATACAACATGGCCTTAATGTTTTTTGGGGAAAAGTGGAGGAGTGGGGACAAATAATTTACAATGATAAAAGAAATTATAGAATCACTTAAGGGTATTTCATGTGAAATGCGCAGGTAGCTTTAAATATTTAGTTTTTAATGATTTTAGTCCCATCTATTTCTTCTTAGCGTTCCGAAAGTTACATTTATTCCACCTATGTGGCCACTAGAGGGCGACGTTAGCGCGGCCGCTTGGTTTCAGTTTAGCGTAGAAGAAGAGTCACTTCCGTGTCATGACAAACGAGTCCAACCAAAATGGCAGTGCTGGATGACCTGAAATGTTTGGAGTATTTATCTTTGGTGTCCAAAGTGTGCACGGAGTTGGAAAACCACCTTGGAATAAGCGAAAAGGATCTTGGTATGCAACAATTTATCAGGTAACACGTTTTAATGTTGAAGGTGTTGCTCACATGTTCTTGTTGGCTAGCTGAATTCATCATCAGCCTAGCAGACAAACATCCAACATTTGGGGAGTTTAAAGCTGCCTTGACACAAAATGGAGCCGACTTTACGGTAGGTTCCGTGTAGAATTGACAATTGTAACATTTCAGATAGTTGTTGGTCAACGTTTTGTGTTGTATCTTTCAGGAAACGCTCACCACGAATTTATTTCGAATTATCAAAACCATGCAAGCGTCAACGACTCAAGGTAGACATTTTCTTCCTTCTCTGTAATGTTTTTACCACGAATATTGTTGCGGGTATTGAATATGGTCTTTGTTTACCTGCGGCTCACGATAGTACATCAGCAAAACCCCAAGAGTGAACGAGACAAGCTGAAAGAGAAATATCCTGCTTTATGTAAAGCAGATGATCCCGTGTGGCGGGTATGGCACTGCCCTCTATTCTCAAACAATGAATAAACTTTCTTGCATCCACTTTATATTGAAGTCATCCCTGCAAATCCTGACATTCGTCTCTTGTTGAAAAAAGAAACATCGAAAGTATTGTTTGTGACTTTCTGGCCTTCAGATGACGTCATGTCAAGACAGTAAAAACGATGAGCAAGTTGCCGCAGCAGCCATGAAGGAGCTGGAGATGCTCATGCCTCACTGTGCACCTCGGTGAGTTTCCAATAAAACCAGATAACCCCCCACCACCACCAGGCATATTAAAGATTCACCCATTTTCTGTGGCTTTTACCCGAATGAGGAATTGAAATGTCACTTTGTCATTCTCTCAGCACAAACACAACATTGCACAATGCCAGAAATAAAGATGCAAGCAAGATGACCACTCAGAAGTCGCATGGTCTCAAGTTGACAGACTGTGACGGCGATGCGTCAGGCAAGCGGCGACGGAAACGACCGTCCCGCTGGAGTGACCGACCGCCGAGCCCGTCCCGGGAGGAGGTGATCCCGCAGCCGAAACCCATCGAGCGGCCTCTGTCTGACGTTCCCATGGTGGGCAACATCTACTGTGGGAAAGTGTCCAGTGTCATGCAGTTTGGATGCTTTGTCCAGCTGGAAGGTCTTAGGTATGCCCCGGTGTTCGTGGAATTATTAATTTTTTTGACCTGAAAGTTCAAGTCCTGCTCTGAAACAAAACCCAGGAGAATTATTGTTTCCACATTCTGCCCAAAACTGTAGAAAATAAACCAAAAGAGCAGAAAAAGCGGAAGAGGAACAAGAAAATTGCTGAGGATGTCATTGTCGGGGATAATTTAATTTTACTTTTTTTTTTTTGGGGCTTCTTAAAAAAATCGTATGCATGTATGAAAACAATGTATGCAGGAAGCGCTGGGAAGGCCTGGTGCACGTGTCGGAACTGCGCAAGGAAGGGCGAATAGCAGATGTGTCGACTGTGGTTAGCAGGGGACAAAAGGTCCGGGTCAAAGTCCTGTCCGTGACCAGAACAAAGGCCAGCCTCAGCATGAAGGTCGGTCCCAGGCGGAGGAGGACGAGCGACAAAAAAAAGAACTTTGACAGAGCTGGACACGTTGTTCCAGGACGTCGACCAAGAAACCGGAGAGGACCTGAACCCCAACCGCAGGAGGAACTTTGAAATGGGCGCAGGTGCCGGGGACGATGCCCTGAGGAATCCAGACTTTCCCGTGGAGGTCTGCATTGTGGAGAGCGAGGAGAACCCCAGTGAGCAAAAGCGAGTGGCCAAGATCACCGACTTGGAAAAATGGGAGATCAAACAGGTCAGCGGTCATCAAAGACAAATCATCAGAATGAATCGATCGAGTAGATTCCTCACCCCGATTCCAAACAGTCTCCCCATCCTCATCCAGATGATTGCCGCCAACGCGCTCCCGAAGGAGGAATACCCAGAGTTTGATGAGGAAACCGGAATCCTTCCCAACTTGGACGACGAGGATGGTAAGCGTGTCGCCGGTTATTTTTTTGCCCATTCGCGTGACCGTGCGATGACATGCCGATCACGTCAGCAGACGTGGACGTGGAGATCGACTTGGTAGAAGAGGAACCGCCCTTCTTGCGGGGTCAGACCCGCTGGAGCACCAGCATGAGTCCCGTCAAGATCGTCAAGGTGTGGATTCTGATCATATTTCTAGAAAATAGACTTTACTTTACTTTTTAAAACATCATTCATAATTTATATTGACTTCATATTGTTTTTCTGTGTGCTGAACTGTCGTTCTTAAGTCCTTTTTCTTTCTTTTTTTTTTTTGAAAGGCAGAATATTTGTTTTGGATCTCATGAGCAAAGTGGCCAACGATTGTCCATTTTCTCCGTTTTTAGAATCCCGACGGCTCGCTGTCACAGGCGGCCATGATGCAGAGCGCCCTGGCCAAAGAGCGTCGCGAGCTCAAGCAGGCGGCCCGCGCAGACGAGATGGACCGCATCCCCACCGGCCTCCACAAGAACTGGATTGACCCCATGCCGGACTGTAAGCGCCGCGGCGTGCCATTTAGCGCAGGGAAGCGACTGCGAGCCC
Organism: Hippocampus zosterae; assembly: GCF_025434085.1. Lineage (NCBI taxonomy): Eukaryota > Metazoa > Chordata > Actinopteri > Syngnathiformes > Syngnathidae > Hippocampus > Hippocampus zosterae. The sequence continues at coordinate 1,687,803 of NC_067457.1, forward strand.
GGCTCACTCGCCGTCCTCCCCTCGCAGACGACGGGCGGCAGATTGCCGCCAATATGCGCGGCATCGGCGCCCTGCCTGCTGACGTTCCTGAGTGGAAGCGGTATGCCTTCGGGGGCAACCAGGTGTCCTACGGCAGGAAGACGGAGCTGTCCATCATGCAGCAGCGGGAGAGCCTTCCCATCTTCAACCTCAAGCAGCAGCTGGTTCAGGTCCGCAAGGCCGCCGGCGCAATCGGGGAAGTCCCGCCCTAACTCGCTCATTGTTCTCCCCTTCGCTTTCCGCAGGCCGTCCACGACAACCAGATCCTGATCGTGGTGGGCGAGACGGGCTCCGGGAAGACCACGCAGATCACGCAGTACCTGGCGGAGGCCGGATACACGGCGCGCGGGAAGATCGGCTGTACGCAGCCCCGCCGCGTGGCCGCCATGTCCGTCGCCAAGAGGGTCTCGGAGGAGTACGGCTGTCGGCTGGGCCAGGAGGTGAGAGCGAAGCCGCCTGTCGTGCGCGCAGTGTCCACCGGGTGGCAGCAGACGACTTTTACTTTGGGCTTTGCCGCCCCTGACTTAGAAATTCAGTACATACGAGTCCATTTGAATGACGTCAGTCTACTAAATGGAATGAAAGTCACCGTTTTAGCAACGTGCTCGTTTTCTAGGTGGGCTACACGATCCGTTTCGAGGACTGCACCAGCACGGAGACGCTGATCAAGTACATGACTCACGGAATGCTGCAGCGGGAATGCCTGATCGACCCCGACATGAGCCAGTATTCCCTCATCATGCTGGACGAGGCCCACGAGAGGACCATCCACACGGACGTCCTCTTCGGCCTGCTCAAGAAGGTAACACCCCCCCCCCCCCCCACCCACCCCCGAGGTCTCAGCCACGCAAACAGTTGGGACAACAGTCGTTGCGTGCCATGTTCCCCGGGCAGACCGTGCAGAAGCGCAAAGACCTGAAGCTGATCGTGTCGTCGGCCACGCTGGATGCTGTCAAATTCTCGCAGTACTTCTTCGAGGCGCCCATCTTCACCATCCCGGGGAGGACGTTCCCGGTGGAGATCCTCTACGCCAGGGAGCCTGAAACGGACTACCTGGACGCCAGCCTCATCACTGTCATGCAGATCCACCTGACCGAGCCCCCCGGTTGCGATTTTGTTCATTTTTTAAAAAACATTTTTTACTACTCTCAATGACGGGCAGCAGACGGTGTCTTTTGTACTCCCAAGTCCAAGAGTAGCTGAGAGAAACTCCATTTCTAAGCTCTTTGTGTTGGGATTGTATTGTTGATATTGTGAGAGGAACCTTGATGGACCTGCAAGGCCAACCGTTCCCATTTGAAGAACATGCAATCCAAATTGTTGTTTTTGTTTTTATTTTGAGCCATGTCAATTCCAGTCTCCCCTCTCCAGGTGACATCCTGGTGTTTCTGACCGGGCAGGAGGAGATCGACACGGCCTGCGAAATGCTCTTCGAGCGCATGCGGATGCTGGGCCCCGACGTTCCGCAGCTCATCATCCTTCCCGTCTATTCGGCGCTGCCCAGCGAGATGCAGACCAGGATCTTTGATCCGGCCCCACTCGGCAGCAGGAAAGTGAGCACAAACTACTCGATGAAACAATCGGGATGTTGTTTCACGGGCGGATTGTACGTCAGCGGTTTATGCGACCCGGCACATCGGTTGAACACATGGGCCTCTTTGATCATGATGCCGACCGCTAGGTGATCATCGCCACCAACATCGCCGAGACATCGCTGACCATCGACGGCATCTACTACGTGGTGGACCCCGGTTTCGTCAAACAAATTGTTTACAACTCCAAGTCAGGCATCGACCAGCTGGTGGTGATGCCCATCTCGCAGGTTTGTCATCCTCTAGATTTTGCTAGAAGATGCGCTCTAAATAATAATAAGAATCCCGCCCTTCCACATCACCCTTAAAATGCACCTTGCAAATTTCCCTAGTGTGGGACAAATAAAGGTTATCTTAGCACCCCCCCCCCTCTCCCTCTGCTGCGTATTCGTGTAGATAGGTGGCCCACAAAATATTCACATTCATTCCATGCTAGCAGGCAAACGCTGTCGTATCATCCAGGCGCAGGCCAAGCAGCGTTCGGGCCGAGCGGGCAGGACGGGTCCCGGCAAGTGTTACCGCCTCTACACGGAACGAGCGTACAGGGACGAGATGTTGACCACCAACGTGCCGGAGATCCAGAGGACCAACCTGGCCAGCACGGTGCTCTCGCTCAAGGTACACGCGTGTTGTCACGTGGATGGAAAGGAAAACAAATGTTCCGAAATGGCACGCGGCCTAGTACGGCGTGATTCAAAATGTCCACCAGGCCATGGGCATCAACGACATGCTGGCCTTCGACTTCATGGACTCTCCCCCCATGGAGACGTTGATCACGGCCATGGAGCAGCTGTACGCTCTGGGCGCGCTGGACGACGAGGGCCTGCTCACGCGACTCGGAAGGAGGGTAAAGGCCTCTGCCGCCGCCGCCAGAAAGTGGTTTCCCTGAGTGCGCGGTGCGTTTTCTCCATTTCCTGACGCACGTCCGCCGGCGTCCCGCGCAGATGGCCGAATTCCCCCTGGAGCCCACGTTGTGCAAGATGTTGATCATGTCCGTGCATCTGGGCTGCAGCGAGGAGATGCTCACCATCGTCTCCATGTTGTCTGTGCAGAACGTCTTCTACAGGCCAAAGGTACAACATGCGCGACCAAAAAAAAAAAAAAAACCTCAATCACGTTGTAAAAATTGTCAGATCGCATTGTGAACCCCCCCCCCCCCAAAAAAAAACACATACTGTATATATATTCTTTTTGATGTGTCAGTTCGCTCGTCATGCAATTTTTGTTTTGCCGTAAAATGTCACGGAAGCAGAAAACGTGCGCGGCGTCTTTCGTTGGCAGGACAAGCAGATCCAGGCGGACCAGAGGAAGGCCAAATTCTTCCAGCCCGAAGGCGACCATCTCACCCTGCTGGCCGTCTTCAACTCGTGGAAGAACAACAAGTTCTCCAACCCCTGGTGTTTCGAGAACTTCATCCAGGGGCGCTCGCTCAAGAGAGCGCAGGACATCCGCAAGCAGATGATGAGCATCATGGACAGGTGAAGCGCGCCGCGAGCTCATTCCGTCGGCCAGAGCGACGCTCAAAACGCCCGCTTTTCGACGTCCGCTCCACAGACACAAGCTGGACGTGGTGTCTTGCGGCAAGTCGACCGTGCGGGTCCAGAAGGCCATCTGCAGCGGTTTCTTCCGCAACGCCGCCAGGAAGCACCCCCAAGACGGCTACCGTACCCTCATCGACCAGCAGGTGGTGTACCTCCACCCGTCCAGCACGCTCTTCAACCGCCAGCCGGAATGGTAAGTGAGCATCAAGGTTAGAAAAGGTTGTTTTGGAGTTGGAGTTTTGTTCCTTCTTTCCCTCAATCAGTTGACCGTCTTGAAAACGTTTCATTTGAGTTTTTTGTGAGTATGTATGGCCTGCTTGATGAGTGCAAATTAAAAACGACAATTGTCAAAGCACACCATTTTGTTAGTTTTCATCAACTGTAATAACCTTGCTTAGCACGAGCACATCGGCGCTTTGGACTTGTGACACGGCAGTTGCTTTGGATGCTGACGATGGCGCCGCTATTGTCCAGGCTCGTCTACCACGAGCTGGTGCTGACCACCAAGGAGTACATGCGCGAGGTGACCACCATCGACCCGCGCTGGCTGGTGGAGTTTGCGCCCGCCTTCTTCAAGGTGTCCGACCCGACGCGGCTCAGCAAGCAGAAGAAGCAGCAGCGCCTGGAGCCGCTCTACAACCGCTACGAGGAGCCCAACGCCTGGAGGATCTCCAGAGCCTTCAGGCGACGCTGACCACTTTTTTTTTTTGCCAGGATAGTCGCTGTGCTCACTTGACACTTTTTATTCCCGTCTGGAATATATATATATACATACAAAAAACTATGTGGTTGTATTATTTTGAAATGAGCCTTATGAGAGATTCACTATTGTAGCTCTGAGATCATTCAGTTCATAGTATCGTCTTTGGGATGATACTAGTCTTAACTTGTTTACATGGAAGGTGAGTGGGCAGTTTTACGTGTGTATTCCAAAGCACCACGCTGGTCAAAATGACGAGGAGGAACTTGATGAGTAAGTTATCTTGACTGATTGTTAAGTGGTTCGAAGCGACATCTTATTTATTTTATATAGGGTTGTATATATATACGCGACGGGAATAAAGTCATTTCATTTTAATACCCACAACACCACAAAAAAATAAAATCAACCTCCATTACACAAAACAAATGTTTGTGTATTGGCGTGAGTATCGCCACTTGAGGTTTTTCTCTGTTAAAAAAAAGTTTTGACTCCCCCCCAAAACAGAACATTTTCTTTTAAATGAAAATACTGGTTTTCAACATGGTTTTTGTTCCTTTCATGCATGAAAAAGTTTATTAAACGCGTAACTCAAAATGCGGTGACCTGAAAAACTGTTTTGGAGTTTCGGGGGGGGGGGGGGGGGGGCGGTGGATCTCATCATTTACCACAGGTGACGCTAGGTGTCCAAAATATCAAGACGGAATGACAGGAAGTGAGTGCGCGAGCAGCTCAGAGACGTACGCATTGTTTTTGCCGAGCAGCGCCGTCTTCATGCGCCTCAACGCAGCCCTCACCTCCTCCTCCGTCATGGTGGAAGCGGGGAGACTCTTTGCTTCCTCAAGGAAGTCTTGAATCAAGTCTTCTCCGACCTGGTGGGAGAAGACGGACAGAAGTGAGCCCCCGAGTCAATCTTTGCAAATTCCATCTGCCACAGGAAAACGGAACATTTTTGTCACACTTTTTTTTGTGGCAGCCAAGTTAAAAACGGCTTTGTTAATGACGCTATTCATATCGACACATGTATTGGGCGGGGTCGGGGCAATGGCACTGGAACCTCTTGTTCATTACTAAACTGTGGGAGAGGTCGTCCGATATAGCAGTTAGCCAAATAAAATACAAAATAACCAAATACAGAACAAAATGATTGTACAACTGTTCGAAAAGTTTGAAGTAGGGCCTGAACAATATGGATTTTTTTTTTAAAAGCAATTCCAAGATTTGGCTTAGGATCATTCCAGTAACCGATTATTCGTCCTCATAATTAAAACAAAATGAAAACATTTAAATAATTTCTTAGAGTTCCCTTAAGACTTACAACATTGAAGATATCCATTAATTTTCGAGAAAGTGTGTTTGCAACAACCTTGCAATCACAAAACCCCCTCAAAAGTAGCCAATTTATTCCATTGAGAGGTTAGCGTCAACCCCCCCCCCCCCTCAAACTCGAATAGTTACTCGTTTGTCGCTGCGTCGCTTCTTGGCCTCGGGCTCGTCCTCTCTAGGAGACGCCGCCGACTCCTGAAACTCCTCCAGTTCCTGGGCCTTCTCCTTGGCCATGGCGACTACCGACGGGGGGAAACAAGCCAACTCTGCCACGTGGATCCCGAAACTCTGATCGCACACACCTGCCAGAAAGATGCAATTAATTTTTTTTTTTTTTTAAAGTAAATAGCACATGACGCGAGCCTTTAAGGGGCACGGCCTGGTGAAAGTCATCGGAATGCAAATTCGATCAACGTGACGCCTCGCAAGTGAGCCTTTTAAGATGAGGCACTTTGCCAGTCAAGACGAGTTGTCGAGTGTGTTGCTTTTGCAGTCCAGGATTTCATGGCACAATATTTCCCCGAATTCCACAAGACTTGAGCCGGCGTGTAACCTCGTCTCACCAGCGAGACGCATGTGGAGCATCGATTCCCCCGCGTCAACTAAAGAGCCCCGTGATGAGCGCCACGTCACGCCGGATGACGCACGGCTCAATCAAGCGTGCGCACACACCCGGGCCACTCAGATGGAGAGCCGCATGGAAAGTGAAGTCAAACATTTGAGCGGGTGTCTTCATGCTCAATGAAGTTTTTTCACCGCAACCACACACTCACTTCTGGACACTTGGGCTGAACCACAAATCGAATTCAAATCGACAAGCATGACTTGATACGGCTGGCGCTTAAGAAGTGCGGTTCTCACGTTCACTGGACCCGCCATTGTTGCATCAACGGAAGCGATCAAGCCGCGAATGTGTTTGCAATTATTGTGCTAAACTTATTTTTCAACATGGCTCAAGCCTTCCGCTCCCCAAGAAAGAAAAAAAAAAAAAAACAGAAGCTAACTTGTTGGTCGGAGACCGACCTGGCTTGACTCTGTAGAGCATGGTGAGCGTGTTCTGGGACGTCAGCGCCGTGACGTGCAGGTTGCGCACGGCGGGCCGCTGCGCCGCCAGCGCCGTCAGCTCGTGGAAGTGCGTCGCGAACAGACAGAAGCAGCCGATCTCGCCGGCGACGTGCTCGCTGATGGCCCAGGCCAAGCCGAAGCCGTCGTAGGTGGACGTGCCGCGGCCCAGCTCGTCCACGATGACCAGCGACTTCTCCGTGGCGGAGCTGCAAACCGAGAACCGCGACGTTACGGCCGGGGATCGAGACGGCGGCGACGGAGGGCGGGCGGGGTTGTCCTACTGCAAGATGGCCGCCGTCTCCAGCATCTCGGACATAAAGGTGGACACGCCCTTCACCTGGCTGTCTCCCGCCCCCACCCGGGCAAGGATTCCGTCAATCACGCTCAGCTCCGCCTCCTCGCACGGCACGAAGCAGCCGATTTGTGCCATCAAAGCGATGACGCCGACCTGACGGATGAACGTCGACTTTCCGCCCATATTAGGGCCTGAAGACCAAATGACAGACGTATACTTGGTTAACAAATCCTGAAAATGACTTTCGCTCGTGTGGTAGTTTGGGCTTTGTGATTGGCCGAGAGGGCGCAACGGACAAGCATTTTTATTTTAATTTTTGGAGGGAAAAAAAAGTATTTTTTTTTATATTTTTTTCAAGGTGACCCCTAAATGGCCGAAATATTTTTTATAGGAATCATTTTAGAAATCATGTGTGGACAGAGCTCCAAAGGGCAACAAATTACACTTCCTACTAAGGAGGAATCAGGACTTGTCCTATATGTGTTGTTTTTTTTTTGGTGGGGGGGGGGGGTGGAGTTGTTAGACAGGAGACAAATGGTTGGATAATGACATAAACAAAACGAGAGCACGCACTCACCTGTGATAATGTAGAAGCTCTTCTGACCCTGCACAAAGGTGACGTCGTTGGGTATGAAGCAAGTGTCGGCGTCCGTCTCCATGCAGGGGTGGCGCGCTTGCCGCAGCTCCAGGCGACGCGGCCCGTCGGGCAGCAGGCGCGGACGTACGTAAGGCACGGGGGCGGAAACCGACGCCGTGGCAAAGCTAACCACGGCGTCCAGTAGCGCCACGACATCTCCAAGGGTCTGCAGAGGGTCCGCGTAGCCTAGTTAAAGTTTAAAAAAATAATAATAATAAAATAATATCAATAAAAAATTGAATAAAAATAAATGACCCGAAACGGTGGATGTATCTAAACGTCGACTTTCTTTCTAGTTCAAGAAGCTGCTCGCCAACCATCACGTGGATGACGCGCGTCAAAACACACGCCGCGGATTCCGCACCTGAGGCAATGTTGATGATCTCTTTGACGATGGCATTCTGCGCCTCCTCGTACTCCTCCCTGCTGCGGCCGTAGTCCTCGTTGAGCGCGCTCAGCTTGCTGAGGACAAACGGCAGGTCAGATCAGGCAAAGCGGGCACCCGTCACGGACATGTTGCGTTCACGTCAGAAGTGGCGTTTGTTTTTGCAACGCGAGACACAAGGAGGCACACCAACCCGTTGGTGAAGCGCACGCCGTTCTTCTGCACGTCCAGTGTGGTGAATGCCTTGTTGTTCCTCAGGTTCTTCTCCTCCTTGCAGGTGACACGCAAGTAGAAGCCCAGCACGCCGCTCGACTCCAGCTTCACCGTCTTGCCAGCGTCCAAACCTGTGATGCCGTGACCGGTTTCACTGTGAACGTCAGCTCTGTCGTGCAAAGCGTTTGAAATTTATTGCAGACGCTTAAAGATATTTTCCATCCATATTATTGCGAGATAACGATGTCGCCCGGAGATTGCCACGCGCGACCCATTAATTTTCCGCCGAGGGCCAACCATGGCAACGCGCATTGACATGCCGCGTCTTGTTTGACGTCATGGATTGCCGTCCGACGGTTTGGGACAAAACGTCCATTTGACCGCGAGGCCAAGAATTTAGAAGTTATGCGGCGCCACGCCACATGGCCGCTCCACACTTTAATCGCGTTATGACCCGCGGATGCACTCGCCATCCGAGCGCGCCGTAGTCACCTAGCTCCCTTGCCGCGGCGTTGAGCACGGCCTGCATGCTTTTCTCCATGGCGTCCATTTTCTCCCGGAGTTCACTCAACACGGGATCGAATGAGGCTTTCACCAGGAACTCGTGGTGTTCAATCTGCAAAAGGGTTGAAACAGTTCAGCGTCGCCAGCATCAAGGCTTTCAATCTTCAGATAAACATTACGTACGTCGTCATTCCGCGACCCGAGATGACGCCTCAAATTAAATTAGAAACCCAAACATGGTCCGTAAACGGGGTCGTAATCTCCGATGAACTCAACGGGGCTATGGCAAATGATGACCATACCAGGCGCAAAAAAAAAAAAAAATCCCCACCCAATCAAAAATCAGTGCCGAGAGGGCGTAGCCATCAAGCACGGACCGCTCTCCTTCGACAAATGTCGCGGGGCAAAACGCTGAGAACCGTCCACAAGGACAAAAAACACCATATGACAAAACAAATGAGCAAAAAAAAAAAAAACATGGAACAAATTAAAACAAACAACCAACGAGGGTGCCGGCGTTATCTCGGAGTAACTGGTTTAAGAATGCTCCAAGTGTGAGAAAGACGCACCTGGTTCATATCCAGCGTGGTCTCGATCATCTCCTGGTACTTGCTGAAGTCACCCTGCAGGTCTCTGAGCGGGGAGATCAAGACCGCCTCGAGCAGGACCTTGTGGTCGCCTAAGGGAAAAAGCACCAAATCACATGATGTAGAGGAGCGAGCGGTGTGCATGACAACATGGACACATTCATGACTTATCACCCCTCGTTTTTTTACCCCCCAGGGAGAAAAAACAAAACATTAGAATTGGAAATCAGTTTTTTGGTTTGAAAGAAGGGGCGGCCCGGTAGTCCAGTGGTTAGCACGTCGGCTTCACAGTGCAGAGGTACCGGGTTCGATTCCAGCTCCGGCCTCCCTGTGTGGAGTTTGCATGTTCTCCCCGGGCCTGCATGGGTTTTCTCCGGGTGCTCCGGTTTCCTCCCACATTCCAAAAACATGCGTGGCAGGCTGATTGAACACTCTAAATTGTCCCTATGTGTGAGTGTGAGTGCGAATGGTTGTTCGTTTCTGTGTGCCCTGCGATTGGCTGGCAACCGATTCAGGGTGTCCCCCGCCTACTGCCCGAAGACAGCTGGGATAGGCTCCAGCACCCCCCGCGACCCTAGTGAGGATCAAGCGGCTCGGAAAATGAATGAATGAATGAATGTTTGAAAGAAAATTGCACAATTTTATTTTCAGGCTCTCTCTTTTGAAAGATGATGGGGGAGAGGCCTAAAGCGAGGTTTGCCATCGAGCGATTTTGCTACCCGAATATCTATCCAGTGCGGTGATGAGCGCGGGGATTTGGTCGACGGCCTGGTGCGCGCGGTAGCAGTCCTGTAAGGTGGCGCTGCGGCGGTGGAACTTCTTGGCCAGTCGCTGGAGGTCAGGGAAGCGCCGCAGAATGTCCTCCTGGCACGTTTGCCTCAGCTCTGAATCGCATACCAAACTCTCCACCAGGTCCAGCCTGCACGTTTGCAAAATCTCCTAAGACAACCCTGCATCATTTTGTTCGCACCGGTGATGGAAACAAACATCCGAGATATTACCTCTCCTCGATTTTAGTGGTGTCCAGGAGCGGCTGCTTAATCCACTGGTTGACCAGCCGCTGGCCCTGAGGTGTGCGACACTTGTTCAAAAGTCCGGCCAGCGAGTGAGCCCCGCTGGTGTCATCGGGTGCACCCTGCACGAGAGGCAAACGTGTCATCAATAACAAAAAAAAAACACCAGAAAATATGCCAGCGGGTGTTGGGGCCCCCACCTGGAAGAGGTTGAGCGCCCTGACAGCAGCACTGTCCAGCCTCATGTACTGACCCAGCTCCAGCGAGGTCAGGCTGAAGGAGTTGAAGTTGGACTCGTCGGAGAGAAGCTCCAGGTAGCGCACCACTGCGGCCAAGCAGGACATGGCCACCTGCCCGGGAAACCGCAACGAAACAAATCTGGTCTCATTCAACTAAATTGCCGTCGCCTATCGGGGAAATTCTCAAAAAGACAGCACTCCTCCCCCTCGTACAAAACGCTCCTCGAGGGACACTTTCCAGTACTGGTCCGCCGCTGGCCCTCACCTGTTTGTCGAGCTCCGGGAGGGTGTTGCTGGCCACCGTCTCTCCCCGTTTGGCTCTCAGCAGCCTGTTGAGGTCCTGGACCACGTCCTTGCTATTGAACTCCGTTCGCTTCCTCTCCGACACCAGCACGCCACCGCGCTGCACCACCTGCACATATTTCTTTTTGTATCACATCGTGCTGTATTCATTTTGAATTCTAGCCTTGTTTTATTGTATCAATTTTTACTTGCTTTGAATTATACCGTTATATTTTGTCATTTATTTTTGCAGAGCTTGATTGGAACACTTTCTCTTGAACTCTTTCACTTTCAGGGGAAACAAAAAAAAATAAAAAATCAAGGAAAAAAAAACAAACCTCCCGTAGCTTGCTGCCCTCTCCTTGAGAGAGAAGACACTCCTTGGGGCCGACCTGTATGAGGAGCGACTCGAGGTTGGAAAAGACCTCGTTGTCGGGGAACTCGCAAACGCCCATGGTGCGTTGCGTCGCATCCACGTAGCCCACAGCCACCACGCCGGAGGTGGCACGCACAGCGACCACACCCGTGCAGCCTTCAGCACCATTTCCGCCGCCAAACAGAATCTCTTCGAACTGGGCGAGGTTTCCTGGAGAGGCCTAAATGAAGTGGGAGAGATCAACAATTCAACAAACAAAATCTCAGCCTGCTGAGATGGCGGAAAATTGGTAGATTGACGTCCTTCATTCTTTTCCCACAAACATCATAGCAACCTGAATACAGTGGTTTCAAAGAGTCAGGGGACATGACAGGTATTGGATTAAACAGCAACGGTGAGAGTTAGCGAGAAAGTGGTATTATTTATCCTGTGAGAGATATTAAACTGGAAATTAGCGGGGGGGTTACACACACACATATCCTTATTTTTATGTTACGTCCTACTGTGTAGCACGTTTGCTTAAACTGTAGACACAAACCTTGAACTCAATCTTCCAGTCATGCTCCTTACTGTTCTTGCTGTGGTTCCTGTACACCTCGACGCGGTACTGCCTGACCAGAAGCAGGTCCTTCACAAAAGCCTCAAAGTTGAGCTTGCTCAACACCACGCTGTCCAATTTACGACTCCCTGGCGACCGACACGTGTCCAAATTAAACATGTGCCCACGTTTTGGAACGAAGAGACGAAAGCAGGCCGAAAAAAGCAGCTGAATTAGTCTGTTAGCATGTCTCCAGCTGATGCTAAGCTACGCGCCGCTAGCTTACCGGAGCCCAAGTGCTTGATGACGGCGTTCGTCTTGAAAACTTCTTTCGCGGCGAACGCTGCGTCTTTCCCGTGAACCGTGTAGTACTCGCTGCGGTCGAATATGCGGAAAGTTGTCTCCGGTTTCTCCGGCATGGAGAAGAAGAAGTTGAGGAAGGAGTGTTCGGACGCGCTGTCCATGGACAGGTTTTGCTTTGGCTGAACAGCCATGCTGCAATTTCCCGCCACGGCAAGTGAGCCCAAACAGGAAGTGACGTCGCTTTTCAATGTGCATATTTAAAATAGGAAGCTTGACTGGATGTGTCGCAAATAACTTTAATTAGATTTTGCCTTGTCAAAATTAATGTTCGAGATATCCGCGACTAACGCCAGTTTGGAATAGACAATCCAAATCTCATGAGTCAGAATTAAAGTTCAAGAAAACTGTAATTAACCTCAATCAAAGATGTCCTTAACTCATGTTTTAGTCAGTGAAATAATGTTATGGAACTGGAACTATGACGAGTCAAAAAAGCCATCTTAGATATCGCAAATTACTTGCAGGTATCAACTAATTTGATACCTGCAACTAATTTACTAATTCAAATATCTGTGAATTACAGATATATGCAACTGAATTGGATGGCACGGTGGATTCCCGGGTTGGATTCCAACCCGGGCCTCCCTGTGTGGAATTTGCATGCATGTCCTCCCTTATGCATGCGTGGGTTTTCTCCGAGTGCTCCGGTCAACGATAGTTTTCAGCAAAGTGAAATGCGTTTGATTGCATGCCCCTGCGTTTCACCTTGTTAAAAAAAACAACAACAAAAATAAACCCACTTTGAACTAAGAGCGATCCACTCAACATAAGAGTGCGCTGTGCAGAGGAGAGCAAATAAAATATGAAAAATCATCCGTGCGGCCGTAGCCAACGTTCTCAGGGTCAATGTCATTACTGAGACAGTGGCAACTATTGTCGTCTATCCGGTGCCTCTTGAGTAATTCATATTCATGATAGCGCTGCACACATGGTCATCTCTGTGTGAACAATGTGTGGAAAATGGCAATTCTGTGTGAACAATGTGTGGAAAAAGGCAATGAATTCTTTATCATTTTCCAGGAAACTGCCACGGAAAATATGAGGCACACGGCGTGTCAATCAAATGCGTCCTCTGCGAGACATTAAGAAATGTCATTGGTGTGATGCGCGGAGTTTGGTCAGCATGTGACGGGTCCCAGCAAAGACTGGATGACGCCACATAAAATTTAGATGGGAACAGTTTGATAGGAACAAATTTGAAACAGCGAGGCAAAAAGGATTTCTAATAGCATGTTATTCTGATAACCGTCATACTTTGCGGCTCTGTTGAGAAAATACATTCCAGCTTTTGGAAAGGCCTGGTCTTTGATTTGAGTGCTGTGCTCGCAACAAACGGAAGAGAGAGATTCATGTTCTGCTCACTAACCTTTTCAAGCCGATTCGGTTACTGGTGCAGTTAGTTTTCCTTTCTGGAAAAAAAACAAACGAACAGGATCAAGTGGTTGGTGGGGGGGAAACGATGAGCGAGGCAGGTTGGGCAGGGAGGCACTGGAAGAAGACAAGATCAAATAGTTATGCATCAAAAAATCCAAAATTTGTGTGTGTGTGTGTGTCTAGGGGGTGGGGGTTCTTTTCGGGCATGGTCTCATGCAACAATTTTGTGAGTCTGCTCATGATAGACATGTCGAGAAAATGTTATGGTGCCGACCTGGTTTAAATTGGGTCGAAAACAGAGAAAATCCTTGGGTCAAATTCCTGCTTGAAGAATGGCCCGAACCGGCCTAAAATGGCTGCTTCACCCTCAAATGTGAAATTTCTTGCTCTTTTGTCAGTGCAAAGCACTCTGTGTTGTATTTTGACTGTATGAAACGTATACATGGGGGAAAAAAAAATAGATACCCACGTTTCTGCGTGAAGTCTTGTGCTTTTGCGGAGCTGCTGGGAAAATGGAGGCAAGACGAATCGATGCAGCTCGATGACGATCATACACACGTGTCGAGTGATGGGGGGGGCGACGGGAGCAAGACGGGCGACAATGACCAATGCGGTTCGGGTTGGATGATGATGATGATGATGATGCGCGCAAGGAATTGCCTGCTTTAAAAGCGAGAACCTGCAGGATGTGGAAGGACAATACCAGACAGGCGAGGCAACGCTCAGCATCAGCATCATCATCATGAACGGCCACTGCAACGGGAAGGCGAGCGACGTCGCCGCGGAGAAGTTCCACAGAAGCAACGCTTTCCCCGAGCTGAGCGTCAAGAAAGCGGCCCACAGCAAACTCCCAGAGGGCTCCCGCAAGGAGGAGGAGGACCAGTGCCGGCTGCCCTCCATGGAGGCTGCCTACGCCAGCATCTTGCGGGAGCTCGGCGAGGACGTCGACCGCCACGGCCTGCTCCGCACGCCGCTGCGCGCCGCCAAAGCCATGCAGTTCTTCACCAAGGGCTACCACGAGACGGTAGACGGTAAGGACGCTTTTGGCCTCACTCCCCAGGCATGACCAATCAAGCCAACTGTTCAATTATAATTGATAAATTCTTACCAATGGTCCTCCCTCGTGGTGATACTTGCAACTGAAGGCTTAAGTACCAAACTTCTTATCATTTTGATTATTATTAGGGAATCTGATACAAAATGTGCATCCCACCATCAAGTTGAAGGATTAGGATTCAATTGGACTGAGTTGTAACTCCAAAAAATAAAAAGTAATACTATCTTGATGTCTCACCAGATGTGCTGAACGACGCCATCTTCGACGAGGGCCACGACGAGATGGTGATCGTGAAGGACATCGACATGTTCTCCTTGTGCGAGCATCATCTGGTGCCCTTTTTTGGCAAAGTGAGTTCCCTCGGGACTCACGACGACAACTCCAAGGGCTCCCTTGTGTGTTTGTTCGGTTCCGCTTTGCAAGTCAGCTGATTCCCCTCGCCTTTGTTTGCGTAGGTCCACATCGGGTATATTCCCAACAAGAAAGTGGTGGGGCTGAGCAAGCTGGCGAGGTGATTAAAACACACACATTGTGGTTAATGCGCTTGCCGCGTTAGTCTTGGTCCAGTGCGTTCTTCTGTTATTTCACCGCATTGACCTGTGTCTCAATTCTCAACTCCCCTGCGAATGTTCCCCGTGGGAACCAGCGCTTGTCATCACAGCCGAATTCGGATGGGCTCTGGTGCCCGGGAGCTTGGGTGGAGGCTCTGGCATCCAAATGGCGGACAGACTGGAGCCACTTCTTGTGCATTCGCTATTAAAAATACAAAAACACACCAAAATCAATTTTCCATGACAAGAAGAACAGAAAGAAAGCCTGGCCTGGGGGGGAAAAAAACAGACTGAATAACGGGAAAAAAGTCACACCACACAAAAGGACAATCTGAGCAAAACGACGGAAGACCAACCATTTGCGAGGGAGGTCGTTAGCAGTGAAATGAATGCCGTTGTGGTGAGTGAAAAAGTTCTTCTCTTTGCAGGATTGTGGAGATCTACAGTCGAAGGCTTCAAGGTGAGACCCAATACCGTAGCGTCATCATGTCCCGCAAAAGCCACTTTTATACAGGCTCTATTTTGATGAACAATGAAAATCTTGCGCGGCAGAACTGCGGATTGGACGCGGTGTTGGCAAATTTGCAGATGAGTAAAGGTTGTGATGTCACCTTTTTGCTTTTTTTCCTGCTCAGTTCAAGAGCGTCTCACCAAGCAGATTGCCGTCGGGTTATCCGAGGCCCTGAAACCCAGAGGCGTCGCCGTGGTGATTGAGGCGGCGTAAGTCGGCCCGCACGGACATACATATATACGCATACGCCATCTTTTAATAGCCGCCTCCTTTTGCGCGCAGGCACATGTGCATGGTGATGCGCGGCGTGCAGAAGATGAACAGCCGCACGGTTACCAGCTCCATGTTGGGGGCCTACCGAGATGACCCCAAAACTCGGGAGGAGTTCCTGTCCCTCACCCAGAAGTGAGAGGACGTCATGGCGGATCCATAAACGTACAAGAAACACACACACCACAGATTGAAGAATTTCAATGCCGCAGCTTTGATGATTTGTAAAGTCACTGTGATTCCAAGTGCCTTTTTTTTCTCTCCACCAAAATATTTTATATTTCTGTTCAATATACAAAATGAAATTCTTTTTTTTACCTGTACTACCCAGATGGGAATTTCATTGGCGCTGGTGCCAAGTGGTGCTGTCTGTTATAAACCCTTTCTCACTTAATCATTATTATAGAATTGTAATTCCTTTCATAATAATCCATGTCTTTGTCATGTAAAACATTTGTTATTTCTGCGCGAGGAGGAAGAAAGTGGACGAGTTTTTCTTTTTTGTCATCTGTAGCATGTAGTTTGATTATCATTTACCCGAATAAAAAGAAAACAAAAATGACCAGAATGCACCGGCCTTCTTTGTGCAACTGAGAAGTCACATTTAAATGTGCCTTGCGAAAGTGTTTGCACTCCCACCCCCCCACCTCTTGAATTTTTTGACCCGTTGCCACATTTTTGGCTTTAAAAAAAGATTTTACTCTAAAATGGAAATCACATCATATATACACAACAACAAATTCATGAAAAGCAACAAAATAAAACAAATATTCACGGCTCAACGACAACCAAATGTAATTTGTGAGTTACGCTT
Source organism: Hippocampus zosterae (assembly GCF_025434085.1). NCBI lineage: Eukaryota > Metazoa > Chordata > Actinopteri > Syngnathiformes > Syngnathidae > Hippocampus > Hippocampus zosterae. The sequence goes on from NC_067457.1 coordinate 1,704,075, forward strand.
GAAAACTCATTAACAGATGACTGTATTAGGACAGTCTTGCACTCTATGTTTGAATATAGAATTAAAGTGTGGCTTCGGGGGACCTTGCAGTCAACATGTGATAAACATTATGGCATACAGCGGGGTCACACCGACGTCTGTTTGTAGTTGGTGGTGTCGAGAACCTTCTTCCCGCACATGGCGCAGATTCCTGAGGGGATGAAGGATTGGAGCATGTGAGGCAGGCGCAAACACTAAAAATGAAACACCCTATTCGCGTAAATGTCAAAGAGAGCCTGCGTGAAGGATTAAAACCAAAATCCATTCTCCTGAAGTCCATGAAAACTTGCCCAGAGCGGTGGTGTGACGTATAGTACTAACCTTTCTTGTAAGCGCAGCCTTGGCAGTAGTGCGAGCCTGACTGATGGACGGAGCTCTTGCAGATGCGACACGTGGCAAAGCCCGTCTTACTGTATGGGTCGAACCTGAAAAAGGGTTGTGGAGGCTTACAAATCTGTGTGCGAGTCCCTGAACAGGTGACCGCGACCATTACGTGGCCCCCTGTTCCTAAAAATACAGCATGGGTGACTTCAAGCTCACCTGGCTTTCTTTGAAGTCAGCAGCTTATTTTCATTGCGCTTGCGACCCCCACTCTCTAGAACGAAGAAAAAAAACTTTTCACAGCACATTCCAGTGAATGTCTGTTATCCGCGGTAATACACTTGTATTCGCCATCCACCTAAAGATTATTGTGAATGGCTGTAGATACCACAAGATGGTGACACAACAATTTTTCTATAAGACAAGGCCTGACTAAATGTTCCGAAATGCTTTTGTTTTAGTTGGACACATATGAAGGATTTGGATGACAAATAGGTAAGATGACAAAATCTTACCTATCGTATTCCGTGCTCCGTCCTTCCAAGTGTCCGGAGTGATGACTCTACCAAGCTTCTTCTCACCTGAGACAAATACACACAAGTCACACGCACTGAGGTGACATAAAGTTACCTTCTGGTTTTAGTACGTAAAAAGGCGACATTTTGAGCGGGCAGACATGTTAGCTTTGTTAGTTTACAAGAATGGTACGTCGTTCGGGAAAACTAACATTTCGCTCACATTTGAAGACCGGCAGTCGTTTACTGCAAACTTACACTTTTCACAGACCATATTTGTGGTGGTGTTTGTTTCAAGTGATTGGGGAAAAACACTAGCTCGCAGAATGCCTACTGTTTTACGAGCTAGCTAGCTGGTACTGCTATGTTTGTAAACGTCCGGTTATGGGTGACATCACTCATCGGATCAGTCAAATATCGCGAGATTTTCAAACGTGATTGGCTGCCAGCTGTGTCGTTTAATTCTAAAAACAAAAGCAGTTGATTCTATTTTAAAAGCATATTGTACTTCATAGCTTTGGTAGTTATAGATTCAATAGTTATTTTCGTTAATATTCAGCAGGTATGATCCTAAATTACCGGTTCGTATGTACAAGGTACACTTGATTGGTCAATGTCGCAGGATTACGAAATGTGATTGGCTGACAACCGTGTCCATTTATACTCGCCGAAAGCATCTGATATCGGTTATCAATGGACTTTTATTTCGTAGGTATTAGAATTATAGTCTGAAATTATTTTAACAGGATATTAATTTTTAACTAGATCAGTTGGACAGTGGGAACACCAAACATAGATAGACAGCGGTGGACCTAACTTTATGCGTCTTGGTGACGCCTCTTCATTGGTGAAACTTCACCAAATTCTGAACTGTGATTGGCTTGCGAAATAACGCTCAACTCCATATTTACGGAAGTAATGCAGAATAATCGACGGACGTTTCCCCTTTGCTAACCTTCCTTTGGTATCAATTTTAAGATCTCAAAAGTACTTTTGTGTCGTCAAGAGCCATGTGGGACCACGAGATCCGAGCAATGGCGAGCACCCACGCCATCATCGCCGCTTCGATGCTCATTGCCACTGTCGTCCCCGCGGCGCTCGTCCCGGGCTTCTCGTTGTACGGCACCCACCTGCTATGGATCTACTCGGTGTCTGTGGCCGTCGCCGCAGTCAGCGTCGCCGTCTTCTGGCTGCTCGGCATTTCTCCGCCGACCAGGAAGCACACGCTGGGATATAAGGTTCACGAAAATCTGGGCAGCAAGAGTGCATATTAAAGGAGTTTGTCAGTGGTGTGGGTTTTTTAGTGGGGGGGGGGGGGGGCGGGGGGGTCAGAATACCCCTTGTGGAATGCTTTCGTCAAAACACAAAGGATAAAGAATTAAAAGCATATTCTTGCCATGGTGTAATCCATTTGAATTAGCCAATTAGGGGCCGATCACTCGAATGCAGCCCTAATTCCGCCCCATGTATTTCTGGACCAACGAGAGCCTTGCTTTTGTTTGCTTGACATCCAATGAAAAAACTATTTTATAATAATCTTTCATCCTCTGTCCAGCTGTCCAGGTTGTTTCGTTCCTGTTTGTACTTCTTTCTGTCCTGCGTGTTTTTCCACATCGTGGTGGTTCTCTACGGAGCTCCTCTCATCGAGTGAGTAGCAAAAGAAAACAATTGGTTTATTTTAAATTTCTTCTGACATGACACATCTGTCACCTTCCACAGCTCGGCTTTGGAGACCTTCTCTCTCGCCGTCTTGCTGTCCTCGCTCACCACGCTTCGGTGTCTCTGTGTGCTCGGACCAAACGTCCAGGCTTGGATCCGGGTCTTTAGTCGTCACGGGTAACAGTTTTTTTTAGTTAGCGAGGCGTTGCTTGGCCAATATTTGTATTTTATTTTATTTTTGGGGCCAGAAAAATATATCTACTCCAAGTGAGCTTCAGGCATTCCGCCGCTAGGTGGCGACAGCAAACTTCACAACATCAGCTGTTTTGATTCATTTCAATAGGAAGTTAATTGAGTTCAGTAAAGACCTCACCACATATGGACTTATGTGTTTGTTCGAAAAAAACAAAACGACTAACTAACTAAAATGTCTTGCCTTTGCTTCGCAGAGCAATGTCTGTTTGGGATACTTGCCTCCAGATCACAGTAGCCTTGACGGTGTTGGGCGCTTGGATGGGAGCCTTCCCAATACCTTTAGACTGGAACAGGCCTTGGCAGGTGAGCACATCACCCCTCATTCAGTCACACCTCAAATTAAATGTCCTCCCTTCCTTGCTAACTTATCATTGCTGGGGGGGGTTTCCTCAGGTTTGGCCGATATCCTGCAGCCTGGGCGCCATGTTTGGATACCTATCGGGCCTGGTGGTGGCGCCAACGTGGATTCACTATCATCGTAAGCAGCTTACTTACAAGTGTAAATGATGGACCAGCTTCACTGTCCACACGCACCCGCTGTATCACTTATTTCTCCTATTTATTTGGATTCCTGACACTTTGACGATGCCAGTGTAATACAACCTACCTTGTTTTGTATTGTCATTTTTACAAGAATAAAAAGGTGCAGACATGCTATTTTAAAGTCACAGATGCTACAGTACTTACGACTTACTAGAAAGAAGATGCTGACCCTTGTGGAGAAAAACAATACATGTGCCTCACATATGCATATTTTGTATTACGCTTTTACTTTGGATTTTTATCGAACCCGTGGGCTTTGCTGTAATCGAAAGTCACTAAGATTATGCACTTGTAAAATGAACTGTAATTGGATAAGGGGAAATGACACACACACGCATTTTTGCAACCGTGATGAATGTTGTTCTTTTTTTAAATCACCATTAATCTCTCCTCTTTTCCTTGGGCCCCCATGTTGGCTTCTCATTTTTAGGAACGTTTCAAACTCTTAACACAGACTTGAGACCTTACTTTAAGACCCCAACATTAAATTTGAGCCAGGACTTGTAATCCAAATGCGGTTTTGTAGCCATCATTTGAAACTCTCTCTCCATGGCTTGAAACTCTACTTTGACAGATTTGAGTGATGGCCTTTCATGGGATTATTTTTCCACTTGGGCACATCTGTCTGTTATGTCCCATGTTTGAACCCTCCTACACAGGGAGACAAGAAAATAAAAATGGCCCTGCCAAAAGCAATCAGTCCATTTTTACCATCTCTCGCTGTGTCCACCAATTCTAATCTGACCTCATGCCGTTTTGTCCATCAAGTGTATTTTTAGGGTTGCGAGTAAGATTAGGGGTAGGGGGGGCGACATAATATTATAAAGGTGTTAGCACCCTGGCTGATGGATTTGTGGCCGGGCGTCTCCGGTGCCTCGTTGCATGCGGGGAGAATGTTATTTATTCATTATGTTCTGGGGGCGAGCAGAGGTGATTTGTCAACCCGTAGCGTTGCGGTTTCCAGCGTCAAGGCTGGCTAGGATGAGTGGCCTTGATTTCTGCACAGACCTTATTTTTTTTCTCTTAATACATCTGTATCAAAAGTAAGTCCGGAAACATTTTAGCCTGCTTACCCAGGAATGAATGGAAAATCCAATCTCCCAAATTGAGTTTTACTTAGCAACATTAAATTTGACAGACATGTCCCTCTATAGCAGATCCCAAGAAAAGTGTGACAAAAAATACGCTCAAAAAGACGCAAGGAAGTTTGCCATTTTGGTTTGAAACCGATATTTTAGGGTTATCATGGCCATTTCCAGATCCAGCCCCAGAAGCTAGTTTCACTTAACCAACATGAAATTTGGTCGTCAAGTCGATCAAGAGTAGTCCCACAAAATACAGTAGTGCCCAAAAAGACACAGGAAGTCACTCATTTTTATTTTGAATTATTTTGGCCATTCCCAAGGCTGTTCAAATTTTCAAAATCCAGCCCTCGAAGGCAGTTTCGCTGAACAACATGAAATTTGGTAGTCAGGTCTATTATGAGTAGACCTGCGAAAATAGTCTTGAGAAACTATGCCTGAAAAGACACAGGAAGTCTGCCGTTTTGTTTTGAAGCAGCCATTTTACTGCAATTTTGCACATTTCCGGGTCTTCTTCAAAGACAAACTCTAAACACAATATTCTTTGAATTGAATGGTCAAGAGGTACACTTTCCGGAACACTCCATCCTAGAGACCCTCCATCATCTTAATTATCCCGCCTGCATCATCAGAGCCCACTCGAGCAGTCTTGTTTTGTGGTAACAATGGCTATCTCCCTTTGTTGTCGCTCGGCGGGAGAATTGCATGACGTTTGCCTAGCGGTAACACGACACTCCAACTGTGAATGAAGCATGGGGAGTGAACGCTGGAAGCAAACAAGGGAAGTGGGGGTGAGATGAGACAGATGGAGTATGAGGGGAGGGAGTGTGAGATGACATCTTTATGAAATGGAGGATGGGTGAGACTTATCAGAAAACAAATGGGAAGTGCAACCTTGCTTGGCACCTTCTCACTCACTTCCTGCTCTGACGTGGCGTCTTGCTTTCGACTTCCTGTCTGCACAAACAGGTTAGATTTTAATTTGAAACGGGGGGGGGGGGGCTTTGTTTACGAGCGGGACCTGACTTAACAGGTGCCCCAAAATATTTTTTTCCGATGACAAATCATCGCTTGGTGCAACTGTTTTATTTGTGTCGTGACCAAGCGCAAATAAGGTCAAACTTTCAAGAAATTGAACATGGGTGGCCTTTTATTTTATATGGTGTTCACCATTCACCTTGTGAACCGCATCATCTTTTCACACTCTATTTCCACTAAATATATATATACAGTACTCTGCTCAAGTGTGACGCGCCTAAACTTTTTGGACGTCCATGTTGGCATTTTTCTTCATCATACTCGACGCGACAGGTTTGCTGCCAATTATTCATCTTTTACATAAAAGCTGTGATCACAAATCCAACGCAACATCGCCATCTACAGGTATCTCAAAGTCATTACAGTGGTTTCCAAACCACATGCCAGTGATTTATTGTGACAGGGGGAACGATTAATTTATCCTCCACTGGATGGCAGAGGGTATAAAATCGACTTGTGTATCCCCTTTTTGTGACCTTTTTGTATGGTGATGTGTCATGAGATTAGTTTTCTATATGTAAAATGTGCCTCGTGTAAAATATGTGCCTTGACTCAATAATGCTTGGAAACTTTGCTCCATGGGTTATAATTTCTTCATTTAATTGCTTGCAATTCAGCTCTTGTTGTCTTAAATGTGATTGCTAGTGAGTGTTTGCAGGCAGACGTTAGTTTTACTTGCATTGATCCAACTGCCTTGCTTTTGTCCATATTAACTCTATTGCTGACGTCAAACCTATTCACCAGTAGCGCAAATGACAAAGTAAATAAGAAGCGACATTTATTTGCTACACGTGAGCCGAGGGGGCGGTATTTACAGAGGACTGAACTGCTAGGTTGATTCAGTGGAGACCACCTCCTGTTTTAAAGCTGCGTCACGTGACGCATGATGAGAGAGACAATAAGAGAGAATAAAAGATACACCCCCAATACGGTCATTTGCGATCACATTTATTGAATGAAATATCTTCTTTTGTTTTGTTTGTGCGAAACAGTTTACAAGAGTTATCATCGACGGGAAAAAGGAGGCTCGTTGTTGGGTTGACCCGCTGAGCAGCAACATATCACACGCCCTGTTTCCACCAAACGGTGCGGTTCACCACTTTGGTACGATTCCACTTTTGGCAGTCTTTGAGTGACAAGAACTTGGCCACCTATGTTGTTTCCGGCAAGCACGTCATCGTGCTATGCTAAACCGTACCGAACCGGGCCGCTGGGTGGAAAACATGGAAAAAGTGTCTAGTGGGGATCAGGTTGGGTGACGGTGGTCACTTGTTTCTGGGCTGAGCGGCGATGTAGAGCGCCACCAGGCAGTAGAGAGCGCCCCCTACAGTCAGGGCCATGGTGGTGCGGTACAACAGCCGGTCAGGGACGCCGCGTTTCAGGTGAACGGGGATATTGTCCGACGTCTAAAACATACGAGGAAAAACAGAACAAAAAGTTTCTTGGCTTGAATGAAGAAAGTTGCTGCAATTAGAGTGAAACATCAATACTCTAATTACTCTTGTGTTATTGATTGCTCCCCCCCCCCCGGTGGTGCGCTTGTGATTGATTCGTGATGACCAAATCGAAGGGGAAACTGTACGTGTATGTGTTGCTTTTTGAAAAAACGATTACCTGGAATATCCTCTGAAAGTCGGGCACTTTGTTGGCCCCCAAGTACTCCACCACGGGTCCTGCTTCTGACACAACTTTGGTGGGTGTGGCAAAGATCATGGTTGATGATTCGGTCGGGACGACTGGCCTTAAACCCTGCACAATGAATGCACAACCAATAAGTCACAATGTCAACATGGCACCTTCATATCGAGGAAACCACTTTTGGACCAAGCTCACTGAAGTGCACCTCGGCACAGCCACAGCGGCTACACGCATTCAGATAATTAAATTGCGCGTGGGTATTTTGGTTGATGAGGTGGACATTTACTTACCAAAAAATAAAATGAAATAAACTGGACGATCAATTTTCTATTTATCGCAAGAAACGCAAGAAAAACATATGAGCATCCATCTTATTACGATGGAATTTTGCCGACATGGTACAAGAGTGTTTCTCGCCAAGCCCCAGCACTTACGTGCCTGAAAGAACGAAGTCATCACATGACATGCTTGCAAAGGTGATAATTACAGCGCGTGCGAGGGCGCCACAATGAAGGTGCTAAGATGCAACAACTTCACATTCATCACGACATGCAGACCTCAAGCTAACCTGCAGAAACAGGATCCTTTGTTTCCCACCTCAAATCCTATTAACCTTTTACTCCTGGGTAACCAAACAGTTTGTTGTGTTATACGACAACAAAAAACACATTCAAATAGAATGTGCAAAATATAATTTAGCCCACAGTCAGAAATATTTGATATGTTCATTACAGTAGACCCCACACCCCAAAAGTTCCCAGAACTCTCGAAAGTTTGACCGGCCAAACTTGCACATTCACAACTTACACGGAAAATGGTACAGCTAAATTGAGCACCGCTCCTAACATTTAATCATGGGCAAGACAACCTGGCGAGGGGGCTTTATCAAAAGGTCAGATATGACAAGGACACACCTGCGTGGTATTGAATTTGAATTTACACAACAGCCAGTTGGTGAGAGATAACCTTTACAAACCAAATATGGAAGAGAAAGGTTGAATATGGGGTGGTTGTCACGATAGAATTGCTGAGGAGATGTTAATTTACAATGCATACAATATTTTTGAGATTAATTATGCTACAATAAACCCAACACCCCATTTTAAAAACCGAAAGAAGGGGAGGAGCCAGCAATACATCATCAAGGGGTGAAACATGAAGCTGATTATGCTACTTCATCGTGTATGGAAATTTAAAAATACATAGTTTTAAGAGATTACACAGCGTCGATTGACGACAAAGTTGCATTTTACTCAGACAAGGACGCGTGCGAGCACGGCGTCATGAAGGTCACCGCCAACCGAGACCATCCTTCTTTTGAGTCATGCGCCGACTTTAGAACTCACCTGGGGGGCGTAGGCCGTCGACGAAGAAGACCCCGCAAGCTTCTGTGTGATACCGCTGAATTTGTAGTACATGTTTGTTCGTGGGAGAATGGCGTACGGACACGCTGGTCACAACAGAACGAACCGGCGGAAAGAGTTTCCTGGTTCGGGCGTCGAGGGAAAGTGACGTCAAGGTCAGATGACCCCAACCCGCCTTTTTCATTGGAGGGCCGAGAGTCGCTGGCAAAAGAAAATCTATCCATCTATGACAAACACGTAAAAATACAAAATGCTCACTGGAGTTGACAATAATTTGTTGTATTAATATGTGCAAAGAGATTGTTTTCCTAGTTGAAGTTGGCTGTAGCAAGTTTTGCCCTGACCGACTAATCATTGAGCAGAACCCTGGAGTGCTACATTTCTACAAAATGAAAAGAACAGACTGATGGGAATATATTGATAGAATTTCATTGAAGAAATATAACAATGTAGGTTCTATAGTGTTGATAAAGGATGTTAAGTCCAGAAAGCTTTGTGTAAAATGACAGCTGCATTGATTTGTTTACTTTCAATTTCAGCTCTTGAAGGTGTAATTTGTAAGAAATGGACTACACAGAAAAATGATCAACAATTGCTTTTATTTTTCCAAAACCACTCAATACATCACAAATGAAAAAAGTGTTTGTCGCGAAATTATTAACTGCCCAGTCAAAAGCATAATCCAGCACTGATTAAACTTTTTAGTCACATTTATGCTACTTGAAAAGCACACCAGAGAGACGAAAAGAATATCGATGTGGTTAGAGATGAAAAATTGACACTTAAATCCAAAGAGATGAACTCCAGCCTGATCTTTGATTGATGGCAACGGGGTGGCGGGAGACTGCGGTGTGGGTGTGAGGTGTTGGATTGTTTTGTTTGGGAGTAGATGAGGCTCTTCATTAAGCAGCCGGCGTGATTCATGGAACGTCATAACCTTCGTCGGCGTGCATGTGATGTCATTTCCCCCTCCCTCTTGTGTTGCAACGACCTTGTGTGTATGTGCCCTATTTGATCGCAAACACACTAATCGACGGCCTCAGTGAGTGGCGTGCCTGAAATGAGGGTGTCGCGGAGATGAAAATACTGTACAAAAAAAACCCACCTCCCTCACTCACTCACATACGCACAAACACACACACACACACACAAACACACACACAATATTGTTTTTGTTATGAGCTTCACATCACATTTTTCATCTGCTGCATCCCTTTTTATTCTTTACATTTGGCAATTTTCAATTTTTGTCTCCATATTCCTCGCCTCTATAGATGCTAAATGCATCTAGGTCAGCCTTATACAGAGCCCCTGACAAACTGAATGGCTGAAGGCCACAGCACACACACACACACACACACACACACACACACAAAAACACACACGCCTGTACATGTCGTAACCATGGCAATGCAGTGTAAACAACCATCCGCAGGGACTAACGGATTTGTCTGGTCTTTAATAAATAATGATTTGTAGGCTTCAAGGGGGCACGCTCGCGCTTTAAGAGGCCTTTGGAAAACAAGACTTTACCTTGATTTTCCCTTCTTCAGAAACTGTAGGCACTGGGTTGATATTTATCGTGCAGGGGGGGGGTTACTGCGACTATTGCCATAATATATGTGTAAAGCACGTTTTTCAGCGCGTAGGCATGGTGGCAGGTCCCGGCCGGCCTGCATTTGAAATTTAGGTTGATAAACCACGATGGATACCAGCTGCCCGTGGATGGTTTGGATTTGAGATCAGTACAGCTTTTGAGTCAAAGATAAATATTAGGAGGTGAATCTCAGCTTGTCACGCCAAAATTGACAGTTTGAGGCCCCAAACTACAAGTTGTGTTCTTTACAGTGATGAATTACAGGACGCGTAATTTGCAAACGTGCATCTACCCGTGAGGAACTGGGCATGCCGTGAACTTTCATTCGGTTGATTTCTATTGTGCAAGGCATCCGGAAAATGTTCACTGTAGTATTTCCACCGAAAGGCTTCGAGCATACCTGGCCGAGCGTAGTCTGAGTTCGTGGTAGCACTGCACAAAACTGTGGTAGATGAACGTGATGGGCAGCGCCAGAAGGACGATGCCGCTCACCACGCACATCCCCCCGAGGACCCGCCCCCCGATGGTGATGGGGTAAACGTCCCCGTACCCCACTGTCGTCATGGAGATGATGACCCACCAGGCGGCGGCGGGGATGCTCGCGTAGTCCTGGTTGCGTGCGCCCAAATCCAAGCCGTGCTCCAGTAGCTGTGCCAGGGCACTGTAAATCGCCATGGCGACGCAGACAAACACCATCAGCATCACCATCTCCCGGTAGCAGCGGCGCAGCGTCAGCCCCAGCGTCTGCAGCCCCAGGAAGTGGCGGGCCAGCTTCATGAGCCAGAACACTCGCATCATGCGCAGCACACGCAGGAACACGCCCGCCACCCCGAGCCCGGCGCCGGGCATCCCCGCCCGGGCCATCGCCATGGTGACATAATAAGGCGTAATGGCCACCACGTCGATGATGTTGAGCGGCCGGCGGAGGAAGTCCCACTTGTCCCGCGCCACAAGGAAGCGCAGGATGCACTCGGCCGTGAACCAGCCGATGCAGACGGCCTCCACGATCCTGTAAACAGGAAACGAGAGACACATTATCCTCGACGGCATTGACAGAATCACTCTGCCGGCTAATTACGTGCGCCGACATCCCGCTGAGATGAAGGACGTGAAAATTGCCGGCATTTGAGCATAGCAGGAGTCAAGGTGGGTATGCCAAGGGGGGGGAGAGAAGGGTCTACTCCATTGATTAGAAAGGCAATTATAAGTGAATTAAGCCCTGTGCAAGCACACAGGCAAACACAATTTGGCCAAACCGCATTACAGAGTCACCCGAAAAATCCATCCACCAGCAAGTGCAAAGTACACGGCGATGTGTTATCTCATGAAGGCTCAAGCATCGACTTCAAGGGGACTCCGGATTCCGGCGTATACTAAAACGAAAGACCCTATAAAGTGAATTCAGAGGTTTGTTTCTAAATAGAATATACTCCCCACTATATAAGACTTAACCTCAATCACATCAGCGGTTGTTCAGCGCTATTGCAACATGCAGTTATTAGCTTTCAATCTTCCCTTCCGATAGTCCGCTGACATGGGCGCTTTAGAGTTGCTCGTTGTCAGTCATGAATGCGTGCACCTCACAGAGAGAAAGACGGAAACGAGAGTTGGGCAGCATGTGGAGCGGGGCTTCGGACTGCTGAGGTTGCTCTAGAGCGCCTCCTTGTTGCAGGGTGGCAAAGCCCCACAAGAACGAGTCGATTTAGGCGGGGGACACCCTCAACTGGTTGTCAGCCAATCGTGCGGCGTTGTATCTGATGTATATTTTGTTCACCTCAGTAAATCTGGGACGAAATTGAGACTTTTTAAAAATATTTGTGTTATTGGTGGTATGCCACAATATTTTTCTCATATGGCTCAATCAGGGTTGGGAAATACTGGTCTGAATGTTTTGTCCTCAACTGACGCAAATGGATAGTTCCCAAATTACCTGTGCTCCTCCACGGTGTTCCTCTTGGCCGTGTCCCAATCAGGCAGTGTACTGGCGCACAGCATCACCATGGACACGATGACAAAGACGACGGACACGGTGGCCAGCAGCTGCGCCCCGAGCGACGAGTTGGGCTCCTCGAACGCCCTGCGCGCCCTCTCCAGCCACTTGGCGCGCCGGGTGAGCTCCATCACCGCCGCCGGTTCTCCCACCGGGCTCTGGGTCGCCCCCTCCACTGCGTCCCCCTCCTGGGAGAGCCCACCGTCGGACAGCCCGACCTCGGACAGCCGCTCGTCCAGGCGCTTCTGGCAGCAGGAGTCCAAATGCGCGCTCTCCAGCCCCCAGTAGAGCATTTCGGTATAGAAGGACAGCTCGCACACGCCGGGGACGAAGCGCAATTTCCCGGAGCGCACGTAGAGCATGATGAAGACGAAAGCCTGCGCGTGGCGGTCGAAGAAAAACTCGTTGCGCTCGCGGTCGTAGTCGTCGCACAGCTCCAGCACCTCCTTCTCGGTGGCGCACGCGTGGAGGCGGCTGACGCGCCTCAGGGGGAAATCCCGGATCACGTCGCGGGTGAAGGCGTAGCGGGTGCCCCCGACGTTCAGCACGCAGATGCTCTTCCCGAACTTCATGGCTCCCTTCAGCGGCTCTTTGGTGCTTTCATTGCGGAAGCTGGGACACCTGCCGGCCGGGCTACACCTCCCCGTGTGGATGCTGCCCTGTCCTGCCCTCGCGGGGCGTGGTTGGGATCCGAGCGCAGTTGAAGTCAAGTCGGTCGGTCGATCGGCGTTGTGGCTCCCTGCTGTTCTGCCCTCCTCTCCGCAGCCCCAGAAAGGACTCTCTCTCTCTCTCTCTCTCTCTCTCTCTCTCTCTCTCTCTCGCTCTCTCTCTCCATCTCTTTCCACCCAGGGCCGGAGACAGCCCATCCCTTCACTGAAAAAGTCTCGCACAGATCATAGCGGATGTGTGCGTCGTGTTGCCTTGACATACGATCTTAATTATGTCTCTGACGGCGCTCATAACAATAATAGAGCAAAATGCCATCAATCCATTACAGCTCAGCTTTGTGCAGCTTTGTAATGTGTGGGTTTTTTTTTTGCATCACTCCAATGGACATTTTGCTGCTCCTTCTGTCGTGTGCCGGGAGGCTGTATTATACAGATGTGATGTCTCCTCGTCTGTGACGATTGCACTCCTTGAGCGTTCAAATCTGACATTCTCCTTGACATAAAAGTTCATTGGAATAAATCAGGTTCTTTACTTGCGGTGTCGACCAAACTTCCAGTTTCAAAATTAGGACAACATACAACAAAGCATAAAACTGTCTTTTTTATCAAGACATTTTTAATCAAAAATGAATTTGCCAAGAGACCAAATTGAAGATTTGAGATTTCACCTCTGTTTCTTGTTTCTGCAGCTTTGATTTGGCTTGGTCTTGATGTTCAGGACTTCCAGTACGTGTTTGTTGTGCAAATGTGCTCATTTCGTCCTGAATCTCTTCTTTTCAAAGTTTCATAGAGAGACGGTTTCTTCATAGGAGTTCTCAGCCCAAATCTATGTGACATCTCCTTGACAGAGTCAGTGACTTAAAAGCTGTGTGCCATGGAGCACATGTCATTTGAGTTTTGTACTCAAAAGAACCAAGTACCGGTACTTTTTTTTTAACCTAAATTTCAGTACCAGAGTTAAATCAGCACTTGTGATTTTACCGTTTTGCAAGCAGTTCCTGGTTAGTGAGGATAAGCGGATTAAAGAATGGATGGCTGGGTGGATGGACAACAGTTCGACAAGCTATTCTTGTGATGACTTCTGATTTCCATACATTTGTTGTGTATATTAGAAGATGGTGAAACATTGATATGGTTTCACACTTCACAGAACGTTTTGTTTTGAAACTAGTTTCACTATGTACATAACTTTTATGCTATATTTTATCATGTCATTATTTGAGTCGTTTATTTTTCTTTTACAGCGGTAATGTTCTAAGTATGCACAATGTCACAGTGGCTTATACAATGAAAGACACATTTTAGGAATTAAAAAAAAAAAAATTATTAAGACTTAGGTCCACTACGCTGTGTTTTAATGTAGAGCATTTTTATTTTTTATTTTTATTTTTTTTAGGGGGGTGAAAAAGTTTTGAGAACAACTGATTTAACGCAACATCACTTTCAGATTAAGATTAAGATATCCTTTATTTGTCCCCCAAAGGGGAAATTACAATCAGAATTCAGAAAGGAAAACGTTGGGTAGGCAGAGGGAAAGAAAAAACACGCTCGAACTATCCTCTTCCGAGGATAATTTAAGTCCAGGATAAAAAAAAGACCCTAGCACATAAATACGGTACGGTACTTTATGAAAAAACTACCCAATTCTGGGGTTTATCTCAAATAATTGTTCCAATTTCTAATGTTATGTGCTGTGCTTCTGCGCGTACGTGTGTGAGTGCGCGTGCGCGCCGACTTCGACGTCATCAGTGTATTTTTTTTTCGGGTTGGGACTGTATTGTGAGGGCTACTGTGCGAACACCAGGTGGGGGGGTCCATTGACAAAACAAAACAAAACAAAAAAACACACACGCAAACTAATCTCCCCCCCCCTGATCGAGTGCACACATCCGGACTCTCTTTTTTCTAAATGTATAGTTTTTATTAATTTATTCTTATGTTTTCTTAGTGAATGTTTCACGCTCACACTCCGTGAGGGCAGAAATGGCGGCCAACATGTACCGGGTTGGAGGTATGTACGTCAATGTGGATCGTTTCTTGTATCAAAAGTGTAGACGTGTGTTATTGTCCGTGCTTAATTTTTATTTTTTATTTGGGTTTTGGGGGGTCGACCGAAGCCCCCCGTGCTCCGATAACCGGCTACGCTCGTGTCCGACGGCTGATTGTGAGCTTTTGCCCACCCCGGACTAGACGTGATGCGGGCTGGAAGAGAATTCTAAATATTTGGGCTCCAAAATGGGTCAGGCCTCGCGTTGGCCACCGCTAGCCGCCAGCTAGCTTAGCATAAAATGTAAACATTTTTTTTAGAGGGGGGCACACTGTACGTTGGTCGTTTGGTTATTTGAAACGTGTCAACGCGATTGCGTTTACTCCATAACCCCTTAAATAGGCGCTTAATGTGATTTCGGAGAAATGAGCGGTACGTGTGTGAGAGAGAAGGCTGCCTTTGTATTTGCCTCCATTGGCACGCAGCCATTTAGTGCCGTCCTTATTTAGCTAACGTTAGCGCCTCAAAGGACGCCGCTCCGTTTTGGAGGGGCACCGTTCCAGAGTTAGCTACGTGGGACACCGACGTCGTGGTCCGCTCCACCGTCTGGCCGTGTGGCCACCCTCACCCGCGCCCGACTCCCCACCGCCGGTACGATCGGCCAAATTGCCGTAGCCTCGTCGGCTAATCGTTAGCATGCCCACCGGAATTCATCATCAAGCGATTGTCTCGTTTCATGGCGTCAAGGCCTTGATGAACATCTTTCCTCACGCACAAACGTTGCCATTTCAGCAGTTATTCCGTAGCCAAAAAACTAGTGCCATCACTTGGAAGACAGTCAAGCACACTACTAGAAAGAATGTCTCACTATTTAAATATGACATTTCTGCATACTTGAAGGACAACTACAAATTACAAGTGACGGGGGAAGACTACTTGGTCACGTCACCCTTGAACCAGAGACATCAGGTTAAATGAGTTTTATATTTTGTGTTCAAATTAAGATTTGGGGTGAATTAAGTGAGATACTACTTAGAGTGCACTAGTTGACATATGCTCAATACTACAGCAGTGTAACAAATGAAGCATTTTGTTGTATTTTGTTGAGGTCCTCACACGCAGTTGGCAAACACTGCAGTTTTTTCTGCAGTAGCATTTTGCTAATATACCTAAGCTGTCCTCCTAACGCGGACAAAATGTTTGCACATGGACCTTAAGATGGCTATCAAGGTCATGTTTTCCATCACCTAGTTGTGTGGCTTTTCCTCAACTAATTTGCAACGAAACCTTACGAATAAACCATAATGTTGATATCCTATCTCAGGTCCATAGTAATAGATTCTCGTGTCTTCACACATATGACAATTCGACACACGAGAATGAATAGGGGACACAAGTAGACAGATGTCTACTACGTCCTGTGAACATTTGTGTGAGGATCTAACTAGGATTTTTTTTCTACCACGAGTGCCCCTTTTGGCCCACTGTTTTGCAAATAAACCTGACCATTGGTGCCCTAGTAATGTGAGTGAGAGGTATTACAAAAAATGAATAGCACTAGGACTCATGAAACCCTTTGATGTCAACTTTTGCGGGTGACATTATGAGTCTGTGTCTTTTGTATGGATTAGGGCCAAACCGTAGGTGGATTGCAGAATGGTTTACAAACATACATATTGTCCTCCATGTCTCATGCAGTTTTTGGGTTGTCCTCCCATTGCAGATTACGTCTTTTTCGAGAACTCCTCCAGTAACCCTTACCTGATCCGACGAATAGAGGAACTCAACAAGGTATTTACCATTTACCATTACCACCCATTTTTTTCCATTTGTCTCCATCTATGCCCGAGGGGGAATGTTTAGGATTCCTTCTCATCGACACCCTGCATTTACATTTTACAAGCTAAACGGGTCCGATGCAGGATTACGAGCGCCCAGGACAGAACTGTCAAAGACCGAGGTGGTGATGTAATGACCGTGCAGCGCTGTGGCATCCGTGCATCAAATACTGAGTGTTGTTGAGGCTGGGTAAAAAAAAAAACAGACTTCGATTGATCTTAATGGATGTGATGATGAGCGTGATGTAATTTTAGTTGGAAGCGGACGACTCGAGCAGTGTTGCCAGTATCAGAAACCACAAATTTGGTTTCTGATGCTGTCAGTTTTTCAGTGGTCTTTTTTTTTGTGTGTGTGTTTGCATGACAACAACCTTGTAGATGCACCGATAACACAATAGTAGTCGTCGATACTGTGTGCCGGTGCTTGATCATGCCATTCATTACGTCCTGCAATTTTAATGAAATATTTTTAACTCAAGGAGATGTGACATTTCAATGATTAATGTATTATTGTTTACTTTTGCCCATGTTGACACCGATGTAGATATTATCTTGCAATTCGGGCGTCTGTGCAAACTGATAAGCGCCCCAAAAGTTATATGGCACACGTCAGTTACGCGGCGACAGTTTACAGAAACTTTCCAAAGCCGTCATCCATTTTGTTTCGTGAATAGAGCACGTTTCTTTCATGCCGTTGGCCTCATCACAGCCAGACAATCAATCAGTCAGTCAGTCGTAGTGAAATGGCCTCCGTTAGCGCTCCCGGTCCGCTTGTCATCACCGCTCTGACGTGGACACAAAGACGAGCCGTTCTCCGGGGAAATTAAGAAGCTTGTCAGATGATGGCTGCATTGAGGGGTTAAGGGAGGGGGTAGTTCCTCACTTCTTACCCCCCCCCCCCCTTCACCCTGTCCCTCGTGTGTCTCCTCTTCAGACGGCCAGCGGGAATGTGGAGGCCAAGGTGGTGTGCTTCTACAGGAGGCGGGACATCTCGCACAGCCTCATTCAGCTGGCAGACAAACATGCAAGTAAGTGGAACCACAGTGACACGCCTCCCCGCCTCCCTCTCTCGAATTAGCGGTTGACTTTTTGATGACCTGACTAGCCACTAAATTAGATGCGCAATCTGGTGATGAAACAAATTGCTGGCTTTAGAGTGCCAACTTGGAATTCGAATCGGTTCTCGGTATGATGCAGTGCAGTTCTGCTCAGTCCAAAGCCTCAGTTGTGAAAATGTAACTTGAATTGTGAAGGTGTTTTGCGTTGATTTTGGCAAATACAACCTCTCAATGCTGCAAATTTTCAGTGTTTAAGATGCCCCGATAGGAAGAGAAAAATGACATTTCTGCACAAAACTACAGTATGCCAAAAATGAGTCTTTTGGAAGCGCTGTCATTTTGTTGCTGCTTTTAAAAAGCATCGCGTCTCCTCCCGTGTTTCTGTTTTGACGACAGCTGCGCACGAGCAAGGTTGTGACTCAACATGACTCTCTCCCATCTCGAATGATTCATATAAAAGGGAGTAACTACATGACATCCATTAACCCTGTCACAATGGCGGCTCTCACCCATTCAAAACATACAAGTATCTCTCCCCCTTTTTTTTTTTTAATTTCATGTATTGACAGTCCATGAGGCAAGTCAGCGAAAGCAACATTTTGTACACACAGAAAGAGGGAGTGACGCGACGCACACAAAAGGGCTTTTTTTCCCCCCATTTTGTGCCGTCGCGGGCTACGTTGCTAATGGATTTTTAAAACCACCAGATTCCACCCTGCTGCTTCTCCCAGTGAAGCCACTCACTTCGCTCCGGGGTTTTTGACAACTGGGCAAAGCGTCATTATTCCACATAGGTCTCTGATGAAAGAAGGAGACTGTGAAATACTGCGACGTGGTGCCTTTAGCTTTTAGCCAGTAACCACCAATGGGTTATCACCGCCACTGCCTTCAACGTCCACTCAGCGACGTGACATCGCATAGTTCGAAGACTCCAACATCTGGCTTGATATAGAAATTACGTTTTGGACAAAACGCAACAGGGTGGGAGAAGTGTTAAACTTGACAGCCCTGTCCCGACATTGTGGCATTTCCTTACACAAAAGTGACACCCTGCATCAGTTGTTGTTTGGACCACACCTCAAAGGATGACTTTGGGTTTCTCCATTTCCTGTCTGCGGCATTTTTATACAAGTTGAGAAATGTCAGCTTTTACAGTCATTTTTCATAATGGCTGGTCGGCCCTTGCGTGGCGGTGCCTTTTATCTAAACTAACAACCTGAAAAACGGCTGAATAATGCTGGCTTTACAGGGAGTATAAATGGGACTTTTGATAGATACTATGACCAAAGACGGAAACTTGTCGGTTGACTTTATGGGCATCTTCCTGCCCGATGGGTGGAAGAAAAAAAAACGTGGCATAAAAAAAATAACGTAGCTCTAGAAGCAGGATAAAAGGAGCTTTTGATACTTCCACGAAAAGCAGGCAAAAAAAAAATGCCATTGAGTTTAAAACAGACTTTGGATACCGCCACAAAAGACGGGGAAACCGCCTGGTCGACTTTGTCTTCCGCCATTTAGTATCGGGATTGTTTTCTGCAACACGGGAACATAAGCGGATTATTGCCACATTTTTCTGTCCGTTTAAAATGAATTTCAGACGCGCCCACCGAAGGCGGAAAATTGCCAGGTTAGCTTCATCGCCCACCATTCAGTCTGGGCGCCATTTATACAGAAGAGTTGTGTGGAAAATGGTGGCAAAATGCCTGCTTTTGAGACCGTATTTCTTCAGAAGATGGGAAAACACCTGCTTCTACAGTCAACGCGAAATGTATTGTTTTGACGAGAGCCTTTCGAGCGAGAGGGTCCACCAAGATCATCGGCGACTCCAGTAGATGATTGAGAGTTGCCCCGGCAACAGCAGATTTTCCTCGGAGAAAATTGCAAAGCTGTTATTTGGAAAATGAGTCCCATCTTGTTTCCTCGAAAGTCTTTTGTTGTGCGTCTCCATTCACCCTCTTGTGTTTGTTCCGGCGCAGAAGAGCTTGAGGAGGAGAAGGAGAGCCCCGCCGAGACGGAGCTCACAGACAAACAGAAGCACCAGCTTCGACACAGAGAACTCTTCCTCTCGCGGCAGTACGAGAGCTTACCCGCCACGCACATCAGGTACGCGCATGCGTGCGGCGAGTCGCGAAGCCTCAACGAACCCCCGGCCGCTAACGTAGCGGACTTGAACCGCATCGTGTGTCTCCTTTTAGGGGCAAGTGCAGCGTGGCCTTGTTGAATGAAACTGAAGCGGTTCTTTCGTACCTCGACAAGGAGGTGTGTCGACTTTGGAATTCTGTAGTAGAACCTTCTTGTTCCGATCGGGATGTTAGCGTCGTGCTAAATGCGTGTCTTTACGGGTCGTCCACCTCCCGCCAGGATACCTTCTTCTACTCGCTCGTGTACGACCCCACGCAGAAGACCCTGCTGGCTGACAAAGGCGAGATCCGAGTGGGGCCACGATTCCAGGCCGACGTGCCAGAAATGCTCCCGGAGGGTCAGCGCAGTGCTTGTTTTATTCCACTTCCGAGCACATGTTTGGCTCGTTTTGAAAGGAAAAGCGGCAAACGATATTCAGTCGTGGTTTGAAACGGGAAAATGTGTTTTGTGCGTTCGTCCAGCGGGTCAAGCTGACGACAGAGACCAGGCCAAACTGGAGGAGAAACTCTGGGATCCCGAGTGTCCGCTCACCAACAAACAGATCGACCAGTTTCTTGTGGTGGCGCGGTAAGACGTGACCTGGGCGCTAGCGTCTTTCCAAACAAAAATTGCATTTCTGTGCGTTTGTACCGTAATATCAAATGGTTTTGTCTGTGCTGCTCGCAGGGCGGTTGGCACCTTTGCCCGGGCGCTCGACTGCAGCAGTTCGGTCCGACAGCCGAGCTTACATATGAGCGCGGCGGCGGCGTCACGTGACATCACGCTGGTGGGTCCCGCAGGACGCCCCCCACCGGGGCTGCGTGCTATGCTCCCGTTTCGGTTATGTCCTCCACTTGGGTTAGTGAACGTGGTTACACGGTAGTTACAAAATATGGTTCTGCTTCGGGTTTGGTAGGTTACCAAACGGTCTCAACGTTAGTAACCAAATGTGGTTGCGCGACATCACAAATATGGTTACTAAACACAGACCGAAGACATCGCCGCGGACTCACCGTTTCTAAAAGGTTGGTGTTACCTTTTACGCAGTTCCACGCCATGGACACGTTGCACGCGCACAACTACGACCTGTCGAGCGCGTTGAGCGTGCTGGTGCCCGCGGGCGGCCCCGTGCTCTGCCGGGACGAGATGGAGGAGTGGAGCGCCTCGGAAGCGGCCATGTTCGAGGAGGCGCTGGAGAAATACGGCAAGGACTTCAACGACATCCGACAAGATTTCGTAAGTGGCTCTGCGCGCCCAGCCGCAAATCTTCTGCTGTGGCGACTCGTTACTGGAAAGCTCTGGCTCGGGGAGCGAGGAGGATGCGCGCAGGCAGTTTTTCATCAAACATCGAAGCCTTCAACACGGTGGCTGCTTGATTCAGTTGTCGTGCCCGTACGCCATCGACACCATTTTTCGTGTTTACACCGTGGCGTGTCGGCACCAGGTGTTCATGAATACGTGTCCGACATTTTTTGATGTATTTTTTTGCCCCCCTACTTTGCTGGTCCAAAAGCCCTCTCAGCTCTCCGTGGTCACGACGCCGCTGAATGAATATACATGAAGGGACGCCCAGATGGCAAGAAGATGAGAAATTAATATTGTTAATATGCTCCCGCTCTCTCCCCCACTTGTTCCTTTTGTCTCATCTCAAGCTTCCCTGGAAATCTCTGACCAGCATCATAGAGTACTACTACATGTGGAAGACCACAGACAGATACGTACAACAGGTGAGACGTGGTCACGTGTTTGTTTTTTTTCTTTTCATTATTTTTTTGGGATGATCATACATGACAGGTTACCAAATATGCTTTCACTTTGATTTCCAGCTCTGATTTTCCTTAGGTTAATCTTTCACCTTAGCTTACCAAAGAGGCTTTTTGTTGAGCCAATACAGTTCTTCTTACTATGCCTCAAAATGGGCTTGTTTCGATAACTATTTCCGCTTCGGTGAGCATGTATCGTTCCGCAGAGGCTACCGAAAATGGTTCTTTTTGGATCACCAAATATGGTTCTGGTTAGCCTACCAAATGTGGGACTGTTGAGCTTACTGTATCTGCTTAGATTGTACGGTTCTGCGCACGTTACCAAATATGGTCCTCTTCGGTTCCCTAAAAGAATTGCATTTAAGTCAGACATGGTTTTGCGTCAGTTCCCCGAATGGAGTTTGGTTTGCGTTCAACAATACTGTCCTTTGCATGTTACGAACTATGGTTCTGGTTTGCTAACTGTTTAACTTGAAATAGGGTTTCGCTTAAGTTAGCAAATACCGTCAAGCTTCGCGGTGGGCTTAACTTGCAAATGAGACAATTTTCCCCCCCCCCTTTGGTTCTGCTGTAATGAAAAACATACATCAACCTCTGATATCCCAAAACATTAATTGTGACCGCACGCGCTGTCGCTTTATCATTGTTAGCGCTTTTACTCAGTATCCGATGTACGTTTGTGTGCGCGATTGCAGAAGAGGCTGAAGGCGGCCGAGGCCGAGAGCAAGCTGAAGCAAGTTTATATTCCCACATAGTAAGTCCCCCCCTTCCTCGCAACGACGACGGAATCATTAAGTGTTCCCCGTTGTCGCCGCCAGATGGAAATATTCATGCATAATTGAATGCTTTTGATTGAATGCACGGCCCAAGTCTAAATCCTCCCCTGCTCGCCCCCCTCCCCCCACCGCTCTTTTTCTGACAGTAATAAGCCCAACCCCAACCAGATCTCGCTGACCAACGGCAAGATGGCAACCGTGAACGGGGCAGGGCCCGGAACCTTCCACGCGGCTGGCGGGGGTCGAGCCTGCGAGAGCTGCTACAGTAAGTTTGTGTTCAACGGAAGCCAAACGACACCGCCCTGAATGAAGATCTGAAATACGCTTTGTGAACTCAAGTCTTAGGACAGTGCCAATCATAATGTGCGACAAGTCATCGGCGAGTTGCAACACTTTGTTTTCATTAGTCAGATTACATGTCAATCATTACATAGACAGGCAAAACCGTTCTCACAAATTTGGGAGCATGCACTTGTCCAGATGCCCTCATTCGATGCGAGTTCTAGTCCAATCCCTCAGTAGAATTATGTAATTAGCGGACTTGCATCACATTTGTCCACACCAAGTGCACCAGAAAATGAAGCGAGAATGAAAATCTACTCGCGTATCGATTTTGTCCTTAGTACACCGGCGATCCTTCAGCTTGCGGTCGTCGTTCAGTTGAGACCAATCAGGCGCTCGCGAGTAGATGGCGTCCTTCAGGGACGTTGCCGGGGATCAATGAACGTCTTGAGGCTGCGCTAATCGCGCCCTAACGCGCTGGCGTGTGTTCTTGCAGCCATGCAGTCTGCCCAGTGGTACTCATGGGGGCCCCCCAACATGCAGTGCCGCCTGTGCGTGTCCTGCTGGATGTACTGGAAGAAGTACGGCGGCCTGAAGATGCCCAGCCGAGCCGAGGCGCCCGAGGAGAGGACGTCCCCGAGCCCGGCTGCCAACGTGAGTCCCCAGCAGCCGCCGCGGCTCGTCACTTTTGTCAGCGTGCGCTCTCCAGGACGTGTTTGCGGATGTTGAAGCGACACGATGTGATTTATTGTGGCAGGCGTCAACATGAATTATTCAGTGCGCTGCAAAGCTCTCACATGTTCAATGTTCATACATTCAGCGCAGCGCATTTTTTAAAGGGTGTGCGAGGGGAAAGCACTTGGAACACTACGACAAGTCCATTGAGGTGGAAGGATTATTTATCTAGAGAAAACGTGACTTCCAATGGGCTTCTGCAACTTTGGTTGCCAAATACGATTCCGCTGAGGTTCCCAAATATGGTTCCTAGTTGGTGTTGTGACATGGTTTCATGACCATAAAGTTACCATTTCCTTTTAGGTTAACGGGTCCTGTTTCCTGTGTCCTACATGAAATCTGAATCTATTTAGGTTAGCAAATATAATTTGGGTGACCAAATCTAGTTTTGTTTAGGTTACGACATACGGTTACACGTCGGTTGCCTTTCCTTTTTTTGCCCATAGCAATGTTATTATCTTGTCTAAAAGGTTTTGCCATTGCTGCTTTCCCTTCATGCCCAGGAGCCACGATCGCGGAGTCACGCCCCGCGCCAGTCCAACCACATTCCCATGCGCAACAGCGGCAGCCCCAAGTCGTCCATGAAGACCAAGCAGGCCTTCCTGCTGCAGGCCACCCGCCTCACCAAGCTGGCGCGCCACATGTGCCGCGACGTCATCAGGCTGCGCCGCGCCGCTCGCCGCCCCTTTGTCCCCATTAACTGCGGCGCCATAAAGGCAGAGTGTAAGAGCGCCTTCAATTCCTCCTAACGTGGACACACGCACATTCTCACCCCATCAGCACCCCTCCGTCTGTCTCTTCCTGTTTTTATTGTTGTGCTCATTTTTGGGGTTGTTTTTTGTATTCTCCCGTTCCTGCTCCCCCCCCCACCCCACCCCACTCTCATTTCCAATAAAAAGACTGCCTGTCCTCATCACTCTTGAGTTTCAATCATTACAGAGTCACGAGGAAGAACTTCACACCATCAGATGTTTCCTTTTTCTATAGAGCAAAGCTATTCTTGCCACTGGAGCGGAACGTTCCCTCCGTCCCGCTCGGGCCGTGACATCATAACGCCATTGCCGTCAATCAATCAATGGACTCTCATCACCCATCCATCCACATCTACCTCGTCGTCGTCCACGGTGTCACGGACGTCCAAATAAAGTTCCGCATTGAAAGCATCTCCGACGAGTCCTTGTGTGCTTTCGTGTATCACGTGTGTGTTACTTGTCCATCGACTGAAGACACAACCCCCCCACTCACCCACTCCGCCGCATGGATCGTTGCGCCATCACCACGCCCTCATGTCTGTGTCGAGTGTAAGTGACATCATCCATTTTGTTTCGACTTTGAAGCTTCTACTGATATGTATTTGGTGTGTGTGTGTGTAGATGTCTCAAGGGTGTCTGAAGGTCACGGAACCCGGCTCCCCAAAATTCGAGCGGCGCAGCGCAGCACGCTGACGAGCGTGGTGCAGTTTCTAGGTAAGTCCAGGCTGCTCTGATGTGTATTTTTTTGCCCCATTGCCATGGCGACAAACGGTTGACACCACTCTGCCGGTGGTTGCAGAGTCCCGTCCGGCATCCCAGGCGCCGCGTTCGCACCGTACGGCCGGTCTGCAGACACCTCCGCCGCGCCGACTGCTGTCCTCCCTGCCGCACGGACCCCACGGCATGCTGGGAAAGCGCAGTTTTCACCACCACAGCAGAGGAGCCGAGCAGGACAGGCGCTCGGGTAGGGAGTTTTAGATCCGTGTGAAAATGACGCAAGTGCGTCATCCAAGTCTCTCACTGTCATTTTTTTGTGTTGCAGAGAACCCCGGAACCACAGGTGGCGCCTTACTGGTGAGTGAACAAGCATACACAGCGGTGACAGAAGTTACCGAATTTGTTACCAAATACGATTTTGCTTAGGTTACCCAATATGGGTCTGCTGATGTGACCGGATATGCATCCGGTTGGGTAATGTTGCCACAAAGGTTACCAAATACATTTGAATGACTCCTCTGGACTGTAAATGTGGTTGCGCTCAAGTTACTGGTGTGGCTTAGGCTGCCCAATGTGGTTCCGAATTCCGACACCGTAATACTTGATGTTTTCGACAGCACAACGGGCGCAGCAGCAGCGGCGGAAGCACTCGCGGAGGCGTTATGATCCGAAAGCGGCGCCCCAACTGGATCGACGCCCCGGACGACAGCTTCTTCCTCGTCACTCGGGAGACCAGGTAAGCTAAAGTTGACACCCCCTGCCCCGTCCCTTGCGCCGTCTACGCCCTACGCCCTCTCACTTTCGTCTCGCATAAAAGCTACCGCGTTAAAATCCCATGCCAGATATTCATGCGAAACCTCATTTGAATTGAACTGGATTGAAATGACAAGACCTTGCTGAGGGGGGTGTAGGTAAAAAAAATGTTCTCATAAAAAGCAGCAGCAGTCATGGCCTCCTGCTCAAGGGAAGAAGACATGACGAAGGCAAGCAATTACAGAGCATTGGAACGAGAAATCCCTCAATGTCTTCATCCAAACCTAATGTCTCCGCTTGCTCACTATCGTGCTGTGAGTCTGGCTGTCCTGCGACCGGAAGGCCGTAGGTTCGATTCCCTTGGATCATGATGGCTGAGATGCCTTTGAGCTAGGCACTTAAATCCCCTTGTACCAAAAAGCATCTTTTTAAGGTACTTCGGGTAAATTACCTTTTCCGGCACGATGCCAAATGTGGTTCCGTTTAGGTACCAATTATGGTTCAGTTGGTAAATATGGCGCAGTTTGGGTTGCCAAATGTTCCGTTTTGTTACCAAATTGGATTCTTACCAAATATATGCGCCCTCTTAGGTTACCAAATAGGGTTCCGATTGTGTTAGCAAATATGGTTCCACTTATAAACTGTCAAACATGGATCCTCTCAGGTTACTGAAAATGGTCTCCCCCGCCAACACAACACGCTTTCTGCAAGTGATGTTCCTGTTGTATGCAAATAGGCTCCCCTTCATTACAACTATGCGCAGGGTGAAGATGTCCTTCCATTTAAATGGTGTCTAATTGAGTCACGGCGCCAGGCCCTCACGGCTGCCTCTCAGAGTGCCACCGCTGCCGCTAAAATTAGCGCCACTAACTGGCGCAGATGGGCCGGCGAGGAGCCAAGCGTAGCGGGGTCCTGAGTGGAAATGTTATTAGCACATTAGCGGCTCTTGCTGGGCTCGTGTAGATTCAGAGCACTTTGTTCATGTGTGTGTGTATTTATGTGTGTGCAGGGACAATAGAGTACACACACGCAGGTATATAATGCTGCTTATGAGAGAAGTAGTACTTGTTAATGGTTGTGATGGGAGAAAAGGCCAGCTCTCGCTAACGACACCGCCGTCTTGGTTTTCTCCTCCATCTCTTTCTCCCTCTCTCTTATTCTCTCTCAGTGTGGTGAACAACACCGTGAGGCACAGCCGAGAGAGATGGGAGTGAGAGTGAAAGAGAGAGAGCACGGGTGAGGGGGACAAAGAGGTGGATTAAAAAAAAAAAAAAGACAAAAAAGAGGCGGAATTAATGCTCTTCTGAACCCGAGTGTGACTCTTTAGGTTTTCTTGGTCATTGGCGTAGCGCATGTGGAACCGTAGTTGCTAACCTTATTGGAACGCTATGTGGTGACTTGTGACTGCTCTTCGAATACCAAATTTAGTTCCACTTATGTGGTCACCTAAGTGGCCACATTATTGACAAATTTGGTCACTTAAGTCGAAGCATTTTTGCTCACGTAAGTGGTTACTGATATGGAGTCATTTTTTTGTGAGTGAAGTGGTCATTTATGCGCAGCTGTTATTGGTCACCTATGTGGAACTGTAATTGGTGATTTGAGTTGCCAACCCCAGGTGGAGAACCATATTTGGAAACCATGCAGGAACTGTATTGGGTTACTTAATAATCGGGCGCGACGATACCATTTTTTTGACGCTGAAGCCCATATTTGGCTGTTTCTGTTTTAGAATACTTTGCCCGTCTTTGCATTTGTTTGACTTTACAGCAGAGAGCAACATTTTCAAAAATTGGCCTTTTTTGGAGAGGGTTATTTGAATGTCGTTATCTTTGTCTCGTGTTGTAATGTATTCATGTGTTTAAAAAGAATGGCTAAAATCATTCCAAAAAAAAATTTAAATCATCCGATTTCAAATAGGCTAATATCACCCGATGAGTCATTCGTAGCCTACTAATGCAAAAGTAGGCTCCTGAGTAGCGCCGTGACTAGAAAAAACGTTGCAAAAGTGACCTTATGTCATTACCAGTTCGTGTTGATTGACGCGTGTGCGTGCTGCGCCCCCTGTAGGAGGGCGAGACGGCTGCTGTCACGATCGCAGCTCCGGCATGCGTGTCGGCAGCCTTGCGAACAGATCACCCTGCGGAGGGCCTCGCAGGCGCCTCTGCCGCAAGGCCTGGTCTTGGGGCCCCCGCACCCACACCCCAGCTTGAGGATGCGAGGCCCCATCGTCATCCATGACTGAACCGCCGCATTCTCTCCCTTCTTTTTCTCTCGTAACATCAGACCCGTTTAGTCCT
The DNA here is from genome assembly GCF_025434085.1 of Hippocampus zosterae. Lineage (NCBI taxonomy): Eukaryota > Metazoa > Chordata > Actinopteri > Syngnathiformes > Syngnathidae > Hippocampus > Hippocampus zosterae. The sequence goes on from NC_067457.1 coordinate 1,731,866, forward strand.
CGCAACCGTGAGCACCCCCCCCCCCCCCAACACACACAAACGCCTGTCCCCTTCTGTCTCCTCTTTAAAACCCGACTTGCAAATATATTAGGTATACCTTGATTGGAAAAAACATGTTACCACATAAGCATTTTAGTACATCAAAGTGTGCGAGCTTGTGTTTATGTATGTGTGTTGTCATGGGAACAACGGTCCAAAATGCCAAATTGTTTTTTAGGAATGGGCATATGAACGTTGTGTGTTGATTGTGACTAGTGATGTTGGTTTGTATAAAGTTTTTCGTTTCAGGGGAGGACTAAAGCTTAAAATGGCTTTAACTGGGTTGACTGTTTTTTTTTCTTTGAAATCGACCCCACTAGAATCCATTCGGGGGGAAAGAAGAATTAAATTTCCCTTTAAAATCAAATAAAGTCTCATCCTCAGGCACGTATTTAAATATGTAATATAAAATGAGCAGTGGCATCATTAGCGTTAGGCAATATAGACAAGGCAAGTTACATTAAAGGCACTTTTAAAAGACAAATCCACATAATTTTTGCAGGTTCTTTCCAATCACAACATTTGGGAGATGTGCGCGCATCATGAAACATGAATCCCACAAGTTTGGCACACCTTTCTTTGGTCACTTTTGTCCATTCCGTTCATAATTTTCAATAAATATTCAAATAATTCGTGTTGTCATCATAGGATTCCTGAATGATATTTTAAAGGCCAATCATGTTTTAGCTCCCCTCGAGAGCTTGAACAGCTTAGCAAGTCGTCTCTGAAATGCGGGACTTGGCCAACAACTTTTATTATTTAGGATCTCGTTTACAAAAAATATAAATAAATCAGGCATGACTTTCAGGTGACCACGACGGTCCTATGATTTCTTCAGTGAGAATGTTTGTGTTTTCTCGTACATTATGTCACGTGTTGAATTCTGAATACTGTATGCTGATGATGGTCATAATAAAGCAAACGCCCTAATCTTCTCTTGGTCTATTTTTAGCCCTTGAGCCGCGTTTCGGATGTACAGCACTGTCGTTTTCCTGTCGAGGTGAAAGTGAGCAACAGATGCAAAGGAAGAGAACAATCGGGGGGGTTCGGCAGCTTGTCCATGAATGCGTCTCCCCAAATGGCCGCTATTTTTTCATGCCCAATTAAAAATGCCCTTTAAACAACAAACAGAGACATCGCCTTTCGTGATCTATTAAAAAGAAATTAAACATGTTTCTGGTTTTACTCAAGATAAGGTTTTACACATGAAACTACAGGATTTCCTACTTTGTATGAACTACTGTACATGAATGCACCACAACTGATGCGTTGAATTGGCTATTTTTTTAAACCTTAAATTTGCACGCCCTTTCTTCTCCGACACAAGGTGACCTCAACATTAGACATGGCACAAAAAGATTCACAACTGGCCGTGAGGTTTGTAATGGTACTAGATATCTTACATTTACAAAAACTGCATTTAAAATGTGTTCAATTATCACTGCAACCAGTATCATAATAATAATTAAAAAATATTTTGTCATAAACATGGTCACTTTGTATTTAGGGGTCCGAATAACTAAAAAGAAGGGTATTGTGGCACAAAATTCCTACTTTAATTAATTTATTGAACGCACCGTCACTGTTGCACTTAATAGCCGTGTCCCACATCCGACTTGCGTACATTTCTTCAACAGTTTTCAGCGCTTAAATGTCAACAAAATAAAATCTCAGCCATTTGAGTAATTTCATTTAGAATAAAATAAAAAGCAACGCAACAACCTTGACCGTTTACAGAAGACGATCAGCCTTTACACGGGAAACACTCGGATTTCCTATTTCATATGGAATGCATCACAAACGGTTGCGTTTACATGGCCGGGTGCTACTCGAGCATCGTTTAGCTTTTACATTTTTACCAAGTTTAGGGGGTTAAATTGTCTTCAAATAATGCTATGGACAACTGAGAACCTGTTTTAGTTGGGATATATTTAGTTCGGATATAGTGAATCAAAACACAATACAATTCAATTCAATTTTACCGACTGCTTTACAGACAAGACTAGTAATTCCTATTTCAGGTGGGGCATTTAAATACAACATGACTGCAACCGGAGACGTGTTTTTCCTGACCACGAGAAAGCCTCCATAGAGTTGAAGTGCGCCTTTAATAAGAAATTCATAGCCTTCTTTGTAATGTGTCTTTATGGGGCATTTTTCTGAAGCTCCAGTGGCGCAATCGGTTAGCGCGCGGTACTTATATGACAGTATTCAGCAAAGCAATGCCGAGGTTGTGAGTTCGAGCCTCACCTGGAGCACAGTTTTGGTGAACCACAAGTGACGAGTCCCCCACGGACGGAGAGTTAAATGGTCGCAAACCGTTTCAACCTTGATCTCCATTGAAGGTCACTTACGAGTGTGCTCTTTCACTTAACTAGGATGACAATTCAGCGTCCTGGTATTATTGTGGCCTTCGAAATATGCTTGTGCACCTTTGGCCAGAAGCAAATAGACCTTACATGTCAACTACTTTGCTCCATCGTCCTTCTAGTGCAGTGAATCGATTTACCGGTAAGGAAAAGATGTATCTTATGGTCAACACTAACATTATTTTTAAATTTCACACTGGATGGGTGGACATGCGCGGTGTATACACAAATATTTGTATTTAATTCAGAGTATTCAATTTGTTGCTCTGCAGCGACACCCTCGGGCCGAAACTCTTTTGGTGATGTCATGATATAAATTGACTACTCTACTACTAGGTTCTTTCCCTTACTCGCGCGCGCGTGTGTGTGTGTGTATCCGTGAGAGAAGGAGCGATACCGCGTGTGTCTCTGTAAGCCTGAGCAAAGCTGGGAATGAACAAGCAGAAGATTGAAGTAATGACGTGACCCAGATGTCCTGGTGGCAGGCTGAAAATGAGAGTGCAGATCAGGGGCCCTTGTTACCCCAACCACCCCGACCATCCGGTCATGGGGGTATTTAACAGCAGGGTGTGTGTGTGTGTGTGTGTGTGTGTCACATTTTTAAGAGTTCGTGCTCTCTTTGCTCTGGATTACACGTGACACTTTTCTTTTTAATTTACTCTTCAGCTTTGGGAGACGGACCGAAGAACCCGCACCCTCCCGAAAATACCCACTCATGCACCCCGATTTCTGTAAACCCCTTTGGTAGAGCAGGTGGCTAAACAAATCACACGCCATCCTCAGTGGGCCACTTTAACGGATGAGAAGTGTGTGAGCGTGTGTGTGTGTGTGTCAGTGAAAAAAAAGGGGGACAAAAGACAACAAGAGTTTAATATTTGGGATAAGCTGTGATTGAACATCCAGCAAGATCAGAGCGGAATGATCAAATTCTGCCACTGATAATCCCTCATCTTGGAAAATTAAATACCACTCGGCTCCAACACACACACACACACACACACACTTAACCCTGACACGCACACACTGGCTGAAAAAAGTGGGTCTTAATCTGACCTATCTCATCACCCCACTTGCTTCCTTTGGAACGTGTTCTGATATCTGATGAGTTTTTCATTAACAAGACTCAAGTCTAATCCTGTGCGAGGAACATAAAATGACAACGGATAAGCCCACACGCACGCACACACACACACACACACACACACACACACACACACACACACACAGAGTCCTGATATCCAACATGACATCTTTATACACACGTATACTATTTTTTAAAGCTTTAATCGCCTCTTATCCGTCGTATTCACGCCAGTGTTATGTCTTTGCGTGGCCTCCTTTGATGCATTGACTGAAGAAGAAGAAAAAGCCTTCATTTAGACTTTGTGTATCATAAACAACCATGTGGTGTAGCCTTTAGGGCGAATGCTAACATGGAATATGCGGCGGTGCTTTAACCCCTGATGCAATGGACTGAACAACAACTACAACATGCACCCAGACAATATAACAATACTCAAGTCATATATTCTTTGTCCTCTGCATAGAATGACTCACATTAGCACCGTCCTGGGGATCTGAGAAAAATGGAATCGTCTTAATAAACAGTATATCTCTGTTTGTCTGTTTTACACTCTATTTTTCAAGTACAATACTGTGGAGTGCCATTTTCCCTCATCACAATACTCAGAACATTTTGGTAGTTTTGCGGGGAGTTGCTGAAAAAGACTAATGGAATTCATTTAAACAGCAAAAGATCATTTGAGCAGATTTGTTTGACATGGCAACACATGGGAAGCTGAAATCTAATTGGACAAAAAAGAAAACATGCTCATACTCGAAGCAGCGCAGCCAAGGAATCCCTAAATGAAGAGAATAAACTGTAAGGGGGCGGCCCGGTAGTCCAGTGGTTAGCACGTCGGCTTCACAGTGCAGAGGTACTGGGTTCGATTCCAGCTCCGGCCTCCCTGTGTGGAGTTTGCATGTTCTCCCCGGGCCTGCGTGGGTTTTCTCCGGGTGCTCCGGTTTCCTCCCACATTCCAAAAATATGCGTGGCAGGCTAATTGAACACTCTAAATTGTCCCTAGGTGTGAGTGTGAGTGCGAATGGTTGTTCGTCTCTGTGTGCCCTGCGATTGGCTGGCAACCGATTCAGGGTGTCCCCCGCCTACTGCCCGAAGACAGCTGGGATAGGCTCCAGCACCCCCCGCGACCCTGCTGAGGATCAAGCGGCTCGGAAGATGAATGAATGAATGAACTGTAAGGAATAAAAGAAAACATTTATTGGACAACTACTAAAATGTAGGTTGCAAATGCAGCTCAGTGGTTCTGGAAGCGTTTAAACTCTTGATTGCCCATCGCTGCTCAAACACATCTTGACATTGTGCACAGTAATGATTGCTTGGGTGTGTGTCCTTATGACAAGGTGAGCAGGGATCAATGTGCAAAGTGTCGTGGGTGCAGCCAGCCGTGCAAAAAAGGAGAAAAGTCAAAAGCATGACTCGAGACATTTTTCAACATGAGAGCGGGGCGCTTCATTTCCACATATCGGGACCCTCCTACGAGTAAAATGTGGAGCATCACAAAAGCTTTTTAAACACATAAGCTAAAGTATTTTTTGAACTTCCCCTTTGTGGGTCGATTTCAAAGTTGTACCCTCGGGAGCGCTGACGTTTTCACCCCCGTTTTGAACTCCGCCTCGACGGTGCACACAGGTACTAGTGAACGAGCGCGTTGGGAGCTGTCAGATAATAAACCAATGAGCGCGTCGTGTTTGGCTAATTGACATGGAAGGCAGCAAATTAGCTAACGTCTCGACCCGGGGACCTTTCCACCAATCAGCGAGCGCGTACCCAAAATAACACCTCCTCTTGTTCAGCACCCAAAGTCGAAGGAAAGCTCTGCTCGTGGGCCTTTCAATGGAGCAAAGTGTTACGTTTGTCACTGTTGTATAATATTACCCACTTCTCCTTCTCCCCCAGCTTTTTTAAACGGAATTTTCTTGCATTCAATGCTGAGGGGAGCCGAAGTATAGCGTCAAACATGCGTAAAAATCAACGCCATCCAAGCAGGGAACCACCGAGAGAGGATTTAACGCCGCTCAACTGAGGCCAACCTCGAATCATTATTCTTTTCCCTTTCCCCGTTTTGTCCTTCTCGCTCAAATAAGGAAACGTAGCTCCGCAGAGAAGCTTCTCGAGGCTTTTCGACGACGACAAGCCAGCAAAGATTGGATCCGGAGTCGCGGAACGACGGGATAACGTAAGTAGTCCATGCTAAATCCGCCTGTGTGTGTGAGAGTGTGCTAACACTTTAGCATTGGAGTGTCACTCGTAAGTAGGCCTTTCCGCAGCAACACCGGGATCGTTTTGAGTTACATTCCGTTTTTGGATTGGAGTTAAATTCATCATTGGGTTTTGGGACGAACACACATGCGTGCGTTAACGGATGCTTAACGTGTACGTTTTAAAGCAAGGCCTAGCAGAGTTTGAGAAGTCCTTAACGACAACAGTGAAGTTTTCAAAGTTACCCCCCCCCCCAACCAATCATCACCAGCCGTCGTCATAAACAGCCGCGGTTGCTCCGATTAAAAAGGTTGTTTTTAAAAGTCGGAGTTAGAATGACGTAAACTGGCCAAGCTACATAGTTAGCAATAAAGCTATTTTTGTTGTGGGGCAATGACCCGAAGCCCGCCAGATATGTAATCGAGCGGATTTTTTGTCATTGTCACTGTGGAGCAGGTTAGTTTAGCCTCCAGGTTGTAACGATGCTGCGATTACACTCGCACACTGAACGATTTTCAGATAATCTAATCATCGCAAATAATCCTAACCCCCCACCAATATGGCGACTGCGATTGAATTGGCATTTTTTTTATCAAGGGCCTCTACAGTGTATTTTTTTAAACAAGAAAACTAAAAATCTGTATTAGAATTAAAAAAATGCTAGATTTATTCTATTTGAATGTTTTGGTTTTATCGGTGTGTTGTATGCTAAAATAAAGGCAAATGAGCCATGAATAAAATGAAAGACATTTTACGTATCCACTCCCAATTAGAAACGTAGTCAACATTGACTTGCAGTCTTGTGAAGTGTTCCCTCTGACAACTTCACCAAATCGTACCAAACAAGTGTGGTGTAAATGTGAGTCAGTGAGTCAACACAAGCTTTGGCACAGTTTCGCGGTCTGTGACCTCACCTGATGTTGGGCGTGTGCATCGTACCTTGCTCAACAACTGATAGAGCCATTGTACAGAGACAAAAACAAAAATAAAACACACAGATTTTAAAAAAGCCCCCAAAAAGTTGATGCATCATTGTTGCTGCCCAAGCAACAAGTTGTTCAGCAAAAAATGATTTCGGTCGAAGGTGTCATTTCATCTAATAACAGTTAGCTTGCTACCTTAATGCTAACCTTTAAAGTGACGCGCCATAGATAGGCTAATGGAAATGAGCCGAGATGTTATGGCAACGATGCACATTTTTTAAACAACTGCTACTTTACCCACTTGGAGCAGCAGCGCGTCGAAACACGATCGAGGGATGCTCAGAGGCCGATGTATGTTCTTTCTACTTTGTTGGACTGAGAACAAGAATTTCAAAACGGCTAATGTGGTACCCAACTGAAGGTGCGCATCTGGTCAATTCAAATTTGGCTGGTCTAAGGCCACCCAAAAACGTCCCGCCCCGTTTACTGTGCGTCGCAACATGGCAGACCTCCAAACAAATTAGCCATCGGAATTAGTGGCTGGAAGCTTCTACGCTAACTGCGTCGCCTCTTTAGAGCAACACTCCGCGGCGTTATGTAATCTACCCCGACCTTCCACTTCCCTCTTTGTAGTTGCTGCTTTTTTGGCAGACGTACGTGTCTGGGGCTGGGTTTCAGGGTCGATCCCGCGGTCACGGGGCGGGGGACGACAAGTGTTGTTTTTTTGTTTTGTTTTTTGTGATGGCTTAAGCGGTGGCTTTGCGGCGTTCCCGGTGTGAACGTGTCGTGGGAGTATGCCGTGTTTATTTTGACAGCGCTCCTGCACGTCTCCATTCAGGGCTTTAACGGCAGGATGATGCAATGCCCCTTCCTTCCTTCTCGCTTGCGGCGCTTGCGTTTGAGACGCACGGTAGTTTACGGGGGGGCGGGGGAATCGTTGTCGATGAATGAAGCTAAGCCTGCAGGGTGGGTGGTTGCTAGGCGACGGCTGCGTGTTTGTTTTATTTTTAACCAGAATCACTGCCGGCGCGAACATACCAGGTCTCTGCTCTCGCGTTCCTCCCGACGTCGCTCGCACGCTGAGCGGCGGGCCGGGTCGGGAGGGTTTCGTTTTCCACAATGGCGTCGCGGCCCGCCCCGGCCGTGAAACCTAAAGCGGCCCCGGTGTATTAATAGAGTGTTTCCTCACACGCACATGCGCGCATTCCGACGAAAACGGTTGTAGCGGCGGCCTTTTTTGGGCACATTCCCGTCATGTCGCACGGGAGGAAATCGATATGTCGGATGGCTTTTTGTAATGCTGAGAAAACTTGTGTTGGGCATCAGAATGAAAAGTTTCTGAGAATGTTTGACAGGGAAAATGCCAGGAAGTGCTTCCACTGTTCAAATGGATCATTATTCATTTGTCCTAAATTGCAACTAATTGGTAATCAAAGCAATCGACAATTATTTTGGATGACTGAGTCTTTGCTCAGGGACAATGTTTCATTTGAAATTTTGCTGCTGGGGATTTCAACTTCTCAAAAGGGAATGTTTCCCGGTTTCTGTCGTCCTCAATGCGAGCAGACTCATTTTCTTTGCGTTTTAGTAAAAAAAATAATAATAATAATAAATTTAGACCGTTGCAAACATCGCTTTTTCGCTCTTGGAGTCACCAAACGGCCCAGCATGTTGTCAGCGCAAATCCGAATTGAATTTCGGACTATTATCGTGATTCCCTCCCCGATATCATCCCAATTTTTAGACTAATAAAGGTTTGCTATCTATTTACCAGGTTGCACTTTGACCCCACTGCTTACGCTCCGGCGTGACACCGGCTTCCCTCGCCAACTTGGCTAATGGCATTGGCCGCCCTGCGTGGCTCTTTGTATACTGGAAGAGGCTTTACACACATTGCCGTAATCCCCCCCCCCATCCCCCCTTTCCTCCTCTGCGATCCTTGTCTTTATTGTCAGGAACCGTGGCTCTCTCCGTGCGCTAAGTCATTAAAAGCGCTCCATCACTTAGGCGGCGTTTTAAGTCCTGCCAAAGTGCTGACGCGCACCAAAAAGGAACCGAGCAGATGATTTACAGGAGGCTCATTTCATTGGCTACTTGGGTCGTGTTCCAAACACTAAACGGTTTAACGCGTCGTCGTTTTTTTTTTGTAACGGGTGCTGCCTTCACGCTGTCACTGTACGGCGGCAGATGATTTTGAGAGGACACCTTAACCACGACGAAAACGTCGCCAACGTAACTTCTTTGTGCCCCCCCCCCCCTCACCCCCACCCGGTTGGTCTTCAGCTGTAGGCAGCAATGGGTGCGTTCCTGGACAAGCCGAAGACGGAGAAGCACAGCGCCCACGGCGACGGCAACGGCCTTCGCTACGGCCTGAGCTCCATGCAGGGCTGGCGGGTGGAGATGGAGGACGCCCACACGGCCGTGGTGGGCCTCCCCCACGGACTCGCCGATTGGTCCTTCTTCGCGGTCTACGACGGCCACGCCGGCTCCCGCGTGGCCAACTACTGCTCCGGCCACCTGCTGGAGCACATCTTGTCCGGCGGCGCCGAGTTCAGCTCGGGGCCCGGCTCCGTGGAGGGCGTGAAGGACGGCATCCGGGCGGGCTTCCTGAAAATCGACGAGTACATGCGCGGCTTCTCCGACCTGCGGCAGGGCCTGGACCGCAGCGGCTCCACGGCGGTGTGCGTGCTGCTCAGCCCCGGCCACCTCTACTTCATTAACTGCGGAGACTCGCGGGCCGTGCTGAGCCGAGACAACGAGGTGGGCTTCTCCACGCAGGACCACAAGCCCTGCAACCCGCGCGAGAAGGAGCGCATCCAAAAGGCCGGCGGCTCGGTCATGATCCAGAGGGTCAACGGCTCTCTGGCCGTTTCTCGGGCCCTGGGGGACTACGACTACAAATGCGTGGACGGCAAGGGGCCCACGGAGCAGCTGGTGAGCCCCGAGCCCGAGGTGTGCGTGCTGGAGCGGGCGGCCGAGGGCGACGAGTTCGTGGTGCTCGCCTGCGACGGCATCTGGGACGTCATGTCCAATGAGGAGCTGTGCGACTTTGTGCGTTCGCGGCTTCTGGTGTGCGAGGACCTGGAGAAGGTGTGCAACGCCGTGGTGGACACCTGCCTCCACAAAGTAAGCCAGCCGTAAAAATAAGTTCCTCTGCGCCTTTGCTTCCGCCGTTCGCTCACCTTTGACCTCTGCGCTGTCGCGCCGCAGGGGAGCAGAGACAACATGAGCGTGGTCCTGGTGTGTCTACCCGGCGCTCCCAAAATCTCAGCGGAGGCCGTCAAGAAAGAGGAAGAGTTGGACAAGTATCTGGAGGCCCGCGTCGAAGGTCGGCGCACCGCCGCCTTTCACTACACGCCTCTCCTCGGCTCAGGAAGGCTAACCCGCTTCCCGTTCTTATTTTCCAGAGCTCCTTGCCAACTGCGGCGAGGCCGGAACGCCCGACCTGGTGTCTGTGCTGAGGAGCATCGCCACAGAGAACATCCCCAACCTTCCGCCGGGCGGAGGCCTGGCTAGCAAGTAGGTAACACGCGAGGGACGGGGCGCGGGCGTGCCGGAGCCTATCCTAGCCGTCTTTGGGCAAGGGGGGGGGCATACAACAAAAAGCAAAACAAATTATTTTGAAGGGAAAAAAAAAATTAGCTGCGATCCTCAAGTACACCCACAGGAAGGATAAAAACGTGTTGCTCTTCAGCAACCTCCATGAAATCGGTGTCGGCATTTGAGTCGCTCTGCGTGCGTGTGTGTATAGACTGTATATGTATATATATATATTTTTTTTCCCCATGCGCAGACGAAGCGTGATCGAAGCGGTGTACAACAAGCTGAACCCTCACAAAGAAGAAGAAGGGGTGAGTCTGCACTTCTTTCTTCTTTATAGCCTCAACCAAAGCACTCACCTCTTCATGTCATCCACACATGCACTCCAGCCTGGTGTGTGTGTGTGCATGTGCGTGCGTGTGTGTGTCTTCGTAAGTTTCCTAAAGTGTGCACCACGTGAGTGAGGTTGTACGCACCTTGGGGGCGTGTGCGTCTTTTCTTCTGTCTGTGGGTGTCTCTGTGCATTCATTGCAAATATGGCGACGGGTTGACGTTGAAGCTAAAGAGGGAGCCGAGGCATGACGCCATGACAGGCCTTCGATTGACGCAATGGTGTGGGTGCGTGTGTGCGTGTGGCGGTGGCGGCGGCGCGTGCGCCCCCAGCAGAGTCTGACCCCCTGGCGTGTTACCTCAGGCTTGTGCGGGGGGAGAGGAGGAGAGTGAGGAGGGAGAAGGCGGCAGCGGGCCGGCGGCTCACCTGCTGGAGGCGCTGCGGCAGTTCCGCCTCCACCACCGGGGGCAGTACCGCGCCGCCCTGGAGGACTCCCTGGCCGCCTACCAGTTGCGCCCCGAAGGAGCGGGCCGGCGCAGGAGGACCGACGGCGGAGGCGACCGCGACGACGACGGCCGGGAGCGAACCGCCTCCCCTCCCTCTCCCCCCTCGCCCCCGCCCTCACCCGCCGCCGCCGAGTCCGACACCTGCCAAGACGCGCTCGCCCCCGAGTCCGATCCCGCCTTTTGACTCCCGTCTTGACGGACCGCTCCTTTTCTCCTCCTCCTCTTCCTTTCCTCCTCGTCCTCTTCTTTTCCTCCGTCACATCGTTACTCTCGATCTTGAGTTTCCGAACATGTTGGTCTGCTCACGTTCTGCCTCTTTAGTTGACAAGCTGATGTCAACTTCCTGTTTTGCGCTTACATCCTCCCCCCCCCCCCTTGCTCGCTTGTCAGCCAGCCAGGCACCCGTTTTGACACTCGACCCGCCGCAGACCATTTCGTCCCGTGTACTTCCGGGTGGCAAATTGACATGGATTGATCCAGATTTTGAAGGAAATATGGAAAAAAAGCACAACCTCTGGTTATGTCTAGTTTTGCAAACCCCAAACTGCATTTTTGATGTTTTTTGTTCAGGTTTTTTTTTGTTTTGTTTTGCCATCTGGAAGTGCCCTGGCACCGATTGTGAACAAACATGAAAAGCTTCATGGCGAGAGTGCCTGCATATAAGTGGAGCCTTGGCTTGAGCATTACTTGCTGGTACCCCCAGGTGCCCCCCCCCCCCCTCTTACGCCCCACACCCAACTCGCACTGGATGGGACAAAGGGGGGACCTCAGAACTGCTTTCCCAAATACACTCCACTATTTTCTTTTCACACTCAGAACACACTCTTGTGTCAGTGTGCGTGCGTGTGTTGGTATGCAAGGTGATTCTTTTGTGTGTGTGTGTGTGTGTGTGTGAGAGACTGAGCAGGTGACCAATGATTGCTGCTGAGATTATCCCTTTTTTTTTTTTTAACTGCAAATTGTCTCCCGTCTGTGCGTGTAGTTGTGTGTGTGTGTGGGTGGTTGGGTTTCGAGGGTGTCTCGCTGCCGCCACTACCCGCGACATTTCAAAATGAGAGTCACCTTGAGGCTTCAATGTTAGCTAACACTCCATCCGCGGGAAGTTGAACACAAACACATCGAGCGTTAATGATTGTGAGGTGCACACCGAATCAGGTCACACACATGTATCCAAGGCACTTTGCGTGTGTGTGTGTGCGTGCGTGAGTCCGGTTACACGGGGCCAAATCAAGTCTCGCGTGGTAAATAAAAATGATTTCAGGTACATTGCCATGTCGTGTCTTGTGTGCAAAGCGGTCCCCCCAACATCTTCATCTTCATCGTCATCCTCATCCTAATGTCAATTGCAGATGAGAAATCTGACGCAAGATCAGTAGCTATGATTCGGTGCCACCTTTTTGACCGAAGGAGGTGGTGACAACGTTTCAGAACCGGCCCCAAAGGTTCTACGAGCGCTCCGAATTCCGAGCTTCAGTTGTGGCTCTGTCCAATTGAAAGCAACAAAAGGAAGCCAATTTGGACTTCAAAACGTCCACAAAAGATGCTAATTGACTCTTCCGAAAGCCACAGAGACATTATTTCCGCCTCTGAGCAAAGCTTGCCCCCCCCCCATACCCGTTTTTAAGTCCCGACAGGTGTCCCGGCGACACCCGGCAAGGTGAGTCGCCGTCAGGTCATTTGTCCCATCATCAGACTCGTTGCAAAGATGCCCCCCCCCGCCCCCCCTCCCGTGCTTTGGAGTGCAACCCGGCGCTATTTAAAGCGACCCTTGAAACTAACCGTCTCCCTCCCTTCTCTTTGACCCGCCCAGTGCGCCAGCGAGCCGGAAGACCCCTGGTAGCCGCGGCGACCGCCTGCGTCCCCCTCCGCCGTGGCGCTGGATTGCATCCGCATCAGGAGGAGGAGGAAGAGGAAGGCTCTCCCTTGCGCCATGTTCTTTCTCCACTTTAAGGGGGACTTTTGGTGTGTGTTGGAGTGTGTCGGTTGTGTGCGCGCACATTGTGTGTGTGTGTGAGTGTGTGTGCGTGCGTGCGCGCCTGTGCAGGTGGGACGACAACATGACGCGCATCCACACACGCAGATCGCCTCAAATTGGGAAGGGGAAATTGTCAAGATTTTATGAACTGAAGCATTGTGATGGTAAAGATTTTTACTCGATTTTTTTTTCTCTCCTCCCTGAGTAATCGTCGCCTGACTTCACAATACCGTGAGGACCGCGCGTGTGTCATTCCCCCCCCCCCCCCCCTTCCACCCCAAACACGCGTACACACATTAACACTTTCCGCACGTGCTGTATGTGTTGTGCCACCCACGCAGGCCGCGCTGCATGAGGACTTCACATGTTCAAAGACATGTCATTGATTGATTGACACTGACTGACTCCGCCCCCACCCCGCCCCCCAGCAGCTTCTGGACTCTTGAGGTGATAATCAGACATTAAGGAAAGGCAGGATGGATTTTGTGGACGTGTGTAAGCGTTTAAAAGGGGTGCTTAAGAGTGTAGTATCACTGGTTGGACTTTGTGATTGTTGGTGAGGGGGGCCGTGACCTTACGTACCCCCCCCTTTCCTAGCACACTTGGAAGTGCACATGGCGGCATGTTGTTTCAATTGTTTTTTTTTTTTTTCCCCCCCATTGTCCTTAGCCGCTCGCTTCGTAGAGTGAGTGAAGTGGTCGTTTAAAAAATAATTCAGTACGTTTCTGGTTCTCATGTTTGTATTGCTGTTTGTTTGTTTGTTTGTTTGTTTGTTTGTTTGCACTCAACATTTGATTACAGAAAAAAAGCGTCTATATATGAAATAAAACGAGAGAAAAGGGGCATGAAACCCCGCCACGGTCAAGTGCTGCATATCGTTTTCTCTCCCGCAAGGAAGTGCAGTGGGTGTTTTCAAAATAAAAGGTGAGGAGGAGAGCTCAGTGTTGTGAATGTTAGCTTGAGGAAACGGTTTGATCGCTTTTGTTCGCTCACATTTTGTGGCGCCTTCGTCTCAAGAAATCCTATTTGGGGGGGAAATCGAGAGGAAAAGAAGCCAATATTTTAGTTCTTCTTTTCCTTGTTTGAGGCAAGATGACCCCGTTAAGATTAAAACAGGTGCCCGCAGCATATGCTGCTTTTGCTAAAACGATTTGGGCCTTTGCACTCGAATAACGTTGCGCTGCCAAAAAAAATTGGAGCCCCATCTAATCTGTGACACTCGTTTAAATCATAATCACATTGCGTCTTTAAAGTCTTCTCAATCCTCGGTGGGATTAGAGGATTTGTGTTCAAATGTGAATGAGCAATCCAAATATACTGTATGAATAATACAGTACAGTGGATGTTTTTTTTTTTGGGGGGGGGGTTACATTCAATTTGGATGATTGTTTGCCACGCGCGTGCCCACAATCCACTTAAGGGTTAGTGATGAAACGATGTTGACCCGTTAGAAAGTAGCATATGCGCACCCCAGCCGGGATCGTATTTAATCTCCTCCCCTTTCATTCGTTCGTGTCAAGAAAAGCAAACAAAACACACCAAAATACGGGCACCCACGTCACTCACGAGGGCAGAGCCTGCGGTTTAAAGCCACAAACTCTCCATCACAGATACTACAGTAAGTGGAGCCTCTCCCAGCCGTCTTCAGGTACCCGCTGAACTGGTTGGCAGCCGATCGCAAGGCGCACCTCGACAAACGACCGCGGGTAAAAAAAAAGTAGTCGTCCCAAATTCTATGCATGGTTACAAATTGCAATGCCACCCTCCCTGCCGTGCCGCCAATGCCCACGTGAAGCTCTGCGTGAAGCATATGATTTTGAGTGGAATAATTTAGAAGATGAGCGGCCGGCCATTGTTATCGGGATAATCTGGCTCTTGCTGCTCAGATAGGTTAACATGCGGCGGATTAGAGGGGGATTACCCCCCCCCCCCCCACCACCTTCCTAACACCAGACAAGACCTGCCCTCAAACCCCCCCCGCCACCCCCTTCACAATGTCACCCCACCTTTCGCCTGTGTTTTTTTTTTTTTTCATTTAGCTTTCTCCATCTCCTTTCACGCACATCGTTTTTGTGTGTGTTTAAAAGCCACCAAAGACAATTTAGCGGTGATCTATTTAATTGTAATAAAATGTGAAATATATCGTTTGGTGTCCAAAAAATTCAAAAAGTTTTTTTTTTAATGATTGAAATGAATAATCCTGGATCTTGGTAAGAAAAAAAATATATATATATATATAAATTTGTAAAAAATTCAAAGTCATGTTTAGCTTTGTGCGGGCAATCATGCTAATTGCTACCTTGCTTTTGTCCATGAGCAGACATCGATTTGTGCTCCAGCTGTTTTTATTTTTGCGGCTTGCCCAGCCACGTTTACCGTCGCCGTTATTTCAGCCCTCACGTGACACTGTCGTGCCTCCCCATGCCCACACAGGGCCCAACATCTGCCCCAATCTGCGGATTTATTAGTCAAATTATCTGATTATCTTGTTTGTCCGTTTTGTGTTTTCATGTTTGCGTCCCCCCCCCACCCCCACCCCCACCACCACCACCACCACCTGTCTCCATGTTGTTTGTGCACATCTGCGACACCCGCGGCATTGGTCCCTTCCACATGTTCCACCTGACAATACCTGCAGGTGACTGCCTTTTTTTCCCCCTTTCATTTTTGATTAACTTGTGAAGTCCAGATGTTTTTATTTTTACTTCCTGACGCTATGCTAAGCTAATGCCACTTGCCCCCACCCCACACACACACCACTACCACCACCACTGTCCTACCCCCTGCCCACACCATTGTGCCAAAAACTCTGCTGGCGAGTGCACACCAAACAAAAGTCCCCCAAAGAGGCAGGAAGTGATTAGCGGCTTAACGAAGACGGAGGAGGCTCAGGGTGACCCCCGCGCCCCTCCTAATGGCGTCAGGTACAGTTAGTTTGGTTGAGGTGGGAGGAGGGGGCTTAAGAGGTCAGTGTTAAGTTGTCAGAGGTCAGCGGAGAGGTTAATTGGGGGCTGTTTTTTTTGTTGTTGTTTTGTTTTGTTTACCGCAGAGCAAGGATAAGCACTCCGAAAGTGTCGTCCATTTTTACACTAATTGTTCTGCCTCTGAAAGGGGGGCAAGTGACTTGATTGTCGCTTGTGTGGACCCACCATGGTGTGGATGACTCTTTTGTATATATCCAGTAAATGTGCCCCTCTTGCGTCTTCTTTAGCCCTTCAAAATAAAAGGAGAGCTGATAGTGTTTGCATTGTAACCAAAGTCGAATTGATTGACACAAGGCCTTTTTCCTTCCGCTCATGACATCGTAAAACGGATTGAAGTGCAAGATGAAGGGATCACCTCGACAAACATCATCTGCAGTGAAAAAAGGGGCGCAAGATTCGCCAACAACACAAACCAGCCCTCCCCCCAAGGCCCGTCGTTGCGGCTAATTGGACGTAACCCCGTTCAAAGCATTCGCGCGACCCCTTTTTTCACACCCACAGCACATCTGCATCGCATCATCCGGCAAAGGAGGAATTGATGTGCGATAAATCCGACAAAAGGATGTCATGGCTCTTCATTTTGCCCCGCTTTGCAAAATAAAATTGGGACCGTGAACTGCCCTTCCGGACCCCCACTTGGCCAAAAGTGGCACGCTCCCAAGCATATGCCGCTGCCGGCCCACCAACATGTGTTAATGTTGATTGAAAGATGCGCCGCCATTAGACTAATGTTAGCTCATCTTTAATCCAAGCGGCCACGAGAATGCGGATTTGCGGCCAGTTTTAACAATATGAGAGAACAGACAAAAGTGATTAGAGCGGCGCGAGATACACGCGCCGTCCGTCTATCAGCCCGGCTACCTGTCCTTCCGTCCATGTCGATTGATCGCTATCTGGCCACGGGACATCTTTTTAATTATTGGTGTGGGACCCCTGAACCGGTTGCCAGCCAACCGCAGGGCACACAGAAACTGCATACACGCTCACACTCACACCTAGGGACAATTTGGAGTGTTCATTCAGACCGCCGTGCATGTTTTAGGAATGTAGGAGAAAAGCGGAGTACCCGGAGAAAACCCACGCAGGCCCGGGGAGAACATGCAAACTCCACACAGGAAGGCCGGAGATGAAATTGAACCCGGTACCTCTGCACTGTGAAGTCAACGTGCTAAGCACTCGACTACCGGGCCATCTTAACTCTACTTTTCAAAATAAAATGGCAAATTGTGCAATTACGCCCCTTGAAACGTCCCCAATTGAATTGATTGACTTTTGACTTTTCCATCGGTCGTCACATCGTAACAAGTGAATTCTAAATGGTCGGATCAAGTGCTGTCCCCCGAATGGGGTTGAGGATGGTCTCGCTGTGGATGTTTCGAACGAGAGCGTCGTCAGTGTGTCCAATCAGAAGTCCGAGCGACGGTCCCGCCCTCCCTCCAAGGTGCGCTCAAAGAGCGCATCCCGGAGCGGCTCGTCTCCACACGGTGCGGGCGTCTCCGTCCCTTCCACATGGTGTTCAGGTCACCCCTCGACTTCTTCTCCGCCTCCCGCCTGCTCTTCCCCCACCCGGCGGATGGCCCCTCGGGTGACCCCCCGCCGTCCGGCGCCCCTCTGCCGGGCCTGTGCTTCTCGGCGTCGCAGATCGCCAGCGTGTGCGAGACGCTGGAGGAGACGGGCGACGTGGAGCGCCTGGCGCGCTTCCTCTGGTCCCTCCCGGTGACCTCGGACGGCCGCGACTCCATCTCGGAGCACGAGTCGGTGCGGCGCGCCCGCGCCGTGGTGGCCTACCACAGCGGCAGCTTCCGCGAGCTGTACCGCATTGTGGAGACGCACCGCTTCACGCGGGCTTCGCACGGCAAGCTGCAGGCCATGTGGCTGGAGGCGCACTACCGCGAGGCGGAGAAGCTGCGCGGCCGGCCGCTGGGCCCCGTGGACAAGTACCGCGTCCGCAAGAAGTTCCCGCTGCCGCGCACCATCTGGGACGGCGAGCAGAAGACGCACTGCTTCAAGGAGCGCACGCGCGGGCTGCTGCGCGAGTGGTACCTGCAGGATCCCTACCCGAACCCCGGCAAGAAGCGCGAGCTGGCGCACGCCACCGGCCTCACGCCGACCCAGGTGGGGAACTGGTTCAAGAACCGCAGGCAGCGAGACCGAGCCGCGGCCGCCAAAAACAGGTGAGACGCTCCCGCCGGTGGGATCACTTGGGGGGGCTCTACCCGGCCTGTGCTTCTCGGCGTCGCGATGACAACTTGGAACCGCGGCCGTTTGCCTAAACGAGCCTCTCTGTGATCCCCTCACCCTCGGACTGGCTTTACTATAGCCGAGGGCGGCGCCCCGCCGGCGGCTGTAGCCGTGCGTAAAAGGAGCATTCACGCGTAAAAGCGCGCAGGCATTCAAACTTGTTGGTTTGGGGGAAATTTCGATCAAGCAGAACTAACCGCGTCTGTCTCAGACTCCAACTGCACTCTCGGGGCGGGGCGTGCGAAGGGCACGATATTCGATTTATTATTTCTGGACCTTTTGCTTGAAAAGGTTTTCACCATGCATTGAAACGTGTCTTTTTGGTGTTGAATGATGGCACATTTAGCGTTTTCCTGATCTCAAGTGTTTTCCTTTTCCTCAATCTTGACATTAGCAATATCAAAGTACAGTCGAATGCAAATAATGCAAAACTTTTTAAGGTCATTCAAACCATATTTACCTTCCAAATGTTTTCTTTTGTTCTCATATTTTTGCCATTTAATTTTTCATATATGATAACGAGTCCTCATTGAAATTACTTATTGAGAGCAGTTTAATTTTTTTTTAAATCTGCAATAGAATTCAAAAGTGCACACATTTTCCGCCCCTTGCTCAGGTTGCAGCACCACCGCATGTGTTCTGAGGGCGTCGGTCATCCCCTGGGCGGAGGGGCGTGCATGAGTCCGGACGCGAACGCGGACCGAGCTGACGGACAAACAATTCTCTCGGTAACGGACAGTGACTCGGACCTGGAGGTGTGATTCATTCTTATTATTATTATTATGAATAATGATACGAATAATATTGGGAAAAAAATCGACTCTGGATACAAAGACCCTGTTGTGGTCCCACCCAGCAAGAGGAAGGTGAGAGCAAGCAATAAATGTCCCCCGATCCTCGCCCATTGACACGTTCCCCTGCGTGTGGCAACCATATTCAGATCTTTTTTTTAAATTATTCATATCTCCCGAGTATCCACAGCTGTAGACAATCACTCAAACGCTTCATCCCTCGTCTTGAGTCCTGATTTATTCAATGTTGACTTCCAATGTTTTTATTTACTTGAAATCAAATGTTTTGCTATTTTATATAAATAAAAGTATTTAATGTAAGTGAATGCTCTTCCGTGAGTGCTTGTGTCTTTTGCGCATTTTTATTTTTTAATTGTTTTTTTTTAAATATATACACACTGCAGAAACATCCATCGATGATATGGACCATTTTATCGGTTGTCGGGTGTCGCAGGCATAATGGAGCTTTTTCTTCAGGGGACATCCTGAGCCAGTCGCAGGGCACACATAGACGAACAACGATCCACACTCACAATCAGACCTTAAGGCGCCCCAATCACACCCACACAAGTGTTCAATAAACCTACCATGCGTGTTTTTGGAATGTGGGAGGAAACCCGAGGACCCGAAGAAAATCTACGCAGGAACACGGAGAACATGCAAAACTCCACACATGAAAACCATCGCCCGGAATAGAACCCATGACCGCTGTACTGTGAGGATGACAGTTAACCAATTGCCCAGCAGCCTACCGGGCTTCAATGAGAAGTCATTTTCACATAGTCAGAAATCGAAGTCAATCGTGGCGCTGTCGTTTCCTAGGTAACGGCGAACCTACCACTATTTCGTCACATCTCAGTAGTTTCCCCCTGCCGTCACGGAAATTTCTCAAGTGTCAGTGAACACACCGTGCTGCAATCTGACGTCAAATCCCGGAAGCGCATAAACCTGGGCGACGCGCTCAGATGGCCAGCAGGGGTCGCAGTTACTCAGGTTTACAACACCCCTGGTTTCAGTGGCTATTTTCACCAACATTTACTGTACTGTATTGATGTTTGTATATTTGGATTTCAATAATTTTCTACACAATATGCTTTATGTGTACCCACTAACATGTGAACAGGGTATTCTGATTAATATTGCGTTTGTGGAATGTGAATTTACCCGGAAAAAATGACCAGTTTTTATTCATCAGAATACCGTGCTTAGACTTACCGTTGGCACATCAAACATATAGTAAAGAACCTTATCGACTTGAGTTCCCCTCTAAGGAGAAAAGTACAGACTGAAATGTATTTAAATGTAAAAGCAAAAACCCCCCCAAAAAATCGACGAAATAATTATTTTATTAACTTGTTTGGCAGTCCTACAGAGAAGCAAAAATCTAATTGCTGAAGTGCTACTTTGGCACGAACGCCGGCTACACTGACTGACACGACCGCGTGTGCGCGCCCCACCTCAGCCTTCCTCTCCTCGGGGGCGCGCGCGAGTGACGCGTTTTGCGCATTTCCTGCGGGCACGCGCGGAGACGGGAAGTAGAGGCAGACGGGGGCGCACGCGCGCTTAGACACACTTACACACATGTACACGCGCGCGCGCGCAGGCTCACACGCCCATATACGCGCTCACACACACACGCTCACACACACTCCGAGAAAATCGAACGATGGCGAAGACACGGACGTGAATGATGCACTCGTGAACGCCGAGAAACCGAACGCGCACCCGTAGCGGACTACTCGGAGCCGTGGTTTGGACGAGGGAGCGAGCCGTGAATTGAGCGGTTAAGCGGCGGGAGATTAATCTTTCGAATCGGAGGGGGTAGCGACAGCCCACAAACTGGGCCCCGGAGACCGGAGCGCCAATCCCGGATGGCTAGGCGCGGTTGTTCCCGCTCTCCCCCACCCTGAGCCCGCGCAAGGCACACCGTGGACGTGTGTGGTGTGTATGAGTAAGTGTAGGGGTGGCCGGGGTGGGAGGGGGGCGGGCGACGGAAGACGAAGAAGACCGCTCACGGGAGGCCGTTAGTCGGCGTCCCGGCTTTGTGATTCCCGGCCTTGTTTCCACTTGTGCCCCAGCACAAACAAGCTAACTCGGGACCGGACGTCTTCATCCTTGTCATCCTCAGACCTGAGTACGTGCGCACGGCTGCCATGTCTGCAGAGTCCGGGCATCATTATGGGATGTAGCCCCTCTGTGGAGTGAACGCCCCCTCACGAGCTCCCCCATTTCCCCACTCCACTCATTGGAAGGAAACCGTTTGGAAAAGGCACAGGACCGCCAAACAGAAAGCTCAAGGAAGGAGGGAAGGAAGGATCAGCCATGCCGGTGTTCAGCGGTCTCCTGAAGGTGCGAGTGTGCGAGGCGGTGGACCTGAAGCCCACCCCATGGGCTCTGCGTCACGCGGTGGGCAAGAGCGGCTCCTTCTTGCTGGACCCCTACCTGGCGCTCAACCTTGACCAGACCCGCCTGGGCCAAACGGTCACACGCACCAAGACCAACAGCCCCGCCTGGCACCAGGAGTTCTGCACGGAGGTGCGCGAGGGCCGCAGCCTGGAGCTGTCCGTGTTCCACGACGCGCCCATCGGCTACGATGACTTTGTGGCCAACTGCACCATCCAGCTGGAGGACCTGCTGCAGAACGGGACCAGGCACTACGAGGACTGGGTAGGTGGGCTTCACCGCGGCTTCTCGGGATCTCGTGACCGTGAGAATATTGATGTCTCGGTTGCATTTAATGGTCTTTGGTTTGAAAGTGGAGGATACAGTTCAAGAACACGTCACGTATTTCTCCTTTTGCAGATTTTGTGTGGTCATCATGCGGCGCAGGAAGTATTTTACGGGCCCTGTTACGTGACTGCGGATAATTTGGCCTCGAATCGTTTGCCTTCCATCTTCAGGAGTTATTGCATTGTCAGAACGCTTAAGCTAAAACTGAAAAGTGGCACCAAACTGGGTATTACCCCCCCCTTCCCCCCTCCCAAAAAAAGTGCACATTTTAGCTGCTATCAAATCGGCGACTAGCAAATAAGGTACTATTGAAACCAGAACCATGTCGTTTCAAAACCGCATGTCAAAGCTGGTACTGCTTCATCAGGTACCACCAAAACAGGCACCAAATCAAATATAACCAAGCCAGTTAGCAAGTCAGCTCCCACTCAAAGCTCGTTTCGCTAACGACGGCCGAACCACTGAAAAGTTTGACTGGATTCTAGCGCCTCCAAAGCCGAACCCCTCCAAGCTCTTCACTAAAACGTTTGTTGCGCTGTCCCAGTGTGTCCTGATCTTTTTTTTTTTTTTCCCCGGAACTTAAAATCGTCCACCTCACCTAATTCACCACATCCCTGGTGCCGGTCCTCCCCTGCACAATTCTTCGCATTCCTCCCGAGGCTGGAAGGAACGGGAAGTTTCATTCCAGAGCGTCCAGGTTGCAAAGCGCATGTAGCCCCCCCCCCACCCCCCGACACTCCTTACCCCCAACCGAAGCTCTTTTCGAGACTTCTGGTTTCTTTTCATCTAATCACATTTGACTCGGCACCGTGATGTCGGACCAGTGCATCCGTATGTCGCCACGTATAAAAGGGCCCGTTTGTTCGGGGGCCTGAGAGTTTCTCCTCAGCGTCAACATGTGATCTTGTCCGCCCCCCCCCCACCCCACCCCAACCCCCCCCGGCACTTTTGTTTTATCTCGTCTCACTCCGTGTTCCAACAAAAGGGGAATTCTGCCGGGCATTCTGGGTTCAATTAGCTGCACGTGCTTTGTGGAATTTAGCGCTGCAGATGCCTACGTTTTAATCAAGTGGTGCCTTGAATTAATTCACTTTTAAGCTCATAACTTCATTTAGCACCAAATTCTGATGCCAAATAGCGAGTACCAAATAATTTGCTACCAAAATCAAATCAAGCAAAAACAAAACCTGGTGTCATGCTAACGCCACCATGCTAACGCCACCTTTCGCTACGTATGTAAATAGGCAGAGGCGCGCTCGCACCCTCGCTTGCCCAAGCTAAGGTCAGACCGTATGGATTACTCTGTTGATCGAGCGTCCTCGTATTGATTAGCTCGCCGGTCAATCATTACATCACAGCAACGCAGCCCCCACTCCTCGGCCGCCATACTTGTGTGCTGTTGTTTTGAATTTGGACCGTGTCAGTAAGTAACCCCCCCCCCCCAAAAAAAAGATGTTTTTTTTGTGGCCATCTTAATTCAACGCCGGCTGTTAACATTTCATAGAGAGAAAAAAATTGAAAACGATCATCGCTGTTTTGGGCGCGAAGCTCGTCAAACATATTTCTTATTATTTAAGATCCCCTAAACTGAGGTCAAAGTTCAACCAAAACAAGATTTGCAAATTGTAGCCTTCACCGCCGCCGCCTGTCCCTTTCCGTTCCGTTCCCTTCTGTCCGTCCATCCCGGGCGGCAGACTCGCCATCGCACGGGTGAAATATTAACCAGTCTTTGATGCTTATTAATTGACCCCCCACCCCCACCCCACCCCTCTCAGTCATTGAGATGCTCTGTGAAGAGCGTCCCTATGGCGACGCTGACAGGCCGTCCCCTTGGTGACAGCCACTCACCCGCAGACCAAGAGGAGGACGGACAACAAAGTACGCATGAAGGAGACCTTCAAAGACGCTTGTCAAAAAGGGATTCACGTGAAATTGAATGATTTCTTTTCAACTTTGGACATCGCGTATCAGCACTTCTGCCAAATCCAAGTACTGAACCAGGTGCTAGCTAGTCCAGGTGCCAAATTGGGTCCGATCAAAAGTGGAAGTTGCCAAAATCAGGAATCGAATACGTGCGCTGACATCTTGTGGTGTGTTTGCTGTCATCGGGATGACCCGGCGATTGCCTCTGCGCGTGTGCGTTGACATCGGTTCCGCTACTTTCTTCCTTTTTGGTCTCATCATGTCGACAGGCCGCTCTTTCCGTCACGGCGCCGCGCCATCTTAACCGAACACAAACGCACACATACTTGCCAGGATTAATGTCTGAAATACAGCCATTAGTGTTCCCCGATGTTGCCGGGTGGGAGGAGGAGGGGGGGTTGGGGGGGGGGCTTCCACACTGCGTAGCTCCTCTTACACGATTAGCCGTCTATGATGCTGCATTAAACTTGCACGAGGAGCATATGCCGCTTCACTCCGCACATACCTACTGGCGCTCGTGCGCGTGCGCTCGCTGCGACAAAACGTGCGCGACGCTGATTGGAAGGACCTCCGCCGATTTCGGCCTGGATTGCACCTAAAATGGGAGCGGGTACGACGCTTGAACTCATCGAATGCGTTTTCACGTTTCCACTGCAAACGGCATCTCGGCGTTTGCAGTTGTGAGCTTGGAGGAAAACAACAACAACAACAAGAAAAAGTGCCAAACCCCGAGGCAAGATAGACGATATCACAAGAGCCGTTCCGAGTTAGCAGTCATGCAAACGAGAGTGCAGTCGATGGGACGAGATGTGTGTGTTTATATTAATGTCTATGTGTGTCTTTTCACGTGTGTATTCCGAGGATATTTTCACGTGTATTTTTATGCACGAGCAAATTGTGTGTGTGTTTTTTTTGTGTAAGTGTATTTTAATCCATGTTTTTGTGTACTTTCAATTGTGTGTGCGCGCATGTCATTGTTTATGTGTGTTGCCCTATTTGTTATATTTCTGCGTGGCTTTGCATCATCCGTTTTCACGCATGTATTTTCAAGCGTGATTGGATATCGTGTGTATGTTTGTGCGCGTGAGCGTGTGCTGTACATGCTTGCAGGCATCTCACGCTCGCTTGAGAAGGACCTTCACACACACACACACAAGCAGGCAAGTCATAGTGCGAGTGTGCCGGCGCTTCCTTGGCGGCCATGGCGAAATGTGTCATGTGACAGATGGATGTGGGAGGCGGCCTGTCAACGAGACTAAACGATCCGCCGAGGGCCACCATCTGAGTGGGAGTTGGGGGTGGGGGGGGGGGGGTGAGCGAGCCACTAGCACACTATTGATACAGTGTGTGCTTTGACTGGCCTGTCTGCGCCGCATATGGCGTGTGTGTGTGTGTGTGTGTGTGTGTACTGTATTGTCTTGGTGTGGTGTCAAGCTTGTACAGCGGCCTCCTGACTTCAGATGGCCCCGATTTATGCTTTGAGTTTAAAAATCAATTTTCCCCAATGAAATGAATTGAAATGACATTAATCCGTTGCGGCCCCCATAAAAACCCAACCATAAATTTTAGTTTTGAATGCAGAAAAACACACACACACACACATTTCCGCGTTTGTGAAGTTCTCCGTCTCCTGCTGGTATGTGCTTCCTAATTGGACTAAGAAGATTAATGAGGCCAACTAGATTCTCCAGCCCTCTCCGCCCATCTTTTGTAGCTAGGCCCAATAAATAGCTAGGCAAATAAAGGTCAAAAGGTTGCGGAACCGACGCTAGCACGTAGCCACCTAGCATGCTAATTGTTACTACGTCTTATTGTACGTTCAAATTCGGTGTTTCCAGAGATACTTTAGGGAAATTTCACAAAGTTTTGCATCCGAGTCCGGTGTCAAAACTCTCCCGATGTGGCCGGCATTGCGAGGAGATTTCCCCAACCTGAAGGCGTCACCCCACCCTCCCGTCGGCAAATGGCGGGCAACATGCATCTCCCTCTCGTTCAAATCCTGTCGCGTTACGCAAGAGGCGGCGTTTGAGGATTAGCGCCTGCTTTTCAAGGGTAACGGGGAGACGTCAAGAATCCCAATCATGATATTGGCAACGCCGTGCAATCTAAAAAGTCGGAGCAAATAGCGCTCGGTTTTGCACCGCGTCATGATCCTTGTGCCGATTTATAGCCACGGCAAATCGGGACGCTTGGTGGTGACCGGGTGTGATGTGATGCGCATGAATCGGAACCGTTTTGCTGTCTCATATTTCTTTGCCAGCCGCGCGTCGAGTCCTTCATGCGGTGCTGATGCGCGAGTTGGGCCGCTTGCATAAGAGGATCTGCGGCCGTCCCGCAGCTTAGCCAAAGATTTAAAGCCCCACCAACCCCCACGCGCCCCACCATTTAAAAAAAATAAATAAATTCACGCTTACTTTCCTCATGCCCCTGTCCACCCCGCCCCCTCCACCCCCCAGGTCTAATCTGTGTAATTGCGTGTGTATTGCAAGGGGATGATGTCATAAGGGCTTGGGGGGTGGGGGGGTTAATGTATTTTTCCTTTAAAGACGGGATTCATTCATTCTCATTTTATTTTCGACTCGTTTTTTCCCGGGCCACCCCCCCCGAAATAAATTCTCACCAGAACGAATCAAAATGTTCCTCTCACTGCTGCTCTCTGTTCTGCCTATTTCTTAAATAGCTGGCCTGGGATATGCCTGCAGAGAATTCAATAGCCATTTTTAATTTATTTAAAAAAAAACACACACACAAATAAAAAACAAAACAAGTTTTTGTCCCTTTTTTTTTGTCCAGATTGACTTGGAGCCCGAGGGGAAGGTGTACGTGGTCATTGATCTGTCTGGATCTTCCACTGAGGGTAAGAGATGCACATGCGTGCCCACACACATACACACACGCATGCACACGTTTGAAGATATTTTTGAGAAAAGCAATTCTTGAAAATCATTTCACCCTCCACCGCGATATTCTGCAGTCACTGCGAGCAACTCCAGTTGTGGGTGAAGTGGCAAAGAAAATGGAGCACTAAAATAAGCACGGAGAAAAAAAAAGTGCACTTCTATTTGATGGGGAAAACCGATTTGTTCAATTCAGTTGCACGTGCGCACCAGCATATATTGCGCACGCCGGACGATGCGCTATATACGACTCCCATATGTATAATTTAAGGTACGGCATGAAAAAAAATAAGTCAACGGGAGCGGCGCTCCACGTCATCCCATCGAGATCTGACTCCCGACGCGTACATTGGAGGACCTACTGTGGCCATCTTGTTTCCTCAAAGGACGGAAGGCACACAAGCAAGTCTGATACAAAAAAGCGCTTGCACCTGCACCTGTGCGCCCTCACGACCCCCCCACCCGCTCTCCCAGCCTATAAATAGACCCGCCGCCTTCCAGTGGGAGTGTGTGCATGAGTGTGGATGTGAGGGAGGGCAGGGGAGGGGGCGGGCGGACGAGGAGGAGACGGCAGGTTCTCCGTGGCGACGGGACAGGGATGGGAGGAGGTTCTTAAAATAGCAGGTGAGATTGAGCGAAGGATTACGCGCACGCACGTCAACCAAACCGCGGCATCTTGGGCGCCATTGGACACACTGGCCGTGACCTCACAGTTGCTCGGCCACGCCCACTCCTGAACTTCCTGCCGGAGTTCATCCGGCCGGAGTGGGCGCAGATGGACGGAACTGCTGTGTGTGTGTGTGTGTTTGTATGACTATTCTTGTGAGGACCACTGTAATTTGTGTGTGCGTGTGTGTGTGCGTGCACGGCCTCCTCCGCTCACTCTCGTCGTCATCCTTTTCTTGGCAGGAGGCCAATAATCGGACCTAATCTGAGCATCTGCGCACTCCCTTGCTCCTTCCATCTTGATTCCGAACTGCCGTCCTTTCATTTTCCCCTCCATCCGTCCACCCCCCCTTCCAAAAAATAAGAACGCGATTCATGTGCGGCCCCGCCGATTCCGAGTCGTATTTTTAATCCCGAATGATGATTGCGTTGAACGTCTGTCGCCACGACCATCGCTCTCTGCTCTTGTTAAGTGCATCTAACCCCCCCCCCCCCCCCCCCCCCCGCCTTCCCGAATGTGTGTCTCCGGACAGATGGATGATGTATTATGTAAAACAAAAGTGATCCCACTGCTGGCCTGTTTAGCTTGTTTAGCTGTCTCCACGCTCTCGCCAGCATCTCGCACGCACGACGACAGAAATCCACCACGTTCGCAGCGGTTCACTCTTGGCGCACCATCTAATCTTGCCTTTACACATCCCGTCGAGTGAATTCAGAGATCTGTTTTGAAACTCATGACGCATGTCGGAAGGTGAAACTTTGGCATCCACCACGAGTCCCCTCTTCGCCGCCGTACAGTAGAAGACACTCGGAAAGCTCCGGTTCGCGTCGGCGCTCGCGACGTCCCTCGATATCTCGCCGTTAATTGAGCTCGGGAGGAGTATAAGCACCTCTGCGCCTCACCCGGGAGGGAGGTAAAGTAGGACGCCGGCAAGTTTGTGGCGCGCGTGGGAGAGGAGCGCGCGCGGAGGCGCTTCTCTTGTCTTCAGGTTGCCCTCCGAAAGCGCTCGTCTCTTCCGGGGGGGAAGCCGACCGGCCGCCGAGCGCGCGAGGAGGAGTATTTTTTATTTGAACGCGCCGTCCTCGCTTGTGCCCGGCGCCCACACGTCGAGGTATTAATAGCGGCGGGAACCAGCACACACACCCCCGTCCCCCCTTTTAAATGATGAAACCTTCAGCCACTTGGTACTCGAACCTTTGGCGGGGAGTTAATCCACCTCTTAATACCCCCACGATCAGGTTGGGATGATAGAAACCATCAGCGCCATCCAGTCGTCTCAATTTCACCTTGGTGAGGTAGAACAAAAAAAATAATTGTAGTATAACACGATATCATTTTGAATTAAATGTCATGTTTTTGATTGCATGAAAGAAATGTTTCAAGAAAAAAGGGTTGTGATTGGAACGTGCACAGCAGGCCAATAAAAAGCCTGCAGCATCACAGACGCCGGAGATTCTGGGCCCCTTAGATTGACCTAGCGACAAGCGGAATCTGAAATCTCATTGGCTGATAAGGTCCACACGCAGCCAAGCTAAATGGGACGAAATGAACCAAATGTCGCGTTGATCTCGGCCCTTTTGCCTGACCTTTGACCCCCGCTCTCCTCGCAGCCTCGGGAGCCAACGACAATGAGGAGCGCGTCTTCCGGGAGAGGATCGGCCCGCGGCGGCGCCAGGGGGCGGTGCGCCGGCGCGTCCATCAAGTCAACGGGCACAAGTTCATGGCCACCTACCTGCGGCAGCCCACCTACTGCTCGCACTGCAGGGACTTTATCTGGTCTGCGCATATGGACACACACACACACACACACACACACACACACACACACACACACGACAACACGGTAGCATTAACTCTGTGTGCGACCTCGCAGGGGCGTCCTGGGGAAGCAAGGCTACCAGTGTCAAGGTGAGTGTTTCGATTCAAACATGAATCAAACGCCGAAAGACGCGGCGACGGACGGCGGTTCGGCGGCGCTGCGCTCCCGGCAACCGATAGTCACGTGATGACCGCAAAGAAGAAGAAGGCGTTCGCCGACGACGTATCATGTTGTCATTTTTTTCCCGGCAGTGTGCACGTGCGTCGTCCACAAGCGCTGCCACGAGCTCATCATCACCAAGTGTGCCGGCATGAAGAAGCAGGAAGACACCCCGGAGGAGGTCAGCGGTCAGCATTATTTGCACGAGACGTGTGGCAGCATTTTGAGCTCCCCCCCCCGCCCCCCCACTCCACCCCCCGCAGGTGGGCTCGCAGCGCTTCAGCGTCAACATGCCGCACAAGTTCAGCATCCACAACTACAAGGTGCCCACCTTCTGCGACCACTGCGGCTCGCTGCTGTGGGGCCTCCTGAGGCAGGGCCTGCAATGCAAGGGTGAGTTTAGTGGTGGTGGGGGGGGGGCGCTCGGAAAGGTCGGCCGTGGATGACGTCACCATTTGTGGCCGCTGTTTCCCAAATTTGCAGTGTGTAAGATGAACGTGCACAGGCGCTGTGAGAAAAACGTGGCCCCCAACTGCGGCGTGGACGCCCGGGGCATCGCCAAGGTCCTGTCCGACCTGGGGGTCACGCCCGACAAAATCTCCAACACGGCGCAGCGTCGCAGGAAGGTACGACAAGCGATCGACACATACTGTTGATCGTTTTCGTTTCGGTCGCCATGGAGACTGACGGCGCACGTTTCCGCAGTTGACGCCCGGGCAGGAGCCTCCGCAATCTCCTCCGGAGCTCTCGCAGACGGAGAACAGCTTCGGCCGGCCGGCCGTCGCCGCCTCGCCCTCGGGGCAGGGTAAAAGGATTTCTATTTTTAGAAATCATGAAAAAAAACAAAAACCAAACAAGGATTTTTATTTGTATTGTACAAGCGAGCGTTTTTGGCAGTCGACGTGAACAAATGTTGCTTGAAACTTCTTTTTGTAAGAAGTGTGAGTGGCCCAGCGGCGAGCGAACCTGAGGCATTCTAACGCGCCGCCCACCGCCATTTGCTCGTCGCGGTTAGTCATCAGCGCCTCGCACTTTTCCCCTCGCTCCGCTTGACTGCTTTTATTGTCCAAAGGCGACTTTTTCAAGCGTTTCAATTTGTTTTGCCGCCGCGTGTTCTCCGTTCGGAATTGAGGGTGACGACACCCCCCCCCCCCGCCCCCCTCCTGCCTGTTCGCCCGCAGACTTGGCGGAGTTGGATCGGCTGCAGGACACGCTGTCGCTGGAGCAGCAGGGACCCCAGCACTCGTCGTCGTGCTCGTCGTCGTCCTCCTCCGCCACCTCCACCACCTCGCTGTCCACCGCGTCGTCGGCGGGCGGCCGCGAGAACGGACAGAGCCAACGGAGGACCCTCAAGGACTTCAACTTGATCAAGGTTCTCGGCAAAGGCAGCTTCGGCAAGGTCGGTTTGATTTTTTTTCACCTTTTGGCGCCTGAACCCGACAACACTTGATCTTCAAACCCAACTTGGGTCCGAGTTGATCCGACCCCTTTGTGTCCCGGTCTCAGGTGATGCTGGCCGAGCTGAAGGGGACGGAGGAGGTTTACGCCGTCAAGGTCCTGAAGAAGGACGTGATCCTGCAGGACGACGACGTGGACTGCACCATGACGGAGAAGCGTATCCTGGCCCTGGCCCGCCGGCACCCCTACCTCACTCAGCTCTACTGCTGCTTCCAGACCCGAGTAGGAAACCAAAACATCAGACGCTTGTCAATCACAAACCTCAAACCACGCGACTAACTCATTCACTCCCAAAGACGTTTTCAAACGTCTTTTCAGACTCGGTCTAGAATGGGCTGCTAATCAATGAGCTCATCTAGAAACGCCCATCCCCCCCCGCCATTGTGAGACCGTACCTAAGTACTGTTCAGTTGCTCGCATGTCATTTGTGTTGGGCAGGACCGCTTGTTCTTCGTCATGGAGTACGTGAACGGCGGCGACCTGATGTTCCAGATTCAGCGCTCGCGCAAGTTCGACGAGCCGCGCTCGCGCTTCTACGCCGCCGAAGTCACGTCGGCGCTCATGTTCCTGCACCGCAACGGCGTCATCTACAGGTAGGCCGCATGGCAGATGTATCGGCGGCTTTCTCCTTTCGACCGTCGTCCGGACCTCATCCGTCCGTCCTCATCGTCAGGGACCTGAAGCTGGACAACATCCTGCTGGACGCCGAGGGCCACTGCAAGCTGGCCGACTTTGGCATGTGCAAAGAGGGCATCATGAACGGCGTGACCACCACCACCTTCTGCGGCACGCCCGACTACATCGCCCCTGAGGTGAGCGCGGGCCACGCCCACAATTCGGACAAGTCGGCCGTGAAACCTGAAGATGCCGGCGGTGGTCCCTTTTGGTTGAAAGATGCCTTTTTTGGGGGGGGGGGCTTCAGATCCTGCAGGAGCTGGAGTACGGCGCCTCGGTGGACTGGTGGGCGCTGGGGGTCCTGATGTACGAGATGATGGCGGGCCAGCCGCCGTTTGAGGCCGATAACGAGGACGACCTGTTTGAGTCCATCCTGCACGACGACGTCCTCTACCCCGTGTGGCTGAGCAAGGAGGCCGTGTCCATCCTGCGAGCGGTACGCGACGCGACCTTGCTCGGGGGGGGGTCACATTTCCATCGAGATCGGCGGAAATGTGTTCCTCCACTCACTGGTCACTTCATTAGGGACACCTGCTCAGTGATCATCATCTCTCTACACTGGTATTGATAATTGGATTTCATATTTCGTTTTCTGCAATTTTCAAAATGATTGTCTACATCTTCGTGAGAGTTTTTTGGGTGCAAAATTCTATTTTTAATCATTACTTTTTTTTCATTTAAACATTTTTTTGCATTTCAATTATTAGGATTAAAAAAAAACCTTTTAAAGTAGACATTGTTCATTTTTTTCCCTTCTCCTTTTAATATGTATTTTTTTTTTTTCATCAATTCAGTTTGGCACTTCCAGTGTTGCCACCGAGAGCAACATTTGGATCGACTCCACCATTTCCAACTGCACAGGTGTCCCTAATAATGTGTCTGTTGCTCTTTTTCACTTGCAACGACAACCAAACGTTTCATTCACATTTCCACCCACTCAAACCCACAAAAAGTGCTCTTGACGCCATTTAGCGGTGTTAGGATTCGCCAAAAAAAAAAAAAAAGTCAGTCAGAGGTTCCGAACACTAACAACGTGATCATAGAGCCGCAAATTGCTGTTGCCGTACTTGACGGGCAGCGGGACAAAAGCGCCGCGCGCTTTCAGCGGCCGGGAACTGGCGGCCCTCGGCTGACCCGTCTCATTAGACGCCTCTTTGCGCCACCATCGCCGCAAATGTGGCGATTAACGCCGGCCCGTCGCGTCCCCGTCATTTAGCAGATGGAAGAGAGAGAAAGAGCAGGACGCTCCTCCCGGGAAATTGATGGAATGCGTTGAAGCGCTGCGCGTGTCGAGAAAAACATCACCGACGGCGCTGGCGACGGACTGAACTCGCATGTTCACATTTGGGCATTTGCACATTCATAGATTTGCAAATTAAATATTTTCAACTTATTACCCCGCCCCCTTTTTTTTTTTTGTCTCACTGTCAGTCACCTCTGTTGACCAATGCAAGTTGGCTTTTTTTTTTTCTTGTAAAGGTTTCGGACCATTTCATTGGCTGCGGGCTGAGATTGCCGCCAAAGTTTGATGATGTGACATGAACACAAGAGATTTTCTTCAGATTCAACTTTGTGTGTGTGTGTTTGTAGTTCATGACCAAGAACCCGGCCAAGCGTCTGGGCTGCGTGGTGAGCCAAGGCTGCGAGGAGGCCATCAAGACGCACCCCTTCTTCCGCGAGATTGACTGGCTGCTGCTGGAGCAGAGGAAAGTGCGGCCCCCCTTCAAGCCACGCATTGTAAGCAGAAGCCACCGCCCAAAATTGCAAAGCTCCCAGACCCCCCCTGGCACGCCGCGCGCCATGTTCACTCACTCTGCAAAGGATGAGAATTCAAGCAGTGAAACGACGACCCCTGGCGGTGGCTCTGGAAGCCTTCAGCGGCATGCGATGAGTGACGGTGTTCAGATGGTGGCGCTGTCGTATTAGAATTAGTTACAGGCAAGGCGTACATGGGACAGGGGTGCGGGCAAGTGTGCGCGTGCGTGGCCCTTCTGTACACAATAAGGCGGCCCCCATTTTCAGTTTAGATTTAAATTGTCGTTGTTTTTATTCGTGCAATCTGATCCAAATATTTTACTTTTTTGCGGCATTTTTTTAACAAAATGATTCCTTCCGCAGAAAACCAAGCGCGACGTGAACAACTTTGACCAGGACTTCACCAAGGAGGACCCCGTGCTCACGCCCACCGACGAGGCAATCATCCGGCAGATCAACCAGGAGGAGTTCAAGGACTTTTCCTACTGCGCCCCAGAGGAGACGCACACCTAACACACACACACACACACACACAATCACACAATCACGTACACACACCCGCACTCTTTTTGACGCTATTGTGACTCTACACGCGCTGTCGTCGTCGTTCTTGTCGTCGCCTGGATTTTCGGATGAACATGGAGCATCCGCTCCAGTCCACTTTGACACACGTGAAGTGAATCCGGAAAGTATTCCAAATGCTTTTTGCTTTTCCCACAATTTGTTATGTGAAATGAATGAAAATGCGGCGGCGGGGGGGGGAGTTTTTGAGACTTTACGTTAAAATGTTTTTGGGAACCGTACCCCGTTATTCGTGGGAACCCACGCTTGTTTGTTTTTTAAACTCATCCCTCACCTATTATTACAACTTTTTTTTTTTAAGGCAGTTAGAAGTTAGTGTCAATTATTTGCAATCTGCGGTTTCCCCGAGTCCATCTAAGATAACATACGTGGAAAAAATGAAGAGCTCCGACTACTTTCCAGATCCACCGTACACACACTCACACACGGCTTCTTCCTCTCAGCGGACCGCCTGTGTGTGTGTGTATATATAGATATGTATCTATATCTATATATATCAATCCATATATTAGCCTGTGTCGCGTGGCTGCATTGTATCGTTGTCGTTGGCAAGCTTGTGGCGCATGGACAAGCACTCCCCTGTTGTCTTTTAATGGCCCTCGTTATGGACCAGTTCGGGCCCTGAATCTCCCCCGTTTTGTGCAATATATCCCCCCCATCATATCTCTCTATACTCTATATTTTATGGCTTAAAAAAAAAAAAAAACAAGCAAACATCGTTCTCAATTGGTATGAATGACGTTCTTGTCCATCCAATGAATGTGCAGCTTACTCACAGGCTATTGAACTAATTACGACGAGCCGGCGTTTGGTCCCGAATGTACATTTTGGCTCGTGCGCTTGCGTTTTCCAACGGTTACCAGCAGTGTTTGCCCCTCGACCTCCCCTTGCACCCAAACCGCTTGCTTTACTTTTTCTCTTTTTCTTTTCTTTTTTTTTTTTTTTGTATTCTAATTATTATTGTAAAGTGTATTATCCGAACGACATGTTTGTGTATATCACTCTCAACTATACTATTGTAGGTCTGTTACAGCCACACACACACACACACACACACACACACACACACCTGTATGGGTGCGAAAGAGGGGGACATCTGTCTAGCCATTCACACAGCATCCAGCTAGTTAAAAAAAAAATGCTGCACAAAATGCACATGCCAGAAATCGTACAGTGTACACATTTACACACAATCACGAATACCCATGGACCATTGTTGCGTGCACTGTAATGGGGGGGGGGGGGGGGGGTTCGATGTGTGTGTGTGTGCGTGCGTGTAGTGAAGCTTCGCGCAATCCAGGGATTAGCCTGAACCCGGTCACACTATCTTACTCTGTGCCAAAAAAAGAAAGAAAAGAAAAAAACGGAACTGAAAACAAACCAATGTAGTGCGATGGCATTCAGGCCCTGTCGTCTGTCTGCTGTCCGTCTGTCTGCTCTGACTCCAATAAAATGAAAAAAAAAAAAAAAAAGCAAAGCACCCGAGCAGGTGACAGCGCTCCTCCCGCGTCCTTCCTTCCTTCCTGTTTTGTCACGCCTGTGTGGCGGTGGCCGATGCGTGCAGAGGGGGAGGGCAGGGGAGGTGGGATGCTCTTTCTCTCCTCAATGACCTTTGAACTGCAGTTCCGATCTCAGCACCGCTGTCTAATTGATGACGGACGACCGAGACGGCCGACGCTCAGCGCGATGAGAGTTGACAAGGAGAGGAGAAGGTAAATGGACTTTGATTTTCAATTGCTTTTTATAAATTGCATTTTATAAATTGTCTGTTTGTCCAGACTCGTGATGATGAATTAACGTTTATAAAAGCAGTCTAGAATTACTGTTATGAGAGGATGAACTTAATTCAATGTTTTGGCTCCTAATCGAGTTCTCAATTTGAATAGAACTTGCATGCGGCTGCCTTTTCTCCCCAAGCGTTGACTTGAGGGGATTTCGGTCGGGTTCCAAAAAAATCACCTAAAAATCATGAACTCTGTTCAAACTTTACTTACGGAGCCAACCACAGCGTCATGCAAAGTGCTGTACATAAGGTCCAACGTTAAACATAAAAAGAAATGGATAAAATAAAATAGCTTGGCAAGTGAGAATAAAAAAATTCTAAAACAATTATTGGAGGGAATTTTGAACGGTTCCAAATGGCAAATAATATTGGGGCAAAATCCTTCGGTTGCAATGTAATTGGTGAATCTTGAACACAACACATCCCCAGCTATGAGAGGGTGTGCACACTTTTGCAATCCCACTTTGTTCATGTTTACTTGCTCACTGTGAGGGTGGACAAGGTTTTGTAAGATTGATACTTGCCGATATTTTAGTTATCTAGACGAGGGGTGTGTTGACTTTCTCTATCCACCGTATGCGACTTCATTTGTTATTGTAAAGTGTCCTTGGGTGTCTTGAAAG
The DNA here is from genome assembly GCF_025434085.1 of Hippocampus zosterae. Classification (NCBI taxonomy): domain Eukaryota; kingdom Metazoa; phylum Chordata; class Actinopteri; order Syngnathiformes; family Syngnathidae; genus Hippocampus; species Hippocampus zosterae. The sequence continues at coordinate 1,767,919 of NC_067457.1, forward strand.
GCGCTTATAAATAAAATGTATTATTATTATTATCACACTTCTGGCTGTGCCGCATGCCAGCTCATGACACGGCAGCGTTTGTCTCTGGCAGGGCGATCAGTCGCGAGGCCGCCAGGAAGCGGCGGCGAGTGGAGTCGGAGGTTTTTGCCGATTTGTGCCGCCTGCTGCCGCTGCGAGCGTCCGTCAGGGGTCACCTGGACAAGCCGTCCGTCATCCGCCTGGCGCTCTGCTACATCCGACTCAAAGCGCTGCTGCAAGGTGCTGCAGATGATGATTTTACTCACAAATACTGACGTCGTCGAATCGAATTTTGGGGAACGTGGGTGATGTTTTGCTTCATCGCTGCGTCGCAATCCACAGACGAGATGCACGTGTCAAAGATTTTCACGGGAGGACCTGACGTCCGTCTGGATGTGAAGGACGCCGCGGTGGCCGCAGAGGAGTCGGAGGTCTACCTGACGATCTTGGAGGGATTTGTGATGGTGCTGTCTTCCGAGGGGGACATGATGTTTCTGTCTGACAACGTCAGCCGCTACCTCGGCCTCACACAGGTAATACCCGCATCCAGTTCAAGTCTTATCTGATCAAACGCCATGCCAGACACTGCAAGTGTGCCCCAGGGCTCCCTCCCGGGGCCCCTGAACTTCTCGTCTATCTCCTCTCCATCGACCTCATTTCCATGAAATGAAATGTTCTCGATCACTGCTTCGCAGATGACATCCACCTCTACCTCTCCTGCAAAGCCCCAACATACGACTTGCACTCTCCCCCCTCAACTCCTGCTTGTCAGAAGTTAACTCCAACTCACTTTAACTGCGATGCCTTGTGTTTTTATTCATTTCTATTTCTTCTTGATATTATGCCATTCTATTGTTGTCTTATGTATGTGCTGTGCCTCGTGGTACTACGTATAAAATACATGATTATTCGTATGCACACACACAAAGGTAAAAATGCCTATTGAGGATTTTGTCCCCCCCCCCGCCCCTGAGACCGAGTTGATGGGCCACAACGTTTTTGAGTTGACTCACCCGTGTGACCACGAAGAAATCAGAAGTAACCTGCGCCTTTCTGCAGGTTTGTGAGCATCTGCGTGTACGCGTGAGCCGAGTACGTGAGTCATTTTCGTTTTGTTTCATTTGAAGAAGAAGCGTTTTGGAGCGACGCAAAGCGGGACTTTGTGGTGAGGATTAAAAGCACCCTAACTTTCCAAGGACGAAGCACCAACCTCAAGTCGGCCACGTGGAAGGTTGGTCATAAATTTGAACGTTAACATTTTTTATTTTTTTTGCACTTGTATGTTTTATTTATTTTTTCTTCTCTGTCTTTGTATTTTGCTAAAATCATATTTTCACTATTTCATTTGCACATTTACATTTGTCACCGCCTTATTTAATTTTTTTTTTTTTTTACAACTCGTACTCATTTTTAAAATGATTTTTCTTCATGAGCCATTTTTTGCAACTCGTTTTCCTTTGTACATTTTGCGCACGTGACGTGTCCACTTTGCTTTGCGACGGCACCGTAGGTGCTGCAGTGCCAGGGTCGCCGAGCGAGATCCTGCGCCGGTCCCTCCCCGGCCTCATGCCTGCTGCTCACCTGCCGTCCTCTGCCCGTGTCTCACACGCTCCTCTGCGCTCGCACCTTCAGCAGCCAGCACAGCATGGACATGAGGTTCACGCACTGCGACCACACGTGAGCCCAAACACTCTCGCCAAGGTCACGTCACACACATTTTCCAACAAGTGTTGGCGAGATTCTGTGATGGTCCGATGAAACCAAGGTTGAATTTTTCAAAGTGGAGGAGACAGTTCATCATAGCAGGCAATGTGGATCTGGGGCCTTAGAGCAAGTGGAGGGAATTATGAGCAGGGGTGTGTGCACGCATGTGTGTGTGTGTGCGTTTGTGTGTGTGTGTGAAGAGTGTCGTCAATTTTAGGGTACACCCCCCACGAGCTGGTGGGCCGCTCCATATACGAGCTTTGTCACACACTGGACACAATCTGTTTGACCAAATATCACATCAACTGTGAGTAGAGAAGGTGAAGCAGCATGTGACTCATCCAAGGCTATTTTTTTTTTTTAACTGTTGTTGGTGTTTTCCAGTGTACTCCAAGAGCCAGTCGGTCAGCGGTCACTACAGGATGCTTGTGAGGGGCGGCGGGTACGTGTGGGTGGAGAGCCACAGTGCCGTGGTACCAGCGGCCCGAAGGTCCAAGTTAAGGACCGGGGCCTCGCAGCCCTACTTGATCCTCTCCGTCACCTACGTGCTGAGGTATCCGCATGGATGCGTTGATGTTGCGAGCTCTCGGCGCAATATCACAATTGTGCAAATTTGTTTGTGTGTTGCACAAGTGATGTGGAGGAGCCGTTTCTGCAGCTCTCGCTGGACCAATGAATGCGGCATTGACGCGTGAACTGCAACCGAGGACCTGATCAAGCCCTTAAATTGCTCTTTTTTTTCCATTGGAGCCCGTCATCATGGTTTGTAGTTGTTTCGGTTCAACTTGGAACTGAAAAACATTTTTGAAAATTCACCCCGAGGATCCATGCTCATGATATTTGGTAGGTACATCATTTCAGGATCATTTTGGACATTTGTATAATTCAATGTCCAAAATCAGTTTTGCTTAGCAACATGCCATTTGGTCCACATATCTATCTGGAGTAGACCAACCCAAAAAAAAAACATCTCAAAAAGCCATATCTGAAAAGACATAGGAAGTGTGACATTTTGCCGTTTTTGGATCATTGGAGATATTTGTAAAATTCAGCCCCTGAAACCAGGTCTACTTGGTCACATATCTATCTCAAAGTACACCCACCAAAAATTTGAATTTGCCACTTGAGACTCAATTTAGGCATTTTCACCCAAAAGCCAAGACTGATTGTTGATGGTTTTGGTTGCGGTCGGCAGGCAGGCAGTCATCTGGCCGCAGTGCGCGAGACTGTGGAAAGTGACCCGTTTGACTTTTTTTTGACCCCTCTCCTCGCTTCCTTTGGGGTTTCCTCCTGGGTCACCTGACACGCGGGCTGATACCGAAGGCGTCAGACGGTGGCCGCGCACGCGCACACACGTTGGGAGTGTGTCAACTTGTGTCGATGGGGAGATGTGAGCAGACGCGAGGCCAAGCCGCAACTTCCTGCATAGTCGCTCAGTAGGAGAGTTCTCGTGGGAACCGTTTCAACTTTTTACCCCTCGGCCCTCCTGCGCACTTGCTCGCAGTTTCGATACAACTGACTTTACCGCAATGACCAGAGAATACCTTCTCGGTTCCGGGGTCGATGGCTGACTAACATGACGCCTTACACGTGTTTTGAGAAAACCCAGCCCGGAATCGAACCCCACATCTCTCAACTGCCAGACAAATATGCTGACCGCTGAACTACCGCGCGGCGATTATTCAAAGGCATTCAAATACATCGGACTACAGTGTAATATTTTCTCTTGGCCTTTCATTGCTGCATCGAGTAGATGTGACGTGTGGCTTGTACTGAGGGCTTCACACCAGTGCAGTACTGTCATGGTGAAAGACACTGGCGCCCTCTAGTGTTGGTTTGCTGTCAGTAAAAAGAAATTGCTAAGCAGTGCTTCTCACTGTATTGTGTGAAGGCATTCATTTGACATGAGAAAAATCTCAAGGCACACCGCCGAACAACAATGTGGAGTAGAAAGATGAAAAAATAGACATTTTTGTTCACACACACACACAAAAAAATCTAACCAATTGAAAATTGACAAAAGAACACCCTTGTTTTTGCACATTTAACATGGTCCTATAAATTCCAATATAATATATATATATATATATGTATATATATATGTGTGTGTGTGTATATATATGTGTATATGTATAGACTACAAAAATCAAGTGTCCTCCATTCATGTGACTTGTGAGCAAGATTTCAAGGTGACCCTTGCAGTTGTCCACAGCCTTGACACTTCTGTCTGTGCACACGGCGTGTGTGTTGAGTGCATTAACTTGCATGTCGAGGGAGGAGGAACCATCCGTTTTTACTCCCCCCGCAGCTTCCTGCTGTTTCAGGTCACAGCAGCATGTGACCACTCACAACAGCGCCCCCGCCCCTCCCCTGTCATCATTATCATCATCACACCCCCATGACCTTATAGTCCGGTGGGTGTTGTCAGGCTCTCGGCCAATGGCACGGTGCCGTTGCAGCGCTCTGGCATCCTGCCAGTCAATGTGGGGTTGAGCTGATTGGAGAGAAACAACAGCTTATCTTTTATGATCTTGTTATGATTTTTATGGTCATCTCATTAAAAGAAAAGGACAGATATGACAAGAAGTTTGGTTTCGTTTTGTGCCTTGAAGCCTAAAAATGCAATGAAAAATCTTTTTATTTTTCCCTCCTGCATTTGATCTTTTGGTTGTCCTTTAAAGATGGGTTGCTCCAGGAAATACTCTAGTCCGTGGCAAACTTTTTTGACTCCGAACGGCACACTATTCACAAATTGAGTTTGGTCCAAACCATTATCAAGAGTAGAAAATGTGAGCAGATGTAAGAAAACTGGGACAAATTTCATTTAAAAAAAAGTAATAAGATTGTTGCATGCTTTAATGTGTGTACTGTATTGCAGAGTTCTTGTTTTTGCACTGACTGACTCTGATTGTGCTTGTTTGTCCCTGCGGCGAGTGCTTATCTGCCGTGCAGAGTCCACAGGTTTAAGTCCAGTCCCTTACATGCAATCTCAGCGTACAATTTTCTTCTTGTCCCCTGCGTGCCATATGAGGTCGAGTGGCACGTATGTGTCCAGGAACACGCCATCGATGCACTCTTACATAAAGGCGCTTAGAGTGGCGGAGCAGTCATGTCCAATTCCGATCAATTGTTTTTTGTTTTTTTTTTTTCATTTTCCAATCCTAGTTGTGGCAAACTCTACCAATCGAGCAAAGTTATCGATGATCATGTGTTTGTCTTCTGAAGGAAAATGCAGATTTCAGACTGTCCCTAAAGGCGACGCCAAGCCTCAGCGTGCATAAAAATTGGGACCAGCTAGCCAAGGGGTGGTACCCACAATGCCTTGTAAGTGTACCGTTGACAGCATAGTTGAGCAGGCCACCCGCGTCACCAGAGTAGAGTGGCTCCTGCTCACCCACATTCACCTCCCTCCTCTTTTCTCTCCCCTATAGACCCTTGCTGGCCATTTCGCCGCTTCAACCAGCTGTCACACACACTTCCAAGCCCCCACCCGCCACTCAAAAGCACCCATGACCTTTTGACCTCTCACACTTTGGCTCAATTGCACATGTTGCCTCGATTGTCATAATCCGTTTAGATGTGGATGGATCCTATACCCAAAAAAAGGAAAACATTGAGATTTTAATGAGAAGCATCAATTCATAAATTATCCCATGAATATTCCACTAATATGTAAAAATAGAGTTGAATGCCACAATTGTTTTGAAATAGTCCACTAGTTAATTATGACCATATTTAACTTTGTATTATAAAGTATTTTTTGCAACAAAGAAAATATCTTTGTTCATCGATTTTATGCCAGTGATGTGTCAGCACAGGCCAAACAATTCAATGCTCTTCCACTAGAGGGCAGAAGGTACAATTAATGTTCCTATGAACGTAAGTACAGTCAACCCGAAAATTGATGCTTCTGAAAATATTTATAACTGCCTGTATTAATGGTTTAATGAAAATGAAGTCAGTTAAAAGAAATAAACCAAGAACATGAAAACAGTTCAGAGATTAAATCCCGGTTGAATTTCCGCAGCAGAGTCGGGAGCGCGCACGGTCAACTGTGGCGCAAACGGGAGCGTGCACGTCTGCCTGGGTCCTCCTCCTTCCGCATCTCGTCCGCTCGCGGCTAGCCCTCCGCTGCCTTTTAAAGCAAACCCGCCCAGTATGTCACTTCCCACTCGCTCGGAGGTCGCGACACGGTGAGGAGCCACTCGGTCTCTCTGTTCAGCTCTCTCCTCTCTATCCACAGCCCGACCTCCGCTCGTCCTCGTCGCCTTTCAGTCGACTCTCGCCGCGGTCATGTATCGCTATTTCGGGGAGCTGTTGAGCCGCTCGGCGGGCAGTGCGCTGGCCTCCAGCTGCGTGGACTCCGCTCTCCCGGCGTCCGCTTCGCTGCTGCGGGTACGCCGCTACGCCGACGCGGCGACCGAGCAGCAGCCGGACGACCCCAACTTCTTCCGCATGGTGGAGGGCTTCTTCGACCGCGGCGCCGCCATCGTGGAGGACAAGTTGGTGGAGGACCTGCGGACCCGCGAGACCCCCGAGCAGAAGCGGCATCGCGTGCGAGGCATCCTGCGCATCATCAAGCCGTGCAACCACGTCCTCAGCGTGTCGTTCCCTATCAAACGGGACAACGGCGAATGGGAGGTGGTGGAGGGATACCGCGCCCAGCACAGTCAGCACCGGACGCCCTGCAAGGGAGGTGAGCGCTGGAGGACCTCCCCGCTGACAGCTAGCGGTTAGCCTAGCATTCCGTTAGCATTACCTCGCGATTTTCGAAACCGTTACCCAGCAACCTCTCTGCTTTACTTTTACTCGACAACCAATGACGTGTATTTGTTTTCTTACACTTCGGTTTTACCACTTTCGACTCAAACGCGAGTTTGAGTCATATTTAATATATCACTTCCAGCTACGTGATTTGTCGACTCGTAGCTCACATCTGGTTATCGTTGAACCACTCTTGACCTCGTCTCTTAAAAACGTTCCAGCGGTTGTAGTTGCACGTCCAAAATGACGAATCATAAGTATAATGCTTCGCCATTAGGTTTATCAGAAGAATAAATTGAGTCTTAGTTACGTCAATCTTACTTTAACATGCTAAAAACAAACTAATTGAGTACAATTCCCGACTTAAACGGATGAGAATTAAAATAAAAGGTTGCGTTGTATGTACCTTTACTTTAAAAAAAGAAAGTAAAGTATGGGCCATTAAAATGAAATGAGCTGCAGTGCAGTGGCCAGCGTGGGACTATAAAATCTGAATTCAAGTCAGTTGAGGAGGTTCATTGACACCAAAGTAGCGCTTTTCTGTACTTTTCTGGCATCTAGTGGATATAAATTAAAAGGTTAAAGGCTCGACCTTGTAGATGACAAAATTGTTTTTTTTCCCCTCTTTGAGTTTAGACTCCCCTTGGGGCGGTCCAAACTAAAGCCCAGCTGCCAGGCCACAAAATGCCACCCAAGCCGACTTTGCATACTCCCCTGTGTGCACATGTGCACCTTTGACACATTAAAGTTCAAGGCCTAATCTATGTCAGGGCATGGGACCTCCTCCCCCATGCAGTGCATTGTGGGTAGTTGACAGTGGGCAAGATGTGATGTATGGCAAAAGGGCGTGGTGTCGACGGACCGAGGGAGGGAGGCTGGTTGTTTCTCCCTGCATTCCCATTTACCCGTGACGAGTGGGGGAGGGTACCATAGAAAGAAGACTGACTCCATCATGGCGGCTGTTGCGTGTCGCTGCCGTTAACACTTGCGCACCTGCTCGATACAGAAACTATTCTTGGGCACCCGTATGTCTTCCTCCCTCGGCCGGTTTCGCCCAAAAGGCGGCTCAAGGCGATGAGGCCATGGACAGCGGGTCCAATCCACATTGGAGTCGGCAACAGAACTGAGTGGGTTTAATGATTGACGTGGCGCAAAGACCCTCGACTTTGCTCTGTAAAGTTCAACGTGGTGTTTTTGGGTATGCGCCCCCCTCCTTTTTAAGTGCAAATAGTCAATGGCCGCCCCCTAAAAACGGCCACAATTTTGCTGTTTTATGTACCGGTGGCGAAAGCCTCCGAGCGTGTCTTTGTACTGAATCCGTTCTTTGCTTTGCGGCGCTTGCTAGGATGACGTCAATGTCGCGGTGAATAAATGAAAGGGTGCGGGGGCGGGGGGGGTTATTCCCTGTGGCTTGTTTTCCTCTCCTTTAATTTGATCCCAACAACATCACAAGGTCGGGATTTTTTTCCCCCCCGTCCTGACTCGTGGTGGCTCATATGAAAGATCAGACCTTGTTTTTTTTTTTTTTAATGTTTAATTCCGTTGAATTTGATTCACATGGAACATGCTGGCAGTCGCACACTCATCACGGCGGCTGCTTAAATCTTTTGCCCCACATGTGTTCCATGAGCAATATGAAAACGAAATGCTGGATCCGTAAAACAAATGCTGGATGTTGATTGCTGGCATCCTCTTTTTTTTTTTTTTTTTTTTTTGCGTCTGCTAATCTGTTTTGTGTTTTTAGGTATCCGTTACAGCACCGAGGTGTCGGTGGACGAGGTGAAAGCTCTGGCCTCCTTGATGACTTACAAATGTGCCGTTGTGGGTACGTTGAAGCGAGTCTTTTTGTTTTTTTTTATATGATGCCACAAGCTTCTCTTTGGTCATATTTGACTTGAGAGTATTCACATTCGAAATGTGAAGCGCTCTGTCTGGAAAGTATTCACAGCACTTCATTAAAAAAAAAATTGTAACGCGGTTAGTGACTGATCAACTCATTCGCTGCCATTGACGTTAAAATGGATTTTTGACATCAATCTTCAACAATGGCAGAGAATGTGTTTGGTTTTTTTGCTTGGGGCACAATCCTACCCGTATTCTAATCCAAGTTGTTCCGCTTTGCCAGATGTGCCGTTCGGAGGGGCCAAAGCCGGAGTCAAGATCAACCCCAGGAATTACTCTGTGAGTCACACGCCACTGGCCCTCAACACCACAGCAGAGAGTTTTTATTTTATTTTATTTTATTTTTTGGACCAGAAGAAGGAATGATGTCATAATTGAACTTTTGTCTTGGCAGGACAACGAGCTGGAGAAGATCACCCGCAGGTTTACCATTGAGCTGGCCAAGAAGGGCTTCATTGGTGAGCAAACGCATTATGTGAAGTAGGGCATCTTTAATCTGCAAAAATGTCCCTTTCCACGACACAACTTTGCCCTCAAAAAGGCTCCAGACCCTTTCAAGATAACTCGACTCTACTTTCGCACATGAACGAATACAAATAATTTTTCCAACCATTAATTTTGCAGTAATTCCACAGGCAGCATTCTTTGACGCGGATTCAAATTTGGGGGGTGGGGGTGGGGCATTTCTAGCAGCCCACAGTGGGGGGAAAAAAAAAAAAACTCCGCACACAGATGCCAGCTCAGACTGCAGCCCTCCTCCCGCCTTCATTTTTGCAACCCCGCCTAAGTTTTGGACCTTGTTCTGGAAATTTTGAAACATCAGCCCAGGTTTGAACTTGGAAAGCCAAAGCTTGTGTTGATAATTTCCATCCAGAATGTCTGATTGCATAGGGGGGGGGGGGGGGCCTCCAAAAATCCACAGTGGGGCTTTTTCCTTTAAAATGCTCTCACGTTTCTTTCCCGACCAGGACCCGGCATCGACGTCCCGGCTCCCGACATGAGCACAGGCGAGCGGGAAATGTCCTGGATCGCCGACACCTACGCCAACACAATCGCGCACACGGTCAGTCTGAAAGCTGTTGGGTTGCCTTTCCCGCCCCCCCCCCCCCCCCACCCTCCTTCCTTCTTTTTGGGGTAAACAAGAAGTAGAAAGAGTGAGTCACTCCAAACCACTGGCTTCCTGCCTCTCCCTTCCCACCAGAGCAAACATTCCTCCGTCTCGCTCTCTCTCTCTCTCTCTTGCCGGAAAAAAAGAAAAGCAAGCAGCCTTCCGGACAGAGAGCTTAACTCGACAAGTTAATGATGCATGAATAATGGCTTAACAAGGCAACATTGACGAGGCATCTACAAATGATTCGTTTACTCAGCCGCTGTGCAAAGAGAGCACTTTGGGACCTCCTATTGAAAGCCGACGTAGGGGCTGGCGTGCCTCATAAAGCGTCTTTCGTTTGCGTTTCATTTGCGTCAAGCCCTAACCAGGTCCAGATAAACTTGGCCGGCCCGTCGGAATGCTTCACGCAATCACGCTCGGAGTATCTTGAGTGCGGAGCATTGTGGGGTAGTGTGAAGTGACGCTCAGCCAGTCGCCTCTTGGCTGTCTGAAACTCAAGAAGGGTGCAGTACCGCTGACGGCCGATTGGGGGCAGCCTCCTAATAATAACAGTCATTGTTGTTTTTAATTCGGTCTCGACAGGACATCAACGCCCACGCCTGCGTGACGGGCAAGCCCATCAGCCAGGGCGGCATCCACGGCCGCATCTCGGCCACCGGTCGCGGAGTCTTCCACGGCATCGAGAACTTCATCAACGAGGCGTCCTACATGAGCATGCTGGGCCTGACGCCCGGCTTCAAGGACAAGACCTTCATCGTGCAGGTGACCGCATGTGAGACGAAGGCTTTCGACGGGGCTCTGTTTGAGCCTCACTCTGATGTCATCGACTTCAGTGGCCGCCTGGGAAAAAAAAAAAGAGGCTTCATGCATCAGGCAGACAAGTCACTCAAGGAGCTTTTGCAAAAGATGCACTTAGGATAAAGATAAGGGTCCAGTGGGCACAGCAGCTTGTTGGCGACATTCAGGATCAAAAGGCTAATCTCTCTCGGATCGCGTCGGGCGCGGAGTTGCAGATTACATCTTCTCCGAGGTTTAGCCGGCGGAGAATTGAAGCTTTGCCGTTTTCACTCATCTGAAACAATGGCGACCGTTCACACCACTGACATCGGTTTGTACCACCCCAGTGAGCTGGAATGATTCTTTTTCTTTTTATGACAGGTTTAGGTCGCGGGTCTCACATTCCATTGATGTGATATTTTTATCAAAGTAAAACATAGAATGCTGGTTCATAAATTTTTTTTTTGTTTTGTCTGCCGGCGACCGAAACTGATTCATGGCATTTCCATTCATTTTCATGGGGAAAAGTGACTTGGGATCGATCCCCTTGGATTAAAGTGTGTGTGTGTGCGTGCGTGCTAGGGCTTTGGCAACGTGGGTCTGCACTCCATGAGGTACCTGCACAGGTACGGCGCCAAGTGCGTGGGCATCGGTGAGATCGACGGCTCCATCTACAACCCGGACGGCATCGACCCCAAGCAGCTGGAGGACTACAAGCTGGTAGGCCTTGTTTGGACTTGTCAAAATGGCGACGCCAGCCTGCGCGTGAACCGCGTGGCTCTCTCTCCCTGACAGCAACACGGCACCATCGTGGGCTTCCCGGGCGCCAAGCCCTACGACGGGAACATTTTGGAAGCCGACTGCCACATCCTGATCCCGGCCGCCGGCGAGAAGCAGCTGACGCGTCACAATGCCCCCAGGATCAAGGCCAAGGTGAACACGGCTGCCCCTCTTCCCACACCTCCCTTTTTGTTTCAAATTTTTTATCTCAAAAATTTTTTATCTCCCCCTCCAGATTATCGCCGAGGGCGCCAACGGTCCCACCACACCCGACGCTGACAAGATCTTCCTGGCCAACAACGTCATGGTGATCCCGGTAAGTCCTCCCCTGGAAAATCTAGTCGGCGGGGGGGGGGGGGGGGGGGGGGGTGTATTGTGCGGTGTTTGGGAAAACTGTGACGGGTCGCCCACCGCCTTGCAGGACATGTACCTGAACGCCGGCGGTGTGACGGTGTCCTATTTCGAGTGGCTGAAGAATCTCAACCACGTCAGCTACGGCCGCCTGACCTTCAAATACGAGCGGGACTCCAACTACCACCTGCTCAGTGAGTTGCACCAAACGGACGAGTGAAGTTGTCTGTTTTGTCGGCCGCCCTCGACAAAATTCTTTTTGTGCCCCAGTGTCGGTGCAGGAGAGTCTGGAGAGGAAATTTGGCAAGCAGGGCGGACCCATCCCCATCGTGCCCACCGCCGACTTCCAGGCCAGAGTTGCCGTGAGTAGACCCGCGTTTGGGAAAAGCTGGTCATGCCCGCTCCACCCGTAGAGTGCCGCATGGGTGCGCAAATGCCAGGGGATTCAGTGGGGACTGCTTTGGCTTGCAGGGTGCCTCCGAGAAGGACATCGTCCACTCGGGCTTGGCCTACACCATGGAGAGATCCGCCAGGGTAAGCAGAGCTGCGCAACATTTAGTTGATTCTTCCTGAGCAGTAGGATCAGTCGATAGGTTTTACGAAATTTGCCAGATAACTCTGCGTCCTCAAAATCCATCTGCATCTGGATGATTTTATTCTGCGCGGCCGCTTGATAAACAAAAATTGAGCGCATTGGGCATGCGAATAATTTTTCAGCAAAGTAGCTGAACCGCTAACCCAAACGTGCTGCTCCATTTGGAAGAGATGTTGAAACGCTCGTCTTCCTTCGTGATGTTCAAATATTGACATGATGGTGGCTGCAGTGAGACCGGAAGAGTCACAGAAAGGCACGGAAGTAAAAATCTTTGCAAATAAACAAAAGAAAAAAATAATTCTTGCCAGGTCGTGGTTGGAGAACAGCAAATTGGACGTGCATCCATTTTCTGACGGTTAAGTGTCGCGTGGCTTCTATTTTTTTTTTTTTGTCGTTGTCAGCAAATCATGCGCACGGCGAGCAAGTACAACCTGGGCCTGGACCTGCGGACGGCCGCCTACGTCAACGCCATCGAGAAGGTGTTCAAGGTGTACAACGAGGCGGGCCTGACTTTCACATAAACGCGTCCCTCCGTCGTCTTTCCCTCCCCGCAACAGTCGTGCTTTAAACAGCCTTGGAAACATATCGCCGCATATCTTTGTATACGCCGTCGTTTACGCGCCTTCACACGCCAGAAGAAGCAGACAAAAGTTCCACAACTGCGCAGAACAAACTATGTAGGCGGTCCAGTTTTTGTTTTTTTTCACTGTAGTTTGATGGCCACCTGTGTGCGCCCCCCGCTGGTTCAGATGAGCACTGCAGATGCCTTAATGCTGGGAAAAAGGGATTTACGTAATATCACCACAATAAAAGGAATCTTACAAAGAGTGATTGGCAAAGTTTTCACAATTAGTGACTTTTCTTTTTTAATGAAGGGTCCAGTCAACGGTTTTTGTTTCTCCCCCCCCCCCCCCCCCCCCATGAAGTTCTGTAAAGCAGCATTTTGTTTGTCTCTGTCCTCCTCCTATTTTAACCGTCCACATCATTTTCACGTTAGAGGACATTTTTTGTATTTTTTTTTTCCTTTTTGGTTGGAAAACAATAAAATGTTAAAACCTCAACTGTTGCCAAGTTGTTGTTTTTTTTTGTCTTTTTAAAAACGTTCGGTTAATATAGTAGCTAAACAAATGCATATTTTTGTAATTATGCACATTACATCTGTAATGAAGTACACGTCATACAAAGGCAGACACAAATTGTTTTTCAACACCAACAAATAACATTTTTATTTCACTTGGACACTGTAAAATCAATAATGGCGACCGGAAGCTGGGCAATTGCGCAAAAGAACCTTGGTGTCATCCTGTAAAATGCAGCGCATCGACTACATCTCCGTGACGATTGTAGGATGCCATGCAACCAGGAAGTGCACCAAAAAAAAAAATTGCATGTAGTCAGACACTCGGTATTGTTACGGAGACTTATTCTTTATAGCTCATTTCAAAGCCTTTCTTGTCGATTCACTTTGGACTTATTGCCAATTAGTTTAATGTGTGTGTGTGTGGTTGTTTCATGCATGTGTGTCTCGTTTATTTTTCCAGGGTTCGTTGTCGGGACGACACTTGACACATGGGATGCCGAGGGGATGCTGCATCCGGAAGAGTTCCACCCAAGATGGTTTTGGTTCCGGTAAAAGTCACACACAGAAAAAACCAAAACCAAAAAAGAAATTGAATGAAATATAAACAAACACCCGGACTCCTGTTAAGCGAGCCGGGGAGCGAGCTGCTGCTGGAGAGCAGGTCCTGACAGGAGCTAATAGCCCTGATTGAGGAGAGATGAGATCAAGTCTTAGGGGAGAGTTTTGCGCAAAAAAAAAAAAAGTTTTGTTATAAGAAATATAAACAAAACATTATTCATGGTTATATTTCGTCTTACCTCTCCCCCTTCACCGCCTTGCTCCATCCCACCGTAGTCTCCCTGTCGGGGCAACAGGAAAAATCACAATAAATACGTGAGGATTCTGGGCATAAGTTCCAGTGCCTGTGGCCATTTACATTGGGGGGCGGGGGGGGGGGGGGGGGGTGGGGGAGTCCTGCAGCTCAGAGCCAAGAAAGCCGTTTGAACATGCTGCAGGGCCATCGTCCAAGACGTCATGCTGGAGGTGTTAGCATTGGTTCGCCTTCACATGCTAACGTACTTGAAACCACATTGACGGGTAAAATTGCGAAAATGGAAATGGCCTTAAAATAAAAGCTCAGGGTTTTTTTTTCCCCCCTCTTTCCGAAATTTCTCTTTGTACCCAACGGAGAAAGCAAACGACTGACACAAACTGAGATTTTCTTTGTGTCTTCTGGGAACAAAAGAGCTTCAAAACATTTTTTTCCAAGTCAAACTAAGAGAACTTTTGCGGAATAGTTGAGGTCCAGTCAAAAGCTTAAGGATGTTCTGGTTGCAGTAAAGTTGCAATTGGAGAAAAAAAAAAAAAGCCGCACGAGGGTTGAGAAAAGTCGCTGACTATTGCAACCAAATGGCAAAAAAAAAAAAAAACGACTGTGCTTTAGTAAGCTAGCACTTGTTTGATTACAGCCATGTTGTTAGTGTAAGAAGTGTGCCTCAGAGGAGATGCGCTTTGAATTACGGAACCTTCGTCCAATATATTAGTAGCATGCAAGGTGTAGGCACCTGGTTTACGGACTCCTCCTAGGAGGGGCGGGGCACAGACACAAAAATGTGGATAAAAACGGCGAGAAGGGAAACGGTCCCCGATTTGGGAGGCGGTTGCCACGGTAACCGACCTGGTTCAGGAGCCCGGTGGACGCGGCGACGTTCTCCACTCCCTCCGTGGCGGCCTGCGACACCTCGTTGGCGCCGCTGATGGCCGTGTCCGCCACGATGTTGGCCTGGTCCACGGTCCGGTTGGCCACTAGGGGGCCCGGTGGAGGGGGGGGAGACATGACTTGAGGCGAGGTCTTAGACATGTTGTACGTACCGGTGAAATGTACGTACCGGTGTTTACTGACGATACAACGCCTTCCTTTGTCTTGTTACCTGACCGAGGGAAGCAAACGGAACATTTCAAGTCATTCGCCGCGAGCTCATTGGCTAGCTCATGTACCTTGTAACTTCCTGGTGGGCCAAGCAACTTCTGTCGTATGCTAACTAGTCAGCTACCTTCTCCCTGATCCTCTCATCTCTCTTCGTCCGATGAGTCTTTTGCCATTCATTCTTTGGATCTGTTCTTTTGTCTCACCAAAGCATCCCGACGGACGACAACATTGCCAGTGCGGCCCCGTACGCTCGTTACGAGCAGCAGATTAAGGGCATTTATTATATAATCTGTCACAGCGAGGGACGACGAGGAGGGATGAATGTGTGGCGTGCGAAGGACAAGGAGTTGAACAACGGCGTATTTTTTGGCGCATTTGAGGCCCTGCTGGCCTTTTTTTTTTTTTCGTGCACATGCACCGTCGGCCTGGCGCCTGCAGACACCACATTGCTGCATCTCACATACACACTGAATTGATGCAATGACACAGCTTCTTTTGCCCCCCCCCCCCCCCCGTCCCCCTGTGCTATAGCCAAAAGACATCAATGCATGTGGATTGAATCTTCTAAGCATGTTATTGGCACATTTTGCATTTAATCCGCTCTCCCTCCCTCCTCATCTTTTTTTTTCCAAGTGGAAGGTGTTAAGTCATCCGAGCGGCACGCAAGTGACACGAGGATGAGGTGACGCAGTGCCCATCTTTCTCCCCCCCCCCCTTATATAAAAACAAGAATGCACTGACAATCCTTTTTTGGTGTACAAAAAAAAAGAAGCCTCCATGTAACTTTGACAGATGATGGCGTCGCAAATTCAAATGCCGGCGTTTGATTCAGAGGAATAGCAAATGTTCTTTTTGCCCCCCCCAGAATCTTCCACGACAACTTGGCCCACCCCCGCGCAACTCTCCCTTGGCACAGGGGCAGCACAGCGCCCGCACCGCCACTCTCTTACCGACATACATGACGCCTTCCTTGGTCTTGGCTGCAGCCTCCTCCATGCCGGCTTTGGTCTTCTCCGCGGCCGCCACTACCCCCTCCTTGGCCATGGAGAAGCCCTTCATGAGTGCATCCATCCTGGGGCGACGACACGGCTGGGCTCCCCTGCTGCGGACGGTCTGTCGGTGGGTCGGTGGGTCGGCGGGCTCGGGCTGGATGCTTGAAGGTGAGCGTAAGGCAAGTGCGGGATGCGAAATGTCACTTTGTGTGTGTGCGTGAGTGTGTGTGGCTCGACTCCGCCTCCCTGGTTCGCTCCAGCTGGGTGAAAAAAGGGGGCGGAGGGAAGCAGCAGCAGCAGCAGGCTGCGTTCGCAGGAGGCAGCGAGATGCTGCAGCATTTTCACGTCATCAGTGCCTACCCGCCGCCACATTATTATTATTTTTTTCTTATCTCGTGTGTGTGGAAACACCTCCCGAAGATGCTGAGCTGGCGGTTACGTAACGAGCAGCTTCAGGAAGCTTCTCATCTAGCCCAGGGAGCTCATGTCATCGCTTGTACCGCGTCATGTTTTTGTCACTCTGGTCTCACTTGCACGGTTTTAACTGGCATCCTCTCCTATTGTCACTTCAATAAGCGGAGCAAAACGCTGAGTCTTGATTGGTGGGATTGAAGAGCATCAATTCGGTGTAATCATTGTGCGGCGTTTCGATGTAAGCTTCGAAACTAGGGTCAGGGTGTCATAGGAGGGTTGGGGTTTTAAAGTGAGGTGTTAAATTGTGGCTCGGGTTCCACCTTTGAAATGAGGGTTAGGGTTCAAAATGTTCTCTGTTGTATTTTTCAAAACGAGACCCATTTAAAAAAAGAACAATCTTAAAGATGGCGGAATCTAGAGTGCGAAACGGGTGAGACCCCCCCATTTTATTTTTATGGTCTTGGCGGCACGTCAACACCTTTTTAATAATGGTCAAATCCAGCGTCTTCCCTCATAGTAAAATGTGGAAAACATAAAAAAAACGCAAAATTTGCTGAAAAAAAACCCAAACCCCCTTCACACTTTAGAAACCATCCACATATGCACGAGGAGCCCCATTGCGACCCAATAAAAATTGCGATGGCAATTTTCCTCACAATGGCTATTTTACTGTGTGCCACTAGATGGCAGCAAAACTTCTTGCTGACTTGGTCACTTGATTGTGTTGTCAGCACCGTCATGTCTCCCTTCTTTTACTCCTGGTCATCTAATTAGAGCGAGTTATCATCTCTTCAGTGTCATGACGACGTTGCTAAGCGGGGTGAATGCGTTTGTGTGAAATGTCACCAACACGTAACAAGGCCATTTTATTCATGGGACGTCTTGAGTCATTTGGGGATTACATTCCAGGTTAAGGTGATAGATAATAAATAAATAATAGAAAAAGAAATAGATAATAATGAAATAAAATTGAGAAAAAAAACTAAATCTAAATCTCACAAAATGAACTACAATTAAACTGAAATCCTCATTTGAGTGTTTGAAACAAGAACCCGGCCTTGAAGCAGTTATTTGAAACCCTAACAGGCAGGAACTCAAAACCCTAATGTCAGACACTGATGCTTGTTTAAAAGTCCAAAGCGGTCTTAAAACCCGAACTTGAAATCTCAACCGGCGTTTGAAGCCCTCACTTTAAATACAACCTTCGTCTAACAATAACCAGGGGCGCCTTCCCCAACTTCGAGACTCGAACCTTTGTTTCAAACCGTAACCTGGGCTGCAAACGCCAAGCGTCAGGAATCCACCCTTCATCCGCACATCCCAATTCAAGGTGCGCTCGTGCATCCGTCAGACTTTTTGCACAGCGGCATCGTCAGTATGCTCCCCGCCTCCCTCCCTCCCCTCGTCCGTCTTGCCGTCTCGCTGGCTGGTTCCGTCACGCCGAGAACGGAAGCGCACGTGCGCGGGTCCTCACGTGCGGCGAGGAGGTAGACAGCCGCTCACGCGCTCTAAAAATAGCCAAGCCAGAGGAGGAGACCAGACCGGCATTAAATAGAAACCGCCGGGCTATTTTGAGCTCGGCGTCCCCCTGCTGCAATCTCGGACGTGACTTCCCTTGTTAAAAAAAAAAATCTGACTCCCATTTCCGTCCCCCGTGCGTGTAACTTTTTCTTCTGATGAATGAACGTGAGCATGCGAGGAGACAACTCCGTCACCATAACAACCGTTTCTTGCCTATCTCGTTCCCTTTGAGTTTTCTCATCTCTTCTCCTCTTAATAATCTGCCGTTTTCCCCGCGTATCAACTGGTACACGCCACACGTTTAGAATCACAAGAGAACCCCCCCCCCCACCCCCCATCCCGAAAATGTTTGTCTGGTTGCCTTCAAATGCTGCCCCACGAGCGTCCGATTTTTAATTGGGTGCTACCCGAGCGCAGCTTTTGTCAAATCTCAGTTAGGCGCTACGCCCCGAGTGTACATTTTTACAATACCGCGCCCCGAGTGCGTGGTTTTTTTTTTCCAATTTGCTGCTTTCCGAGTTGGTCTCTTTGTCTATATGAAATCTTGTTCTCCACTTGCCGACCGAGAGATGGATGGCAAAGATTCGAACGCAGGCTTACGCTGTCGGCAAGCAAAAAAAAAAATAAGTCGCTGCAAGACTTCAACGCGAGAGATTATGATCATGAAAGCGTTTGATTCTGGCTGGCTGGCTGGCAGCAGCGGCTGATCGCTAACTTGTTTTTCTCTGGTTCTCCGACGTGTTAGCCGTCCGTCTGACCCGCGATGGTGCTCCCGAGTCTTCCCAAAAGTCTTCTTCTGCAGTGACTGTCCCATCAGAAGAAGTCACCTGAATGGCGGTAAGCCAAAACCTTCAACCCGACGATGTTGCTTCTTCGGCACTCCCGAAACATGAACCCCGGCTGGGAATCTTCATTTCCAACCCGATCTTGATATGGATGATTTTGCGAAACAAAAGCGCCTTCTCAGACATGTTTATCGCTACTAAAAAGCACCCTTGATGAGCATTATGGATTTTACAAGCACATTAGACCCGATGATTTGTTTTATTGGCCGCATTTTGGACAGAGGCTCTCGTCATACTAATAGAGACAAAACCACTCTTGAAACGAGACGGCAGACGTTTGACTTTCAAAGCGGCACGTCGTCATCTGCGTATGAGCTCACGCGCTCGCCGCCCGTACAAACGGCATCCGGAGCGTCCGCGGGACGTACTTGTTGCGTGTGTCACAAGCCGGCCAGGTTGAAGTTGCTAGCGGAACTTTCAAAGGCAGCCATGTGATGTGAAATCAATCGACGGATCTGCTCAGATGATTAGAAACGGCTGTCGGGGGGTCATACAGAAGCAAAGTCAGCTAGGCCTGGAAATAGGACTTGAAGGCCCGGCCCTGACTTGGAGGAGCTCAGAGGGGTTAGGTGAGGCGAGCCCATTTCAAGATTTGAAAACCAACAACAGGATCTTAACTCAAAAAAGGAGCCAGTGAAAGGGATGCCAGACTAGGAGGTCTGTGCTCCCTCTTACAAGTTCCAGTTAAGAGATGAGCAGCAGCATTCTGGAACAACTGGAAAGGCTGAATGGAGGATTGTCTGACTCCAAAGCATAGTGCATAACAGTCGTCCAATAATCAAGGGTTAATATATCACCTTCACCCACTCGCCCTGTCCATCAGCGCTTGGAATGTGTTTGATGAAGAGTGACTGGAGAACTCTGGGAAAAAAAACCTCGCTTGCCTTTGCCTTTGCCTTCTGCGTCTCTTGTTGTGTTTGTTTTGCTTCCCCCTCCGCCCACTCGTCTTTCCTTATTAATCGTATCAAAGATTGAATTAGCATTAGATTTGCATATTATTTTTTTTTTCCCTCTCGCTTGAATCCCCCACCTGCCCCGCCCCGCCCCCTTCCGTCATAAAAGACAACAGCGTTTACAAGCCCAGAGGAAAAGCTTGGGATTGTATAACCTCTGTGTGTGTGTGTGTGTGATGCATACAGTGTACGTTGTTGAAGACAACGTTGTGACTGTAAATTGTGTCTTGAAAGTGCACGCTTGAAATGAAAACCCCCGGCGGTGGCGTGGGCTCTGCTTTTGCCCCTCTGATTTGTTCTGTACATTTGCACAAATGATCCCTTGTAAATCTTTCGCTCCGGCTCGTAATCTGGCTTCTGTTATGCAACGTGTAACAAGGTCAGGCTCAATGTGAACACAAAGGAAGTGCAGTACCTGGAATACACGTCAACCCCAACTTGAATATGACACTTGGGGTGATTTTTAATAAGCTGTGCAAAGGTGGCGTGAAATTTGATGGAAGGACACTGCTTCTTCTATCCGGCCATCACTTGTAAAAGAGGAGCCACAAAACGAGGCAGAATTCATATTGGGTCTTTTTTTTTTTTTGCCCCCGTCCATGTGTGTGTGTGTGTGTGTCGGAGGAGGACAGCAGGTCGGACATGGGATGTCCAGATGGCAGAAAGCGAGAAAAGACTAACGAGGGTTGAGACACGCCACATGAGGAGGCGAGCGGTGGAATCAAGGGGTTAAAGGGATTAGCGCCATCGGAGACGCCGGAATTAATGAATGTTAATATGGGATTGAGTCCATGCCAAGATTAGGCGTGCGTGCGCCATCTGATGACAGCTAATTAAAAAAAAAAAAAAAGTTTTGCCTTCATAAACTGATGGATTGAGCAAGCTAGCGGCTAACTAGTCAACCGACTGACTGACTAAGTGACCAAGCCAACCAATCAAGCACCTCTCACCAGTAAGCACCAACCTTGGCAACTCACTAAGTAACCAACTAACTAAAAAATAATAATAATAATTCCAACTTCCCCAACAAAACATGTACTCCAATTAAAGCAAAAGGGGACTTATGCTAAGTGGCTATGCTAATCAACAGCTGTCAATCAACAGTGGTCATTATTTTCTTTGTAAGGTCCGCCATTGGCGGCTCCCGCATGCCTGCGGAGCAGCAAATGTTGTTAGCCGGAGAAACAAAGACGAGTCGGTAACAAGTAAAGCAGAATGGGGAGGAGGGGGTGGGGGGGGGGGTTGTAAAGTGAAAGAGAGAAGGCAGAGGTGATAATGAGGCAGTGACATCAGTTCCGACGTCTTTTTTTTCCCTTTTGTTTTTGTCACTGAGCAAGCGGCGCAAGGCCGGAGCCGGATTTGTCCGTCCGTCCCCGTCTTCACCTTGTTCACATCAGGCCTGCTCCTTGCCTATCGACCAATCGGCTTTCTCCAGCGACTCGTGTCGCGTCCAGATGTGCTTCGTCTCCTCTTGTCAGTTTACGAATATACTTATGCTTGGTCTTTTTTTTTCTTCTTTCAACTCCTACTCCCCTGTCTCGATTCTTCTGCTCCTTGTAGAATAGGGTGCTGTTTTTCATCATTAGGTGTGCACACATCCCCCCCACAACCCCCCAAAAAACGTTTTTAGTGGGGCTGGATGAGCCAAAGGAAATTTTTAAAACACTTCAATGAGGAATATTGACTATGTGGAACCCCCCCCCCCCCCCTTATAAATCAAAGTCCTTATTTCACTCCGTCATAAGCACAGCTGATTCTCATGTTGACATTGTGCATATTTTGAAGCATCTTTGCCTGATATTCTGCAAACTTCTCCAGGTACTCCGGCCTCCTCTTAAATTCCCCAAAATGAGGATGCTCAGTTCAGTAAAGTGTCAAAATTGTCCTGAGGTGTAAATCTAAGGGATGAGCTGGGATGAGCTCCAGCGCGCCTTCATTAGACCCGAAAAAATCAATCAGCATCCAACAAAAGAAGCGATGATTTCTTTGCAAGCGAGTAAACAACAAGGATGTTAAATAATCCCCCACCCCCACCCCTGCCACCTGACAATTGACCCCACTCTCTAGTGACATGATTTGTATGAAGGACTGGAAGGCGGGCCTGGGTGACATGTCACCTCGCGGTTCACAAGTGTCTTTGCTTGGCTTCACTTCTTGGCAACCTCTCACGCGGCACAAAGCTGCAGGAGAGCTCGCCGAGAATGTCTTTCCGCGTGACCCCCGCTTGTACCCTGCATATCCGAGACATACAGTACCATAAGGACGTTTATATTTCCTGTTACGTCAGCAAATGGCTTGCTCTTGTAACTTCTGCGAAAGAGCACAAGCGTCCACTTGATCGCCGTGTAATTCCTCAATCGGGGCCAGTGAGCGTGATGTACACGGCGTTCAAAAGAAAGGGCGGAAAGAAAATAGATTTCGATACAAACTCCAAACCATAAGGTGGCAGTAGTGTACACTTAAAGTAAACATAGTAGTACTAGTAGTCGTAGAAGGAGTTGCTAAGTGGCGGTTTTGGCGATGACGTAGCCGGGCAGGTGCGCCAAATTCAACATGGAGGCCATTGACGTCTTTGAAGGTAACAAAGATGAGTTTGCTGAAAGAAAAGAAAAGAAATGCTTTTGATTCCGATACAAACGTCGCTAGCACAACGCAGTAACTTTTCCGGCGTCGCCGGAAGACATCACATAGTTGCACCGTGATTGGCTTGTCTCACGTCGTCTTTGAAATCTTTGTGGGGAATGTCCCCGTTTGCCCGAGTGCCGTCGGGCCCAGGGCAGAAAGCGTACCGCTTTGGTCAACTTGACTGTAAACGAAAGGGACGTGGCAGTCAGCTGAGTCGCCGCTTCGGGCCGTTGCCGCCGCTATCCTAAATTTTTCTCCCTTGTGTTCACATGTGATGACATGAATGGCCAATTGACAAGCGCCGCACCTCCTGGACTCGTCCAATCCAAAAGTGGAGCGCTTACAATTTGTTCCATCCATAAAAAAAAGCACAGTAAAGATTTGTTTTGTATTTATTCTTTAAAAAAACACAAAAAACAAACAAACGGATAAAAAGACAGACAATTTGACTGTTTTTTTTGAACGGTGGGTATTAAAGAACCTAATTTGGGGATTGTTTTGTGCCCCGACTCCCAAAAAACCCCCCAAAACTAAATGTACCCAAGTAGTAGTCTGTAACTCATGCCATATGCGCCCCCATTCAACCCCCAGCAGCTTCCTTTGTACCGACGTGCTCTGCGTCTCACCTTCCGATTTCAAATCTGGCCATTTAAGGCGACCTATTGGACCACATCGGGAGACGTGCTGTTGTCACAAAGGCTGTTCTTGTTTCCAACAGACGTGATCCTCTTAAATGAATGCCAATCGCCTCTCGGCATCATGGGAGAGCAAACTTGTGTCCCAAAATGTGTTGCTCAGATTTATGTATTTGTTTTGTTTGTTTGTTTCAAGGTGCCATGAGTGATTGAAGGTGTTCCTCAGGGTGGTGGCTGGGAGGCAGATGGATGCGAAGGCCACGCAAAGGTCAAGGGGCCGCAAAAGATTCCGGATGTATTCCTGTGAGTGATGCCAGCACCCCCCCCCTCCTCCCGCCTACAGTCTATAGTCCCAATTTCTTTGTCGTAGCGTCCGAGAGGCGCTCTGCCGGGCACGCTCTGAGAGTTAGCGCGCATTACGAAGAATTAGTCTGTATTTGGGCGCATTAGCCCTGCGTTATTGGTGTAAATTGAACACGCAGGCACGCGGATTTTAGCACAGTTAACCAGCAAAACAGGTTTTAGATTCGCTTTTTTTGTTGTTGTTGTAAAAATGCCTTTAAAATAATGAATTCTATTTTCCAATTCATTTTTGTACTTTCATGTCATTAATGTATTTAACTTTTATTTGTATTTTTTCATAAATATACAGTTATTAAATAGTTATTTGTGTACTTATAATAATAATAATAATAACAACAGATTTTTCCCATTTCTGAGAACGCGTCTGATGGAATGCGTCGTTGCGTAAGCAGTGAAGTGGATGTCAGGGTCGGGGCGGGGGGTTAAGTTGTCATTTGTGGGTGAGAATCCCGATTGATGGTGGAGGTCAGATGCGATAAAAGGCCGACCGGCGATGAAGCGCAGATCCCATTGGGTCCGTGGTTCCGATTGCTCTCATCCCTGTGGGGTTTTTTGACACCGTGCCATTAGTTCCAATTTATCTTCCAGCTGCCGGCAGCTTAAATGTCATCTCAGATCTGCCGAGTGCAAGCGCCTTGGCGGCGTAAACTGCCAAGATGTGAAGACAAAAAGAGACATGTTGCATTATGGGAAAGAATGCACCCACCGGCCACTTCATTAGGCACACCGGCACCGACTCATGGCAAGCGGCAATCAAGTCGTGCCGGCCCGTTGGCATACGTTGCGTTAATTAGGCTTTGCTGGATTTTTTTAAAACGGAGCACTCAGCTCAGTTGTATTTAGACTATTAACAATTATTAATTTTTTCTCTTAATCCTGTATTGTATTTTAATGTGTGCTCGTGTGTGTGTGTGTTTGCGCGTGTGTGATGTATCGCAGCTGAGATCACCGTTAAAGATGAAAAGCTGGAAAGCGGTGTTAAAAAAAACAACAACAGCAGACCTACTGACACATTGCTGAGAAATACGTGAATGTGGGATTTGAATGCCGCACAGTGAGAGAGGAAAAAAAAAAAAAAGAGCGCGCGAGACGCACAACTCCATCTTCTCCCCACACCCTCTCAGCCCCCCACCCTCCCCGCAACGCTCCCAGCATCAACCCATGCAGTCACACTTTGGACTCCACTGCTGCGCGCTCACTATGAATGCGTCGCGCTTGCTTCGCCCTCCTCTCAGCTGAGACTTTTACGGACATGCAGCGTGTGAGTGAGTGAGTGTGTGTGGGTGTGGGTGTGGGTGTGTGAGCGCAGCGCGGAGGAATGGACTCCCGGCTGCTGACCAGACCCGGCATGACCACGGCAGAGCCCGCGTGGAACGTGAGCTCCATCGGTCCGCTGCACCGGATGCTGGAGCTGGTCCCGCTCACCACAGCCGTGAGTAAAGCAGTCACACACGGGGGATGGCGAGGGACAGAATCAAAAAATGTTTTTTCATTCATAAATTCATACGAGCAAGTAAGTGCGACTGAATGAATGAATGAATGAATGCATTCATGCATGCATGAATGACAAAATCCCTCCAATCCTCCCCTGCCATCATTCACAAGCATCCTGAATGGACGCAATGACTTGTTTCTCTTGTAGTGGTGCGAGGTGGTCTTAAAGTGAAGCAAAAGCAGCTGTGGTGGGTGTTGGCATGAGACAAACCCCCCCCCCCAAAAACCCTCAGGATTTCAGTCTGCCAGGACGTATTTTATGTCCCCCAGCATCGCAGTGAGCTCAAATCAGTTTGTTTATGTGCTGCTGTGGCACCAAAAAGCTGACGAGAAAGTGCATTCAAGAAGCAGCGGCGGCAGGGTGGATGTTTTGCTTTTTGACTCCTACAAGCATCAGATCCCCCCCCCGCCTTTCCCAACTCTGAGCCCCCTCCCCATCGCCTCATCCTCCTCCTCACTCTGGAGGAAAGTCCTCTTTTTTTTTTTTTGTCAGGAAGCAAGCTGCTCTGCATAATCGACTCACTGTCGTGGTGGAAAGTTGGGATGGAGAAGTGGGGAGGGTACGAGGGGGGGGGGGGCACCATCACATGGGGTTCTCCCCGCACTTTTCATTTCAAGAGAACATGAGTCACACCTGTGTTATCGAAAGGGAACCAGTGCCAGACCCGGACCGATATTTCCAGACATTTATGACATTGTGTGTCAATTCAAAGGTTCACTGGCCTTGTAATTTGGAATTAAATCACATTTTTTCATTGAATTAAAAATATGTGTATGTATTGTTACCAAAAGTCCTATTAGTTAGCCGCCCCCCCCCTACTATAAATTGTTAAGTAGCGCATCGCAGCTTTTAAAGCGGCTACTTTGCGTGCCTTGATTTACGTCCGTTTATGGCCACCATACCTTCCCCTGGGAGTATTCCGCCTGTTTTAGTGCCTTTTAATGATGCTAAAATTACAGAATCATTGATGACGTTTTGGGTGAAACTCACCACGAGGTAAAGGGGGGGGGAAGGTCTGAGATCACCATGTCTTATGATTTATGATGTTCATGTTTGAGTGCCTCGGGGATATCCCAGTTGTATTGTTGGGCATTGACTGCCTGTTATCACTGCGCGCAAATGTGGTTTGCGGGCCTTCAAGATCAAAGATCAATATCCAGATCCCTGTTGGTCATTTGAGCCATGTCCAGTTGCCCTTCCCAAACTAACACCACATCAAGATTTGGGGGTGGCGTAGGTCTGTTTGTTCAAGTGTTGTCATGATTGGGTGACTCTGATTGGAGAAAAAAAAAACCCAAATATAAAAAAAAATGCTTTGCCATGGCAACACGTTAGGCGAGTCCTTCGCCATCATTACGACTTCCTTTTTCGCATTTGGCGTTACGCTCCATTTTGTATTATCGGCGCTAATGAAATTGGGCCAGTGATTGTGCGCTTTTTTTTATGAGGGACACTGTCCTGGAAAAGTGGATTCCGTTGCCATTACCTTGGGCCGCATCATTTTTAAAAATGTTTATGTTATTATTTTAACAAGCGAGTCGCTTTTATTTGATTCAATTGACGTGTTTATTTGATTGAGTTCACTCTAGCCCCCTGTTGGATTGGAATCTGGAATTCTGTCGTCATAAAGCCACTTTTTGTTGTCGTCGTTGTTGCCAGGGCGCCGTGGCTCCAAGCCACCTGTTTCCAACGGTGGACGTCCCGGACCACGCGCACTACACCATCGGGGTGGTCATCCTGTTTGTGGGCATCACAGGCATTCTGGGCAACTTTCTGGTCATATACGCTTTCTGCAGGTGCAGACCTTCCTTTTTTTTTTTTTTGATTTACAAAGAATTACAACAGTGCATATACTGTATGCATTTGAGGTTGGATTTGTTTGTGTAAATTGATTTTTGGGGGGGGGGGTCGACTTATTTATATATTTATTTTTTGCACTTTGCTTTTACAGGCAATTTATTTTCATTATGAAAATAAATATATTTATTTTTAAAAAATTATTTTATTTTAAAATAAAATATAATAATAATATATAATAATAAATTTATTTATAAGTTTTATTAAAATGTATTTAAATTTTATTTACTTGTGGTTTTATTTTTGCTGTCTCACCTAGTTTTTTGCACCTTATTTTTTTGTTTTGTTTTTTTATTGTATTTATGTCAGTATATATTTATTTTTACTTTTATTTGATTTTTTTTTTTTTTTTTTAGTATTTATGGTATTTTATTTTGACAAAGTCCTAATCTACCCGCAGAAGCCGAAGCCTGCGGACGCCGTCCAACATCTTCATCATCAACTTGGCCGTTACCGACTTCTTCATGTGTCTGACTCAGGCGCCCGTCTTCTTCGTCACCAGCATGCACAAGAGGTGGATCTTCGGCAAGAGAGGTAGCCTCGTCGTCAATCGCCAAGTCACATGCGCGCCGGCGTTGTTTTGCTCGCCGCCTTATCGAGCGTGAATCGCCGTTAACATTCCGGCGGCGTCGCGCGCGCCGCCGTCATCGCTTACTCCTGGCAAAGCGGCTGAAGGACGTCTCTTCCTGCCTGATTCCATCACCCGGCGTGTTGAAAAATGTGTGTGTGTGTGTTTGTCCCAGCGGGAATGTAGAACGAGAGGATCCGCTGATCAAACGGTGATAGTCGTCAGAGAGCCTGTTTTCCTTCAGGAGTTGTCCTGACCTTCATGAAAAGGGCCGATCATCGCCACCACCTCACCGATGTCGATGGGGGGGGGGATCATTTTTTTTTTTAGTCAAGAAAAGAAAACGGCTTGAAAAGAAAGCAGTACATTCCCTCGCCCACCCAAAGACCCAAGATGCTTAAAGAGATTAAAAAAAAAACCCACCAACAACTCCCCTTCGTCTTCTCAATCCTTTTTTCTGTTCTTTTCATCCTGTTAATTATGGATTGACAACACACAGGTACAAGCGGGGGCCTGGAGATACAAATGAAGTCAGTTCCACGACTACATAATCCGTTTTGCTCGGTGTCATTGGCGGGTGCTGTTGTTTTTCGGGATGAATTTGATCTCCTTTTTTTTTGTGTGTGTGTGTGTGTCGCTGTTGTCCACTTTGCTGCCACTCTCCAACTTCTCCCCGTGCATGTGTGTCTGTTGTGAGCAAGCGTGCGAGTGCCCGTGAGCGAGTGCGTTTGTGCAGGAGAGTGACTGCCAACATGTTTGATGCTTTGCTTTTGAAATAAATATGCTAGGCCTGAGGATACGGTAGCTGATTAGCCCGTTATTGGCTGATTTTGTCCAAACGTGTGTGTGTGTGTGTGTGTGTGTGTGTGAGGGTCATCCATTAGAAGCATGTCAGGCGTCTTCATGCATAATGGATCGACTTGATCAAGTCAATCAGGAGGTATTTTTGCAGTCCTGCAACGGCTGAATGACAACGTACGCATTGCATTTATTACAGCGGGGAAAAGTCAATATTTGAATTTCGGACGGCAGCATCACATTTGTGTTCCGCCGCCTGCGATGTTTTCGACGCTGTGGGGAAAAAGTATATACAGTATGTATTTTTTGCTCACTTCCGTTTCCCTTGTTTGTCATGGCGCAGGCTGCGAGTTGTACGCCTTCTGCGGCGCCCTCTTTGGCATCTGCAGCATGATGACGCTGATGGTGATCGCGGTGGATCGCTACGTGGTGATCACGCGGCCCTTGGCCTCGCTGGGGGCCATGTCTCGCAGGAAAGCGCTGAGCATCGTGGCGGTCGCCTGGCTGTACTCCATGGGCTGGAGCTTGCCGCCCTTCTTCGGCTGGAGTGAGTGCAAACTTTTGTTTGTGTGTGCCGACGTGCACGCGTGCGTGCGTGCGTCTCCGATGTGCCAGCCTCCTTTAGCGTATGTCAACACGTCAGTCACAAGTGCAAAAGCAATTAGGTGATATCGCGCCCAGAGGGTTTACCTTACTTCACACCGCTGCTGTCTTGTTTTTTTTTTTCCCCCCGGGAGCTGCTTTACTCTACAGCCTGTCCAACACGCACACTTACACACACACACGAGTGAGGGATAATTGCTGGTTTTTGTCTTTGGCCCTCCACATTTTCTCTACAGATGGCACTTGGATGCAAGCACAATAAAACGAATGTTTATTAATGCTCGGAAACACGGTGGAAAATTCCCTTAATTGCTGGTAATGGACACACTCGCGCAGGTGGCTGAGTTTTGAGAGGTGCTGAGCAAAAATAAAAGAAAAATAAACCAAAAAAAATGTGTTTATTTTGGCCGAGGTTCCACAGAGGTAGAAAAAGTGCTAGTCTACAGACAGGACAATGAGGGGACCGCAGACAAATATGAATTTTAGTCACTGCTGTCTCTAAATATGATGAATTAAAAAAAAATAGTCCAAAAAAAAAAAAAGTTCAATCGGAACATGGTAACTTCCTGTGTTATTTTGCGATCATCCAGACAGAAAGTCAGAGGACCAAGGACAGAGCTGTGGGGAATGTCAAACATGAATTTTGTCACAGAACTGTATCAAAATGAACGTTGGCAACTCCCTCACCGTCGCAAACACCCTCAACACACTTCATGTGTCGTATGGATAATATGTACTGTACGTTCCAGGTGCTTACGTTCCGGAGGGTCTCATGACGTCGTGTTCGTGGGACTACATGACGTTCACGCCGGCCGTGCGCTCCTATACCATGCTGCTTTTCACCTTCGTCTTCTTCATCCCGCTGATCGTCATCGTCTTCTGCTATTGCTGCATTTTCAGGGCCATCCGACACACCACCCGGTCGGTATAACTCAGTCACTGAGAAACGGTAGTAGGAAGTAAGAAAGTGCAAGTACTGTACTTAATCGTACTTAATCGCATGAGTACTTTAACCAGCTCTGCTGCTAAAGCTAAAATGCTAAACGCCGATGATGCCGGGCAGGGCCTTCGAAAAGATCCACTGTGAGGGCACCAGGGAGTCGGCCAAGAGGTTCCACAAGATGAAGAGCGAGTGGAAGATGGCCAAAATCGCATTGATTGTTATCCTGCTGTTCATCATCTCCTGGGCCCCCTACTCTTGCGCCGCGCTCACCGCTTTCGCCGGGTAGGTGTGAGCGTCACACAGCAACACAGCGCGTCACTGTCTTAGGAGTATTTTTTTTTTCCAATCATTGAATGAAATAATGACATTTTTTTGTGGTCTCAACTGATGACCTTTTCATTTTCTCTTTTTATCCTTCGTCTCCTGAATGTGTTTTTCGATTTAGGTATGCAGACCTGCTGACCCCGTACATGAATTCTGTCCCGGCAGTGATCGCCAAAGCGTCGGCCATCCACAACCCCATCATTTACGCAATCACTCACCCCAAGTACAGGTAGGGCGAACACCGAGGGGATGCATGTACAACCAAATTTGTCTAATTTCGTATTTTTATTATAAAATGAACCCCACAGCTGTCGCTTTGTGTAAGCGTAAAAAGCTGGATGGGAGCGGATTAAGACATTCAATCTTAAACACGGCTGAGCCTGAAATACTTTTCTTCTTTGAATTTTTGTGACAAACATAATAGCGTGCCACCCTCTAGTGGCCGGCAGTGGAAATAAACATGAGGGAGAATTGAATGCAAACAATTCTAGATGTCGAGAATATTTCCCGGCATGACTCGACGTGGATGTGGGTAGGTCTGCAATCAGCCGCTACGTGCCCTACCTGGGTGCGCTGCTGTGTGTGCGCGTGCACGACCGCTTCAGCAGCAGCAGCTTCCAGTCCACCCGCCGCTCCACCCTCACCAGCCAGTCGGAGAGCAATCGCCACTGCAAGCCTGCCCAATCTTCCCAGTCGGACAGCGAATCGGTGAGTGCCGCTGGCGTGTCTTTATGGGATGTCCGTGTTGTACCCCGTCGGGCCTCGTTGACCATCGCGTTTCCCCTTTAGGCCCGCTTCTCCGACATGGACGACGACACTTCCCTCCGAGCGCCTGTGAACCATCAGGCGCCCTGTGATGTCAGACATCCGCGACGTTCCAGCCAGAGGTTAAAGGTAAAGCGGTTGGAAGCAATGTTAAAATTGGTTGTGGACATGCGAGTCTCCTCGTTCGCCTCCAAAAAGTCTTTTGTCTGCAGTCGCCGCATCAATAAACACAAGAGAAGCTCTTTCATCGGCAGCTTTACTTACCGACTGAATTGGGATGTCTTTCGGGCAACTTTATTAGCTCCAGTTCTGCCAAATGCAATTTGGATGGTGCTTTCCAGTGCAGATGGACAATGACCCAAAGCATACCGCCAAAGCAGAGTCTTAGAGGGCAAAGAGGTGGCAATGTTTTGTCGTGACCGAGTCAATCACCTGACCTGAATCCAATTGATGCCTTGCATTCCATTTGCTGAACGGCGGCAATTGATGGGGAAAACGCTCCAGGCAACAACAAGCAAGTCTCCGAATGGCAAAATTGTGATGCGCTGTTGGGTGTGGCCGAACGAATTAAAAAAAAAAAAAAAAAAGTCATCACATCGGTTGGCCTGACTAAAAATGGAAAAGACCTGCTGACTCGAGACAGAAAGTTCTTGTGATCAAGTCGGTCACATGGCTTTGGGTCTCCATCACATGTTTGAATGGGTGCTGCGCCACGGCGCCACTTTGCACGTTGCCTTCGGCGCCATACAGTAAAAAGATGCAGCATATATAAAACAAAAGAAAAACTTGGGGGGGGGGGGGGGGGGGGTTCAATTTTCTCACAGTTTTGAAAAAGAACATTTAAAATCCCTCATTTCGCGTTCTTGAAGTATTTCGCGACAATTTTGCTTCTTTGACTCGCATTCAGGCATCTTTGTCGTGGGGGTGGAGGGGGGGGTCGACCTTAAACAGCTGCCTTGTCATTTCGCTTATTTCCGATGCTTTGTAATCGGCAACCTGTCACATGCTGCTTTCTTTCAATGTGGGACACGTGGGAGCATTTCCGTCTCTTCACGTAATCATCTTAGTACAGCCAAACCAGGCGCGTACGCACAGTGGCAAGTTTCCCTGAGACCTCCATTACAGCGGGTCCAAAGAGTAATCCAGTAATCTGAGACTTTCAGACTTAATCCACAACTCTCATTACATCCCACCCCCTCAACTCACTTATCAGACCAAGAAAACAGGCGACGGTTGATAATGTTTTCTGTTTGACCTCTGACCCCTGACCCCCATCTCGTATTCTACCATCTGTAATATTCGAGAGCATCCGTAATCTTTGATTTTCATGTGATGATCGCGCCTCGCCACTGAGTTACAGGCACTAATTTGGCAGCCCAATCTTCTCTATTTAGTTCATTATAGTTCAGTCAAACACAATTTGCAAATGTTTTTGAAAATATATACTTTTAACTATCATTTTAGATTTTTTTTTTCAAAATGATGACGTGACAGTCCAAAAGTTTGTTCATTTTTATTTCTTTTCATGACAAAAGTGCTGTCACTTTTTTCCTATTGCTATGTAACCCTCCCGCACGTTTTCCTGTGCGCAGTGTGAGACGGAAGCCGAGGACATCTCCATGTCGGACCTTGGCCTCCTGGCAAAGAGTCGCCTCCCCGCAAGTGTAAGCTTTTTCCTGACCTTTGGTGTCATTTTAAGTTTGCCAATCAGAAAAGGGTGTGATGATTACATTTATGAAACCTTCAACTTGAAAAGGGAAGCATTGTGAGCACTACATTTTTAAAAACGCTGATGAAATAAAAATAAAAAGCCTTCAGCAGGCGGCAACTGACCCCCGGGCCAAATTTTGGACCCCCTGCATTTAGCCGCCGCTGTTTTTCTTCCCACATTTAAGCGACTTTGACCTTTCCAATGAATGAAATCCCAAATAATCCAATCAAAAGCACGCTGACTCCTCAAATAGAAAGGAGCGACTTTGATTGATGTAAAAAGGGGCTTTTTTGTTAATCACAATCTCTCAAAACTGGTGGGCTATTTTTTTTAGAACAGACCCGTGGGCTACTCATGTTGTCACTTGGGCCTAACAAATATCTGCTGGCACAGGCGCACTTTAATCAACAGTGTCCAAAAGGCATTTGTGAAAGTACGCTGGAGCTTGCACTTTGTGTGCAACTGCTCACCCCGCCCCTCAACAAAACTAAACAACAACAACAACAACAAATTAAATAATTTTTAAAAGTCTTTTTTGCATTTCATAATGAAAAATATCTCATTGCTTTTCCCAGCTGTCTCGAGCAGCGGACGAGTTTGGTCCGCAGCTCATCTGCAAGCCGACGGCCGCCAGTATCGTCACGTCCATATCCAGCCCTTCCATACTACACAGCCCGCCCGGTTTCCATGGCAACCACAGCAAAAGCTTCAGCCCCGTCGCCAAGGCGTCACTGGACATCGCACGGCTGGACGCGCCCTCGGCAACAGCGTGAGCGCCATCGGACGGACAGACACGTGTGTAAATGTGGATTTTTTTTTTTCTCCCACCAAATAGCAGCATACGATCTGCTAAAAAAATGCTAATTTAAAGCTCCAGCACGCACTGTTGCCCAGTCATGAATCATCCGGTATGTACTGAATGTCTTGGGCATACAAATGCCGTTTTTTTTTTTTTTTTTTTATCGACGACATAAGTAGGGTCCAACTGATTTAACCGGCTGATCTTAGCACTTTTAAAATCGGCGAAAATCTGCCAATTTATTTATTTTACCTTCTTGCTGATTGTTGTTGTTGTTTTTTTTTTACACATTAATATATTGCAACATAAGAAAAAGATGACATTGAAATATTGCTCCCCCCAAAAATTGTCCAATTTTTGGGAGGTTCCGGAACAAGCACACGGTGCACACTGTTCCTCTCCTGTGATTGGTGTGCGAAAAATTGCATCGGGCGTTCGTGATAATCGCCGGCTGGCACATAAGTAAACAGAACAACTAAAAATAATCCAATCCAAAAAATGCAAAAATAAATCGACGGGCGCATGGACATGCGCGAAGAACGTGTCCTACAGAGGAATACAATTGCGCCTGTGAGTCACGATCTCTGCCACATAAGCACAATATTCTGATGAAATGACTATTAGAGAATTATTAAATACAGAACACATGTATGTACACACACACACACACACAACACGCGTTCTGTTCTGAATGTATAGACAATTGGGGACATTAACTGTAAATATGATATGACGAATCATAGCAAGTGTACATTGCGCACCCCCAAAGTCCCGTTTTGTTTCTTCTTTGTCCAAAGATGTTGTCTCCGATGGTTGTTTGTATTTATTTTTCTAAATAAATTTGTTGCTACGTTGTGTAAGATAATGTGGCGGGTACAAGAGAGTTGCGTTGAGTGAGATGGTGTTTTGCGTCGCTATGTTGCGAGTGTCTGCAAGACGCGACAGAACACTTTCTCTTTCATCGGGAACTGCTTCAAACAAAGTGTATGCAAGAAAAGTCGTTAAGATTGCATGACTGCGTCTGATGTGTTGTGTTGTATTATTTTGTCATTTTATGTTAACTGTTCTGTTGATGGCGGCGCGGGTACCCGCAGCGGCTCCTCTCTCTCTCTCTCTCTCTCTCTCTCTCTTTCTCCTGCGGTTGAGAGGAAAGAAATGTCATCTGTGCTGAGCACATTTGACAATAACGTTGACAATGATAAAATGAAACATTGAGACAAACGACCACGACGACGATGACGACGGCTTCTTCCCCCGCTGGACTTGAGACAAGTCTGTCAGTGTAACTGTGGCGCCCTCTACAGGTAAGAGATTACACGTCAGAGCACTAAACACTTATCTTAAAAGTTTTTTTCAGAATTGCTGATGCATTGAATCCGTTATTCAATGTTCGTAGGACAACAGATATAACTGCTCATTTTAACCCATTCAGTACCAACCAATTCTAGACCAAGTCTGAAAAGACGTGTAAAAACGTCTTTGGGAGTGAATGAGTTAATAAGATTCGACTCTTTGTTTTTATTTGTGGTTTCATACTGCATAATGCCCTAAAGTCCCATATAAAAAAAAACCACACATGCGCCCACAAAAATATATAATTGTAAATATAGGCTGCGATAATGCAACGTGTCACCACCTTGATCCTCCAGCCTTTGTTACCGTTATTTTTAGCACCGCACGCGCTCACGTGGCACCCGCACGTTATATTGATACTCATATTTTCTTTCCTGACGCCACTGGAAAAAAAAAATGGTGGGCGCGTTAAATCCTCTTTGCGCTTCATTTTTATTTTATCTTCTAGTTTTGGAGATTAGCAGATTGTGACGCGCGCTCTCGCGTTGTTTGTTTACAGGCGTCCTGTGGCTGCTATTTGAATTCCGCCCCGCACCACCGTTTTATTAGATTGTGTGTGTGTGTGTGTACACAGTCTAATAAAACAAGAGTTGTGTAATTTTTTTTTTTTTCAGAGCATCCCTAAAAGCAAGTTGAATCTGTTGACGCAGGCTGCTTCGTCCCTCTCCACAGACATATTTATTTGCATGAATGCAAATCAAAGCTAAAGTTGAGAGAGCGAGAGAGAGAGAGAGAATGTGTGGCAGTAAGACGGTGAGTCTATATTGGCTGCAAGTGCTTGGGCACTGAGGCATTCTGGGGCTTCTGGTTACAAACCTTATAAGGGGCCACATTCACACACACACACACACACACACACACACACACACACACACACTCGTGGCCCTTGTTTGCTATTCTTAGGCTTGTCGCACACGCAGCCCTCAAATTCATCTACGTTGTTCATATTTGGATTATTTATATTATAATCCCCCGCCCAAAAGTTTGCAATATGTCCGTTCTGATGGTGAAATGGATGCGAGGTGGCAAGTTTTTCGGTGTGTATATTTGTGTGTCATGACAGCGTCTGAACCCCCCCTATCCCTGCCCATCCCTTTTGCGCCGCCCCCACCAACGTTGGGGATCTGCACGTCCAGGCCCCCACTGTGAGAAGCAGCAGCAGAGGGTGCTGCACGCAACACCAACAGGGCCAGCGCGGAGAGCCAAGGACGCGAGCGAGCGAGAATTTCCAGAAGCCGACATGAGCACGTACACGGTGACGCTGAACGGCCCGGCACCGTGGGGCTTCCGGCTGCAGGGCGGGAAGGACTTCAACATGCCCCTCACCATCTCCAGGGTAAGAGCAGAGCTAAAATGCCCCCCCGACACCCCAAAAAAATGCCATCATGTGACAATGTCGCGTACATTTTGACCCCTCGGGTCTTGTTGGATTTGACAAAGCCTTTCAGTTTTCTGAGCCGCTGAAGTCGCTCAGCTAATTCCAACGTTGTTATATTGGGTTAGGATTCGCCCTGACTTTGCCGTCCAAAATCAACTCGAGGGGATTTTTTTTTTTTGCGTGGACATTTCTAGAGCAATCATGATTTCTCCTGCTTATTTGTTTTTACAGATTGTGGATTGCTTGTCCATTTTGGCATCTTGCCAAATATTTAACTGTTGGTTTTGATGACACATGACTCTTCCACTAAGGTCATCGTCTTGAGTTTCACCGCTTGGATCAAATCTCGGTTCTCTAAAAAATAAAAAGAATAGAATGTGAAGTAGGGCTCAATGTAATATTTCATGAAAAATGGTCAAATAGTATTTCATCTTTTTCAAATTATTTTAGCTGGATTGGTTTTCACCAGTCATGCCATATAAACCACGTGAAAATCATGCATTAAAAATACAAATAAATCATTCATTTATTAAATTAATATATAGTTTATCAACTTTGAAACGAGGTCTTCTGATTGCAAAACAAACTGAGAGTGGGTACAATTAGTGTTTCTGTTTTTCTTGATGAATATCTCACATGAGCATGTTTTTATATCAATATTTGCTGTTTGTCAGTACAGAAGAAGGATGATCAAACTTTACTTCGTTACACAAAAACTTGCACGCGACAAACTCCGTACATCACAAAATAACTCTTAATACGAAAACTAATGACAACTAAAACGAAGCAAATAAAAAGTCGTTCTACAAACTAATTACAACTCGCCAAGTGTAAAAAAAAAAAAAAGTCAGAATGAAAGCATGAAATATGAAATATCCCAAACTATTCTAATCTTGGTTGTAGACCCACCAGCAATTGCTTGCAAACTATGCTACAGATAATCTAATCTATAGACGGCCATTTTGGTTACTTGTTGGCAACGTCAAGTCTTTTGGACGCGTCTTTTGTACATTATCATCAAAATGATGCTTGTTTTTAAATGATGGCTAACGAAGACTCAATAGGAGACTGTTTTGGTAGTCGTGGGAGGGGGGGGGGGGGGTCTGGCAGGACATTTGGTGTATTTACAGCTTCCCATTTAAATAGCGTTGGGAAGGCGAGGTGGTTAGGGGGGGGCACTCGCCTATACCGGGGTCATCAGCGAGGATCTTTGGCTCTTCCATAAGTGGAAAAGTTTGCATGGAAATTCTCTGAATTATAAAAGCTCCATTGTTCCCTGATCCCGGTTTCACAGGCGGCAGGCGGGGGCTTCTATTAGGAAACAATTTCTTTCCTCCTCAAAAAAGAAAATTGTTTTTAATATAATTTACAAATACATTACTTACATTCGCAAAAAAAAAAACCAACCCAAAAAGCACACCCAACTTTTTCCCCCTAAGTATTTAATTGCTGGGAAATGACGGTATAATGTCAAATGTTGATGCGAGGAGGAAATCCTGAATGTAAACAGAACTTGAGACAAGAGTGAATGTCAGCGGCAGGTGCGTGCAAGCGAGCGCCTCCGCGGAGGGTCACTCGTCCGCAGGCATCAACGGCCTGGCATATTTTTAACTCTTTAACGAGTCTCCTGTAAATTTAGACCCCGTACTCTGTGAGGCGCTCTTGCCTTAAAGGGCCAGCAAAAATAATAACAACCGCAACAATAACTGAGTTTTTTTAACATTCCTGACTCGACTTGGGGGCAGTTCAAACAAATGACTGTTCCACAAACTTGTATGCGCTTGCTGATATGTGCCTTCTTTTTTCAGATAACGCCCGGCAGCAAGGCGTCGGGCGGCCTCCTGGCGCAGGGCGACATCATCTCGGCCATCGACGGCGTCAGCACTGACGGCCTGACGCACTTGGAGGCCCAGAACAGGATCAAGTTGGCCACCAGCAGACTCGTGCTCAGCATGCACAAGTAAACCACGCGCCAAACGTCCCCATAGAAGTCCCCCCCACCCCACCCCACCCAAATAAATAAATACATTTAAAATGTACAAATAAATGTATTGTTGAACGATCAGGTCGAGACGTCCTGGGCCCGTCCCCACAGCCACCCCCAGGATGGACTCCCCCATGCCTGTCATCCCCCACCAGAAGGTATGGACACACACACACACACACACACACACACACACACAAGACAAATGTGAGCATCTTATTATTATTATTATTATTAAGCATACAAACAAGCCTTATACAGTATTCTCTATGCAGCTTATGTGTTGCCTTTGCTGCCTACCCGTGGTACGTTTTAGAAGTGCAGCAATGAATAAGTGTTAAATGAAATGATGGGGGGACGGAAAAAAAAATACACTATTAGGTTACCTAACTTTTATCCCACGCTACGCTAACATCAACACAACACCCATGCCCCCGAATTAAAAATTAAAACCAAAAAAACTAATATAGTAACTAATGAGGTGGCGACTAAGCAGTAGCAGTGATTTGTTGACAATATCTGGTTGTTGCGACCCCCCCCCCCCCCCTGAAAAAAATCCAAATTTGAATTGCGGCACTCATGATAAGTTGGTATTGTTTGAATTAGGGTTAGATTAGGCTTCAAAAAAAGATCAGGGTAAGGCAACAGATGATGGCGGGACGTTGGTATGGCAACCTTCAAAAGCATCCTTAAGGTCACTGTTCACCCTGACCTGTCGGCACTTCTTAGCATCCGCCTATCAGTGGACGGGTGGTGCCGCTGATAAGTCAGGTGTCGCGGGCACGTGCTTGCCTAGGACGCCGCTATCAAACCTGGCACAGACCCCTCATTGGACAAGGCCGGGGCAGCTGTCCGACACACTGGCGGAATGTTCCGAGCCTGTCACGCATCATCATCAGCAGCAGCATCATCATCTTCGGCCGGAGATAGGGTGTCCCTGCGTGTGTGTGTGTGTGTGTGTGATAGGTGCACTCATGACATAAGCGGATCAGGTGGTGTGCGTTAGTGCAGGTATTTGAAGCTATTCCTGGCCATTTTTGCCCCGCACCCCCAGACTCCCCGCCCTCTGTCTGTGCCATGTGATTGAGAGCCCCCTGCTCTTGTCACTCACACTCAGGCATGCCAAAGGGGGGGTGAGCCGAGGGGGATGACGCCACTGATGATTGAGGATTACGACATATCTGATCATTTCATTGCGCAATTCATTGAGTCACCAGTGTCTCTAATTTCTCTTTCTTTATTTCTGTGTATGTGTGTGATGTAGGTCATCGCCAACACACCCGCAAAGTCGGTATTCGCTCTTAACATGCATAAATGTGCATGAAGTATGCAGTGCCAGGAAAGGTGTGATGTGAATCACCCAATTATATTTTACCCCGATTTTTGAGAGCGTAACAACATCGCATGCGTGTCTGAATGCGTGTTGTGTTGTCAGAGACTCGACATTTTCTGGGTATTTTATATTCTCGCTTTTTGGCCCTCAAACAGCAGACTAAGTGCATGAGCGGCTGCGTGGAATTTTCTTTTGGAAATGAAAGCAACAGCGCGCTCCCTCTGTGTGTGTGACTTGTGTAACTCTTTTGCGGGCCAGCGTGGAGTACACCCCCAGCTTCAACCCCAACGCCCTGAAGGACTCGGCCCTGTCCACCCACAAGCCCATCGAGGTGCGCGGCCCCGGCGGCAAGGCCACCATCGTGCACGCGCAGTACAACACGCCCATCAGCATGTACTCGCAGGACGCCATCATGGATGCCATCGCTGGGCAGTCGCAGGCCAAAGGTCATGAAGGGTGAGCTCGCCCCCCCAGCCCTCACCGCCGCCCCTCAGCGCCGCCCCCTCTCCCGCACCCTCTTTGTCAAAGCTATGTGTGGTGTCACCCACTTTGCTCTTGCTCATTCCATCCCTCCCTCCTCATCCTCATCCCGCCGCCGCCGCCGCCTGGTCGTGACCTCAGTGAGGAGGCGGGATCCCCCCTGGCGTGAGTACCA
The DNA here is from genome assembly GCF_025434085.1 of Hippocampus zosterae. NCBI lineage: Eukaryota > Metazoa > Chordata > Actinopteri > Syngnathiformes > Syngnathidae > Hippocampus > Hippocampus zosterae. The sequence goes on from NC_067457.1 coordinate 1,807,825, forward strand.
TCCCGCCCCATTGAAAACACTTAAGGGGGGCATCTTATGCAAGACAAAAAAAAAAAAGATTTAATGTACTTTTTAATAGCTCGACTTAAATGATCCCGGTGTATGTAGCCTGGAAAAATTGGGGGGGGATGCCTAATATGTCTCCTTTAAGTCAGCTCCATACATTGCTGCTTGTTTCCCGCTCCCGCTTGTCTTGTAAGCGCAAATCCTTAATTGGTGCATGTGTTGTGCGTCAAGCGCGGTGCTGCCCATGAAGGACCCCGTGGTTGACTGCGCCTCGCCCGTCTACCAAGCCGTCATCAGGCCCAGCGACAACTCCCTGGACTTGTCCGAGTGGGCTCGCCGTGCCGCCAACCTGCAGTCCAAAAGCTTCAGGATGCTGGCGCACGTCACCGGAACCGAATACAGTCAGTCAGGGAGGGGGGGAAAAAAAGGGGGTGGGGAATGCTATTTTTCAAATGATGCGTGCTCATATGCAATATTAACAAATCCTCTCGTCTACCCACAAAGTGCAAGACCCAAATGAGGAAGCTCTGCAGAAGTCGAGGTAAGCTCCGCTTTGAGTGGTGGGAGTAGACACCCCCCCCCCCCCCACACCCCCAGGCCCACTCCAGCTGTTGTGAAAGCACAACCTCCCCATGTTCTTCCTATGTCACCCTGACGCAGAGAGAAGTTTGAGTCGGAGATGCGCGGCCCTCGCTTCGCCAAGCTGAGGAAATGGCACCACGGCTTATCGGCACAGATCCTCAACGTCCAGAATTAAAGTCAGCAAGAAGCTAGTGGGAGGAGGGAAGGGCGCAAGCAAGCACGGAAAAGAAAGACCGGGGACAGGGAGTACTACCTAAACACACAGCAAATCACCCAATAGGCAGGAGGAGGAATGTGAATGAGTGTCGCTTGTCGAATGGCAACGTGTCTGCGTGAGAACGCCTCCGTATTGATCAACCGTGCACCGGGTCGACCGTATACAGTATATATAGAGTAGGTACAGTCCATGTATGTGTTACGCGTGTCGTTTCTGCTGCCGAGATCTGCATACAGTATTGTGTGTGCAAAAAAAGAACACGCGTACGCTCGGTCCTCATTCGCAAACGTGCGGCACGTTGTTCCCAACGCACACACGTACTTGCACACGCGTGGATGCTTGGACGTGCACACGAAGGCAATTATGTAAAAATGCACTAAAAATACACTGATGTCAATGTGAATAAATGTTTTCCAAAAATGACTCGCTGTATATGGCTTGCAATTCTATCTGTCGATGTTTTTTTTGTTTTTTTTATTCCCACATATTATAAAAAAAAAACAAATAGCTCTCGTATATCGTAAATGTTTCATCTCACAAAATTTGAAGGAATATTGAAACATGGATTTTGAATGTGAATTTTAAAAAATCAGAATTTGAAAGATCCTTTGTTTAATATAAAATTCAAAGATAAGATAGATATCCTTTATTCGTCCTACACTGGGGAAATTTACAGCCACCAGCAGCAAGAATGTATGTAGAAAGAAGAAAGAAGAAAGAGAAAAAAACAACAAACATCTTTCAATTAAATGCAATATGAACACAAAATGGATAAATCGCAGTACTATTTACAATTTTCCTTCACATCATTTAATTATTATTATTATTATGATTGTTATTTTTTATTCATCAGCCTGACAGCAGTCGGTAGGAACGAGCAAAGCAACTTGAAGTTAAAAAACGGCGTTGCATCCTGTTGACTTTGTCTGTAACTCCACTGTCAACCACTAGATGGAGGCACAATAGTTAACTTGACACGCTTTACGGTTGAATGAAGAAGAATGAAAACGGGAAGTACTCCAGCTGTGGCTACTGGCTAATTGTGAAGATGATTAACGCCGACTCATCTTCAATGCTCCTTCGTACGCCGACTGAGCACAATGTTAGTAAGTTAATTTTAAAATATACATCTACGTCTACCATTATTGATGTATATTGTTTGATGATCATATCTCTGTTTCGAAAAAATGTGATTTGTTTACTGCCAACGCAGAGATATTGGTACTCTCTCCGTATAGGATATGACGTGTGTTAATGTGTTGGTAATTTCTTTGAAAGGGTTTTGGAAAACCTTTTAAAAAAATAATTTCTGTAAATGTTAGAAAACATGCTCAGGGAGTATTTCAATAGGGGCAGCCTGCAATGTAATTTCAATTCATTATTAACAGTTACATTGTGAACTAAATATAATCAATTACTGATGATGTACTATCTTAAAAAGGCTAACGGATGAGGTTCCACTTTACTAAATCGACAAACTGTTGATGTTGCACTTTTCTCAAAAGGACCCACACTATTGATGTTACACTTTTGTAAAAGGAAGACAAACTATATACTATATAAGAAAGTGCAAGATGTATTTCCGTTTACAAACACACCCAAAATTTCAGTTTTGCATTTTGCCCCTTTTTACTCCCAGCCGTGACTTTAAAACCTAGATACTGTATGTACACACCCGTGACACGCCTAATGAAATGTCCACGCCCCCTCCCCCCACTTGTATGGACAGACTTTGAAAAAGGAGCGTGAAACCCCCCCGGGGATGGTGAGGGGCACTTGCGTGCACCAGCTTTCAAAAGGCTAAAATAACTTGCTATTAATGTGTTTGAACTCGTGCCATTGTGTTGGATTTCTGAATGTCATCTTTGTCGTCTTCCACAGTGGACAGTTTGATGGCGCTCGCTGGGTGGGGAGGACCCCAAAAAAACAACCGCGGTTCTGTAAGTGACATGCTTATTTTGTATCCACACCCAAATTAGCATTTTGTGTTAAATGGCATCTAAAATGGACATTTGGGGTGACAATGGAGGGAGGGGAGTGTTGGAGGGTGGGCCCAAGGGGGGGCTCATGGCATCAACAAAGATCCTCTCTGTCTCCTTCCCATTGAAAGCGACAATGTTCCCCACTACAACAGTTGCCTTTGGTGACTTTTTTTTTCTTTTACAACCCCTTTAAGAGTGCAAATCACAAGCCAGAGGTCCAAAACCTTCCACTGTTGTTATGGTCGTCAAATCACAACTTGGCACCAGAACAAAGTCATGCTTGCCCACTTCAAATCAACGAAGGAAAATTAGGAAACTGCCCAACCCGTCTAAATTTGCTGATTGGTGATGTTTTCCCCATCTACAAGTTGGTTGCAAAAGCCAATTAAGTAACCGGAGCTGCAGATTAGAGGCACTAACTCGAATGTTAGGCGAAATAGTCGACGGGCGGGGGGGCTTAGAGCGTGGATGTATATTACATTTGGCAGCATGAAGTGCTGCCTTCTTGAGTGAAAATCCAACCTAATCTTTATGGGCATTTACTGTGTGGGCAGGGAGGATTGTGTCAGTGTGTGCCTTGTGCGTTTCCCATTGGCAGCTGAGCCGTGCAGCTGCGCGGCGGCCGCGTCTCTTGAGTGCAAAGCAGCCCTGTAAAAGCTCCCGAGCTTTTGTGCTCACCTGATTGATCTCCGGCAGAGGCCGGACCGGCCCAGACGGGGTCGACGAGAAGGCCCGCCGCGCGCTCCTCGGAACAAGCGAGCCAGTGTGCTTGTCGGAGGAGGTCTGTCCGCAGGTGGCTCGCCCGGGGCCCACCGAGCCTCATCGCTTGCCAGCGTCGTCTTGTCCTCGACACAAATGAGGCGTCCCGGCAACGCCGGGGCCGCGCGGGGAATGACCGACCGGAATTAAATGTAAGACTTGACAAAACACATTTTACATTTGGAAAAAAAAAGCACCAAACCAAACATACGAAGCAATTGCATTGCTTTTGTACTCAGACCCAAGTCCTGAATTAGGAAGAGGATTGCTTTGCTGCCATCTGGGTGCCACCATGCTACGTTTTGGTGAGTTGAACACATCCATGTTGTGCTGCACCACCTTTTTTGTTCCGATGAACTATGTGATGATACGTGAAGGAGCTTTTTGTTGTGCTTTAGTGCCATCTTATTGACGAACTACATTGAAGTGATTGAAACTCTCCATGTAGTATTTTGCTTCCGTCTTGACCGATATTTTCATCGATTGAGCAATGGTTTTTTTTTCTTTTGTTTTGTTTTTTTGTCAGCCAACCACTCTACCGGAGCTCGGCAGGAATGCATCGACGAGAAGTGAGTCAGTGGCACAGTATTTGTAATTCGACTTTCTATTAATAAAGCGCCCGAGGGCCCGACAGCATCATGCCGAGACGCTCCAGTTCCACCAGCCTTTGACCTTAGCAGGAAGCGCCGAAGCACTATTTACAGACACAACAACAATGTCAACAATCTTCTCAGGTGCGTATTGTTCGCTTGCTCGCTCGCTTTTGGGTGACCCCCTCCCGTAGGAGAAAAGTGGAAGTTGTGCGTGTCCGGGCACAAGCGGGCATGCGCCGCCCCGCCCCCCCTCCGTTCACACGGCCGCTGTTTGCACGGCCCTTTATTTTCCCTTTGCCGCGGCTCGCCCTCCAAACAAAAACCTCCCCCCCCCCCCCCCAAAGCGTGAGAGTGTTTGCTTAATAATTGTGTTCGCCAAGGCCTACTGGGCACTTAGGTGGTTATTCCGGGACGCGTTTGGAGAACAAAACGTGATGACGTGTCCCAACGCTGCGAGAATGACACAGGACGGGCAAAAAGATGGCAGAGGTTCCGTTCATGAGTCCCCAGAAGGGAGATTCACTCCGACCGGATTACCGGATCGCTCTGCCACTTTCTTTGATGAATATTTGATGAAGTAAATTCTCTGTTGCAGCGATACTCAAAGCCTGTGGTCTCGAGTACCGCGATGGGGCTTCCCGGGTCCCCGCACGGGACGTGATGAAATCACTCAATGAACGGCACTAGCAGGAGAGTATTTCCATATATTTAAGAGGTCAGGTTTAGGAAGTATTTCATAACGTCAAGAGTATTTCGGTTGCTTTTGGGGAGTATTTTCAAAGGATTGGTCTAACTTTCGGGAGTATGTAACAATACTACAAATATTTTGCTAACTTTGAGTGACTATTTCAGTTGACATGGACCGACTTTTAGTTTGTCTCGGCGTGTTGCTCGGGGGGGGGAACCATTTGTCGTCCAAACGGTGCGCAAAGACTCTGCTGCCGCTCGTGGCGTGGTGCGTCACTCACTCGTGGCGTATTTGTCTCCATCGGCAGACGTAACGGCGCTCCTTCCATCATCCCGCTCAAATCGATAAGCTCTCAGAGCCCAAAGTGTCTCCCGTCCGTCTTGTCTGCCCGTCCGTCGGTGCTCGCGTCTCCGCTGAGCAAGCTGGACGCAAGCACGACACGAGCGCCGCCCCCCCCCCCCCCCGAGCCTCCACCACCTCCTTTGTTTCCAATTGGAAGACGTGATGAAGAACACATGCGCTTCCGAGACGTGCGCCATGACTCAAAGTGCCCCCCCCCCCCCCCCCCCGGACACGTTTTGTAATCACACGGCTTTCATTTTGGGTGTAAATATTTGATGGCGCCCTGTAAATATTGCCGTGGCGTTTCTCATACGCCGACACAAGAGCTGACGTTGAGAAATGGAAACGGGCAACAAGGCTTTGATGCAGCAAATAAGCAGTGAAGGGATTTTATAGATGCATATTTTTTTTTTCTTTTCGTAATAACACTTCCAATTTGAGTCGATATTAAACCATCGATGTTGGAGCATTATAACGGAAATTTGAACACAGTGAAAGGACGCACGTAGACAGATAATACAACAATCCTCACTGATGTGCATTCTTTATTCTCTGCAAAGAACAACTGCTCTTGCATTCTATGTGATCGACGGACCGCCATCAGATTTCACAATGATGTCATCGAGGGCCAACCTTTCAGCATTCTTCTGTTCTCTGATTGGTCGGCCAGAGTAAAACTTGCCACGGCCAACTTTGACCACACGCCGTTAGCCATCTACATCCATTCATATTGTGTAATAATAAGCGTCTCTGGTGAGTATGATGTCTCTTTATTTGAGGAGGCTTTTGCTTTTGTCCTGTCATAAGCTAAATGTATTTTTTTTTTCTGATCTGCTCCAGGCGACGTGCACAGTTTCTATCATGGTGACAGTGGTGGAATTAAAAGGTGGATTGAGTCAAAGAAGTCTTTGGTGTCAAATGCAGTGATCCACTGTCCTGCTCTGTCGAGTTCAGTCTCCTGTGTGCAGCGTTGAGAAGTTCTTTTCGACAACATTCATGCCTTTGTGTTTTTCCACTGAAGAGGCTAACATCTTTGTCGTCGCCATGCGTTTTGTGGACTTTCAAACCGCAAGAATGCGCGGCTTTGGGCCCATTTGCGTCACATTCAGCGCCGCTTTTCCAGTTCTCGGAGAAGTGCCATGCAGTAAATAGCGAGAAGAAAAACAAGCCAGGGCAGGTTTTTTGTGAATGAGACGTCCCCCCCTCCTCCCTCTCACTTTTTTTGTGAATGAAAAACAACTGTGTAAAGTCCTGCACGAAACTTGAGCCCTTTTGAAACGGCGCCGATTGGCTGGTGTGCGCCTGACCCCGCCTCTTTTGTCTCCATGAGGAGTTGCGATTGGCCGAGGGGCGGGGTGTAAGTCTTCATTCATAAGTCGCAGTATTGGGGAAAAAAAAAGGCTTGAAACCGGAGCCCCTGAAAGAGGAAATGTACCAATCGCAAAGCTATTTTGGTCAAAAAGGAAGACAAAGTAGACTAATATTGTGTTGATCGATCTTGTTAAAGCGGATTTAATCGCGCAAGACGTTGCATTGTGTTCAAGTGTAACGTAAAGTGTTACAAATTGTCCCAAAAGCAGACACAAGCGTGCTGTGCAATCACTCGCCATCACCCCCCCCCTTCTCTCTTTTTTTTTTTTTTTTTTGTGAATGGAGCTCATTATACATGCATCCTCATTCAGTCCTCCCCCCTCCTCTTCCTCACCCTTCTTCCTCCCTCCCTCCTCGTCAAGCTTTTGCAGGCTGCGCGGCCGTCCGCTCCGCTTGGGCCCAAATGACCGCAGACGGCTGACGGATGGACCGTAGCATGGATGCATACTTGGACCAGCAAGTGCCTTTCACTTTCGCAAACGTACGTATGTTTCCGCGTGCGCTTTTCGCTCAGAGTTTCGGGCTCTTTTGTGGGGTTGTTGTTGGTCTCCTCTACGCGCGTGCACGAGTCTGACTTCGGGCTCGAAACCGAACTCCCGCCCCGCGTTCTTGCTTACTTTTCTCTTTTTTAAACTTACAACATCACCTCGTCAAAGCTTTCTTGGTGTTGGCTCCGTGCGCCAAATGGTCACTTCAACTCGTTTTCTATGCCCCCCCCCCCCGCTCCGAAAAAAAACAATAACGTGTACACAGTTCACGAGCCTCTCGACCCACAAAAGTTCCAACCTAAATATTTTTTTTTTACTGTCAAATGTGTGACTTGCATTAGTCCAAGTGTTCATCGTGTGGGTTGTTGTGCAGAAGTCTCAAGGAAATGGGCCCCCAAATAGACTCTTGATGGCCGCCAAAAGGAAATACATGGACACAGAATTGCCCCCTCAGGAATCTGAAGGTAAAGTCCACTTTATTTGAAAGTAATGCCCCCCCCACCCCCCTCCATTCCCCCACTACTCTTATTTTCCTCTCCGGGTTTGCACTTACTGTACGCGTCTTGCGTTCTCCGTAGACCTCTTCCAGGATTTAAGCCAACTCCAGGAGACGTGGCTCACAGAAGGTAAGAGTTTCTTCACGTCTGCTTCTGAGAAGCTGTGAATTTTTTATCGGGTTGGGTGGTCTGCGTTCTCTTTTGAAGATGCAAAGCTAGCTGGTGTTGGCAATGGCGGTGACACATCATCAGCCTGTCGCTGACTCGGAGGAGTCACTCGTGTTAATTGTCCTTCAAGTTGTGTAATTGACTCTTGAGCCTCTTTAGCTATTGTAAGTTGTGCAAGTCGACGCAGGATTGCGGTTTAGTGGTTTTTGTTCATCACGGCGAGACCCTGCAGAGTGACAATGGGGGCAGCATGATGGGGGAAAAAGTGGTCATTTGTTTCACAGTTTTGTGAGGTAAGGGTTCAAATCTGGGCTCCCGTAGCAAAAAAAACAGCACGTTAGAATGATTGAAATCTGGGAATTGTTCAACACGTGCGAAAGGGAGTGCATTGAGCACATTGTGTGCCCCCGCCCAGTCCGCATGATCATTAAGGGACTGGCTATTTGACATTTTTTCTGGTGCTGTCTTTTATGGCACAGACATGCTTTTTCTTTTTTTTTTTTTTTTGATGCTATGAATAGCGTGCTCATGGTGCTCAACGCAACTTTATGAAGAAATCGCTTTCAAAACAAACATTGCTGCAGACAAAGTGCTGAGCGTGGAGTCAAAAATCAGACTTCCAAAAATCAAAGGCGGTTAAAACAAAAGAATTAGGACCTGAAAAGCGTAAACTCCGTAAAACGTCGGCGGTTAGCTAGCAGGCTCGCTATTAACGTTTTGCGAAATTACTCAAAACAAAACCCGCCCAAACATTTTCTGCGAGAAATTGAAAAGTTACAATTTTTTTTTTGTCGTCGATTCACTTCATCCAGGCAAATGGCCGTTTAATTTTCTGCCACCAAATGCATCAACGTACAGGATGCGAAAAGGCGAATGGAAAGTAGGAGCCATGTTGGCTTATTACGCAGATCTAGCGCGAGGCTGCTGCGGCTGCAGCTGCTGCCGACGACGACGATGATGATGTGAGCGCTAATGGAGTCATTATTCCGCTCTGGGCAGACAAATAAAAGCCGCACGTTTACCCTGTGGTGGGAAGACGAATACATTAATTGCCCTTTTTTGGGCGTCGCATTTAGCGCTTTGCCATGATGCCAAGTAACCAAGCATAATTATGACATTTGAGTCGATTCATCTGAAGAGACTTTTTTTTTTCCGAAAATGGATTTGATACGGATAAGCGTTGGTGTTCAAAGATGAGTCGCTTTGACCGTTAGAACAGCTTCCGCAAAGAATTTTAGACCAAACTTTGTACCGCTTTGCACCCCTCGACGCGCCGTGACTTTAATTTGCCTTCCTTCAATCGAGTTAGGCAAGAATTCTCAATCTGGGTTTGACTGAGTGTCTTTTTGGAAACATTCAAGTCTTCATGGGCAACCCCCTGCGCCCCCCCTTTATTTATTTATTTTTATTTTTTTAAAAGGTGTGACGACAGCTACTTGTCGGATCTTCAACTACAAAGCTATTGTACCACTTTTATTGGCTCTGCTCTTTTGTTTTTGTGCGAGTCCCGACACGGGTGTGAAGTGAACTTGTCGCTTTCGAGTCCGCATGTGAAAAGGCCGGCCCGCGTCATTGTCGGGCCATAAAAACAACAGCAAAAAAAAAAAAAAGAAAACAGTCGCTGAGACGTGTCGTCTGAGGCCAGGGCGCTGTTGGCATTTACGTTGTGGTTTTGAAGTCAAAGGGGGCTCGTGTGAAAATCATATTTCGAAACAAAACGCACTCTCGCCCTGTAAAACCGCGCAGGTCATGCCACTAAGCTACACAAAAGCGCTGCATTAAACCCACGGCAAATTATCCTTTTCAATGGGAAAAACAAAAATGACGTGACTAATCATAGTCCTGATTGATCATAAGTGGTGGCGGGGGGGGGGGGGGAGGTCATGTGACATATCGACGTCTTTTGGACCTCATCTGAGCTGAAGCGCAGCAAAGATGCAATTTAACTTGAAATAGCGGCTCGAGTGCAGACCGTCTCCTTTTCCCTGTCGCATTAATTAAAGACTTTATCTCCGGCGATTGCACTTTGTGAGGGGATTTGCCCCGATTGTAAACGCTTAGGGAAGTTCGGGGGGGGGGGGATTTTGAAACCAAAAAATGGGTTCTCCATTTTGGCCATGATGAGGAAGGAGAGCGGAAGCGGCGCATGGCGAGCGTCGGGGAAGCTTGTTGCGTCTTGTCTTATTGGGCCTCAGGTTTGCACGCCCAGGAACCCCCACCGGGGGGAGGGGGGTGGGGGAAGTTGGCTGTGTGTGTGTGTGTGTTGATTTGAAAACCCACTTAGCTTCTTGTGACGACTTGCATCTCAAACTTCCTGCAAGCGTTGAAAGTAACAAAGTACATTGACTATGCTTAACTCCATTTTCAGGTATTGTGTACTTTGATTACGTGACCGCGATGACGGCACATTCGGGAGACGGCAATTTTCCAGTTCACAACAAGCACCGGGTTTGGCGCAGTGTGACCAATTTTTCCAAACTAAAGAGGCTTCGAGCAATTGATTTCCGCTCCCATTTGAAGTTTACTGTCAAACTCAACATAAAACAAAGATAATTACACCTCGTGTTTCGGAAACGACCACGTAGCTTTGCCCGAGGAAAGTCTTAGCTTAATGCTCGCACACGATGCAAAACCCCTCAGACCAGACGACCACTTAGCCTCGATGTACGGCGGTTTGAAAGAGTCTTGTGTAAATCGAGTTGAGTAATATGAGAATCCTCACAGGCATATATTCTTTATCCTCTGTTTAAAAGAAAAAAGTCTTATAACTATCTATAGTGATCCATTAGATCCAGCGGGAAAATAGGGATTAGCCGGATGTGCGCGGCTAAACGTCGGTCCGCCGCGCCGCGTCACCCGCAGCCTCGAACCCTTTCTCTCCGTGCTCTGCGCATTTCCACATGAGACATTTGCTCGTATTTGGTTGAAATTCTACGAGCGCGTGATTTGACGGCCAACTGTTCATGTTCACCGCAGAAATCCAGAGCGTGGAAAACGTGCCGTGACAAAACGCCGACTCGGATGCTACTTTGTCACTGACGCGCTGACTTTGTTTAGCCAAGTCGCCGTGGTCTGGATTCTGTCTGCGTACTGCGGGAAGGAAGCGCTGGATGAAATGATGGATCTGGAATGGCGGGGGGGCGTGGGGGGGGCGGCACGGCAACGCTCAGCGATTCCTCGCCGCCCGTTTGTCGCGATTCTGTGAATGAAAGTCATCCCGGGTGGACGTGAATGAGTCCAGTCAGCGACGGCGGCCCAGGTGCAAGCGGCCTCAGACAGGCGCTATTGTGCTGCGGGCCGGCGTTAGGAATCCCCTTTCCATTCACCATTGTGTGCTGCCTGGACACGGGGGTCGCGCGGGCGCACGCATGCAGGTTGGAAATAAGTGCCAATGCACCGCTGTCGGGGTGCGGAGGTCAGAATCCAACCCCCCCCCCCCCCCCCCCCACACACACACAGCCCCACCGGCATGTTGTTTGCTGCGCTCGAATGAATGAGCGAAACGCCGAGGAGCAAAATTAGTCAGAAAGCTCGTCATGTGACTTTCCATTGCGCTGCACTTCCACTTGCATCACGGCACGCAGGTGGAGTGTGTTGAAAATCGGGTTTGAAGCCTTTTCCCGAAAATCTTGTTGTCATTTCACATCAAATTCTGTTGCTCTGAAAAGTTTGACGAGCTGCTTATATGAAGTTTTCTGTCTCTTACTTCCAGCTCAGGTTCCTGACAGCGACGAGCAGTTTGTTCCGGATTTCCACTCGGAGAACTGTGAGTACTTGCACTTGGACTTTCTTTGTCCTTCCAGAGCTCATTTATCCAGCAGATTGTTTTCGGGTTTGATATTGCTTATCTCATGTGATCTGGTGTCACTCAACTTGTGTAGTTTCTGGCCCGATGTTGGGACGGCAAGGTCAAACGTGGGGCGGCGGGGGCTCTGGAACTTTAAAAAAAAATGACAAAAAAATGATGTTGTCTCAAGAGTGTGGATGTTCGCCTGTCACAAGGGGGGGGGGGCTCTGGAAAGTATCGTGCGCGGCTAGCAGCGGTTCGTTGCAACCTCCGCGGCCGACAAAAGCCAGGACACCAAAAGGGGCCTTGGTATTGTGCGCCGCCGCCCGCCATTTGCATACTCTTGAAAAGCCGAGAGAGTCCGGCCCAGGAAACCGGTAAAAAATTCAGGTCTAAAGATGAGCCTTTGTGCTGGGAGAGAGTGGGTGGGGAGGGGGGGGGGATGCCAAAAGGGAAAGCAAACTATTTGAATGTATGATGAATTTGAATGAAATCCAGGCTGGGGTGTCACTTGCGCTGCGTCTTTATGAAGCGTTTGGCAGCTTGGAGCGCAGGTGGGCGACTGGAGTCACATTGACTCCAGTCCGACTTAAGTTGACCGCTTTAAGACCATCGGCTTGAACTAATGAAGGACTTGACTTGACGTGGACTTCCTCCCACCTTTGGCTTTGTGGGAGCTTGAAAGAAGTGACAGGCAACGGCGGGGGAGGTGTCACAGGGCACATCCGTCTTTTGTGTGTAAACACGGCGCCGTTTCGACTAGCATGTGTCACGATCCCCGCGTGACACATTCCCGCCCGCCAACTTTGTCGCCGTCCATTAGGCCACAAAGCGCCGGCGGAAGCGCGGATGAACCCGAGGTCGCGCGGGGGTCATGTCTACTTAAGCGCCTCCGGCCCGGCCGGCCAATCGTCCGTCGGCCCCGATGCTCACCGCTGACCCCGCCGTCATTTTGCGGGGGTCACGTTGGGGCTCCGCTTTGGCAGCCACTTCATTGAAAAGGCGGAGGGGGCGCTTTGTGTTGACAGACGGCGGCGTCCCTGCTGCTCACAGCCACAGTCGCACGGGCGCTGACGTGAGAAGATCTCGTGGTTTTGTCAACTTGCGGCTTGACGGGTCGGCGGCGAAAGAATCCGCTTTGGCCCCACCGCTGACCCGCTCTTTCCGTAAACTTTATTGAGCCCAGGCGCCTATTTTCTATGAGAAGAATTTCAACGGCACGCCGCAAAAATAAAAAATAAAAAAATCATTCAAAGTTCCAAAAAGTATATCCGATCCCCAACCCGCATTTCACCCTGACCAAGACAATTTGGGAGTAAATCGAGACAGACTATTTGAGCTCGTATATTAATAATTTTCTTGATAAGCTAATATTCATTTCATTCATTATATATTTCTAATTAATCGGGTCATCATAATTTTATCCTGTCAAATAACGTATTCGCCCCCCCCCCAAAAAAAATATATATATATATAATATCGGACGGGGGCGGGCCGGTAGTCCAGTGGTTAGCACGTCGGCTTCACAGTGCAGAGGTACCGGGTTCGATTCCAGCTCCGGCCTCCCTGTGTGGAGTTTGCATGTTCTCCCCGGGCCGGCGTGGGTTTTCTCCGGGTGCTCCGGTTTCCTCCCACATTCCAAAAACATGCGTGGCAGGCTGATTGGACGCTCTAAATTGTCCCTAGGTGTGAGTGTGAGTGCGAATGGTTGTTTGTTTCTGTGTGCCCTGCTGTGATTGGCTGGCAACCGATTCAGGGTGTCCCCCCGCCTACTGCCCGGAGACAGCTGGGATCGGCTCCAGCACCCCCCGCGACCCTAATGAGGATCAAGCGGCTCGGAAGATGAATGAATGAATGAATGAAATATCGGACGGAGCGTAATTGTTTTCATTCAAGGTGTAGCCGCCGCCCGCTGTTTTTGGCTCCGTGTTAGTTTCCGAGCGTCGTCAAAAGCCGCCGATTGGTGGTTTTCCCTCTCTGGGTCACAAAAGGGACGCCGGCTTTGGTTCTCTTGTCGCCTTAAGATCTGAAACGCTTATGAATGGAATCGGTCTTAATCCGCTGCCAAGGAGTGAAAAGTTCAACCAGTGTTGGAATTGAAAGACGTCTGTGCGGGTGACTCACCTGTTATTGAAACTGGCGCGTGTTTGCGTCGAAACGCATAAAGCTTGACTCTTATCCCGCTTGGCTGGAGTCTTTAATTGATGCCTGCGGACAAATGCGACACCCCGAAGAGCCTGTTTACCGGGTCTGCTTGTTACCTGCCTGGGTGTGGTCACCAGCAGGGTTTAAAAAAAAAAAAAAAGACACAAGGGAATGTCACAGTGAGGAATTGCGCAAAAGCAGCACATCTGTTGACTTTATCTGGTCTGCTATTTTTTTGGGGGGTGAATCTCATTAGCTTTTGTATTTATGTGGTGATGCGTTTTTGACGGCTTGAAAGGCTCCGTCAGCTGATTCCGCTCGGCTGTGTCAAATTTTGATTAGAGGTGGCTTGATGCGTCCCTAATTGTGTTTTTGATGCTGATCAAAAGGATGATGTTGTTGTTGTTTTTTTGGTAGCAGAGATATTTTCATTTTGACATTTTGACATTACATTTTTACAAAAAAATCCAGCTGTTGCCGAAAAATCATGGCAGCGTAGTAATCGGTGCCAAAAAAAAGAGAGAAACATTTATTGATTTCAAACAAATGTTGATCAGTGTTCAATGGCCTCACATGTTGTTTAAAGCCACCGAGTCCCCAAATCTGTGAAAACAAACAAACGCCGCATATTTCCCTGCCGTGAAAGTCTCGTGTCGTCCCCCAATCCCGAATATTGTTTGGTGTGGCGGCCACAAGCCACCCTTCGCCGAGACGCCGAGAGCGCCTTCCTCTTTGTTTACACTCGACGCGAGCCATTCATAAATTTTCTTCCTGCTTAAGAGGAAGTGCGCCTCTCAGCTGCGAGCTACTTCGTTCTCCAGTCATTGAAAGAAAAAAAAAAAACACCCCACCACCCTTCCCGCCCTCATCCTTCTTTCCAAGTGGATACTCCAAAGCCCTCCCTCCCTCCCTTCCTGTGTGTGTGTGTGTGTGTGTTGAATTCTCTGCTCCTTCACATGCACGCACACAGAGTTTGAGTGTTCCAAGATGTGAACTAATCCAGTGATTTCGGAGCTGTATGGGACGATTGTTTGGTTTTGTGCCTTGCAGTAATTACGTAGGAAGTTGCGGCCATCGAGCGCCGCTGCGCTCCTTTTTCAGGGAGAAGGACTCCAAAGGGGGCGAGGGAGAGCAAGGCGCCGCCGGAGTCAATGGCGAGGAAGTACGGTGGAAGCGGCCGTCAAACCGCACTATTAATGTTCCGTTATGGAACCCGGCAAACTTTTGGCGCCAATTCTATGTACCCCAATATCTATGTCCATATTTGGCACTGCTTGCTAAGCTTACCAAACGGGTAGTAGCCTGGCAGCTTTAGGTAAATCAAAATTTTAAGTTGCTTTTCCTTGAATAAATATACACACACACAAAAGCAATTTTCAAGTTATGGCTTGTGAACCACAGTTTGCGCTTAAAAGGACGTCCCCGTCGTCCCTGCAGCACTTCAGATTGGCTGCGCGAGCCTCCGTAACAAGCAGCTCCGTCGTCGGCAGTCTTTTTCCAAAATAGAGGTGCTACGCAACAGCAAAAACAGCCAGGTGCCTGCCAGAAACGAGCGCACAAGCCACTAGTGCGACGCCTCTTTGGCACACTTGAGTTCCTCTCAAGTCGGCGCACACGCACACAGCGCTTTTATGAATGGGCTGCTTGTGAAAAGCCAAGCTGAGGCTGTGACGAGCCTTCATTCACGGCACCGAAGAGACGCTTGTTTTTGTGCTCACTTGTTTTTTTTTTTTCTTTACAGCATGACGACATCTCTTGATGTCATCTATTCACCTAAAAAATTTGCTGCCGCAAATGCAACTCTTGGTTAACTTATTTGGGGAAGCTATCACCCATTCTTCTGATCTTGTTGTTGACGTGAGGGGGAGGAGCTTCGTTTGGTCAATCCGTAGCCCTGTCTTGATGGTGTCGCTAACTAATTTGTTGTATAAAAAGAGCTGACGTGCCGCTTTAATGGCGTTATGCAGTTCATAAAGTACTTGGAGAAGGGGGGGGGCAGTCAAGAAACATAGCTTCGTGAATAGATGGAAGTCTGTGTGTGTGGGGGGGGGGGGTGCGCTTACTCTTCCTGGAACCGTAATGAATGAAGAGGAGAATTCCAATTGAAGTTGTCAAGTTCAGACGGGCTGATGTGTTCAAGGAAATCAGGAAAATTGCATCTCTGCTTTAGTTTCACTCTTCGTTTGTTAGGTCGTTTTTTTTGGGGGGGGGCACTATTCCTGTTTAAATCCTGTCCAGTGTATACACACACACGGAGTGCATGTGATTATGTTGACCTGCTGACACGAGCCAGTAGGCGTGCTGGAGCTGCCGGCTTGGGGGGGCTTGTGTAGCAGAGTTCTACGCATCGATCTGCGGCCCCCCCCCCCCCCCCCGTCCCCCGGCGGAGTCACTGATGGATGAGTTGATGGAGATAAAGTGCCGATAAATCAGCTGGGAAAAAGAGAGTTAAGACACGTGTGGGTCACGATGTGTCATGAAGCATTTAGAGAGCTCCATCATGATATCGGGGAGGTGCGGGTGGGGGGGGGGCGCTTGTTCAGCAGATCAGCAAGAATTGCCTGTTGCTAATTTCAAGACAACGGTCTCCTTGTATGCTAAATTGAAGATGATCCATTAGTCATTTTTCATTATTGTTAGCCAAATGTGTGTGTGTGTGTGGGGGGGGGGGGTGCATGATTGATTATGATATTGCAAAATCCACAATTGTTCATTTAGGTGATGCAAGTCAAGTCCATTGCTCAATCATGTATAGTCCAGCGTGAGCCACTTGGCACTCGGTAGCTGTGCTTTTTTTTGTTAGCTAGCTAACATGGTTGCTCTCAAGGTACCACTGCACATTGCGGTTGTACATGACATGGCGTAGCGTTTCCGCCAAATTGCTACGCCAACGTTTCCTCCCCAAAGCCCCTTGCGTGCACAATAATCCCATCAAGCAGCGGGAGCTCATTATATCATCTCAGTAACGTGTGGATGCATCGATTGCGCCATTAAACATTAAGCGGGGATGGCTATATTGGGGCGGGGGCAGGGGCAGGGTAAGGAACGAGGAGTCAATATGGTGTCAGATTAATTACATCTCGCCCTCGCCCACAGTGAGATGTCGCTCTCGCGGCGCACGTTCTGGGACGGCGATGTATTGTCCTGCGATGTGAGCGTCAGATTTACAGCGGCTCGATGGCCATTTTGTCAGAAGCGCAAACGTGGCACATTTGGAAGTGAAGTGGACAGCGGCGGACGGGGGGGGGCATGTCAGAAACCCTGTCACGCTCGCAGGGTTTATCGCCCTCTTTAATATGCGACACATCTATAAGGGTCTTTTCCTTTCCTACGAAAGCCAAAATGTACATAATGACCTCCTGCAATGATCGGTACTTACACTTAAGTTGAATTACAGATACTGTGCACATGTAAACAAAACGACAAAAAAAAACTTAAAATACAGCAAGATCAGTGCTAGTTAGCTAGTCCGTGGCGTTTTGCGTTGTGTGTTAGCATGAAGCGAGCGGATATTTGTCAGGGTGTATTATGTGATTTAGTTGAAGACGCAAGACGTCATTCTTTTTTGATTTAAACACTTAAAACTCAAGTGAAGAACAGATTCTTGAACCAAACAAATATGGACTTTACGTAAATGGCCGCCACGAATTGCTACCACGCCGACTGATCTGTGGGCGACGCGCTCGGACAAGTCGGTTCTCACCGTGGCAGACGAGGAGTGCGTTTTTTTTTTTTAACGCAGAGGGAAGTGAAAGTGTGACATTTGCAGAAAACCACGGCAACGTATGACGGCTGTGGGTCACACGCGCATCCTGTTAGCCAACGATTTTGCCCTCGGTGATTGAGGGGGGGGGGGAGATGGCATAATTCTTGATTCATGAAAAAAAATTATCGTTGGTTTCCTTTTCGCAACTCACTGTTGTCGTGCATGATAAGATGGACGTATCCACTTGTTTTCTAAGGAGGACAGGATTATGCGTAGCAAGGTGTTAGGCCAAACAATACGCGATTTCCTGTCAATGCTATTAAAAATTCATCCATCAGATAGGAGAGCACTAATGGATCCAAGGGAGGAGCGGGGGGGGGGGGGGGCGTACTGTGCCGATCTGGCTGCCGCGTTCGTCCTCGCCGGCTTGCTGGCTGTGCGGCGACCCGAGAGGCGCGCACATGTCGCGCACATGTTAGCAGGCGCGCCGCGCTCCAGCGAAGGTCTGGATGGCCTTCTCTTGCCTCACTTCCTCTCCCGCCTGGGTGTCTCTCTGTGATTTGCAATGCCAGAAAGCACAAATAGATTGATGACATTCTAATTGCTTTTGTGTGTGTTTGTGTGTTGTTTTTTTGTTTTTTTGTGGCATAACCCATAGAGATCCTGCAAAATTGGAGATGGTGCTGCCTTTGCCTTTGAAGTGGCATATTGCTGTCATGGCAAAAATAAAACCCAAACTAATAATAAACAGCAGATTTGTGATCGTTTTTCTATGTTGCAAAGTTTAAACAAATACTAAAGGACAACAAACGATAAAACAGTCAAACGGTCCCCGCCTGTAATTCATAGATTTATTGTTGTGAGCATTAAGGAACCCAAAAAGGCATTCTGGTGTCCATTACTTTTTTTTTTTTCAATTGACAGTTATCATAATACATATAATCCTTGTTGGAATTGTCACAGCCATCCAAAAAAAAAAAAATCCATCTTGGTCAGGCCCAAGAAATGTTACGGACCGGCGAACCCAACGTTAGCTTTACCTTTGGATGGTCCGTAGAGCCGAATGCTAGCAAACAATGCAAAGCGCCATAGACGGGCTAACGACCGTAGAGCCGAATGCTAGCAAACAATGCAAAGCGCCATAGACGGGCTAACGAATAGCATCGGTGTCTCTGTGTTGTAATTCTCAACACCGTGTGAGAGGGCGATGTTTTTTTTTTTCCAGTTGGGAGGTTGGAATGGATTCGTAGAGGGCGCGGCGAACCTTGCATCGTGTTTACCGTTTTAGATTGTGTTGCTGTGCGGCTAATGTCGTTCTTCTCAATCAATAGCTTCCTTTTTAACCTTTCAAGCCAGCGTGGTAGCATTGTCTTCAGTGGCCTCATTGATCGACGGCATTTGGCGAGCCAGGGAGGGGGGGGGGGGTTAACACAAAAGGCGGCCGACAAGAAGCAGATAAACCCCCCCCCTCAGGAAGGAGTTAAGGAAGAACTTGGCTCTTGTCTGCACATTTTTTTTCCCTGAAATTTCATCTTTTTAACGTCACAAGGTTCCAGTGGTGTTTGACACACGGGCTGATGTCTGCCGAGTTCCTGCCAACGAGGCTGTCGTGAGCCGCAGGCTTCCAGAGACTCGAGACTTGGCAAAGTTTTGCATAAACATCCCGTTTAAGAGTGTCCGGATGCAGTTGGTGTCTTGGTCTCGGGCTTCCCTTCCATGGCTGCAAGAACTTTTGTCTTCGGGGAACTCGCTCAAGTCCCGGCCGGGACTCGTTGACCTGAAATGAACACCCTTCCGGTACCTGTGACGGCTGATTACGTCATCATTGGCGTGGGAGGAGTTTCATGCATTAAATTGAGCGGCATAAAATTTGCTGGCGTTGATGGTTTTTCAGGCAAGAACATCCTGGAGTTGCCATGACGACGCGTCTTTTCGGACTGCTTATTTTTTTTGTGTTGCGCTCATCCGGGCTTGTGTGTTTTAGGGATCCCGCCGGAATCCCGCTCGACGCATATTCCCACTCGTGCGACTGAGCCGAGAGGCCCATTGTGTGGCGACGTGCGCTGGACGGATCGGGTGGAGTTGAAATGGAGCTAGAGGGTGGGGGGGGGGGTTGTCATCCCGTGCCGACCCGGCCCATCCCGGCCCGGCCGTCCCTCATGATTTGTTTGTGGTCCGTGCGTTGAATGGGAAGCCCCCCTCGCCCCCTGCCCCTCCCCCCTCTGATGTAATGATCCCTTCACTTCCTAAAGCACTCAGCCATGACCGTCGCCTTTCTCCCAGCATCCTCCGCCGCTGACCACCCTCGACATTTACATATGTAAAACTACGTCCCCACCCCCTCCCCCACCCCCGACCCTGCCGTCAGCCTGTCTGAGCCCTCGACGATCGGAGGTTGCTCTAAAATTCCAGCAAATAGACGAGGCCTCATGTCATCGTTTGTCAACATCCTGGTTCTCAGGACGGTGCCGATAGGTCAGGTCCAGGGACTCGAGTGACATGACTCGACTCAAGTCAGATTTGAGTCACCAGTTTTTGGTCTTGGGACTTGCTTGGGTCAAGTATAGCTTGGGGACTCGCTTTAAACTGCAAGCTGGAAAATCTGCCGACTGCTTTGACTTTGGTTCCACGTCCCGCATGTCGTTTCTATCTCAGCATTGAGCCGAAAAGGAGTTCGCATCTCCCAAAATAAAAATCAGAAAAGGACCCATGGAAAATCTCACTCTCTTTTTTCCGTTT
Organism: Hippocampus zosterae; assembly: GCF_025434085.1. Classification (NCBI taxonomy): domain Eukaryota; kingdom Metazoa; phylum Chordata; class Actinopteri; order Syngnathiformes; family Syngnathidae; genus Hippocampus; species Hippocampus zosterae. Next base: position 1,827,895 of record NC_067457.1, read on the forward strand.
ACACGACTGTCACTGCCTTGTAAATGTAGACGCCATCATTTATTGGAGCCCCGGCTTTATTTTCATTCGGGGATTATTTTTGGAAGTGCATGTTTGATTCAAGGAAAGTCCGCCCAGAGTGAAGACAGGCCTGCCTTGCGTTCCCTTCTATGGGGACTTGAATTTGTGATATCATTTGGAAAAAGTGCAGATGTGTGCACTACGAGCCCATAGGCATAGACCAAAATTGTCGGTTCATTCACGCGGTCCTCTTTGCGTGAACAGAAGCGCATTTTCTTGACGCAAGGCCTTCCAAAATGGTCAAGCGCTTTCACTTTTCGGGCCACACATGCTCGCCGCTCGTCTGTTTTTTTGTGAATGAAGCGCAACGTGCAATTATCCGGACTGCCTCCCCCCGCGCACACAAATGCAGGTACACACCCACAGAGATTCCAGACGCGCATATGAATGAATGAATGCACCCCTCCCCCCACAGCTGGAAGTGCACAGCTGCTGCTGTTTACCCTGCCGGGACCAGAAAAACATCCTGTACGCGTCTCGGACCGAAAGCCTCCCCTCGCATAATAAACACCAGCCCTCGGCACAGCTTGAAGCTTCACTTGGGATATTTTTCTTTTGCAGGGGGCGGGGGGTGGTTGGCATTAGAAAGTTCCACCAGGAGCACCTCTCATCCCACTCTAGCTTTTCCTTTGATTGACAGCTTGATTTGTGTGTGCAGATATGAGACTTCCCTATGGTGGCCATATTAGCTGACGTGTCCGCTAAAAGTCAACATCTGCATGCAAATGGAACAAATTTCCATTGTGTGCGTGTGTGTGTGTGTGTGTGAGTGTGGACAATTGGCACGAAGGTGTGACGTTTGCTTTCGTGGCAGACATGTTTAGCTTTGAGGAAGTTTGCTGTTGTGTCTGCAAGAGTCAAGGCAAAGTGGGCGAGGAGACTTTGGCCTGGAATGTGCCCATGTGTCTGCTATACACACACACACACGCACACACACACACGCCTGTGCGCACACACACACAAGCAATGTGTTGCATGTGAAAGATGTTCAAGTGCTTGAATGTAAATATCCTGCCCTTGTGTATTGTAAAGTTCAAATGTCCTAAAAAATGTTTCATCTGTCGTGTCAATCACCGGAAACGTTGCGAAAGCGTTTTGACGGCGAACGTCCCGCGCTCCCTTTGAAGCGCTGTGCTAACCGTGCGTCTTTTGTCTCCCCTGCGTGTCGATAGCGGTGGCCTTTCACAGTCCGCCCGTCACCATCAAGAAGGAGCCGCAGAGTCCGGGTTCGGACCCCAGACAGTCGTGCAGCCACAAGCCCGACTTTGGCTACGTGGCCAATGGAGAGCAGTGCCTTTTTGCCGGGTAAGCATCGGAACGTGACCTTTGGCCTCCAAAACTCTCGGCGCAATGTTCGAGTCCCAAGAGAAGGTTTTTGTCATGAGAGAAGAAGTTCAAGTCCTAAGAGAGACACTTCTCGGTATGAGGGAAGGTACTCGAGGGCATGAAAAAAAAAAAAGTTTGCGAGTCTGCGTTGATAATGGCGTGACGCGATATCTGGAGTCTTGTTTGCGTGTCATCCGCAGCGCCTATGAGCAGAAAAGGCCCGGCGCCGGGGTGGCCAAGCGCCCCTGCCCGGGCACCCCCTTGTCGCCCATGCAGCAGCACTACTCGCCCAAACCGGCGGCGGCCGGCCGGCCCGATGCCGGTTACATGACCCCCGCCGCCGCGTCGCAGCCGCTGCCCAGCAACGCGTACCCCCACAACGGCAGGTGAGCCAGCCCGAAATTCGGCGGCCCCCCCGTGTGAGTTTCAAGTCAGAAAGGTCAATCTTCTCTTTCACTCGCAGGTATCAGGGCCAAACGGGAGACCCCCTGGGCCCCCAGTTCCCCGCACCTCCGTCGCAGGCCTTCCAGCGAATGCCCCCCCCCGGCCTGGCGGGCCACGGCTGCGGGGCCGGCGGCTACCACCGGCAGCACTCGGACCCCTGCGCGCCCTACTTGCAGCAGAGCTTCAAACAAGAATATATGGACCCCCTCTATGAGCGGGCGGGTCAGGTGGGGGCGCATGGCGCGGGACCGGGGCACGGCCGCGGGCCCCAGGCGCCCCAGCACCACTCGCACCTGCACCCGCACAGGTTCCCGCCGGCACATATGATGGTCAAGCAGGAGCCCGCAGACTACGCCTACGACGCAGGTGAGAAGCAAGGACACGAGGATGGTGTCAGGGGGGCCAAATTGGAAAAAAAAAAACTCAATCTCACGAGAAAAACGTCTTGTAGTTTTTTTTTTTAAATCCCCAAAATACTTTTCTCGAATAAAATAATTTTATGAGAATAGCCTTTATGTTTCTAGACAAAATAAATCCTCGTGTTGCAAAACCTCAAGCTCCCCCCCCCCCCTCCCGCTGCCTCCCCTTCATTTTATGTCGTCTCCGCCATCTGTGGAACAAAATGTCCGTGTAAAGAAGCAAACTTTTTCTCCTTGAGCCACGGGACTCCTCCTCCACTTCACTCCTTGGACATTCAAGGGTGGGGGTGGTGGGGGTGGGGGGGTTCTTTTCTAGCACATTCACACCTTCCCCTTCCTGCTTTCCAAAGTCTTCCCCTCCCCGCTCTCCCTGGATGCGGTAGAGGAATTTCATTGAGAAAATGGAGGGCAGAGGAAAGACTAGAGTCCCCGGCGGAGGCTGCCGGGTTTCACGTTGCACCGGCGGCTTCCTTTCGCTGCAGCCCCATCAACTCCTAATGGAAAAGTGAGCGAGGCCGCAGTAACCCGAGCCTCTCGTGAAGGGGCGGGAAGCGGGTTAGAGAGGGGGGTGGGAGGGGCATTTGGGTATGAAGGAGTTTTGAATCGGCTCTTAAATGCAAAACCAGTCCCCCCCACCCCCTCAAAAAACAGGAAAGTAAACAAAAAGAAATAAGACTTGGACCCGACGACCAACAGTTCAACGCCCCCCTCCCCCGGGCCAATTGTTGGTGCCCCCGACTCATTCAGAGGTGACACCGAAGTAGGAAAAAAAAAATGCAACGTTTCGAGAAAATGATTGTTGAAAATGTGACAAAGCGTCGGCTCACTTGCGTAGGTGCGCGCGCACTCGATGGCATCTTATGGAGAGCGTTGCATTCCGCCGCATTGACTCACTGCTGCACCTTTTGTGCGTATTATGCCGCCTTGTTTTTGTTCCGAGGACTAGGTGACACCCCCCCCACTCTTTCTCCCGTTTTCCCGCGTGCTTTTTATTGGTTTTCTAAAGCTATCAGTCTACACACCAATTTGAGAGTTTAAATCAGGCTTCCATTTGACATGTTGCTAGATGTGTCCGGATGCCCTTCCATGTACCACCACCACCGGGAAGCCTACCCGCCCTCCCAGCCGACCCCCGAAGGTAAAGCCAAGGCTTGCTCCTCAAACACTTTCATTTGAAATATGACGTATCAGTCAATATAAACATGGAGTGATGTCTTGTTAACTCGTGAGTGATGCCCTCTAGTGTCTAAATGCTATTACTCATTTAGTGAATGCTATTACTCATTTAGCCACTAGAGGGAAGCAGTACTCTATGAAACATCACTCCCCAGTCTACGAGACCTCAGTCAATGCAACACGTGTTCCATTGCGCCCAACCTGCGGGCCAGACGGCACTGATTTTATGACAGGGGCCGAGGGCCGGATGAAATTCGGCCGCGGGCCGGATTTGGCCCCCGGGCCGGACTTTGGACATGCCTGCCCTAAGGTGTCTTCTGTCGGGAGCTCCTTGCTCCCTTTTTAAACTGCAAGAGGTTCTCCTTGATTCCCGAGAGTCTCTTCTTCTTGTTGTTGTTCTTTTCTGATGCACCGACGCTAACGCAAATGTGCTTGTTGTTGTGCTTTGCAGGTTATGGGTTCGAGAACGACTCCCGCGTGGTCCCGGAGAAGTTTGAAGGTGAGTTCTGTCTCAGAAGGGAAACGCAAGACGCCAGACTTGACGTTGAGTGGCTTTTTGTTTCAGCATGACAAGTAGTCACTGATGGTGCGGAGCGCCTCAGGGCGCTGACGTGTGCCCCTTCTCGCCGGTTGCGCGTCTCGCATTTCCACACTTTTTTGTTTACGGCGTACAATCAACCTCCGTTTGCTAATACGGTTTCGTGCGGGTCGATATCCCCTCGTTTGACTTCAAGCGTAACCGGTTGAACGCTATGCGTTTGCTAGCTTACTTGATTTCTACTCCGCATTTTAACACAGCCGCGACCATGTCACGATTAAGGAATGCAATATGAACAGTATGCAACTGTGATGCGTATAGGAAGGCATTAAAACAAAGAGACACAACACAGAAATGTTTGGAATGACACGACAACTTTATTCCTTTGGTTATTAAAAAATAAAATAAAAAACGCACAAAAAAAAACACTCCCAACAACCAAAATAATTTGCTGCAGTCGAGGGGGCACCGTGGTAGGAAAGACCCCCTTTAAAAATGTCCCCCATCTTTTTGATGAATCAGCGTGTGGCCCCCCCTCATTGTCTTCTGCTGTCTTCTCCCCAGGCGAGATGAAGCAGGAAGCGGGCGGCGGCGGCGGCGGCGTATTCCGCGAGGGAACGCCTTACCAGCGGCGAGGCTCGTTGCAGCTGTGGCAGTTCCTGGTGGCCTTGTTGGACGACCCCGGGAATGCGCACTTCATCGCCTGGACCGGCCGGGGGATGGAGTTCAAGCTAATCGAACCCGAAGAGGTACATGCCAACCCCGTGCGCTTTTTCCAAATCGCCAAAAGATGATCCCGAAGCCCCGGCGAATAGGAAAGTCATCATTGTCATGAAACAAAACACATCAAGTCCGTTCACAGCATTTGACGGCCAAATAAGCGATTCAAACAAAAAAGCTGTCGCCGCCGCCGCCACCAAAGAGTGAGTTGTGTTCACGTTGTAATTGTGCAATTAGCAACGTGGTCCATTTGGGGCGGGTCCAAACACTGCCTGCACACTTCCATTATGTTTTCACAACGCATTAAAAATGTATGAGTGCAATTAGAGTGCACGGAGCACTCAGCCATCGCACAAACATGAGGCTGGAAAGACGGTGCAGTACTCCCACCGTTTAAAAAAAAAAATATGGGACAAAGCTTTTTTTTTTTTAATCATGAAATGATTTATACATGATGTCAACTGAGGCGATTTCCTTTTTTTAAAACACTATTTTTTTTAAGGCTTTTGTAAAATGTAGTAAGCCCTGCTACTAAATTGGCAATTTGTGGCTGGACAGAAAAACCGCCATTTTCTTTGGACCAGTTTAAGGCGCGTTAACCAAAAGGTCCTGCGCAGGTGGCCCGACTGTGGGGTATGCAGAAGAACCGCCCCGCCATGAACTACGACAAGCTGAGCCGCTCTCTGCGCTACTACTACGAGAAAGGAATCATGCAAAAGGTAAAGTCCGACATATTCCCGGCCCATTTTTTGTCGCTCTAAGCGTCGGTCTGGCCTGGCGCGCAGGTGGCGGGGGAGCGCTACGTGTACAAGTTTGTGTGCGAGCCCGAGGCGCTCATCTCGCTGGCGTTCCCCGACAATCAGCGGCCCGGCCTGAAGGCCGACTTGGAGCGCTACGTCAACGAGGAGGACACGGTGCCGCTGTCCCACCTGGATGAGGGGGGGCCGCCCTACGTTGCCGCCGAACACCCGCCCCACGCCACCCAGCCCTATTCCAAAGCCTACATGTATTAAAAACGCAGCCCTCCCTCCGCTCCCTTGCTGTATCTCTGGCACAAACGTCTTGGCGGAGTTGAACCTCCCCTGACGATAAAACCTTCGTTGCGCGCTACGGGCAAAAAAAATAAAGAAGTGATGTGAACCAATTTTGCAATTTTCGGCAGTCGACGGTTAACTTTATTTTGGATGGCTCACGAGTACTTGGAAAGCTTGAGCCGTGATTGCTCGTGACCTGAGCTCCAAATACGCGACGCCATTTTCAGTCGCCAGCAAGAGGTAAAACGCCTTTTTCCAGGCACGCGAAAAAGACGTCACTTTTTACTGCTGATAATTGGTTAGCATCACTTTGAAGCATTTCCATGTGCCCCCCCCCCCTTGTATATACAGCTCTGGTGTTTTCGTGCTAACTTAATCTCACGAGGGAGTTTTATTAAGAGATGGCTTAATAAATACTTAGTATATATGTATATATTTCACAACCTGTCATCTTATTTTTTGGGTGTTTGAGTGACTGCTTTGTCTTCGGTTGTTGCTTGAATTTCATGCCACAAAATTACAAGTGAATCACATCATCAAGAAGGGCGCCCGGGTTATCACGCAACAACACATCATCTACACGCGCCATATTGTCGCCATCTCCCCGTCCGTCTCCCCGATACCAGATCCCGATGGTCGAGGACAATCGACTTGAGTGCATTGTAGGTAAGGCAATCTCTTCTTTGAAGTATTTCAGCCAACTGAGGGGGAAAAACCGACCACTTTGGTTGTGTTGAGTATGATGGACTGTAAATGCCTCGTATGACCCTGATCGCTCATCCTTGTAAAGCTCCTCTGATAACTTCGGACTGACGCAAGTGCAGGGTTGCAAATGCCGTTTTAATGTTCACGTTTGATATGAGAAATAACCGTGCTATAACGTTTGTTTTTGGTTCATGGTTTGAC